>NC_071471.1:9446838-10046838 GCF_028500815.1 Rissa tridactyla
CATTTGAAGCTACGTATTCGCATCTTTAGAGAATGCAATGCTTTTAGTTGTAACCTCACGCTAGTCAACAACAATTTGGGCTCAATGCCAAAAAATCCAACAGCAGAATTCAGTGCATGTCTACATAAATACAGGTGTTTATATTCTAAAGAGTAGGAGTTAACTCAAACACTTAACCCGTTACAACTAATAATTTGTCTATGTAACCTATATTTAACACTATTTTATTAAGAGGGTCCTGACCTGCTTATTTCTACAAATTCTTATTTTTTTAAAAAAATTTCAAATTATTATATTATAAATTATTATTATCAAATTATTATTATTATAACCTTGCCAGGAAGACATGAGCAATGGCTGTGTTCTCGCACTTAACACTCCAAAAGGAATCACCCATGTATCTAGTACTTCTTATGAAGGGAAAGCATCAGGAAGATTCAAGTTGAAGATTCAAGTTTAATGTCTACCTGAAGAACTAGCAAGCCAATGACTACTAAAAGAGTTCATATAAGCAAACCACCCTCTATGTAAAATGCCTCACCTCTCCACATATGCGATAAATGAAATATGTGAATGACGGGAATCGGAAAGGAAATAAATGCATCAGCATTTCTCCTGACATCACAAGCTACAGACTAACGTCTACAAGGTTTCTCATACCACTGGCACCTTTCAGCACCATTGCCCTTCCACTAGACTGACCTACCCAATGATAGAAAAAGATTTTACTTGTATGTTTCTATTTCATCTTTAGATTTCACCTTAAGAAGACTTCCTGCGCAACTGCTTCCTGAGGTAGATTCCTCCAGGCTCAATATTCTCGCCCCATCTTAGGGCTATACTAATCCCATTGCCCAAACGGGAAGAAAAGAAAGCTATAAAGTTCAGACAACCCATTACCCAAGCTGTGCGCCCCTTGCCCATGTGCCAGAGTGGGGAGACTACACAGAATACCCTCTTTTCTGATGATGGAAAAGTTAATTCCATGTTAAATTACCGTTACTATAGCCCATCACCATGCTCCTGTTCTCTAAGGCTGCCTCCCATCTCCTGGACTAAAACTGTCCTCTCTAGAGGTGCCTCATCAGTGATGTCACCCAGGCGGGGAATTTGGTCAAAAGCTAAGAATGGGCATGAAAATTACAACTCAAGAACACCACAGTGGTTTTCCTAAGGGAATATTTTTCAGGTTTTGATGATTAGCATTTTATGAAAGAGCATGTGAGAAAGAAATGCTTTTAAAAAAAAAAAAAAAAAAAAAGGTGGAAAGTCTTGTTTTCAATTAAATACAATTTCAATAGGAAAAAACCCCAACCATCCAGTCAGCCTGACACTTCTTCAATAAGAAAGAATTCAAGCTTGCAGAATATAATTGACCAGCATGGAATTTTGCCAGGCTACCAAGATAAAACATAATTACTCATATTAAGAGTGTTAATTAATTGTTTGTGAACACAAATAATTGGCTGCTTGGTTTCATAGCTCATTAGAAAGCCAACAATTCTATTAGACATTGCTGTCCAGTAGCCATACTAGGACCACTGAGCTGTAATCACCAGAAGTCTGAAACGATGCCAGTGAAAATCAGTGAGAGGTCGATCACTGAAATCAAGCTCCAAAAAAAAAAAAAGTGATACCTAGTAAATAAGTATTAACACTTTCTGGATGAAGAAGGGGCTTTTTCTGGTTGGGGTTTTGGGTTTTTGTTGGTTCTTTTTTAGTTGATCATTTATGCCAATTTTGCTACCAAAGATCTCTTAAAAAAACCAAAGAGCTGCCAGATGGAGTTAACCAATATTAGTTACGAATTAGTGACCTTGATGTAAATTACCTATGGCACACGATGCAACTAAAAGTGTAAATGGTGAACTCCAGCAGCTTCCTTGGCAGCGCTACGCACAAGCACTGCGACAGTCAGCTTTGCAGGAGCTTCATCCGCACCTGCTGGGGGTTATTGATTAACACACAACACGGGGAGCGCCTGCTTTCTTGGCAGACGTTAACTATATTCTTACAAACCGCTGATGGGCTAAACAAGCTATTAATGACAGGTTGCTCTTCATCATTTCAAACGGACAGACTCTGCTGCTTGACCACAAGGACAAGCAGGTTATTGCTTTGAAATGTTATAGAAAAGGCACAAATAAGGTATCTCTAATGAATAAACCACACGTATGGCTCCGTGGTTCTTTTTCAGTGGAGCTATTAATAGAAAACAAGACCTATTCAGAGTTGCAGATATATAGTCATCTATTCCAAGGTCTCTACAGCTTGTTAAAAGTTGTTACTTGGGAAAGGAATCAGCCAAGTATAATTCAGCAAATAACCACCAAAATTTTTTGACTACAAGACTAATTCCTCTATGCTTAGAACTTTGCAGTTTCTTTTCTTAACTAATTATAAAAAGAAATGCTTCTGAGCATATATGGCTATCGGTGGCCAGCAGGGAGTGGGGCTGGTCAGCCGGAGACCCTGGGTAGCAGTGACCAGCCCAGCTCCCCCTGGAGGGCCAGCTCTACCCGACCAAGAAACAGGCACATGGACCTGTTGGGAAGTTCTCCAGGCTACAAAGAAAATATTATATTTTTTTTTTTTTATAAAAGCCTCTGTTTTTAAACTGGAAGTATTTCCAAATAACAATTTGTAAGCTATTTACCAAGTTTTTCAACAGCAGTTGTTATACTACTTTATTTCACTCCTGTGTGTAGCCAGGTGCTAGATACCAGGAGGGCAGAAGATTCTTACACAAGGGTAAGCCGTAAAATAGGCTGCAAGCAAGTGAGTGGGATACACACGCAGATAAACCTAATGGAAACATACAGACCCCATAAAGATTATATCACAAATTGTAAAATATCTTTTTTTTTCTTTTTTTTTTCTTTTTTTTACAGAGGGGATTAAATAACAGATTACCAAATCAATATAAAGACTTTTCTTAAGGGGTAAAAACTTCCTTACAAGTATTTGGAGATGCAGTAATTTAAAGTAGTAGAACCAGAGCAATCGTGTGGCTTAATTCTTCTGAGGAATATCCCTATAATTTGTTGGAGTCCAAAAGGTCTTTGTGAACTTCTCTGACACAAAGTTGAGCTATAAAACAGTTTCCAGCACAAATACTCCCACCTGTGGGTGTCTTAAGAAACACTTAATTTCCTTGAGCACCCGTTCCCAGGACAGATTTTCTCAGATCACAGGGAAATGGAGAAATGTCTCAAACCCAGCGGTTTTCGACAGATCTTTCACCAAAATACAAAGCCACTAATGTACTTAACGAAGACAAAATTTTTTTCAAACATACAGTGAGTTACCCTGTAAAGAACTTAAGGTATTGCTGCTCTGCAGAGAATCTTTCCAGTACATTTCCCCCCAAACCCCAAAGAAACCCTGAACACCAGCAAATGCTATTCCTGGTCCACCCCCCACCCCCACCCCAGGCTACTCAAAATCCATAGAGCCTCTTCCTTCGGCACCTCCTGGTTTGAGGTGACATTATAAATCAGACCTGCAGCTCCAGCTATTGCAGCACTCCCAATTTAGAAAAAGTACCAGTCATGGTCATCTGTCAAGACTACAGCATCTTTATAATGCATTAGAAAAATTCTCCGAACCCATCAGATTACAACTACCTGACACCAGCAGAGGAATGAAACATTTTAAAAATTTATTTAAGAGATTCAACTAGCATGCAAGATACCAATGAAACTAGCAAACAAGATTAATTTTCAAACTGCTCTAAGAACTATTCATAACACTCGGCTATTTATTCCATTTACACATTCAAAATACTAGTTGCAATGGAACATTTAATATGCCACCATTATAAAGGGGAAACTGTTGACAACTATGCCAGAATATACATCCTTTTCATCCCGCTGTTACTCCAAGAAGATATTGGTACACAAGCTCCTACAAATCATATTTCCCAAGTGATTCCCAAAATGGGAAGCAACAACAGAAAAGCAATTTTTTTCAAATGCTCATGCAATACATTGTGATAAGACTTTATTTTAATAGCAGGATAGAACAGTATATATTATTTAGATACTACGTGAAAAAATTAAACATGAATTTAAACACTTCTCATGGTGTACTGAGATATATGTGCCATTAATAGTGAATATTTTGATTTAATGGGATTCAATAATCTGTTTAGATGAACTACTTAATGTTCTGATGATTGCTGATACTACCCATCCTAGTCTCAATGAGCTTCAGACTGGTGACAATATTGTATTTTTTCCAGTTTTGATCAACTGATTAGTTTTTAATGCTAAGTATGTCTTGCCATCACTTGTGGTTTGAATATGTTTACTTAAACCAAAAATATTTTGCATCTCAATTATTATTTTATACTCCAGCACTGAATGGAATTTAAGTCAATACATTATTCATAACGCAAAGACAAGAGAAAAAAACAAACCTGTGCACTTCTTTCAAAGACTTCAAATTACTAAAACATACCATATTTATGCATGCAATATTTGATTGTGTGTGTGTCTTTTTTTTTTTTTTTATCACAAGTTTGTTGTTTTCAGATCAGGATATGCCAAAAATCCAACACCAAACAATTTTTGTTTATAATTAAGGCAATCATCAATCCAAGGATTGTAGTCCATTTTATTTCATCTCTACATCAAAAAAAGTAATTTAAAAAAATTAAAATTCCCTTGAAACGGTAAGATAAATGAAAATGTAAGTGCCTTCACATAATAACAGTAAGCTGACCCTCTGGGAAATGGTTGACTTTCTCAATTCAAGGTATTCAAAGCTCATTCAAAAGTGTTCATTTGGAATGCAGATATCAAAGATGATGCAAATGTTCAAGAGAAAATTAAAACTTACCAGATGTTCTAATCCAGCTTTGATGTTTCCAGAGTCCCTGTAACAGAAGAACAAAAGTTCTAAATAGTTGCTAAACCCTTGTCTACAACGATTTATGTTTAACTCAGAAATGTCAAAGCCATGTAATTTCTCGAGTGTGTAAAATTTTTATTTTTAATATCTTAATCACAACAATACCTAAAAAGTATCAATTATCCTAATTCATAATTACAGAATTATTTAATACATCAATTTTACCTGCCCTGAAATTGCTAGAAACTGTAGCAATGGAACAGGACCTTCACTTAAACCCCAACATTTAATATAGTTATCTCCTTAATTCATATTTGAATTAATAAAACAAGACAGTTTGTAATGCTATTTATCAAATTCACATTCAGTGACTCACAGTTCTGCTTTGCCAATAATAATAAATAATAAAATTCTGTTACCATTTACAAAGGTGATGGAATGAGTAAATCGTATATTAACTAACTAGGTCACGGCAGCCATACAGAAACTTTGCATTTTACTGCTGACAGCTGAAAAAACTAGAAATGTACCGATACAAAAATAACATCACATAAAGACAGATACAAAAAAATGAACCAAACTATCAAAGTAAAAATGCTGAAAAGCAAGGAGAATTCAGAATGAAAATTATCACATCTGCTAGGTAAAAAAAGATAACCTGAGAGAAAACTGAAGGAAAACAAATTAAAAAAAAAAAAAAATCTCCAAATCCCAAGCCACTACCCAAGGAGGCTGGTTTCTGTTGTCATCGACTCCAGGTCCTACCTGCTTTCCAAACTGGAACCATGCCCTTAGAGGAAGGTGGGCTGTAACCATGGCTAACAAGGAAAAACTGCCCCACAGGTATTTCAGATAATCAGTTATTGAACTATGTAATCTAGTATGTGTTTATATTTATAATATTAATTTTTCAACAAATTATTCAACTACATCAAACCACAGGAGCAAAACACCCAACTACGTTCCTCTGAGGCAGCAAACCACACAAGACTGAGTCTTCCATTCTCTTTAAGACTTAGTACAGGCTGTGTGAGGCATAATGTGAAGGAAAGTATGAAATTTTATTAAATACCGAATAAGGCTGCATTCAGTTACATATTTTACAGCCTTGCTGGTCTGTATTTCAGACTTTTTACAGAAAGCTTTTATTCATAATTTCATAAAGCTTTCAAAAATAAGTCTGCTGTGCGCTTTTGTTCTATTTGAATATACCATGAATGAAGCAAGAGAAAAAGATGGACTTTCCTTACGCCAATATTTTTTATTTTGCAACAAGAACTTATTATTCGAGTCTACATGGTATTTAAACAGAAATCATCTCCCACATCTATTTTTGAGGTGGTAAACGGCCGTAAAGAATTCCATTACTTTGGAAGCAGGATCCAAGCAGCTGATGCGAGGAGCTCTCAGCTAAGGGGATCAAACCTGCCCTGTTAGTGGGCTGTCTCCTGCGCTGTCCCTCGCGTGACTTCATCAATATCCGTGCAACTCCTTTTACCCTGTGCTGAAAGCAGCCTTAATTCAATTATAGGTCTCAAAACTGATAAAAAAGGTCCTGAAGTGGAAAATGCGAAGAGATTATTGGCAAATGAATAAAGATTTGTATCGAACTAACACACAGGAGTACAGCAGGGTGGTTTTTTTTTTTAATCATTCCCTGTCTTAAGTCTTCTGGGAACAGTGAGTTTCCCTTCCCCTCATGCAGCACATCGATTTCTGAATTAGACTGCAATATTAAATAATTAATATACTTGCCATGATTGATGTTTTGCATTAGTTGAATATTAGGTTATCAATCAAAATCCACTTGGTTTAATGTAATAATATTGAAAAAGTGTCACTGGCTGTTCATCCAATTTGTAGTTGAGGCAGCACAGATAGTAATATTGGTGTAACACAAGGCTCTAACGCAGGAAATGCAGTGGTTGAACATCCATAAGGCAAACGTTATCAAACCAACCAGGACAAGGTTGAGGTTGTCCTAAATAAACCTTGTGGCACCTGTCACTTCCAATGAAAACCTCCTTCCAGCCGGAGGCTGCCATGCATCAATCAGCCACGACGACTAGTGAAGCCATGGCATAATTTTATCTTTCTAGTTAAACAATAACTATACAAATAAGACTCCCATTAATAACACATTTCAAATATTGTGTTATGCAAACTCAGACCTGTTGCTACAGCTCAGGCTAACACATAACCTTAGACGTCTACAGAATACCTTAATCATTAATACCGTAAAACACTATGAGCAAAAGGCAAGAGCAGTTTTATGCACATCTACTATTATAATACTCCCATAAAGGAACACCATAAGAAAGTTATATTCATTTTATATCATTATCAGGTAAAAATGTTTTACTCAACTTTTACATCACACAGTTCCCAACAAGATACTTGTCTCTCAAACCAGCTCTACGTTTTGCACTACATTTTTTTTTTGTCTTGGTTCATTAGGAAAGCTTGGGGTTATTCTTCAGTTTTTCTTTTTTCCATCAGAGAAGCTCTGGAATTGTATTTCCCCAATATAGTCAGGAAATTGTGCTGTAAAATACTTGTTGACGTGCATATATTTTTAAATCATACATTAAAAACAGTAAGGATAATACTCAGTCTAATCCAAATGTTAGCTTTTCGTAATGCCAGGGGAAAAAAAATTGCATCTGAGCTAAATTTGAATCATGGTCATGAGGGACATGTAACAACAAGCCAGGAATTCAATTAAGCAAGTGTAGCCAGCTTTTGGATTGCTTAAAACCATAGCGTAGGTAACTAATTGAGGTTGTGTTAACTTATTAGTTCTAGTTCCTTTGACAGTAAACTGAACTAAAATACAAATATTCACTACCACTTGCTGAAAATCCCGATTTTAACTTAGACTTATATTCATGTTCATAAAATTAGGTTCCTACATAAAACTAACCATTAATCAAGGGAGCTGAAAAATGTGCAATATCTTCAAAATGTCTGAACTTTAGCTATTCTAAAATAATAAAGGATTTCACAAATAATTTACTTTTTAATACATTTATAGCAGTTCCACACAGGAATTCTAAAACTAACACTTGTTTTCGCACAACAGAGCTAAACAAACCACTGGGTCCACATAGACACAATACTCTGGAGCAAGGCATCCTCAAGAAGCTACAGTCTAAACATCACGCTACAATACCAGTGACATATTTTATTACTGTGAGGCTACCTAAAGCCAAAGAGATCTCAGAAATATTTTTACTTATCACTAAAATAGGCAATTGAGGTTGTTATTAGGTCCCCATTACACTCTTTCAAGTGACAAACAATTATGAGAGCTGAGTTCAATCTGTACTACTTCTCAGATCAGTAGTATCAAACTGGAAGTATCCTGAAAAAAAATTCATTCCAAATGAAAACAAACCACTTCAGTTCACACTCTTGGGTTCCTCTCAAGTTGTTATCAACTCACTCAACACTTCCCTTGTATTTGCAGTTAGTAGTTTTCTTTGCCATAGTCTTTTTTTTTGTTAGAATCCATAGGCTACAGCATAATTCTATGGATTATCTGTATCTATGGATATTGTGGGATAATTCATGTTGAACAGCCTCTGGAGGCCTGCAGCCCTACTCCTTGCTCCAGGCAGGGTCAGCTCTGAGGCCAGACCAGGCTGCTGAGCTTTATCCAGGCTGGCCTCGAAAGCCCAGTCTCCCTGGGCCAACCTGTCTTGCTAATTAATCACCCTCTCTGGGACCGTCTTTCCTTCTGCCTAGTCCAAAAGTCTCTTTTTTTTTCCAGTCTGTGCTGGTTGCATGTTTCCTCCCACCACACACCACTTCAAAGAGGCCGGCTCCTTCTCCTCAGTGACCTCCCTGCTCATCAGGGTGGGTGGCTGCTATCAGGTGCCCTGGAAACCGTCTCTCCTCCAGGCTGAGCCACCCCCAGCCCCTCAGGGCCCCCTCACAGGGCAAAGTGCTCCAGCCCCTGACTGTCTTGGTGGCCTGAACTCCACACTAAACAGTCCCAATGTCTGATTTTTCTCCTCAGAAGCCAAACGAATAAATAAATCATCTCATCATAAGCAAGGCCTTTGGCAGAATCCCCCCCAGTTCCACAACAGTAACTACAAATTGCAAAGAACAAGGTCATGCACAGCATTTTGGGTCAGGCTGCACCACTTCTCAAATAAAGACCTTTTAACTCCACACTTCATGAATGCCAACACGTTAGCATTGTTGATCAGGCAACGTTATCCCAAGTGGTTACAGATAATTTTCATAGAGCTCTCTCAGTCTTAAAATTTTCTTGGATCATTCAACAAGCACATCACATAATACTTTCAATAATCCATCAAGTATGATTTTAAATCAATCCCTTTTTTGTCCCAGTATTCCTCGTGGATGAAGATCCTCATAGTGAAAGATGTTCTTGGAACAACCTCAAGTTTTCCTGTTCTTTACCCTCACGTTAACATGCTTCTACTGCTTGCTGTCATCTAATGGCCTTCCCTACAGATCCTCCTCTCAGTAGCGCGCACACCTGCTATTTTAATTTTGCATGTTATCAATCCCCACTTGGATTCTAGATAAACAACCTCAAAATAAACAGCGGAATCTCTTCAAAAGTCTTCAGAGCTTCTTTATGAACTTCAGCAGGTGACAACATATTAAACAGTTGCCAATACAAGCAACATGAAATGGCATAAACATATTAACGTGAACCCCAGTTTGAGTGGTGGTCTAGTCCCTTCTTTCTAAGCTCTTTGTTGAAGGCAGATAAAGGGAAAAACGACAGAAATGAACAAAATTATGCCTTAAATGTTAGGAATTATACCAAGGGGCATGGTAAAGAGGATGAGTGAGACCACTGCCGTAAACATTATAGCCATTGCCTCTCCTGACTTGTGCTTCTTCAGTTACTGAGGAGTCTACACTAGCCCAACACACCCAGAGTGAGGAAGAGTCTTACTAAATGCAGCCATAGTGGAGGTGACAGCTATGGGAGAAGTAGACTAGTCAGCTATCTCTAGACCTTTCTTTTTGTATATTATCTTTATTTTAGCAGATTGGCATTTCAAATTCAATGAGGCCTTTTCCTCATCATTTTCCGCTTCTGATACTCATAGTCTTCTCAAAGCTCATCTGCCAAGAGATGCTTGTCAGTAAGCACTGTAAAAAATAAAAATAAAACCCCCAAACTAATCTAAAAATTATTCAGATAAGGAATTTATTATACTAGCCTTGACTACTCAATCTAGCAGCATTGTCAATAATACAAATTTCTGACTAAATGCCAGCAAACACCACCAACAACAGCCATTAACAATTTCCTTTCTCCCTCAGAAAGTGGAAATCCCCCATCTAAAACTCTGCAAACCTGTGGCAAGATTGTCTCTCCCAATGGTGAGTTTAAAGGCAAATATATCATGATTTCCCAGACTAGAGCTGGGCCCTGGATATTCCTGGAAAGAAGAAAATTAGGTTTCCACGTGACTACACACTATGTAATTCTCTCCCCTGGGGTATCCCAAGATAGAGAACTGCTCCCTCACTTCTCATTTTACATATTCAATCTTTGCAGGATTTACTTTCCTCAGCCTCAAAAGTCTGTACAATGAGATCGAAGGTATTCCAGGTATCAAATATTAAAGGAGGAGGAAAATAAGGAATAGTTTTTTCCCTACTGAAGTTTTTAACATCTTTCTAACATTTATCACACGTGCACATTTTGGAAGAGGGCATCATGTGTACTTGTACAAAGACAGCTTAATCACAACTGGATGGGTAGCCTGAATGATGCACTTGTGACCTTATCACCGTTTAGTGATGCATTTACACAAACATTTAAACCATATCATATTCTGGAATAGCTTCACTGACTAATCTTAAACTCACAGAACATGCCAGACGTTGAGAGTAAAACAGTCATGGCCAGATCATGCCTTTGTTCAATTCCAGAAAAACAAAAGCCTAGTACAGAAAAAAGTATTTTCTCCCTATCGGCAACAACTAGAATAAAAGCACACAATTATTACATTTGCACAGTGACTGTTCCGAAGACACTACATATTTGAAGTTCTTCCCTGAGCCAGCTTGAATTTCAGCTTCAGAGTTAGAGGATTCTGGATGCAGTTTTTAGAAATGGATACCCCCATCACATTCCACTAAATTTTATAGGTTTTGTATTGTTGTGTTTTCTGTAAAATTATAGGCTGGTGTTTCCAAATACAACTTCAGACCACAGCTACTTATTTCAGTAGGCTTTGCAAGTCACAACAAAGGTTACATAAAAATCTAAGCCCCGTGCCTGTCCTCTCCTTTGATACCATCTTTAAGAGGACAGTGGTGACTCTCCTGGATGAACAGGTAAACTCACACCCACCGATTTTCGGTGACAAGCCGGTCTAATACCACACCAGTAATCTGGCAGAACCGCTGGTAAAGACTGCATAATTTGCAGAAACAGAACAAAACACACGTTACTTTCCAACACTACTACTTAACATCATCTGGGTTATAAAGAAAAACCTGAAAAGTAGGGCTATATTTTTTGTAGCCATAAGTGGAAGTTACATCAAAGGGAGTATACAAAAGGCAAGAGGAGAAAACCATAAAAGAAGGCTGTTTCCTCCTGCCTCTCTTATACAAAGATGAAGGGAAACAATTGAGCTTTTTGAAAGTAACCAAAAGGCATACCCAAACAATATTACCAATAATTAAAATCAAAATCCTTCCAATCTACTACTTACATAAGTTACACAAAGACTCTCAGCGCTACACATACCTCAAAAAGAATACCTTGAGAGTTACAATGGCTTTAAGAGCTGTGGCTCTTTGTATCTAAAACCCCTGTTTTCTTCCGTTATTGGAAGATCCAAGCAACCAACAAAACAACTATGAAATAAAATAGTGAACATAATTTAGCGGTGCAATGCCAACATCAGAGAGGATTAGGGAATGGTTAGAGAATCCTTCACTCTGACGGCTAGAAAATGCACCCACGATAGTTTTGAAAAACAGTGGAACATTGTTTTACTCTTACTCGATGTCAGATGCAAATGGTCTGGAACTGATCCTGAAGCTTAAAAACTCCAAAGCTGGTGGTGCTGTGCTCAGTGGCTCCCTCACTCCAGTCAACTGAAGAATTTATTTCACTCGGGGAAAAAACGGTAAGAAGTTTGGCCAATTACTAATTTAAATGTAATAAAGATTCAAGAAGATCATATGAAGGTCACTTATCAAAAGCAGGAAGAAAAGCAGAAGGCACCCCCACACACAAACACATACGGAATAACTTGGAACTGCTGAAGAACTCAGCAGAATATAACGCAAGCTAAATTGAATCATGCTAAAACCAGGGACTTTAAACAGGACACAAGGTGAAACAATTTCCATAATATGTTATCCTAGAGAGAAGAAAAATCAGTACCCAAGAGACCTTATCAAATATTCAAGAGGGGGAAAAAGAAAAAAAATAACCCTGGCTCACAGAGTAAAATTCAAGATTTTATGCACTGAAGCTAAATACATAGGGGAGGAACAAAACACAGTATGGACAGAATCAATATTTTCAAACAGACCATACAAAACAAATAATTTTTGTCCTTAAGTATTTCACAGATAAATGAGAGCCAAAATAACTGCCCCAAAGAGCTCCCAATTCTGCTTTACCAAGACTTCAAGTCGGATATGGAAATCCCACAAATTGTCAAAGCAGATTTCTTTATCCTCGTTGCCAGTTCAAGCCATTCCTCGGATAAACCTGGCAATGCAAGGGACCTCATAACATGCAAGTCCTTGGAGTTTTTATATGTGCAGTGGGTTTTTGTTGTGGGGTTTTTTTTTTCCCCACGGGTTTTGGTTGGTTGGGTTTTCGTCCTCCTGTTCTGTGCACGGGGTTCCCTTCACAAAGAGTAAAACCTTGTTAATCGACGTTTGCATTCCCAGCAAACATAAGCAATTAAGCTTTGGGCTTTGGAATGTCACTGTCTCTGTTAACCAGATTATTTGGTAGTCTTAAACAAATTAGACAACTTTGGCCTGTTTTACCTTTTCTGTAATATTATTTAGTAGATATTCAATTAAAACACATCCTGTAGGTGAAAGTGTATGAAAACATTTCCGTAATGGACATTAGTGGTAGTAGGAAGTGTTGCTAATTAGCCTCAAAGTACAAAACAGATTACAAAAGTAGCAAAAAGCCCAGCAGTGTAAATGCACAGAACACTGCACTGAATATTAAACAAAGCAGAGCAAGTTTTAATGCTGGTAAGCATAACTATGGTAAAAACTCTCCGGACTAGTAAAGAGTGTTACAGGTTAATGAGGAACATATAAAGAGTGCACAATAATTATCATACCTAACACCTTACCATCTGTGTTTGGATGACTGCAGAATATAAACACAGTTTATCAGCATTAAGTCTGAAACTAATTACACATGTATTTCGATTAGCATACTGTTAGGATAAATATTTAAAATGTTAGATTTTCCTCAGCAGCACTCAGTATTGAAGAATATTAAATTTAAGTATAAGTCAGTGAGAAAATTTAAAGGTTCTAAGCACTAAAACAATTTGAGTACAATCATTTTTCCATTTTCTGAAAGCTTCTAAATCCTCCTCATTCACCCAATTACTACTGTACTTAACCTAATGAAATTTTATTCTGCAGGAACAATACTATTCTTAAACAAATTTTTGAAAAATATAAGATTAAAAACTTCTAGACAAAGAATAAACTCCTAGAGAAAAGATGCAAATAAAATTACTATCGTAATCTTTTGTTTTTTATTTGCAAGTATAAAACCGAAGAGAAACAAAAGCATGGAACATAGCATCTGTCATATCAGAATATAAAAAGATGATCCTGGCACAAAATGAAAAAGCTCTAATTCATTTGCAAATCAAGCCTGCCAGTTCTATTTCAAGCTGGCGGTAACTGTCAAGAGTTAACAAGATAATCACTTTCAATCCTGCCTTCAATGGTACATTACACTGTTATTCCATTCAATAAGGCCGTTCTTTGGGGCACTAGATGAATGGTTTTCATTTCTAACTCACACAAAAAGTTGCAAAAAAAAAAATCCATGGGGCTTAAGAAAGAAATCCCTTTATGGGCATTTATCTGCCGGCACTTGCTTTTAGGCAAAATGAGATATTTGGATACATTGGTGTCCATTCACTTCCTCTATTCCTCCAGGCCCTCAGTCTGTTGATAAAATAAAAAAAAAAAAAAAGAAAAAAAGAAAAAAAGAGGCACACAAGGAAACCTCAAGCCTGTTTCATTTTTTAAAACTATCTATGCACGTTAAACAAGTTCTGTGATAATGTTTTGTAAATACTTCAAGAATACGCAGCTCACTACCCACTGACATGACACTGTATTTGAACGGATCCATCTTTGTCAAAATTCATTATAAACTGTACGAAAACCCCATAAAATACTCACGAAAATTGTGCTTAAGGAAACAATAACCAGTTCCTCATTAAATGTCAATAAAAATCAAGTTACCTATTAACGGCGCTCTACCTATGAAACAAGTTAATCTAGAATTTGTCTGCACTGATTATTTGTAAATTATTTTTTTTAAGATGCTGTGCTATGCATTCTTCCAGAAATGATAAAAATCCTATAGAATTTTATTAAGTTATAAGTATTTAAAACTTCTTTGCTGGCACACACATTCCTACTAATCTCTGCGGAAAAAAACAAAACAAAACAAAACAAAAAACACTTAATGCTTTTGCTTATGGCTCAAAATTCATATTGTAAGATCCTACCTGCACGTTAAGGTTGTATTGCACAGATATGCATTCTATTATTGAATATTCTACAGTGAAAATTTAAATCTTCTATACTAACTTTAGAAACAAATCACTAAATCTTTTGGGTTTTGTTTTGTTTTTTTACTTCTTTCTTTAAATCCCCATAGATCTCAGTTCACAGAACAAAGCTAATGCTTATCTTTACGATCTTAACTGAGTTAAGCTTATCCAGCCTCAGGTCTGTTACCCATAATCAACGCCAACAAGCACACTGTCAATACCCATCTGTAGATATTTTTAATTTATTTTAATAAAAATAAATAAAATTTTCCTCAAACTCAGGGACCCATCTTGCCAGCCACTTCTCATTTGCATACCTTTTCAAAGAAGATTTTGATCATCTTTATAATCCATCACTACAAGTCAGATAACTTTTTCCATACACCCCTTGTGCAAATGCTCCTTTATAGTAAGAGTTTCTTTCATGGGAAATCTAAACACCAGAAGTTACCGGCGGACTCGCAGGCTTTGGTTTTGTTCTTTGCGCTTCACAAGTTTCTTCAGAAGTTCTAAACAGAGAGATGGTCTTATAATTAAAAAAATACTGTATCAAAACCAAAAACTGCAATAGTCTGTATTTATGTAGCATTAGAACATAACAATTTTTGTGGCCCTACTGCCCCTGCTTCTCAAAAAGAAAGAATATAAAATAAAGATGAATTGAAAGTTCACATACTTTGAAGGATCCTGAAAGAGCACAAGATGTTGCACTTAGAACGCAAATTAATAGAAAGTGAAATGGCTTTACGTAAGACTAATACAGTCCCAAAAGCAGGAGTCTGCCTTAGAAATTTGGGATGCGTTTCTTTCCTCTCTAGCCAGCAGCAGTACATCGCTGGTACTGGTTAAAAATAAACAATCGATTAAAAATCCAAACAAACAAACAAAAACCCCCAAACCACAACACCAAACCCATCCTCCATTCTGTAAAGCTGACATTTGGAAATAAAACCCTAAGATTAGCAGCAGAGTAATTCTTCAGTAAAGGTAAGTATTTTATTTCTAGCATTCACAACTCTAGCATTCCACAGCTCAGATGAAAGACCAGGATGACCCAACAGTCCCAGGACACACACATTTTAAGGCCAAAGACTAAGAAATGGTAGTTTCACATTGCCATTATTACTGAAGATGTGAGCAGCGCTTTGGCAACTGTGGTCAAGTTCAGCTGAGACCCACAAAGTGCCACTTTACTGACATTCCGCCGCCTGTGACTGCATTTGATCCAATTTTAGCACACTGAAACCTCGTGCTTTTTTTAGGCATCACTGTTGGGAGGTATAAAAATCCAATTTGTAAATGCTTTTTCACTGTTCCTCTTTGTGTTCCTGCAGTTTGATTTTGTCACTTTAGTTTAATTCCTCTATATTCTTTCATCTGGCCTGAATTTATCTCCCTAAGGAAGGCAAGGGCACACTCACAATATATTCGAAATGTTTAAAATATGTTTAAATGTCAGATGGACACAGGTTTTCATTCCTATACAAGGTAAAAAATTTTCCTTCTCCCAAAAAAAGCAGATCTACTCTGTCTCAGAATATTTAGTTTCTATCTCCTCACCTACTTCATCTAACACGGCGTGTAGCATTTCCAGTCATAAAAGACTTGAGTTTCAGGTTGCATTTCACAATTAAACAGTTTGTTTCTATTACAACTCAACATAGCTCTAATGAAAGCCTTTGCAAGTCTCGGGGTTTCTGCAAGACAGCCATTCCAAGCAGCCTGCGCACACGCTGAGAGGCAGGAGTAGCTCAGAAGATCTTCCAACATAAGTCTGATATGAGGGAGAAGCCCCTGTTGCTACATGAATAACATGAGCAAACCTGGACACATTAAAAATAAACCTGAAGGATTTTATAGAATCACAGAATGGTTTCGGTTGGAAGGGACCTTGAAGACCATCCAGTTCCACCCCCCTGCCCTGGGCAGGGACACCTCCCACCAGACCAGGTTGCTCCAAGCCCCATCCAGCCTGGCCTTGAACACCTCCAGGGATGGGGCAGCCACAGCTTCTCTGGGCAACCTGGGCCAGGGGCTCACCACCCTCACAGTCAAGAATTTCTTCCCGATATCTCATCTAAATCTGCACTCTTTCAGTTTAAAACCATTCCCCCTCGTCCTGTCACTCCCCTCCCTGTTCCAGAGTCCCTCCCCAGCTCTCCTGTAGCCCCTTTAGGGACTGGAAGGGGCTCTAAGGTCTCCCTGGAGCCTTCTCTTCTCCAGGCTGAACAGCCCCAACTCTCTTAGCCTGTCCTCACAGCAGAGGGGCTCCAGCCCTTGGGTTATCTTCATGCCCTCCTCTGGACTCACTCCAACAGGTCCATGTCCTTCTTATGTTGGGTGCCCCAGAGCTGGAGGCAACACTGAGGGGGGTCTCCCCAGAGCAGAGCAGAGGGGCAGAATCCACTTCCCTTGACCT
Source organism: Rissa tridactyla (assembly GCF_028500815.1). Classification (NCBI taxonomy): domain Eukaryota; kingdom Metazoa; phylum Chordata; class Aves; order Charadriiformes; family Laridae; genus Rissa; species Rissa tridactyla. The sequence goes on from NC_071471.1 coordinate 9,463,912, forward strand.
GCTGGCCATGCTCCTTTTGATGCAGCCCAGGATATGTTTGGCCATCACTATGGTACTGCAGCCTTTTTCAGTTCAAATAAACATACTGTAACTATTTTTGAAGGGTTCTATTTGCATTCTCTGCAGTATCTCCTCAGCATTCAAATGCATCTTATCCTACATCGCTCTAGAGTTTCGTACATGTTTTTCAATATTTTGAGGTTGATAAGGAGAGCATCATGAAGATCCTTTCATTCTAAGCAAAGACTCAAAAATTCTTCTAAAATGTTGTTTTGCTAAAGCCCAAATGAATTTTGAAAACATATTTAATATGGAAAATGTTTCTTTAAAGTCTGACTTTCAGTAAGGAAGAATGCTGTATGTTCCGCTAACAACTTCCATGTTGGGCTGTGTAAGAAGACAAATTTATAAAATTTAAAAAGGTAGAGCTTAAGTTGTTCAAGCTTGATAGGAAATTAGTTCCTTGGCCACAAATATTTCATGAAAATAGAAAAAAAATAATAAAATGATTGAATTAGTTTTTACAGCATTCAGTCCCAAACACTGCTGGTTACCCGTATGCTAACAAATCACCAAAGACCGTAAAAGCACTTTTAATAGCAAGGATCAGAACCTGAAGTATGTCTTGATGATAATATTTCAATATTCAATGACAAAGACCTTCAGAGTTGCCAAAAAAAAAAAAAAAAAATCTGTCATGCTTGGACCTAGTCACAGAGGATTTGTACCTAACACAGCTACATCGAGACTGTAGAGAACAGGCTAATTTATTAAATTATCTGACAAGGCTAACAGTTCTCTTGATTCCAAGAGCAATTAAATCTCTTCTAATTCAACAGCAGCACTAGACAACTAACACTAATAGGTCTGTATCTTGCTTATTTGTTATTTCTTTCTCCAGCATTTGTAATAGCCTCTGACTATATAATTTACAAGTCTGTTATTATTTGAGAACATTAATCAATGCTAAAATTGCTTTTGGTCTTATGCTTATTACACATCTGCTTCTCAGAGAGAAACTTCAGAAGCAATAGAGGTATTGAGGACGTTGCTATGCCTGCGCTGAAAACACCGATACTGTCTAGAATCTGATGTCCAAAACATCATGGTGAGTTAAGTAACAAGAAAATGCCTGCAGGTTCCAGTAAACCACAACTTATATTTTATGTAGAAAATTTTACATCCTAAAAAAAACCATCAGATAATGCTGCCTAAACACTTCATGCTGGTTGAGTTGCACCAAAAACCTCCTTAAGGCTTCATGTGTTCTTTAATTGTTAAGACTACTGTTCTTACATCACATCGCTCTTATTCATTTTACTCTCCCAAAAGCTTGCTTTCATTAATATGCTTTTAACCTTTTACTACCATGAAAAACTAACATCATTTATTTTAGTTGGCATTTATCATTCCCAGCACTTCCCAGAGAAAGTCTCCAGTGAAAAAGGAGAGCGGTACTGGCTCTGCAAGATGGAGCAAACTGCCGAGAAGTGGCCAGCCAAAGTCTAGACCAGAAATCTTGCTAGGCATTTTGTATTTTGGCATTCCTTCAATCAAATTAAAATAATTAGTATTGCACACTACTGATTTACCACCAAGTGGACCAAAATTAGAAGAAAAGACAAAAATATAAAACACGTCTCGTTCTACAGCCAAGATTTCCCTCAAAGATTATTTTTATAATATGAAGCCAAGAGATTCCTGAAAAACTTAAGTACCATAAACATGGCAAGCTCCAAGGAAACTTGGATCTTAAGCAATTCAGAGCTTGAAGATTAAAACCAGCACCTATTGTACCTGCAAATATTAGACGTAAAGTTAAACATTCTACAAAAACAACTTCTGAACAAATAAGCTCCCAGATCTTTCAACAGCAGCAGTTTCTAGAGGATTCATAGACCACAGAGAAAGACCTGGAAATGTGCATGATCAGGCTGACAACTGAGCAAGCACTTGGAAAGGTGGAAAGAATTTCTAACCTGAAAAAAAAAAAAAAGGCGAATATCCAACAACCACCTCAAGTTACAAACCTAACTAACAAATTGTAGCCACACATCACAAAGCCTACTTTGAGTTCTCAGCAGCACTGTTCTTTGGTTTTCCCTGGGGAAATAAGTGGGAGCTAGATGCCAGTTAGTCCACAGGAGTTACCTTGATCCCTATATTTTCAGCTCTACCCATTGCAGTTCACCTCAGTTAACATCACTCAGGACAGGAGTGATGGACAGGACATGCTGAACCTACACAGACCTCCCTTGACAGACTTTTTATCCACAGAAGACAACGAACTCTGCAATGGAAATCATTTTATCTGATCACACATCCCCTCCAGCATTCGCCTACCTGGCGAAGAACCTCCTGAACAATTACAGACTAATGCTCTAAGACAAGCCAAAAGTGGTGCTGGTTTACATTAAAATGTTAATTTTTACAGCAAAGTAAAGCAGACGGTTCAGGGTGGTAGCCTCAACCATGCCAGAGTTAGTCGCCCTTGTGTGTGAATCAAGCTTTTTATTCTTTCAAAGGGGGAGCAGACACTATGGCGAGCAACCCCTTCGCTAACAGAAAATTTTGGCGCTTTATTCTGCTACCAGAACTAAAGACTTTTCTCTGCTTTATTACCATACTGTTTATATTTGCTTTATTTCACTTTTTTTAAGAAATATATTCCAGGCAGTCTTGCTGATGTTACACAAAGTCACATGAGTACTTTGCTAACTACCCCTAGAAGACAATAGTAGAGAACATTGGAGTATCAGTGCTCTGAAAGACATTAAAGTCAGACTTAAGAAAAAAATATAACAAATTCAGAATACCTAATGACTGTGCAGACTGATACACAGATCTACAGAAACTGCATATTGATATTGCTGAAAAAAAAAAACCCAGTATATTGGCTCTTTTCCTAGATTTTCAGTTTTGTCTGAAAGTTATAATTGCAATATACAAAATTACTTCGTCTTGCAAAGAAGTGCCAGAAACCAGTGTCCCCAGAAACTGGAACTGGAACCGTTCCAAGCAATCAAACACACTCATGTAACAATGGCCAGGACCGAGTGGCCTTTTACACAATGGCATGGCAGGATAAGCCACCTACTTAACTTTCTGTTCAAGCAAGATATTGGAAAGTTATGTGAACATTTGTGCATAATAATTTTCAGTCATTCAAAACAGGTCAGGATGGTGTTCTAACAACGTAAGCAAACAATATGTAACATTTTTAAAGTCAGTCTGCAAAGTTAGCATTTGGACGGGTAACTATCACACCAGTACGAACAACAGATAATGAAAGCAGAAGAAACTGGAAGAATCAACTGAAGAAATTTTAAAGTTAAGTTGAAAAACTTGTACCTACATGCAATAGAGGGGAAAATAATTTAGTTAGCTATGCGTATTTTTTTGCCCAGCAGTAGAAAGAAATACAGCATAACCAACACCTAGGGTAAACAAAAATGTTCAACCTGTATATATAAGATGGGCAAAATTGTTTCAACCATGGAGAAAAATTTGCAAACTCTGCCTGATATCTGGGATTTAAGATGGACTCGGACATCTGGTAATGACAGAAGTTGCACAAACCAATGGAAAAAATATCTGTAAAATGTCCAATCTTTGTACATACGACATAGCCTAACACGTACTTCTGGGTGTAGTAAAAAGGAAAAAAAAAAAGAAAAAAAAATTGGTTGTCTTAAAGGTTTTTCTTTTGCCCATTCTATGTATGGCACCTACGTCATTCATCATGACTACAGTAACAAGGAAGGCTGAAATTAGCACTCTCTAGAGCATCTATACCCTTGCAGGATGTCAGCAGATGTGACTGTTGAATGACAAAAAGCCAAGTGCTGCGAAATATTTGAGAACGCTGTAATAGCCCAGCACCAGGTAGATTTTTTTATTTTAAATTAAAATATAGACCCCCAAAGTCATAGCCAAGGGAATTCACTATCTCTTGAATGTGGAATTGATCTGAATGCAATTACTTTACTCTTTTTAGCTCCATTTGACTTTGAACTAAACATCAATTAGCGCACAAACATAATACTGCAAGATCTGTTAACTCCAATGCTGATTTTTCCATAAAAGATCTAAAGCAATTTTATTGGCCTTCATTTAATAGCTTTCAGCAATCACAAATATCACACATGAAAGCTCAACTTCATTTTCTGATGGTCACTTAAACCCTTAATTCTCACGATAAAACTCTCTCAGTCTTAGTTTTAAAACCCTTAAATTAGCAAACAAGACACCACATAATATATGCTATAAGCATAGGTCTTCTCTGAAAAGCTGGGACCTTCAAGTGCTTCAGCTGCGATACAAGCCATTGAGCCATGGCCAATATAAGCTAATTTGAATAATCAATATGACAACCTTATTTTTCTAATGCAAACAGGATTGATACAGTAAGGTGTCTCACTGCCACATCACAGTCATGGCCTCTTTTAACCCCTAATTAGATTTAGGCGATTATCCCTGCTCTTCCTTACAAGTGTACAGCCCGGATAAGAGATGACAAAAGCTATCTGCCACTTACTCAGCCTTTGCAGACTGCAGGTTATCCAGGGAGATACAGGGTAAGATCAGCAAACAATTGTTATTCATATCATCTACAGTTTTAAGATAGTCACAGTTTTCCATACATGCTAAGTGAAAATAGCCCAGAGCATTAGGTAAATGCAAAACGCTTAAGAACATCAGGGTTACACAGATGGAAATTCAAGGTGATGTTAGGGAATTATGTTTAATTCAAATTGGTTATCACAAAGAAAACTATCTAGCAATAAGTTTCTTTTTCAGACAGGAAACACTGGCTTCTCAATAGATTTGAGTTCATTGTTCATTTGTGTGCAACACTGAGTATTTTACATGGCTATTTCTGAATAAATAAATAAAATGAAATTAAAAAAAATCAAACTTAGAAACAGCAATCCCAATAGAATTACATAGCTAAACAAAGTACTAACAGACAGAGAAGATCTATTACAGAAATGTAATCACATTTCATTTACAAGAACTCTTATCTCAAGCACTTAAACATAAAATTTAAACAGTTTTCCATTTTATTGTACTCAGTATTTGAGCTAATAAGATATAGAAGTATAATCACGTTAGCAACATTTCTATTGCATTACATAAACACAGTACTAGATTAAAGGCAGACCAGGAAAAAGAAAGCATGATGTTGCATATAAAGCTGAACACTTTATTTCTTCTGGCAGAAATAAATATCACTGGTATCATGTGTGAAAACCACCATGCTAAAATTAGATCATATGTTCACAGAATGTCTATTCCCAATCTGACTAAACCAAAAAAAGTATTTCTGCACATACTATCCATATGTGAACACATTTAGCATGCTTTTGCAACCAAAAGAGAAGTATTCCCCTATAGTATGCTTTTATTAGCAGGCTACGCGATCACAGAATTGGAAGGATCATTTATCCAAGTCAGGCGCAACCCACTCATGACTGAAGTAAAATTTTCGGAATTGTTTAAAAGGCATTTGGATAGCACTTTGAAAATCACTGAAGGTAATGTATTTTTTTTTAAATATTGCCCATACTGTGATAAGACTGCTTTATCAGCAATACTCTATAGACTACAATGCAATCTCTGCACTGCTGCTTTGGGCTTTATTTCCCATCGAAGACTCTTCCCGGTTTTCTGCTCCTTCCACGTGTGAGCCAGAAGCAGCAGGGCACTGCCTTCTCCTCAGTAATCCCACCAAGAAGCTATCCTGATGCCAAAGAAACTGAACATCGTGGGGACCTCTTTTACGTGGCAAACATGAAACAATATTCATCCCAGATTTTCATCCATGCATGAAGGCTTTTTACTTGGCACTATTATTTATGTTCACGGCTTTCAACAATTTGTGATTTTATTGACTCATTTTTCCTAATAAAGGTTCAAGATATGGTCACCTTGAAACCGTACTACTTAATGGTCTGAGTGGCAACACAGAAACTATGGATATGTGCTTCCTCACAATGCTTCCAATGCAAGACCCTACCTACAATCCCTGACATCTCTCTTCCTCTGTAAAAACCAAAGTTTAACAATCTCTTTATAGGATTTTGTGTAATGCACTATAAATCTGGAAATGCAAAATCGTATCTGACTGTTACTACTACTTTAAAAACAAAGACTGCAAAGCTCCAAGAGTTTGCCTAAAAATAATCAACCAAATAAATATATAAATTACGGGGAGCAATAATAAAAGGAAATTATTAGTTTTCTACTCAGGTTATTTGAACTTGTGAGAAAATCCATTTATGGACAATCTTATTTTAACTTCATTCTATAAAATTCTCAAGAACTTGCAGAAAAAAAATTCATATTGTGTTCTCTATAAGTGTTTTCTGTGGGTTGCATAAAAACAGTTGATAAAAATGGTTCAACACTGAGAAAACAGTCAGCATAAAAAATTGCTCCTGCCTCTTTCTAGTTTTTTTTGAAGTTTCCCATTGGGTCGCTTTACCTTCTCAAAAAAAATCCTATAATAATTTGGAATCTTTTCCATTTGCTAATACAATTAGCAGTTACGCAACTGTGGAGTTTTTCTGTACTGAAATTTTCAGTACAGAAAAGGAATGGAGGACAAGCAAATAACATCCATTGTAACGGGATGGTTCATGGCAAAAATCTCTTCAGTCTCACAAACCCCCCAAAGTACCTAACGAACCCTCCAGCAAGGCAGGGTACAGTCCCTCGCTCCCAGCAGTCAATGGCATGAGGCTTTGGGTTTCATTCAAAGGGGTTCAAGCCTCTCTGCTGATGGCTGGTTTCCTTCCCGAGGCACCTCGCCACAACTGGCAGCAAAGAAATGCCCCAGGGAGAGACACTGGCCCAGGTTGCCCAGGGAAGCTGTGGCTGCCCCATCCCTGGAGGGGTTCAAGGCCAGGCTGGATGGGGCTTGGAGCAACCTGGTCTGGTGGGAGGTGTCCCTGCCCAGGGCAGGGGGGTGGAACTCGATGGTCTATAAGGTCCCTTCCACCTCTAGTCATTCTGTGATTCTATGAGTCACATCCGCACTGACAACCTCTTCAACAAATCATCCCATGGAAAGGTTGCGGAGGTCAGCACAAAGCAAAGAACTAGAGCCAGGGCTGCAACACCGCAGAACCAAACCACAGCTACTCACCACATCTCTTGAGAGAAATATCTCAAGATATATCCACCCTATTTGAAAGATGTTTCCAGTCATTGCACCGTACCTGTCCCAGTATCCCACAGCTCCTGCGCCAGCTTGGGCAAAGGACCTCTGGCACAAAACTCAACCCTGCTAATTCACAGCATCTTCCCTCCTGTGACGCACACGCATCGCAACGGTCTCATAAAATTCCATGTCAAATCACTTAAAATTTCGAGTTACAGTGCAAGTTTGATAAGCTTGAGATCAGCAATGCTTTCTGGAGGTAGGCAAAAAGGGACCACTAAGGACATCACATATGGTGACACTAACAAGGAATGTAGGATTGCCACTTTTAACCTTTTTTGATATTTTTTGGTTTTCAGATGCTGACCTAATATAACTTCAATATATAACTTCATTAAAAATACATTATCAGTTTAAAGTTCTTCACATGCTGCAATATGGAACATTCAACATAGCGCTTTTGTGATTTTTTTTTTTCATTTATAAATTGTGCTTTAATTTGTATTTATTGAAAATAAGCAAGCAAAACCTCCAATGTTCCAAATTAATATTGGTACAGATATTTCTCAAGAGGCAAGATCTATTATATAACCTTTAAAGTTAATGGAAGTAGCTTTTAACAAGCTCTGGGGCTTAAAGCTTGTTTTTGTTTTTTAAACGAATTAATTGGTGGATTTTAATCTTTCGTCCTCTTCTATACAAAACTCATCTTGACCTTTTAAATAAGATTTAATGTTTCCCACTACATGTAAGCCCCTACCTTCTCTTCCATCTTCATGCTTCTGAGTTACAGAGGACCAGCCAAAAATTAACTCCCAGTAGAAACTAATCCTGCAGCATTATCTAAAATTTCATAAAGAGATTGTGCCGCAGGAGGTGTTTTAAACACTATTTAACGTGGTCTGGAAATAAAGGTTTTTACTTTCATATCAGAATTCCTTAAAAACATAAATTAATAAATTACAGTAGATCTGTGTCTCTATTACAGGACACAACTGAGATTCTTGTTGTGAAGAACATCATCCAGGTTCTTTTACAGACAATTGCTCAGATTCTTCCCGAGCTGTTCATTGTCAGTGGGTGATCCACAGCACAAATACTGTTAGTGGTTGGCAACAACTTAATGTCAAAATTTGATAATTTGCAAAAAAGAAATAAGAATCAGGAACCCTCTTTTTCTGCCCTTGCCTCGGTAGACCTGCGGGCACGCACAAACCCTGCCCCAGCCCCTGGGCACCGTCCCATGGATTTGCAGAGCCTCCCGAGGCACCGGCCACCTTTATGCTCCTCTCTGTGGGCTCAAGTAAATTACCCTCTCCTTACATGGCTACTGAAAGAGGTGGGAATTTTTGGGCGTGTTCAGGGAGAAGAAAAAATGGAAATAAAGAGGAAAAAGGAAGACGGGGAAAGACAGACATACGAAGCTTTCTCTCTCCTCCTGCCCTGCAGAGGTATAGGAAACATTCCCCATCACGCTCTGCTAAACACTTTCCCATAAATCCATTGTGTGTATTTCTTTAATATTTTTCAAAGCACAGAGCAATGCCCACCTGACAAGAATCAATGGGAAAAAAAACCCTTTTCCCTCTTTGACACAGCATGATCCTATTAAGCTGCTGCTCAGATCAGAATCTTTTGAGGCTGAGTCAGACCTTCCTGATCAATTCCTTAATCCATTTTGAGAGAATGGACTGATCTCGCTTTTTCAATTTCAGTCTGGGAAAAAATCCTTCCCAACATAATTCACCATTAAATGGGCCTTGTCTTACAAGAACTTCAGCTGCTGGAAGCAGGTGAGGAGCAAGTCAGAATCCAGGAGAATCACCAGCACATCTAACACACTTCCTCTGGGTCTTCCCATTTCCACTGTGAAAGTCATTCAAAGCATTTGCCGCTCTTGTCCTTCATGGATCTTTAAAGATGTTCCTTTTAACACTCTAAATAATGTAAAAATTGATGCCTGAAGTGGAAATGATTCCCATACTTTTCCTCCAGAAAAACTTCAATTCATTAGGTTACCACTTGGGTTGCCATGATTATAAAAAAAAAAACAACAAGGGAATAAAACTGACATGGTGCTGAAGTTATGTTGTCACAATAGAACATGGTGCAGGCTGAAGATTCTACACGCTACGTGTTGGTGGATTCCGCTACAGAACTGAAGATGTTTTATTCCAAGTTAGGATCAGATGCTGCGAATAGAGATGTGTGCACTCACTATGTTCTGAACTCTCTTGTGGGAATCAGACTCAGAAACTTCGCAGATTGGCTCAAAATGGAAGATTTGGGTTGAGCAGTCTTCTCCATGGGTGGATCCAAGAACATTTCCACTTCAATGAAAAATTATTCTAATGAAATGGTGCTGAAGTAGAAAATGATGCTCAGCTTGCTTCCTTAGAACTGCCCAACTAGACCTACCCCATGAAGATCATCCCATCAGCCCTAGACTGCCCTGGATCCTGACAGAAGGACACTTGTCCACCAAGGACAGGTGCCTGCAGGAATACATGCAAGCAGAAGTTAGCTCAAGACACATTCACGCTTCCAGTCTTAATTGCAAGGAATCAGAAATGTCTGATGTTTTAGGCTTTTTCCCTCCTCAAGTAGCTGCTTCTTAATGCCACATCCTACAGCTTCAGACAAATAATGACAATGAACAAAACAGAAATATCCAAACATCTGAGCACTCCAGTTTTGTTTGCAGGATAGGAGAAACGATAATGCAAAGGATTAGCATTTTTAAAAAATAGCTTTGAACTGATTAAAACATAAATTTCTAACCTTGAGGTCTCTTTAGTACCACAGACTTAACATTTAATGGACCACAAGCTCTGCCTTGAACTGAAAAAAAACCTCTGTAGAATTATAGCATTCATTGATTTACAGATTCACCTGTATTTTTAGTTTTTCCTCTATTGTATTTAGTAATGATGTCTAAAATTTCTACAGTAACAAAAAGACCAAACAGATCTCCAAACACAACTTCTGTCTATACACCCAGCGTGGGGACAACAAGGGGAGAAAGCACTGGGAAGGGAAGGGGCTGCTACTGCTGCTGGGTACGAGCAGCATCCTGCCCAGCGCACAACCAGCAGATGCCAAGGACGAAACCAGAGCCTGGAAGTAAATTCAGGCTCTTTCCAGTTTTCTAAATATACATAACAGACCTGTGGAATCATACGTGTCAAAATCTACAACAGGTTTGTCTTCTGCCTTTTTGTAAAGCAATCCTTAATCATGCGAATACTTTCTTTTGCTATATTCATTAAAGAATTTCTTTAACAAATATTGTTACTACATTAACGTTCCCAAATTCTTTTACTTCATTCAACAATTTAGATTACTTCACTAGTTCACTTCATTAGTTTTCTATATCCTTTATTACAGAAAGGTCCAGAATTAGATTGGTATTAGAAATACTTTCTTCAAAGATGGTCCTCCTTCTCCTCTAAATCAAAAGAAATAGATGTTTTATAATGCCCATAGCAGGTAGGTTCCATTTTAGAAAAAGCATTCTTTAACCAAAAAAAACCAAGATGAAACAGAGAGTTTAATATTTTAATGTGACAACAAATTCTACTTTACAAAGCATGTCTTTTGGATGGTTTTCTTTACTTGCCCCTCGCTTGCTTGCCCAGAGGAGGCAGCGTTTGTTGGGTTTGTTTTGGTTTGTACCTAAATGATTGCTTGGGACTCCTCTGCTTTCGTTCCGTGCTAGCGAGACGCTGGGTACATGGTTAGGTGATTACTGTATCTCTGCAGTTCAGTATCTGCAGGGTGTCTGAATGCCACTCTAACTACTTAAACCCTGTAAAGAGATTACAGCTCACACTAACTGGATTTTCACAGCTCCGTATCATTCAGTTTGGATTCCTCATGCACAGATTAAGAGAGGCCATTAAAACAACAGTCAGCTGCTCTCAAAGTGCAAGGTGTCTTGGTAAAAAAACAAAACAAAACAAAAAAAAGAACTATGTGTTTACATTCAGAGTGTTTGTGTATGTGTTCATGCATGCGGGCAAATGAAACACTTTCTGAAAAGAATACTATGTATTTAAGGAATTATTCAATTTAAAAACCCAAAATAATGTAAATTATAAAAGGACAATCAACGGTGGTTGGCAGTTTTAAGGACCGGATAGTTTTGAAAATTTTAAACAGCTTAAAAGAATGTGTGTCTTTGAAGATACTGCCTTCAAATGCATTCCAAAACCTATTTCTGTAAATATGGAGAAATATAATTCCCTCAACATAGTACATGAATTTAGCAGGGAAGCTAATTTAACAAGCATCTCCAACTGACAGTCCAAACTACAGAACTTAAACACAAAATTTATAATTTCATACTTAGTACAGAATGTACTTAGCGAATGAAAATGAAACGGTTACTCTGTGGGTAAAAACTGTTTGCTTTCTAGGCTCGGTGGTTCTCTGACATCTTCTATACAGTTGTGCTCCTCGGTTTTCACACACGTGCAACCTGCACTGGTTTTTCACAGCAGTCTGGTGGTGAAAGGAAAAGAAATCATACCATATGCTGCTGTCTCAATGTCACAGCCCATTAAATAAATGGCCATCTTTTTTAGTCTTAAAAGGGGATTTTTAGCAAACAAAAAGAAAAACAAGGCCAACACAGCTCAGACGACAATAGCAACAAATCAAGGTCAAAGGCAAGTGACCCTAGAGCTACGCTGGGCATATGGATGTCTCTGTCTTTTTCAGGGGGAAACTCTTATTCTGCTTCCCATTAGCCTTTGGCTGACTTAGTGTAGAGGAAATTGTCCTCATTTGGCCTTTCAGCTGCTTCCTTCTAGTTTCCAACACCTCAGCATTTTTTGCCAGCAAAGCAAATCAACTCATTTCTCTAGCATCCTTGAAATGCTCATATGTACCACCGGCACCCTGCGTCCTGGATACTCCCATGAATCTTTCTCTGGAGCATCTGGATGGGAAGTAGTCCAAATTACTCCATTCCTTTTCCATCAGAAAACAGGAATTCCCAAAGGGTAAGTTATGAAATCTGTCTGTATACAACAGGTCTCAAAGGACCACCATAAGTACAAGGTGACTTCGTCAGTTACTTATACATTTGGATCCTCCCTGCAGTAACACGAGACATTTATAATCAGCAGGTACCGTGCTTTGAGCATTTTGCTATACATAATAACTGCAAAACCACTCTAGTGCATGATCTTCATGATAGCAACATTTAATCAGTTGTAAACCTACGAATAAAGACTAGTATGTGCTATCGATACACTTCTAGATAAGAATCCTATTAAGAGAATTCGTGAGGCAGCACGAGGACCCCTGTCCCTGAAAATCTCCGGCACAGGTATGAGAATGAATAGGCTTCCTGACAAATCCACCATCTGCTTCCATAGTTTCTGGACAAAAACTGCTCTCCCATGTTGTTCCGCTCTCAGATGTGCAAGCAGATCCCAGCCAACGTGAACACCAGGTTTTCTTTGCATCCATGAAGTTTAGCATCACTTTGGAATGTGTGAAGTTCTGAGAAATAAACATTACTAAACATGTCCACTTCATTAAAGGCTGAGAAAAGCCATAACGTAGTACTGCTGTCCAAACATCACCGCGTAGCATGTAAAAATGCCCCTTTGGAAAAGGACAACTTTTCCAAAACGCTACATCATAACCCACACCACCCAAGCATTTAGACAATTTCTTCTACAGTCTTCACTCACATCCAAGGTCTCACCGTCTTTGACACAGAGTCCTCCATGAAAGAACTGGTGCGATGCATTGCTACAATATCAAGCCCTACTACAATATTTATCCGTATGATTTCACTTCTGCATTTAGAAGAGCTTAAAGAGCACCAGGACATCTGTCTGGAAGATCTGTCCTGATTTTCTTTTTCCCTTGAGATTCTCAATGCAGAAGGTCCAAACAAAATCTGCAACTTTAAGATTTTATCTAAAAAAAAAAAAACAAAAAAAAAAACCCCAACTGTTAAGAATACTGATCTTTGCTCTACCACAAGCTCTAAAAGCAGCACAGGTCACATCTCCATTTAATAAAGCAGCTCTAAAACGTGGTGACAAAAATTGTGTCAACACAGTGAAGGCATATAAAGTTATCCTTTAGGGCAGGATAGATATGTATGTAAGATTTGAGAAAGAAGTAATATGAAGACAACAGAATTTGAGTTATTCCTTTTCCATAGGATGTCTCAGACTACAATTCTTTCTGGAAGAAAAGTACCAAAAGTGAAATCTTTTCACTTTACACTACAGAGGTGATTAATTAAGACCTGCACCTCATGAGGTAGTGTAACATAAAAGGAGTTCTTCCGTGCAGGACTGGAAAACATGGGGAGGGGTAAGGCGGGGATCTGAAATAATGGTACTCTCTCTTCACAATTTCCAAAACATATTTAACTTTTATTACAGAATTCTGGCTAAGGAAAAAAAAAAAGCCAAAATAATTTGGTTGTTTTTTTTAAAAAAAGAAATTGAAAAATTTTCCATATAGTTAAAATAACAAAATAATCAACTGCAGAAGGTTTCCCTACCGTAAGTTATGTTATACTTCACATTCTATATTTTGAGTCTTTTTGGAATTAACAGAGATAAATGTTTTAAAACAGAATAGTCTGAATCCCGCATGCGGGCCAGCTGGATTTTGTTAGCATTTGATCACACTAGAATTCTGCTATGCTTCCATTTTAATTATGTTTTCAATTTTTCTTTTCATGAATGTTTATGATATAAACCAACACAAACAGGAACCAGTGACTGTTCTCACTGGGATACTGCATCACAGTACATCAGCCTCGTGTTCTATTTGCTGATCCTTAGCTACGGAGAGAGTGTCCTGATGACAAAAATAACGTGACGTTTCAGATTCAGGCATTATAAATACTAGAATTTATTCTTTCTAATCACAATAATTAGTCATTATTTAATTATTAGTGTATCTCCTCCATGCTACAGGAGGTACAACTGACACAGCTCTGCTTCTGTGAAAATGATGCTGAAGAACAGAAACCAGAAATATTCTTCAAAACTAAACAAAGAAAGTGTAACTCAGCGCGTGCTCCCCAACTACTTTAGGCAAACCCTTGTGACCAGAATAATAGTATATCAGGCACAAACATTGCTGGAGAAAAAATAAAATAAAATAAAGAGAAGAGAGAGAAAGGAAGGTAAAAGCTGCAAAAATAAATACATAAACAGAGGAGGCATTTTGTTTTGATTCTGATTCTGGATAAATAACTCCCTTGCCATGAAAATACATCTTAAAGATCCTTGCAAGCCCGCTCCGTAGGAAGGCAAAGCAATTGGCTGGCAGTCAAAGATACTCCAGGCCAGACAAAGGGGATCAACTTGTCATAAAATTTTAGAAGCTTATTATCTGCTATTCTTCAAGAAGCTACCAAAATAAATTATTGTAACTAATAAGTACTATCAGGCATCTTAAAACTTTATTATAACAACCTCTCAGCAGTGGGACTGTAGCTGTTATAAAGTCCTCATAATTTAGTCCAGACCCTGAAAATAAAAAGACTCGGATTAAGGGAAGATTTTTCCCCTCTGACAAAAGAACAAAGCAAATTCTACTATAAGTACTCAAACTATTTTCCAACACAGGACTGTAATAGTTTGGTTTCAGCATTCAAAATGCATTCACTAATTTTAAACAGATTTTAAAGAAGTTCTACAATTTTTCTACAAATTACTGTGTGGCCATATGTCCATATTAAACAGAGTCTACTATTCTCAAACAGGGCATTTTCACTGGTGACACTGTTTATTCCACTGTAAATGAGAGTCTGTCATAATTGTATTAGAAGCACCTATTCCAGGATGCTTGTAACTCAACAACAAAAATATGATCAAGGTTGAAACTTGGCATGCAAGGTTTCAGCCCAGAAGCAATCCTTATTTATTATGTTTCGAATCAAAACTTACAAAAGCAGTATGCTATTTTTTCTTTTGAACTCCTAAGCTGCAAAATAAACACAACGTACTTTCGCTACATTGTCCTCATAAGCCTCTTTAAAATAAATTCTAAAGAGAATCCAAATAATTAAAAAGAACTCATGAATTAGAGAACTGAGAGCAGTGCAAATTAAACAAATGTTGTAGCACCCTGAACATCAATTCATATTTGCACATTTCTGCTACTTGATAAATGTATTTTGTCATGTAAGATTTTAAAGAAAAGGTCTTAGAGCGACAAAATCAGTCTCAGTGTGACAAAATCCCATTTGTAAGTGAATAGAGATGATTGAACACAAATACCTTAGGCCAACAACTACAGAGATTATGTTTTGGAACCAGCATGTGCATAATTGGATCAGATAAGCACTAACATTTTACAAATTTTGAGAGCCACCTCTTGTCACCATGGACAGTATGGGAAGTGATAAGCTACTCGTCCTTCTTATTGTCTAACTGATTAACATGAACATGTTGCACCCAGAGGAATTGCTCCTGACCTGAACTGAAGCTTGATGATTGCTGAGAGTGTGTTAGAACTGATGAAGGTTTCACATCCTTAAAAACAGGACCATTTTTTCCTACTTACACCAGTTGGTCCAAAAGAAATACATTATTTTTCCCAGCCAACTCGGCTGCTCATATAACCTTAAGTTGTCACGGCTACAGCAGCACAACTCTCGGATTAAGTAAGATTTATGAAAATTTTGTGCAGAACAGCCCAGTATCACCAATACTATCCAGGCTGTAAAGTCATGTTAAAAAGCATTTGGAAATGACATTAAGCAATGATAGAACCACCTCCTACCTCTCATTATTCCCTGCTGACATAACCCTTTTTTAGGGCCATGCTAGGAGGCAGATGAATAAAGAGATTCCTTATCTAAAAGCAACAGCAAAGCAGCGATAAAGAACTAAAGAAGAATCAAAATTTTTTTTTTTAAGTTCTCTTTATCAACAGGAAACCTTTTTTTTAGAAATTGCTCACCACAATAGTCATAGAATAGTTTGGGTTGGAAGGGACCTTAAAGAGCATCCAGTTCCACCCCCCTGCCCTGGGCAGGGACACCTCCCACCAGACCAGGTTGCTCCAAGCCCCATCCAGCCTGGCCTTGAACACCTCCAGGGATGGGGCAGCCACAGCTTCTCTGGGCCAGTGTCTCACCACCCTCACAGTCAAGAATTTCTTCCTAATATCTCATCTAAATCTCCGCTCTTTCAGTTTAAAACTGTTCCCCCTTGTCCTATCACTCCCCTCCCTGATCCAGAGTCCCTCCACAGCTTTCCTGGAGCCCCTTTAGGGACTGGAAGGGGCTCTAAGGTCTTCTTGGAGCATTCTCTTCTCCAGGCTGAACAACCCCAACTCTCTCAGCCTGTCCTCACAGCAGAGGGGCTCTGGCCTCTGATCACCATTGTGGCCCTCCTCAAAAATAAGCAGGACTTGCAGATTCCTTGCACATTAGAACTATTTTCTAATAACCAAACTCTGTAAGAATATGTACTAATTTCATACACTTGGAGAAAACATAAAATTATTCTCAGTCTTCAAAAGCGCGCAGAGCAGGTGAAACCCCTTGCAGACAGTAACTGAGATCGATGACAACAGAAGCAGCACCTGCCAACATCACGTCTGCATAAAGCGGAGATGAGATGGACTGCCCCAGTCCTGCTTTGAAGGAGAGGCTAACCACAGCTGTCAAGAGGAGGTCCTGGTTGCCTCTACTGACCACGCACATCATGAGCTCCTCCTTTCCTGCCAGCCCCGAGACTTTACCCAACGCAGGAGCAAAAGCAGCTTTAGGTTTCCTTAAACCACACAGTGCAGCTGGTGCTAGAAGTCAGCGGCCATAGCCTGCTGGACCATGGCACCTCCTGGGCACCTACTTGGAGGGAGCCACCACCACGTCCTCCCCTGCAGTGTGCTGATGAAGGGGCAGCACCAATTAGCTCTTACGCATGCACTAGGTACAAAGGATTTTCTGCAATATGACACGATGACAAAATTAGCAGTACTAAATATTTTCAGTCAAAATGCTGACAAACATTCATGCAAAGGGAATTTGTTATGCAGGCACAATACTGTCTTTTGGAAGTAGAGCATCTTGGCTGTAGAAATGCTGAAAGTGATTAAACAATAACATGAATTAACTTCTTCCTAAATCATGACTGTTTGATGTGTCCTACTGATAAACTTCTTTAAATGTACTAGTGTAACTCAAAGGATCCAAGATTTTCCCCCTTTTTTCCTAATTGAGGGAAGGGGCAAACCCTCTGATTTCAGGCTGGAAAAAGTTTGGTTTATAATAAAGTGCTTCAAAACAAAAATACGTTACTGGAAGAATTAAATATTCCTTAAATATGAATAATCAATCATGCTTTACTCTTTAGTATGTTACCAATTAAATATAGGACCTTACCTATTTTTGTCAAAAAAAATGTGGTTTATACTGCAAAGATTACCCTAATAATTCCTGACTTTGTCAGCAAATAGTCTTAAATGCAAGAGCCTCTGTTGATATGCACAGAGATATTAAAAAATTCAGTGTATTAGTCCCTGCTATTAAGTCAGCAATTAATTTAGAAATGCTAGCCTACTCCACAGTTATGGGACCACAATAAACAGTTAAAACCAAGCAGAATGAAAATGAAAAAATGTTCATGTGATACGTCAAATCAAAGTTTCTCACAACAAATAATTTTAAGGTATATTTACTTGTTTATTAAAAGCCAAACTTTTCACAATTCTTCAGTGTAACACACAACCAAGACGTGCTAGAGGTATCTTTCCTTCCAATCAAACATTTACCCTTCGCCACTGGTGAAAGGCAACAAGATCTCTTTACAACGTCTCGTCTTTTTCAATAAATTTTGCATGAAAACATGTTACCCAAGCACAAAGTTGCCTGCTGTCACACTGGAAGTATGATAAATGTTTAATGAAAACAACACCACACAGCTTGGTGTCAGACAACAGCTATCACACAGTCCTGCTTTGATCTGAACAGGCACTTAAAAGGAGTTCTGAGCACGCTTTGCACCACAGAACTCTATAACCTATATGCAAATAGGAGAAAATTACCATAAATGACTTCCTACTGCCTAGTGTGGGAAGAGGTAAGAAAAAAAAAATAAAATAACAATATGACAAGCTCCAGGAGCGTCTGACTGCTGTCAAACTCTGAGAAGTCCAATATTCCCAATTTACTTCTAATGTCTTCTGCCAAGCACTGAGAAGCTCATCAACAGGCATTTATCGCCCAAGTACCGTCCGCAGAACCCGCTGGGATGCTGCCAGGGCTGAGCTCAGAAAATAAAACTCGGCAAGTGCTTTGGTTCGATGCCACTGAAAAAGGTCCCCTAGACAGAGGGACCTCAGCAAACGTTTAAAGACCAAATATATGGAATTAAAAGGAAAAACGAAGACTATATTTGGAAAAAAAAAAAATCTCTTCAGCTCCATTTAGTATGGAGCTCCATATAAGCTCCAAATACTTAGCTCAAAGTATTTAAGAAGCTGTGAATCCACTAATGAAAAAAGTATTGACAGCCTTACTAGGTATCAGAAATTAAAATGGTGGTCAGGTTTGATTAATGGCATAACACTTCTTTTGTCATAACAACTGAGAAGCTGCTCTTAATTTATTCCTTTAAAAATTGTCAAAAACACTTTAAAAAGTAATCCAAAATTCTGCTAAGAAAGCTAGGGTGAAACCTATAAATCTAGTAAAAGTTATTTAAAGATAACAAGTTTTTAGTAGGTTTTTTCCCCCCAATTCAACAATGAACAATGATCCTTATGAAAATCATGTCTCAGAATGCCAGAACTTGCATGTTTTCAAGCTAATCAAGACTTTAAAAATCAACATTCAACAGCACACACACACAGGTCAATGCAAACTCGCATGCAAGTTGTTTTAAAACAAGTGAATTTAAAAAAAGCATAAATAAAAGATGAATGTAATGCTTTGATTAGCAAAAAAAAAAAAAAACAGTGGAAAAATATTGTAGTGGTATAATTATGTGTTTAAGTAAATCAGTACTATAAAACACTTCACTTTTGAAGACTGACATCTGAATATGATGTACCACTAGGCAAAAGTTGCTACTCTAAATGCAGGATTTGGGAGTGGAAAGGTGGTCTCCATCAGTGACTGAGCTTTCCCAGCAGCCTGCAAGCCATGATCTGCAGTCACCAGGTCCACCTTGTGGAATGTGACAGAAATATGTCGCGCAAGGGCCAGGCAGCACACCCCATCCACATCACTGTAAATGACGTGGCCATTCCAGCATATGACACGGAATCACGGAATCTTCAGAGTTGGAAGGGACCTCTAGAGATCATCTAGTCCAACTCCCCTGCTAGAGCAGGGTTGCCTAAAGCGCATCCCTCAGGGCTGCATCCAGGCGGGTCTTGAAAATCTCCAGAGAAGGGGACTCCACAACCTCCCTGGGCAGCCTGTTCCAGTGCTCTGTCACCCTCACTGTAAAGAAGTTTTTCCGTGTATTTGAACGGAACTTCCTATGTTCTAGCTTGTGCCCATTGCCCCTCGTCCTGTCGCTGGGAACCATTGAAAAGAGCCTGGCTCCGTCCTCCTTAAACCCACCCTTTAGGTACTTGTAAACATTAATCAGGTCCCTCCTCAACCTTCTCTTCTCCAGGCTAAAGAGTCCCAGCTCTTTCAGCCTTTCCTCATAAGGGAGGTGCTCCAGTCCCAATGACACCTGATGACAAGTTTCATATGTCACTCTGATCTAGTCCTCAAGTCATGATCTAACAGAACTGCGTACCATTATTTTTAGAAACACTAAAAATATATGTATTTCCCAGATATAATACCACCTTAGAATAATACGTTAAGAACATTTACTTATGTTGATACCTTTAAAGTATTACAGAAAATATCTCATTGCATATATAAGACAAAACTGCAGTGCTAGTATGCTTGTCAAATAAGACGCCTTACAACACTTAGAAAAACCACCTTGTAATCTATAGTGCATTTTTAAAAGGTCACCAACATCCAAGACTTGGGATATAGTCTAGCTAATACTATATTAGTAATTCATATACCATACAATAAAGAACAAAGCTTTCAAACGGGACTGCTGTATTAAGCTCTGAAGCCAAAGAAACATGGGAGGGGAAGAAGGGCTGCTCTGTTTCATTGGAAGCAAATAATTACTGCTTTCCACTGAACGTCATACATCACTTCTTAAAACAAGTCACCAATGAAAGAAAAAGAAGGAAACAAAAAATGTGTCGGGTGGTGGGAGTCTAAACGACAGTGATAAGGAAGTATCCCACAGGTGCCACAGGTATATAAAATAAAAATTACATTCTGGGACTGGCTGGAAGCCTGCTTGAGTCTTATCTAAGAGGATACCAGAATAAAACACATATGTATACATCATATTTGCATGTCAGAAAAAGCATGCTAAGATTGTTTCATCTTAGGGGGGCAATGGTACGTGTGCCTAAGGCACCTGGAGACCTCACCAGACAGGATCAGAAGGAACTGAAGCTTCAGCTCTACATCAAGACTGTAGTTACAGGAGGTTCAAGTAATATTCGTGCTGCTGGAACAGAAGAAAGATGATGCTTACCTGTAACTTACGTTTTCTAAATATAGTACTTTCAATAAATTAGCATTTGATCAACAATCCAGACTGTATCTAGCACCTCCTTTTCCTATTGTGCTGGGACAGAATCTTTTTCAATAGGAAGAAAGTATTCTGTAATAAAAATCCCACTGTCATTAGTTCAAATCTTATTTTTAAGCACATGTTTCTCTCTAGAAATTTGCGCAATTCAGCTTTACCACACAACCAGCAACATTTTATTTTTTTGATTTAAGTTGGACTGATAGGACAAAGTCATTATACTTCCAGGAGGGCTATCAGTTATTTTCCCATAATCAATCAAAACCACACAGGGGCCTACTGTGAGAACTGCAACTCCCTTCTTGATCAGCCATTGGAAATTAAATCCAACCTGTCCCATTCCTTTGATGCGGAGACGAGGCTTTTCCCTTTTTAGTCAGTGGCCTTTTCTGGTCAATGCTACCCATTTTTGTGTTTTAGCCCAGAGTGCATACTCTCACACAGATTCATTTTTGCAAGGGAAAAAAAATGAAACCAAGAGAAGAAAAACAGGAAATGGGACAGCCAAAGGTAGGATCCGATAAACTACTTTGGCGGAACAAAGAACACTAAAGTTTTGCTTTTTTCAAATAAACAAAAATTTAATAAAAGAAAATCACTAGACTAAGACTTATTGGTAAGAACTAGACACCAGATGTTGACCACGCATTATAAAGTTTTGCAGAGCTAACAGAAAATGATAATGCATCACAAAATGTATATTGGCCCTTATTTTATCAATTCCATTTTATTTATAACACTTCACAATGTATCAGTAGGTATCACGTGTTCTGTAAAAATTACAAAGGTGTGGTAACACCTTGGTACAGCACTTGTCAGTTGAACTTTCACGAGTAGAGGAAAGACAACAACGTGTGTGCTAATTACACAGTATGAGCCCTGCTAGAGTTCTAGTACATAGTGATGGTCCAAAGCAATAACGTGCACAACATGACTACTGCAGTCATGGGTCATAACTAGAGAACAACACTCTTATTACAAACAGAGAAGTATGATTTCAACTTGGCCTGGGAGACTGGATGAATAGAAGAGGCTGCAAGGCCAAGCAAGCGCTTTTACTTTGGAAACGCTGGCAACAGTTTTTCAGAAAAAGCCATACCATTTATTGATTATTTTTTTATATATCCTTCCAGGCAATAAAGCTCTTTCTGCCATGCACTGCAACAAAAATACAAAACAAAACAAAAGGAGGAACACAGTTCCAAGAACGACTATGAGTTTAGGAGACCAAAGCAGCAAAAGCAAACTGGTCAATGCAGATTACTTGCAAAATGGAAGGAAATAAGTAGCACTGCCATAGTTGGATACGCTCTAGTTAAGAACATTTCTTGCTGCCTGCTCGTCATCAGCTTTATTTTGCAAAGAGTTTTCACTGGAAATTAAATAATTCTGATAGTCTGAAAGATGAATCAATTTTTTGTTTATGAATATTTAGGGTGTGCTGCTGGGATGCCTTCTGAGTTCGCTTTACCTTTTAAGTGAGTACAAAACTATTTCAAACCTTGTTAGGCTGCTCTTAATGCCAGGTTTTTTCACCAAGTACTGTCAGA
Organism: Rissa tridactyla; assembly: GCF_028500815.1. Lineage (NCBI taxonomy): Eukaryota > Metazoa > Chordata > Aves > Charadriiformes > Laridae > Rissa > Rissa tridactyla. The sequence continues at coordinate 9,486,252 of NC_071471.1, forward strand.
TGCCATAAATGAGCTTCCCAACCCAAATTCAAAGCAGCTGTTACCACAACCTCTCTCCATCATGGCTGAACAAATACTATATCCCTTAAAACATTTCAGATTGTAAGAACAGAAGAGTTCAGCTGTTTTTCAATGACTGCAAATGCAGCCTGTCTCCGTGAAACAGCTGACACTTCTCCAACGTTCAGGAACTTCAGTGCTCAACCTTAAAGAATCTTCACTGAAATGGAGAATGCCAAAGGACTGGATTATTGTGGCAGAGTTTTTTACTCTTCAAATCTCTCGAGATGTTTGTTGTGAAGACAAGATCTGCTTTGAAAAAACCTAAAGTTGCCCTGTTAGAGAAACCAAACACAAGCCTTTCTCCCTCACATCTACCAGCATACACAATCCAAGCACAAAAAAGAAAATTATCAGAGTTCACTCAAGCCACAAGCAAATAAAACCATTTGCTCCTTAATTAGCACAAAAATTGCATTTTGATTCCCCACTTTAGAGGAAAAGTCAAGTCCCAAATAAATGACTACTTGTATCAGATAACCTGCAGTGCTGCCAGACTGAAATACCTTCTTTCATGCAAAGTGAAACTATGAAGTCAACTGGCACTTGATAATTTACATTCCGTCTTCTCACAATCTGGCTTTAGGACGATCGTCATTATAGCTTTTAAGTAGCCATTTTCAATAAATACATTCCAAACATACAGGACTTTAAACTGAAAAGTTGATGTGTCTTGGAGTACCTGTAAGGATCTATCCCAAATACAAGGTCAGAGGACTATTTCTTCCTCTACGGATCCCCTGCTGCTGGAGTTTCTAGAAAGGCTCTGTAGAATAGTGTTACTTTCAGTGCTGATCTAGACAGTAGATCTAGAAATTCATTCACTTGGAGAGTCATCTAAAACAGATTCCTCTCGATATTTCACATCCAGATGTACACCTGACAGTCAGTTTTTTGTGTCCGCTTAGGCTTTCTTCCTCATGCTTCAGAGAAAAAAAAGAATGTGAATGACAAGTTGAAAAAACAGCACCATCATTGCATTAGCTACAGCAGAACACGCCAGGAGGAAAAATAAAATACTTATTATTTTTCCTGTCCCAACTGAATCCAACTTAAAACAAGAAAGAGACACACATTCTGAGAAGGCATCACCTCTCTGTTTACTGTCTTTCCGATGAAGACAGCTGATGAAGCAAATCGTTTTAGTGCTTCCTGGTCTCCTCCAGCACTAAGCGAATTGGGTGAGCAGTGAAGTTCCAGCCAAGGCAGCAAACTGTCGAGCTGCAGAGGATAGGCATCAGTCCCAGAATCTGCTGAGACACTCGGCTGCAGAGGCAAGCTATAATAAGAGTTATAATTCTAACCATACCCACAAAAGGACATCCGACACCACTACAAGACAAAAATCCTAAATTATAACATAGACCCTCAAAAATATCAGCAAAACCAACTTGCTACCTTCTGCTGACCACAGCCAACTACAAAGACCTTATAGTTACTGGAAAACAAAACAAAAATCTATCCTCAGAAATGAGCATCAACACAGAGCAAACGAACCACCAAATCTCCCTGCTGCTGCAGAAACCAAAGAAAAAACTGCCAGAAGCCAATAGACTTACACAGGCAAAAGGTTCACCCAGTTTGTGTTTTGCCATCCTCCTTCCTATACACCTAGGAACTAAGGACAGCCGAGCTTCCTTGGCCAAGGAGATCTCTTCTTTCCTAAACTTTTCATCCAAAAAGAAAACAAATACACAAATAAATGATGCAGAGGAAGAAAGCCGAGAGCTTGAGAGGCTTGAGGAAGCCTCGTACAAAAACACAACTGTAAAACATCTTACTTGGCCTCATTTTCCTGGAGCACACACAAGGCAAAGTAAAAAGACATCAACTTTGTTCCTACACGCACGCATTTAAGGAGAAGTGCAGGTTCCTAATTCACTCTTACTGGGGTCTGTAACAGCATATTCCATAGAGAAATAATTGTGCAGTAATTGCAAATAGCAATTGCAAAGAGCTCTGTCTTCTCTGTGTGTTCAAATACGTTGCTTTGCAAAGCCTTTAACAAACAATAATGCAACGCTGATACAGTCTCAATCTTCGAATGACAAATAACTGTAAGGGGAAAAAGCTTCTCAGATCCATATTCTCTGCACAGATATACTTTGATCACTATTTGATTAAACTGAAAAACATGTCGTACCCCCTCAGAAAAGTTTATGAAGCACAGATTATATCAGCATCATCCTAGGTACATTTCATTTTGCAGTCTAATAATGCTCCAAGTAAGAAACCCCTGTACAAAGCCTACCAGTCAGTACTGAGCTCAGAGGAAAATAGACTGATGTCATAAAATGTTTCTATTATCAATTTGTACTCTTTGTCCTAACTACCTTGGAAATGACCCAAACAGGGCATTTTGTTTTCAAATTTAGCATAAGCGACTTTGTAAGTTATCAAAATGTAAAGGTAAAAAAAAAAATCTGGGCACTTCTGTGTTCTTGCTACGGCTATCTCATATTGATCCTTGTTCTAAAAGGACATAAAGCCAGGCAGTATGCTAACAGAGCACTGCTATATACTCCAACATGATTTAAGATGTGCTTCTACACAAAGTCCAGAAAACCTCTCACACACCAAATGTTATGTGCTCAGTATGGATCCTTTCCCTACTTTTCTACTTCAATTAAAAAAAAAAAAAAAAAAAATTGTTTGGAACATCCAGGCTTCACCTCAAGTCTTCTAGACGTATCAAAATATATTCAAACTCCAGGTAAATGGGTAAAAGGCATTTTGTTTATGACTTACTGCAAACATCTCAGGGGTTCCGTTTATATTGAATGCTGGAAAAGCCCACAACAAGAAGAGACAAATATCCCACATGGTTTAGTAAAATGAGGAAAGTATCTCTTTAAATGAGTAGAAGACGCCACTCTTGGAGTTCCCAGCAGTCTAAGTAATGTATTGCAAATAAGAAAAAAAACAAACATGCAAACAGCTAATCCTGAATTTACATAATCAGTGCTATAACCATAGACAAGTAGGCAATGATATCTGAGAGACTAAATTAACATCACCAAACTGTAAAACCAGGGAGGTAATTCTGAGACACCTCCACAAACATGGGTAAAGGATGCTACTCCAGAAATTCCCATTTAGTGTTTCAGCGGGAATCCACCAAAGGGAAATTCATGAAGTGACACACTGGTACCTTTCTTTTTGAACCTGATCGCATAAACAGGGAAAAGATAAACATCACAGTAAAGGGCGCAGGAGATCAAGGTGTATAAAGCAGAGGTAATCACATAAATTGCCTTTTCTGAAATCTGTAAAAACAAGATCAACAATCCAAGTCATTCCAAGCAGAGATTAGGTTGACTGCAGGTTTTGAAAGGCAGTCCATTGTTCACCCATAGCACGTGCTTCTGCTGAAACTGTACCGTGAGCCACAAACGAAGCCCAATAGGAACTTCTGACAACGTAGAAGCAGGTAGTGTGAACAGTGAAAACCATCTTCTCACAGGAAATAGTCTCTGTACTTTCCAACACTCCTCATTTTTTTCCTTAAATTGTCGTTATTATGCATTAGCAAAATATTTATATAAATGAACTGAAGAAAGCTATTTAGCATATTCGCAAATCAAGAGGAAAAAGAATTGTAAATTAAACATCTAGTTTGTAAATGAAATCATTTAGTTTGAAATATTGTCATGTTCCAGAATTTTAAAATACTAAGAATCACACTATTCAAAGATTTTAAATAATTTCCACTTAGTTTATACAAAATATCATGTACTATAAAGCAAACTGATTACAAAAAAAGTGAAACACTAAGTTGTTCCCTGTTTTTATTATAGTTATATTGTTTGTCATTTCACTTACCCATGCTTTGCGCCATATGTCTCCTTTTCTTTTCCTTTGCCCTTCTCTTTTATTTTTTCTTTCTCTCTGCCTTTACGCCGCTCTCTTTCACGAGACCCGCTATGAGTTGTCCTATGACTGGATCTTTCACTACTTCGACTATAAGAACGTTGACGAGGTCTTGATCGTGATCTACACAAAATCCATAGTATTAAAATTTAGCAGTCATACATTTTTCACTGTCACTGCATTTGTTATATAGTCCAACTATTTTAAACACATTTGCAAACCATTTAGTAATTTAATGCATTTAAACAAAAACCTGCTGATTTATCAAAAGTGAAAAAGAAAGCATTGCTTCTACTCTGAAGCAAGAATGCAAAACAAATTAAATCACACTACATAGTATTCACCCATTAACAGAGTAATCTGGTATTACCAGAGTAATCTTTGGAGCTATTGGAGAAGGAAAGGAAGGAATTTTTTTCTTGAACATTAAACTTTAAATTCTTAAGTTCTTATCAATTTAGCTTGGCAAATAATCAAAGAATTGACAGCTGCTGCTAAGTGTTTGTATTGACATATTAAATACATTACTACTAATAACGATGTTCCAACAAAAACCAGGAAAACCCCAGGCGATATGTCCAAACCCTTACCTTTAGCCTGCAGAGCTGACACACGCACACAGCTTCTCTATATTAAATTCAGATTTGAAACACACGTTGTACAAAACCTATAAATAGGCCAAGCCTACAGGCCCAATAATGCAAGAAAGTGCATACAGGTGCAAGGGTGTGGGCACATATTTGGTTCCTGGTTACAAGTTCCTACACAGCTATAGGATACTCTGTTCTCAATCATGTTATCCATTCCTCTGTAATAAACGTATGTTGTTACTGATATACTTGAATGAAAAAAGATCGAGAGGTATTACAACATGACCGTTTCTATATGTATCCAAAAAACCCTTTTCATTATTCCTGAATTTCTTTTAGATGTTTTTCTAAATTTTAATTTATAATGGATTAATACATCTTTGCTACAGTACATGAGTAGTTACAGACAATGAATATTTAGGGAAACAGCAGTTCAAGTTTGCATTAGTTTCTATTACAACATACATCTTCATAAAAGTTCTGATGGCACCTCATTGAAGAGTTTCATTAAGTACTGAGAGGGCTGGGGGAAGGGAAGGGCATTTTTTTTAAAAAACAGTATAAAAAAAACTTTACTTAGCACTTCTTGGAGTGCAAAACTCCAAAGGCCTTTAAAAGCAAAATCACATATAAAAGATCACTCAATTTAAAAGGCAGCAACTGTTTAATAAAACTCGACAATAGAATAAGCAAAAGAAAATACTCCATCCAGATGAAGCTATAAATTACATTTAGGAAGAATGTTGTTAGTGACTCTGGAATTTGTCCAGCATACTGGGGTTAACATACCTATTCTTGCCACTGAGCCTTTCAGAGTAGCACCAGAGGTCAGAACCTCAGTTTTCCGTTTCGTTCAGCAGATGGCATCTCTTGCAACACAATATGTCCTATTATCGGTCACACTATTAGCACTAATACAACGGATCAAATTACCACTTAACTGGCATATTATGAACTATGGAACGTTTTCAGTCTCAAAATGGATTTTTGTTATGTCATCACAAATTAAAAAGCATCCATCCATTCTTTAGTTCTCAGGTAGAGGAAGTTTTGCCCTAAAAGAGTATTCTGGATATTAGATCTACTTTTTGGCACAAAGACACTGGTTTTTACGAGCATCGTGATTAGGCAGGCACAGATTTACAGACCACTGCCCTGCGGACACTCACTATTCCAAGGCAACCATGATTTCTGAGAACTCTACAGGTAACATGCAGAATCAGAAATAGTGAAAAAAAAAAAACCAAACAAAAAAAAAACACCAAAAAAACCCCCAAAACCAACACAAAACAAACAAAAGCAGCCTACTGCAACAGAAATCACCTTCATTTGATGCAAGGTTTCTCCTTACTTAAGGGTGTAGTCCTTCAAACAGAAATGACTGAGGAATCTAAAATATTTATTGCTAGAGAGCTTATTTTCTCAGCTCAAATTTGAGCTTGTTTCACATTACCTTTTGCAGGTGCAAATAACAGCAAATTCACTTCAGATTAGCTGGATACGCAAATCCTAGATTCCTGTTCACTCACATTTTTAAGTAGAAGAAACAGCAGGTGTAATTTATATGCAGAAAAACAGCTTTTAAAAAATAAAACCAGGCTTGCACCAAATTTGTATAATGTACTTATAACAGCATTGAAAATGGATAAACATTTTCTTTACAAAATCTGTCACCATTCTTTAATTTGCAATCTTGTGCACCCATAAAATTCATTAGCCTGGAGCGATCCCTAATTATTGTTTATCCTTTGGGTTTTACAATTATAGAAAGTAGCTGATACAGCTTGTGTTCCCCGTCACAGTCATGCAGGTGAGGCAGGCAGATTACTATCAACGGGATATTACAGCAAAGATCTGAACAAAAATGTTAAGTTCTGCTCCACAGAAGCCATCTCTGCAGGACACATTAGTCAGTCAATCCTTCAATTATCAGAGCAGTTGATCTGGGCTGTAGATCAGCTCAGAGCACAGATGCAGACAATCCAGAATTGGCTTCATGCAGAGACAACTTCAGTTTGGTCGGACTTGTTAGCTCAGATAACAAGTCAGCACACGGAGAAGGGTCTTCAGGGCAGCTCTGGTGCCACATCTGGCTGCCTCCGTGGGCTGCAGACCCCCAGCCCAGCCCAGCGGACTGCCGTGCCCTATTTCAGGGGATCTACAGAGGGAACCGCAGAAAACAAGTTGCAAAGTGGATCTAGTGTATCCCACTGCACCTGAATCACCTTGCAGAGTCTCTCCTATACATTAGCTCTCCAGGAGCTAAGATGTACGCAGGGCTTATTTGCCGCAGCCAAGACAGGAGTGCTGAAGGATGCAGACAAGCACATCCTAACACAGCCTACTGATGTGGCACCAGGTGAACACCAGACACACTGGCCTGTGATGGACCTGCACAGACACATAGCCTGACCTCCTCCGAAGAGGAGTTTTCCTGAGTTTTCCATCATTGTACAAAGTTCTTTGCAAATATTTAATTTTTCGTTATTTTCCCTTAATGCTGCAGAGCTACAGCCCTCCCAATTAAAATTAACTCTACGTTCATCATATTTATTTATATCGATTACAAATAGTATTTTTAAAGCACAGATAAAGCAAGACAAGTCCAGAAATAGAGAAAGATGTACTAACTCCAGCCATGAACAGGGGTGAAGTAAATAAGGAAAATGAGGCAAAGAAAAAAGCAAGTCTAGTATTAATGCTCTCTTCAATTTCTGAATGCTAGTGAAACTTAGATTCTGTTAATCATTTTTAAACTGGGGTAACTACTGTGTTTCCAGTGTCATACAGCGATGAATACCTTTGAAAAATGCTTATCTTGTATTAACATTTCTCCTTTGCAATCCATCCATTCAAAGCAAGAGAGGACTATTAGAAAAACCACTAGGCGACCACAACACAGATTTAACAAAGTTAAGCTGAATCTCAACTCTTGTTTAAATCTTCTGCTAATCTAAAAAAAAAAAAAATATCTTACGGACTTCCCACACAAGTAGAGGCATGAAAATTTTAAAATATATTTACTTAACTAAGTAACAGCTTAGTATATTATGAGTTAAGCTTCATTATGTAGTTTTACCACATTTTGATGAAACAAAGGAAGCACAGGCACTAAATACCATAAGGTAACAGACACAAGGTGTCAAAAATAACAAACTTTGCAGTATAATTCTCCAGAACAATTTCATCTTACATGATAAAACAAGCTCTACCGGCAATACTTCTAAAACTGAAGCAGGATGAACAGGAAGCCAGCAATAAACCATATAAGAACTGCTGAGCTTAAGCAGGTAAGACAACAATCTTCTTGATCTCTGCTAGCGTGTGCACTTCTAAGAGAGCTCTCAGTTTCTGTGAAGTGCCATAGGAAATGATGATTAGCTATGATTGGAGCAAAAGCCACAATTATACTTAGCAAATGCTGCACCACTTCTAGAATGCGGGAACCCGTACCTCCTTAGGCCAGAAAAACGGAAAAGCACTGAAACATACAGGGACTCGGCACCACAAGTCTCACAGGGACAAGTGGGAACTTGTTAATGGTTTTAAACTGGAAGAGGGGAGATTTAGATTAGATATTAGGAAGAAGTTCTTCACTGTGGGGGTGGTGAGCCCCTGGCCCAGGTTGCCCAGAGAAGCTGTGGCTGCCCCATCCCTGGAGGTGTTCAAGACCAGGCTGGATGGGGCTTGGAGCAACCTGGTCTGGTGGGAGGTGTCCCTGCCCAGGGCAGGGGGGTGGAACTGGATGGTCTTTAAGGTCCCTTCCAACCCAAACCATTCTGTGATTCTATAACTGCAAAACACTTAGGAAAAACAAACAAACAAACCAATGTTTTTTGCCTACAAACAGGTTTCCCCTGCATTCATCAAAACAACCAAAATATGAGCTAAGGCTTCTTTCTCCCTAAACCGAAAAGCTTAAAAAAGGGACTGACCAGAAGAATAAGCAAAGAAGAGACTCACTTTATCTTTTAAAAAAGGTGTAAGATGTAATCTTAAGGGGGAACAAAAGTCAAGCTTTTTAAACATGAGAACAAAAAAGAGATTATTGACTCAATGAAGTTAAGAGAACTTAAATAAATGAAGCTAAAGATTAGATTCATAGCAAGAAGGAAGCAAAAGGTATGCAACACCATAACCATATACTGAGGTCAAAAACATATAATCAGAAAGCAAAGAAATTATATAAAAACATTTCAAAAAATACAAAGAAGGAAGAGCACAGTTTCCCACAAAGCATGCAAAAGGAGGTGCCGTGTTTGTATACAGGCAAACATTACTGCTCTTCCTGGGATTTTATCTATTGGTAAGTACTCCCAAAACAAACTACCACTTAAATTTTCCCTCTTAAATACAACTGCTAAAACCTCAATATCTAATGCCTGCCTAATTTCCTCCAGCTCTGAGGGAAGCTCCAATCTCGCTTACATCCCAGGCTAATTAAACCCACCTGTTAATACAATTCAAGACTAATTCTGCAACACCAAACACAAGCTTCAACAAACCAGGTGACAAGAGGACAACTATTCCATGAAGAAGCCAGGATTCCCCATTTAGCTTGGTCTTGTCTGAAACCAGCAGGTAACAGTATGTAACTGTATGAACAGGTATCATCCTGCAGACATCAGGACAAAATTAAGACAGTATTTAAAAGCAAGTGTGGAATCTCACGAACTTCAAGTCTGAATTTGCAATCCAAATAGCTTTCTCTACCTAACTTCCATGTTGCTTCTTCCCCCCCACCCCGGCTTTTAAAGAAAGAGGCAACATTCAATCTCTAACCTCTGCTTTTCTGTGGCAAACTCAGAATTCGAACAATGAAAACTCAGAAATTTAGATCTTGCTTTGACAACTTCAGGTAAGGATACTGCCCTTTCTCTGATACACCGAGGCTGCAGGTAATTAAAAAATTAAGACCAACAAGAATGGGGCTTTGAGCAACCTGGTCTAGTGGGAGGTGTCCCTGCCCGTGGCAGGGGGCTTGGAACTAGGTGATCTTTAAGGTCCCCTTCCAACCCAAACCATTTAATGATTCTATGATATTGCCTAAAATACATTCAATATTTATCAGTGCCATCCCCCAGCAGCACAGGCTGGGTGCAGGGGTAGAGCCAGGGCTCCCCTCAGACCAGAAGACCATTATCAGCACCTTCTCAGTGCCAGGCTTCAGCACACAGAAAAGCTGCACTTAATGCCCCTGAACTTCATTTTACAGTATGTTATCATTTTAATAAGATAGCTGTCTTTTTCCTTTGCCTATAAGCCCCAAATCCTGAAGTATTTGTTTTAAGAACACTTTATGCAAACTTCCATAAGGTCTATATTAAATCCAAAATGCGCAATAGGCTCTTGACAGTGGAAGGTAATTTCATAAAGTGAAAATTAAAGTATACTAAATTTGCTACTCAGCGTATAACAAGCTGCAGTACATTTCCATTTGCAGCGTGAACGAATTCACCTGTAGGTTATCATGAATAACTATTAAAATAGCTTGCGATATATACAGAACAGGAAATAAAGATATAACTTTATGAAATGGAGTTACAAGAAGTCATCTGTGCCAAGAATTCGTCAGTAAACAAGAACAAAAATCCACAGATCAAGCAGAGAAAGATTTTCTATTTTATTACTTTGGAAAAATAAAACCAATCCCGACTATTCTTATTAAAGCAAGTCACAAAGTGTTCGAATTTCAGAACTACTGGAGGAAAAATAAAATAAAATAAAAAAATCAAGCTGGAGAGTAGACTGCCAGCATGCACAGCCCCTTCCCCCCAAACCAACACACACAAAACACCCACCCACCATGCCAAAGGTTAAGTCATTTAGTCAAGTTCAAAGATCTTCAAAGAGTTCTTAGATCCAGATAAGCCCATATGTTACCAAAATTCTGTGAAAAGCTATTACTTTCCAATCTGCTTTTCATGTCTAAGTTACAGAACACACAGATGCTTGGCATCACTCAGTATCCCTAAATTCTCACACCAGATAATCAAGGCTCACCAATAACTTTCCTATCTAAAATCCTAAGAAATGTCTTTATTCCATCAACACTTAGTCCACTTGTAAAAATTGAAAGTATCCATAAAAGCCCATTCAGTTACTGCACAATAAGTGTTAATTTGCTAATTTCTTCACAGGTAATCAATTAAAATGTAAAATATTGGATAAAATTAGTTGCACTAAATTTAACAGCTGCTCCATAAGCATAATTAGTTTCACAAGGGCCATATGTATTCTGAACAGAGACAGAGTTGAAACAAATAAGCAGATTTTAAAACAAGTTTGAGGAAATCTGCATTTAATTAGCAGGTGGGCACTACAACTGCATAATGTTTTTATACATTTATATTTATGAAGTGACAGAAGATCTAAAGGCTTTTTAAAATGGCGTTTATTGTTTGAATGGGAACTGTTTTGCTGCATGCTAAAGTGATTTAAATCCTTATAGCTCTGCTTTGAAAAAATCATAAATGGTGAAAGAAAACATGTGGAAAACTGTAAAACTAGAAAGAATTTGCGACAAAAAGCAGAGACACATACCATAACCAAAAGGAAACTACACTTAATTAAATGTACACTACATCTGGAATATCAGCCTAATAAAACGTGAAACTATTAATTTTCATTGTTCTAAAGGAAATGAGGTCAGTGTCGTTTAGTATTTCCCCAATTATATTGCACTAAAGCATCGAACGATATCTTATAGGTACAACCTAATCTTTTCAAAACACTACAATTTGAACGCAGTCACTGAGATAGACTTTTTAAAATGGAAAGAGGAATTAGAGCACAAAACCAAGACAGCTCAAACAGAAGTGCTCTTTCAGTGGAGGTAAGTTCTTGACAAAAATAAGTTATTTTCTTGGCAAACAGCAACCACCTCTCAAATGAAAATTTCTGAGATGTCAGATTCTTCCCTGGCATTCTTCTAAGTATCTCTCAGCTGATACGATTCTTATTAGATTATTATTATCTCAACAGCCACAAACAAAACCCAACAAATTCATGCCTCTAATAGTTTAGCAATAAATCACAAGTCTGGGAAAGAACAATGAAACACAACTGCATTGCATCAAACCTGGATATTCATATTAGTAATAAAGACATAGTGCAAACGCACAACTAATTGCAGCAAAATGACGTGTTGTCTTTCAAAGCATATTAAGAGAAAGTTTCTTGTTTAACTCAACTTCACTAGCAAGACAAAAAAAAAATAATCATGGTACAAGTTCTTGGGAAGGTAAAATAATTTCAAGCATCAACTGCAGTTGTTCACAGTGTGGAAATTACTAATACTATACTTTTTTTTTTTTTAATGCAAATAATGCTACCCCTATAAAACATTTCAGGTCACTATTTTAAAATGCATGTGTGTGAGGAAGTTAAACATAGCGAATATGTATGATAATATGGTTTAATTATTTACTGTTAAATATAAGGTGAGTGATAATGAAACTAGGCAAAAGCAAAGTCAGCTTTTAAGGCCAAAGTGAGACTTGCGCTAAGAGGAAAAACAAGTTGTTTCAAGCCAGCAGTTTCGATGGTTGGTGACGAAATAGCGGGGTATTAAAGATAGTAACAATATCATCCACAGTGCCAGAGAAACACAAGATGACATACAAACAATGACCGGGACAATCAAGAAAACGGTTTGCAGAACTGAGACAATGGATTCATCAGATACAGGCATCAACTTAGTTCAATAATAAACTGTTCTCCACCTATAAGTTACATTAATTTCATAATCAAACATTTGAGGAAACAATATTAAAAATTCCAGTAAGCTGTAACTAAAAAAAAAAAAAAAGTAGTTAGTAGTTACTGAAAACTTGGCATGAACAGTACACAAATGCAGCTGGAGAGAACAGATAGAGAAAACACTACTTTTAGTCTGGTTTATCCTCAAGCAGTCCGTTTGTTACAAATCTAGTTCTCCAAACTACAACCTTCTGGTCCACCTCTTCTCACTTCCACAGAAGACTGAAGTGCTGCTTTTGCCACAATGGCTTGACTATCCTACAAAAAATTCTCCTTAAATGGGGGGGGGAAGACTAGAACCAGTGCCGACAGTGACAGCGTATCTCCGGTTCAGCACGCCCACAACGGTGCTGGAAAACCTACCGGAGATCAACAACTGGGTGAAAAAGAATTGAGTCCAGAAATACATAAAGTTTACTTAAATTGGGCTTATGTGTTAGCAGTCCTTCGCTCAGAGACTTGTGTCTCATGGAGTTCAGCCAGCACTCCCTGCCTAAGGAACGAGTGAGAGGTGAGAAGCTGGCTACGACCCTACCAGCTGCAGGAGCGCTTTGATAAAAGCCTTCACAGAAAACTAAAACCAGAAAACACACTTTACTAAATATTATCTGAAAACCAGAAATATAAATCAGAGATTAAATAGCTGCTATTCAAGCATGGAGATAAATAATTTGTTTTTGTTGATGTGCTTTTACAAAATGCCTAACAAAGCTCGTTACGCTAACCTGTACGTAACTGTAACTTCTTATTTCATCAAATGGCTCACTTGAGGAGCATTTCCTTGCATGCAGAAGTGTGATCTGCTTGAGAAGGCCAGATGCACATTACAGATATGTATGGAAGTACATAAACTGCAGTGTTATTGGATACACATTATTTTTGCATTCGGCACAGAAAACTATATATGCTATTTTTCAACAGGCTTTTTTTATGCAGAGGGAGGGTGGTGGGAGCAGCTGTGGCCAAAGGAAGTGTAATGAAGTGTGTTGGCTGGGATTTGGGAAGGGAGAACAGCTGTGTGAACAGCTCCCACTGATCTACTGGAATTGCGAACTGTTCCACTCCATTAGCCATGGCAGGAGGCGATTCTCTCCCCACTCACACAGAGGTCACTAATTGCCGCAGATATAACTGGTCCAAAGGAGCTGAGGATCTTTGGCCTCATCGTCATTGGGGGGAAACATGTTGCATCATTCATTTCCCTTGTAATCTGTATGAAGACTCTGAACTGCCTCCCTGAGAAGATTTCACCTTAAATTAGGACTGTCAGTTTAAGAACGCATGTATTTTGACATGAAATTAATCTCTTTCACACATTTCGTTTCTTAGAGGCTGTCTCAAAACAGGACTTTTTTCTAACCCTACATAAATGTAGCCATCTCATGACTGAGCAGCAAAAGCTAGAATTTAATTCTAATAAAGTTTGGGTAATAAAAGAGTAAATAAATGGGAGTTATTACATCATCTCATCTGCCAAATAAACTAAGAAAAAAGCCACCCCTCCAATGCTGCATCGTTTCTCATTCAAAGCAGTTTTAACAGTCTTGAAATTCTAGACTTCAAGGGCATTAAAAACGCATACACCAACACAGATGCATGCAATACCCAGCTGCACATATATTATATGTAAACTTTCATATAAAACCAAAGTTAAGGTTGCTAAGAGAAGTAATTATTATTCCAGTAATCTGTTAACAACAACAATAACAAAATAACCCCAGCTTGCATCAGCTGAGAATATCCAGCTTGTTTTATTCTCATACAAGAGTTTAAAAGCTACCCAACCTCAAGGTGAGGCAAAAGCAAAACAGTTGTAAGTTTGCCACACAAAGATACCAGCAAGAAGGATTCCTTCCTTTCCTAACTGAATTCCAGAACTGACGCCTTTTTACGTTGAAGAAAAAGCAACCAAAAAAAAATGGGCTGTATGAAACTTCTGTCCCTTTAGATTGTCTAATCCTGCAGGAAAGGCATTTTGTATCTTTTTTACATTCTTTTTTAAAAAAAAAAAAAAAACCATAACAGGAAAACTTGAATTCTATATGATCGAATAAGGTAACATATTCTATTAGCAAGTAAGTTCATCAGGCTTTGTAATTAATTTATCCCTATACATGCAGTTATTCTATTCCTGATACAGCTGGAATCTGTTTTAAAAAACAAGGGTCCAGCATACTTTCAGGACTCTCAATAAAGACACAAACTTACTTGTTTCTACATCATGCAGGCATTAGTGACTCTGCATCTGCTATGACAGGAAGATCTGGATGTATCACACAGCAATGAAAAAAGGTCAAATTCATTTTCCAGATGGAATCACTATCCAGGTAATTATTTGTTGTAAATTTGACAACACCTCCAATATTATGTTAAAAAGTTAAGCAACGTAAATGAGAGATTTCAAGGTTGAATTTTTCACTTCCCTACTGCCTCTGAGAGGTTCAAATTAGTTACAGGTAAGGGCTAACTTTCTGTCTCTTTTTGAAAAGACCACTGTTTTATTTTTGTGATTGTAAAACATCTAAGATTGAGGCCCCAACCATGGTTTGAGCTTAAAGATGCTATAATATTTATGTATACTTATATCCACAGAAATATTAGACAGCTGAATGAAATTACCTAAACAGATGCTTGAAATCAACTTACACCATGGAACACTGACTGTTCTCATAAACTGAAAAAAAAAAAAACACCCCACCAACCCAACCCAGAGCATTACAGCACCATCGCTGTCAACGTGAGGCACTCAAACCACAAGGAAGTACCAGCGTGAATCCAAAACTGAACCAACAGAAAAAAACATCTCAACATTTCTCATTCTTCAACACTGCAGCAACTTGCAGTACCTCAAAACACTGCTAAAAGACAAAATTAAAGCGTACGCTTGCGCTTAGAAACAAATCCATAATTTAAAATATTGGAACTATTGAGACAGACTTGATTCACACGATGAACAGAGGTCTCATATGACACTTAGGAAATAACACTTAGATAAAAAGCTCTGTGTCTACTTGTACTTGACTGGTAACAAACTAAACCATTACTCTGTGCTCACAATTAAGGAAAAAGGAATTTTTTTTTTCTTTAATTCAGCGATAACCAGACATTGTAGGTTTAAATTTTATGAGATGTAAGAAGTTTGAGGTATTCTACCTGTACTTTTTACCACACTAGGTTTATGAAGCATACAGAAAGACTTGTAGAATACCATCTTGTTTTCTCAAATTAAAAAAAATAATCTTAACATATTTAATGAAAATAGCCGTAACTTCAGTATAGGATCAAGTCTCTGAAAATTAAGTCGTGAGAGGGCTCTAGAAACTCCTGTTTCTAGTGCAGTGCACACACAAAAAGAGAAAAAACTAGCATGCCATACTGTCAAAATCTTTTGAAGACACAACATAAACAGCTTGTATATTTTGTTACTATTTTTCAATACACAGTCCATAAATGCAAAGATAATTTTCTAATTTACAGGCAAGTTAGATGCATCTTACTTTAATATTTTGTATTTTACAAGCACAGAGTAGATATAGAAAAGCATGTTCTTTTTTTAATATTCTCCTAGATGAATACTGAAGAGCTGATTTGCGGGAGACTGACGAATACACAGCTGACGGGCTTATCGGATGCAAAATCTACTTTACTGGAAGTTATCACCTATAAGCCTGTTGTGTCTTTCCCAAACCCCAACTCTAATGACTAATTAAGAACTCCAAGGAAGGGACAGGAGAGAAACTCTGAAAATTTCACTTAATATTCCAAAGAAAAATTGTTTTCATCATGGAACCTGTAATTGTTACCTAAAACATTGTAAAATTAAACATATCAAGAAGAGAAACAACAAAATATGAATTGTTTTAAAAAATACATAACGCAACAGAACTACTTGATTATTACACTTCAAAGTGTATTCTGACTGTTCTGATCAATTGATGATACAGATCACAAACTGACAATTTAAATGGGTAATAACAATCAATTAAAATGCCATTTCTAGATACCTATGCCTTTGTTTAAAAAAAGATTCTCAGTTTTACTATGGAATTCTCTTTTAAGCTTTGCTTTTTGTTTAAAACATAAATAAAATCTCACAGAACCACAGCAAAACCATGAAATAATTATAGACCAGCCTTCCTGAATCTGCAAGAAGCCTGCAACAGCAGCTATTATGTACTACACTCATCTCAATTTTGAAACCTGAAGGCAAGAATTAAAATGTAAACTGTATTATTTCCATCACTGAGAATATTACCAAAATTATGCCGTTAACAAGCCAGCTCCAAAAATAAAAAACTACCTATTGTGTCCTTCAAAAGCTTCAACAATTCTCTTCCCAACAGCTACATCACGACTCCCAGAATATTAACACCACTATGGGGAAGTGGGATGGAACGGAATTGGAACATAATGAGATTTTAGAATTGAAAGGTGTAACGTATATTAAGCTAACAATGTACTAAGCAAGGAAAACTTGCCTGCTACCCCTCCACCACCTTCAAACACCTCTTCAGCAGTCACTGATGTTCCCATGCCTACAATGACACCGCCAACTGCCTGCGGTTCCTGGTGCTGGCAGACAGTTGTTTTCCTATTGTGTATTTTTCACGACTCTCCAACTTCGTTTTTCCCTGCACCTACTGTTTCCTGCTACTAATCAAACTACCAAGTCTTTGGGGCTTAAGTTCTATTTTGAATACTCATCAATACTGCAGAGAGCACACCAACAGCTTGATCCCTGTCTGGCACTTTCCCATTATAAGTAACGTAAGGGTACGTTGACTAACCACAGGCAATCAAGATATTACCATTCCTCAGATGAGATGATATCATCTCTAACAATCTATTGTACTTCACAGTTGCAACATACTAGAAACTTGATAACTTTGGTTACCAACCTTCAGGTTTCATAAGATGCACCGGTCTTGTGATCGTATCAGCTTACTGTAAGATATGTTCTGAAATAAGGTCAAGACTTCATTGTATTATTCAGATAATTCGATCTTGTTAATTTAGCTGAAGCATGGGAATACTCCATAATTCAGATACGTTACCACAGTCTTCAGGAAAGCTTTCATCAGAATACTTGAGATCTTACTTTATCCTGTTGCCTGATCCGTAACATTCCAACTTCTAATGCTTATTTTGGGCTAGAGGTGTAACAACATTGAGTAACAATGCGGGTGAGTAACCCCTAATTATCACCCCTCTGAGTAAGGGGCTCTATTGACTTGGACTTAAAGTCAGAGTCGCAATCTAACACCCTTTTGCAGTCAGTGGCTAGAGATCTGTTAGATAAACTCCGATTTTAGCAAATCCTCGTTCATTGAGTCTAGTAGATAGGACAATCAAAGTTGTAAGGCATGTCACCGTGCAGATATTTTGTCTTTATCCTGTAAATTAGACACAACTAAGGACTCCATCAGGGTAAGTCACTGTTTTTCTTCTCAGTGAGTGGCTGAGCCCTGTGACAGCTTTCCTTTCTTTGTACTCATGTTGCTCCTACCTCGTTTTGATTTACAGGGTTTTCACAAGGAAATTTCACAGTAGACTGGAATCATGAAAGAGAGGACCCTTATATTCTGATTTGATAGTTAGAATTCTTGATGTCAGAGACTTAAGGAGGAATAACCAGCTGACTTGAAATTAATAATGGAGAATAAACAGATAACAATTTAAATTGAAAGCTGGCTTGAAATTCACCTACATTTCCCATTTCTGAGACATATTTCCTTTTTGCTCTTCCAGTGCCCTATCCAACAGCTGTTTTCTGCCTCCCTGTTGGAAAATAATGTACAAAATAATGTATGAACAAAACCAAAAATTTTCAGTATATTCACATTTTTGAGGACTGGACAGTTTTAAAAAAAATTTGCTCAGCATACAGAATTTTGTATTTTTTTATTTACTGCTTCTGTTTAGCCATTTACTTGAAAAAAATATAAAATTTTCTCTTTCCTAGTTTAGTAGGAGAGTCAGGTCCAGATATATTTGGAAGCTCCCACCAGAAAGGGAACAGCTCTACCTAAAACGAAACTAAGTTGTTTATAAAGTTCTTCTGTAATATGCATTTTACTTTAAAATACGCTAAAAGAGATTTAGAAAAGCTTGACAAATGATCCTTTCCCAACATATTTTCTTGGCCTTTAATTGTACACCATATTGTTGTGCATTTCACAGGGCATAACAGTATTTACCAGTGCCCCAGTGTTGGGCAGTCTGTGGAGAAACAGCACAATGTCAATACAGGGCAGTAAATTCAAGGCACACCAGAAACGATGACTGCTTTAAGGCAGAGAAAAGTCCAGACGGATGGGAAGTACTGTCCAAAGTCACTCATCATTTCAAAGCGTGGTGAAGGTCTCTAGGAGCAGTACTCTAACAAAGCCCTGGGGAATACAAGCTGATCTTCCAAAGCAAACCCCTGAAGGACAGCAGAAAGGACCTCCTGTCTTCAGGGAGGAGGATGTTCCGTACAGGGAGAGACTTCACCGAGCCAGGTTGGCAATGGGGTCCACTCAGAACCCCAAATTCAACACAAACCAGATGTTGAAATTTGGCAATTGCATAAATGTATGTTTAAAGATCTCACTGTGAACACTTTTATAACTAACACGATAACTACATTTATGTGATTCCCATTGCACTGCTACATTACATCAAAGAAAAATACACTCATCAATTAGTAGACAGAATTTTGACTAACACCAGAATTTCCAGTACAACCAACCAGAAAGCTCAAAGGCAGATTAAAACTGTTGTTCCATTCTAAAATGTATTTCCTAGCAATAGTTCTGATAATCTACGGAGCAGCATTTCCATTGCGACATATTTGATGGGACTTAATAAAATAAAATTCCTAGTGAGTATCAATAAGAAAGGCTATTTGTATTTTATATATTTTTTCTGTCTTGAATATTTGTTCACAAAAGTGATCTCTTCTCTGATTACCATTATAAAAGTCTCAAAATTAAAACAATGGATTTATTTTAAAAGAATTCTGCAGCTTTCCTTAAGGATTAATTCATATTTTAGTTTCTGCTACCACAATTCACTTGCTTTAACCCCTCATCTGTTAATTGAACCATTATTTCATGAATAAATTACTTTGGTTTTGTTTTTGTTTTTAAATTAATAACTTTTTTCAATCTTACACTTTAACCATAATCTGGACAATTGTTTTTTAAACTTATGTTTTAACATCAAATTACTAGAACCGCTTTTTTTGTAGCAAAAATGGCAAAGCTGACCTTTATTTTATTAGCCTACAATTTGCTCACCAGTGTTTTCTTAAGCTATATGAATGGCTTATGTAGGCTGACAGCATCCCACAGATGGTTATGATTACGTTCAACAGGACAACGCACTCATTGAAAACTTTCACAGACGCTTACCTAATGGGATGTCACATTAAATCTGACAGAGTAAGATAAAATAACTACATACTAATTATAACATCTCAAAAAGGTCATTTTCAAATGATATTCACAACATTTCTAATGTAATTATTGACAGAACGGGCGCTCTAACATTCATGTAAGAATGAGTTTTTAAACTACTGCGATTATTACATAGCTTTCTTCTGACAGAAGATGTCCTTGAATATACATAGCTGTCAACATCTTGGAAATAGATGCCCCTAACTACAAAACTCTGGTAAACGTCAGAATTCGATTTGACTACTACTCGCTTCCTCTCTTAATGCTTAATGACTAATTCCTCCGAGATACCCTTAAAAGCCCTAAAATGTTGTCCTTGGGTAGAAACTTTCACTCAGCAATCAATCGGGAGCAAATTAGATGATTGTGTTGAAACGTACTGCACTGTTTAAGCTAACAAATGAATGAAGAAAGGTAGTATATCGGAACATATGCCACTACACTGAAGTTGCTAAAAGGGTCTGTTGGAAGAATATTTGGTTTCCAGTGAAGCTAATACGCTATAAGAAGGGACAGTGATGAAAGAATACCAAGTCATATGGAAATCCAAATATAGTGACAGACACAATTATTTTACTAATTGCTAATGAATACAGTCAAGTGGCTTCAAAAAGCAAAACTTTGCTTGGACTACTTCAGGTTTTGACCTCTGCATGAGCAAATGCATTTCAAACTGAAGCCCACCAAAATTGATTAACGGCGCCAGCCAAGGCCAGCGTGTAGTTGAAGCTTTTTTCCATCTATCACATGGCCCCAAGGATAGTTAAATGAACCTTAAAATGGCTACAAACAGCTCAATGACTACACAGACTCCTGCCAATTAGAAATAATTAGGCAGTCATTTTGGTGGTAAGTCTTTTTAAGTGCATACATAATGATGCAATGATGCTTATTAGCGATCTCATATGAGCTATGCTCAAACAGCCTGGAATAATTATGCAACTATCACAAAGCCTTGCACATCTCTGTACTTCACCTTAATGCATTTAAAAATCCACTTCATTACCTCCAGTAATTAATCCTCCATTAATTGCAGGAAAAGCCCAGTTTACCGTGCTTCGTTTCTAATTATCTTATAAATAGTTATGGTTCTAATTAATGTGTTCATTAAGCTGAATATCTTTCTCAAAGCCATGCTCAGAGCAAAGGTTCCGCTTTTGAGAGAAAAAGCCTAACTAGCCATAAGGTGAGGCCATTTTGGTTGTATTTGCTTTTATTTTAGTATATTCAACCTCCTAATTGGCATTTAAAATCTAATTTGGAAGAACTTCAAGACGACTATATAGCAGAAAAATAGGAAAAGGATTTTTATTTTTTTTTTTACCCATTCTCCAATCAAGAAGCTTAGAGCTTTAACAGGAAAACTTTTAGCATATCTTTTTGATATAGACTGGTAACAGATTTTCAGTGCTATGCCACAGATTAATTTAAATTCTATTACAGTTTAGCTTACCCCTGCATGTTTCCATATAAGAGAAGCAAAAATATAGAAGAAAAATACATATCTAACAGTATATGCAAAATTTGAAAACAACATGCTACTGCCCTTGCCTTCATTTCTAGGATATAAATCAGTGGTACAGAATTACAAAAATATTGAAGTCAGTTATTCAAGCTGAGCATAATGTAAGTCTTTAAAGTCTATAAGAGTTTTTCAGTTTGCCATACTAGGAGTTGATATGATCCTATGAAAACCGCAACTGAAGAATATTTTGAAATAATATTTATAGACAAGGAAACTCCATATCGGAAGCATATGTGTCACAGTATTTTGGATGTATGCATATATGAATTTGCAGAAAACGTAAAAGATTCAAAATAAAAAAAATTCTACAAGAGTAATCCAAAATATTTAAGTTACAGTTAATAATACGTATAGACATTATTTTCCTTTCTTTTCCTAGATTTTAATTTTTTAAAATATGCGTTCTATCTATACACAACTCTCTCCAGTTACACTATGTGAAAGTTTTCACATTTTTTCCTTATGCAATCGCATATTTAACAAAATATTTTGCTCGGGTAATTACTTAAATGCTATTTTGACAATAAAATGACAAACGCTCTACATATGCCTGAAATTATCAATTGAGCGGGTTTTTTTTAATAATCTTCCTACAGCATCACACCCAAGTTAAACCTGGAATCACTGACGTCAAGAGCAGCTTTGCCATTGACTCTGATAGGGACCAAGTTTTATACCAATAAACCTATATCAGAACCAGATGAAGCATTATCATCTATATATCGTCTTGCTCTTGCATTTCAGGGAGACACGGTGCCTTGCCTTAGACACTGGCACCTTTCCCTGTTCACAGTGCCTTACTCCAGCGTTCACATTGCCTCTCACCTGATCTCAACTTGAACCTCCCAGGCTTGACCCTTTTTTCCCCAACCCACACATGGGCATCTCACCCTGTTCTCTTGCTCTCCACTAAAAGAGCACAAGAGAGAGCTTGCAGACAGATCAGTGCACAGAACTACTTTGGAGCACAGAGGTGGGAGGAGAACAGGCACTAAAGGATGAAGGGACAGTCAGGAAAGTGTGACAGTACCCCAACTTTCATCAGCTTAACCTGGCACGAACTCACTCCCAAAGCACCCTTTGGTCATAAGATCCAAAACTGGCAGCTGCCTATTTGGATCTTGAAGTACGATTGATTTATATGGGATAAAATTTGTTTGTACAAATGTACCAAAAATACTGTATGCAGCAACTACTGTCCTCACGAAGACAGCAATGTCCCGCTACTGAGCAATGGCTTCAGCTGAAATCCTGGACAAAAGCAGTGATCAAAGAATTCCAGGGCATGTATGCTGATTTATACAGAAGAGTAATCGTCTCTAAAAACCAAACTGAAACCCTCTAAAGCAAGCGTCAGCAATTACCAAAGATGGATTTGGAACGGCATACGGCACAGCTAGGAGCAAAGAACCATAATACCCTGAGAAAAATAGCTAAGAAAGGCAGTGGTCCCCAGGTCCTGGCTCCCACAAAGTCCCAGACTAGCTTCCAGCCACAGAGGCAAGGCATTACTGATGAACAACATCTTGTCTCTCTGGTAATTAATTTCTCCCAGGGCCTGATATATTTCTAGCAATATATTTAACCTCTAGTTTGAAAAATGCATAGCATCAGCCACAGCATACATCAAATGTTGCTGAGCCCTGATCCAAAGTGGTTGGTTCTAAGAACAGTCTTGTTATAACTGCCCCTCATGTAACTTGAATAAAACAACACAAGAGTAATACACAAAGATAACTGAAAAGGACTATGGTAACCAATCTATTAATACAGAAAGTAAACGTGGCAAGGAATCTGTGGAAGAAACAGTAATCCATCATCAAAACTGCCATCAATAGGGAAGCTGAATTAGGGTTGTACACGTAATCTTAACTCTGGCACATACAACTTCAGCAAGGTTGACTTAGATACATTCAACAAAATTCAGGTTGAATTTTTGAAATACAGGGGTTTGACAGCTACTTGTATTCTATTGTTACAGGGTAACCTTTAGTCTTGCTTTTTACATTCTGATGAGTCCCTTAGAAAATATGTAGTAAAACACTTTTTCAGCAGAAATACACATATTTCACCTACATCTTTTTAAACTAGATACTGTTACTATCATGTGTTATTAGAAGTAGAAAGAAAGATGGGAAGAAAGTAAACAGTAAAATGTTTCAACTGAATTCTACAATCTTTAGTTTCACATTTTGATAATCACATTCTAGAAACCAACACTGGAATCAGTAGCAATTCACATAGGAAATAATGACAGTCTTATATTACCAATGCATCTTTAAGACATCTGCTATATGTTGGTTTGCATAGCTGCCTCTAGAAACATGATCTCTGCAGCAAAAAAATAATAGATTCTATTTCACGGCCTGGGCTTTGGTAGCGGAGAACAGAGGATTTAAAAGAAAGTAAAAATACATAGTAGTTTAGAATGTAGACACATCGAAATCAAAAAGCCAGTTCTGCACTAAGGGGAATCACATTATACTTCTTGTCTTCCTGAGTTCCTTTTCCCAAACAGAACACTGAAGCATTAAAAAAAACAAACAAACAAAAAAAAAAACCACAAAAAAACCCCAGCCCAAAAAAAAAACCCCAACCTGCAAATACACCCGTTCCCAAAGGGAGATATAAAAGGTTTTAGAAAAATGAGAAGCTATACTTAAAACACATTCTGTGTACATAACACCTGGACTGCTTTAGGAAAAAAAGTTTACATGTAATTAGACTCAATGCTTAGCTCTAAATGAGCAGCACTTATGCATTCATACCTTTTTTAAGGCCTTTTTTTTTTTTTTTTTTTTAATACCAATGAAGGGCATCAAAGCAACTGTCACTAGCAGCTATCTGGCCTTATTGATAACTTAAGAGCCCTTGGCGTTGCCTTATGAAGTTTAATTTCCCAAAGTGGTCAATTAGATCTCGGTAATGTGCTCATTGGTGGGTTATTGCTCTAGGATATCTTCAGTGCTACTGCTTCACCCCTGTATTTTTTCCAGTACACTCATATAGACAAACTGTTAAGTTCCTTTTGAAAAAAGTCAGTTACTATAGCTAAAAAATATTTTTAGAGACTATTGGTGATACAACCTGTAATGCAACAAGATCCTAAATAAAAACTGCAGGTTTTGATTTATTGTGGGAAAAAGAAGAAATAGGATCTGACGTTACTATCCACAGAAAAACCTAAAGATCACATGAGCAAACTCAGTAATCTGAATTTCACTAGTTCTTCCCTGCCTCAAGCCTTTATTTGAAGGTTAATGAATGAAAGAAATACTATAATATCTTAAGGAAATATACATTCTAATGGACCAAAGTCTCCAAACTTCCCCTTCCTCACCAGTAAGAAGAGAGACAAACACGTAATATTTACACTGATTTCTTACAGAACTATGTAGGTCTGTACAGCTACTTGCAAGCCAGTGTGCTAGTTTGTGTAACAAGGAGAGAAATAAAAACATCCTAGGCAGCAGATCAAAACTTTAAAAGAATAGTAACTCAAGTAGCTACTATGAGTCAAAAGAAGTAATGAAACATTTCAAAAGAAATATTCTGACTAAATAGCATTGCTTGATTTCTTATAGGACTTTTATCTGCTTCTCTTTGGAAAATTCTTGGATCCATTTCCAAAGGAGGTATTTCCAAAGCAGTTTTGTAGATTAACTTTTCAACACTGTCTGACAACGTGTGCCCAACCTTGTTCTTCACAGTTGTCTTGTCATTTCTTGTTTCTTACAGCAGATACACAGAAAGAGCCATAATTGTACCCTCTCTCTTCGCTAATAGCTATCTCATTGCTCTGAGCCAATACTGCTATTGTTACTCAAATTTCACTTCTTAATTCCTTCCATCTCCTTCCCATCAGACAATAAAACTCATATCGTCTGATGTTGGTAGGGATGGTCAATTCAGAAAACCTTCACTTTCTTCCCTAAGCCTTTCCTTTGCCCCAGAACAGCTAACATCACCTATCTTCACGCTTACTCCCATAGGCAAGACCTCTACTCAACTGAACCCAACTTCAGCTTTAATCCGTACGTCTGCATCATATTTAAATTTAGTTGTTCTTCACAACATTCTTAAAAATCAGTCTTCTAAGTCCACACAACTGCAATTTATCTTATTTGTGGGGTTAATTTTGCCCACTACTTGAGCCATTCCATTGTTTTGGGTTTTCTTTGGTGTGGGTTTGTTGGTGTTTTTTTTTAATTAATCTCTCCTCTGCCGCCTCCTTTTCCTCCATAAACTCTCGATCTAATTTGCTAGGCCCCTCACAATTTTGCTTTTCATTAATCTCTTCTACTACACATTGCTGCTGACTTTAATGTCTACCTCAAAATGCACATTCCTTTTAACTTCCTTTCTCCTAAGAACCTTTATTTTCTTTTCAGGCCAATGCTGTTTTAGAAAATTCTTCCTGAAGTTAGTCATAATTAAAACTCTACACTGTAATCTATTAAAAGATGTCCATTGGTGTGCGCTAACCAGAACAGACAGATACAGTCTGCAACTAAAAGGAAGGCTTGAACACAAGTTAATATAGATTAAGTCTTGATCCAACACTTATTATCAGCTGTAAAACCTGATAGGCCAGGGTTTTAATTTGGAAAGACCCTAACACATTAATATTACCACACTGCAATAATATGATGCATGGAAAAAAGAGAGACTAACTGAAGACAGACCCATTCCTATTCACCATTCCAAGTAACACAAATACAAAAGCATGCAATGATAACACTGTTTATATCTTTGAAAAAGTCTTCCAAACAACACTTGACTGTGCAATATCATCTCTACTAAAATATTTGCTAATAATCATTTGGATCTACTTTTAAGAAGATATTAAAAAAGGAAATTCTCAAAGATAAAAAAAAAAAAACAAAAAACACACCTTCATGCAAAAGATGACTGGCTCTTGCCAGTATTAAAAACTGAAACCTGCAAAAAGCTTGAGGTCTTCCCTCTATAGTGGCACGCTATAAAGAACACAGGTAAACAATTGATACATAGCGAGGATTTACAGCTTGCCCCAGCCATGAATAAGTGTCTGAAGGAAGCGGTGATCTTTTTGAAAACAGCTCAAACCTAAGAATCTCGAACTTCAGGGTGCGCGTTGCCTAGTATTGTATTTGTGTTTGAAGCAGCAGTGTTGAAAACGCATCCAGAAAAGGATGGTGGGGAATTCCTTTATTGTAAGTACATCATCACCCTGTGTCATAAACCAGGCAATGCAAGTTACACTATCTTTAGAGATCACTAAATTTGTGAACCTGACTTATTCAGTGTGTATACCAACACAGCAATATTTTAAAGAAATTAGTGGAGTTTAACTGTTGTTTATTTAATGACCCTTTTCACATTGCACTTCTCTGAGCGACTAGAAGACCCTATTTTTAAACATTACAAACCATAAGTGCTAAACACAAAGAATTCTGGCAAGCTATAGGAGTTGAACATAAGTTAATTCTAGCTTACGTTGCTAGGATAATAGCAACTTCAGTCAACAAGCTGCTTTTTCATATCAAAAAACAAGTCTATTCCAAAGCCACTCGTAAGAAGTGGGTCACCCTGCCACTGGACTGCAATAAGATGCACACATTTCAATACTAAATCAATTAGACTGGAACAATGGTAAAGAAATTAGACGTAATTGTGTACCCACACACACACTTGGAAAAAAAAAAAAACAGAACCAAAACGAACACACTGATCAAACACTTCTTTCACTGACAGTCCAAAGGCATCAATTCTACAAACAGGATTACTCTACACACAATGTTTTCTCTTCTTAGATGTGTATAGACATACTAGCTGTTATTGTGTCAATCTAAGTTGAACCGTGTTAAAGATATTTCAAGACAGCAGTTTTCAGTTTAACATAAAGGGAAAAGCCAAAAACACTTGGCAGACAATAAACACAAACTTGTATATTTAAAGGCAATTATAGTAAAATACTCTATAATCACCGAATTGGATGAAATCAGGGAATAAAGGTTAACACATTTTGATTAATTCCATTTAAAGCTACATGAATTAAAAGATTTGCATTACGCGTTCTGATGTAAAGTAAGTATTTTCATATACGATTGACTTAGAGAACAATTGCAGTGAAAACTCCAAAAATATTAACAAGACTCTATCCACATAGAAATTATATGAGATCTGAGTTTCTCCACTCCAGAGAAGCATAATATTCTAATAAGAACTATCCTAATCTTCACCCAGCAATAATTTCAAGATGATATTATTATTCTCATTTCCTTGAATAATATCCATACTCCAGGGCCATTTTCCTTCTCATATTCAATATCATGCATGCTTGTATCAAGATTCCTTTCTTCATATCCTGTCACAGTATCAATCACTGCCTCCTGTCCACTCAATCCACTTTTGATTTATCAGCCGCCGTCTTTCTGGACTCCATAACTCGACCCAAACCATTTTAGCAAGACATTGACAAATAGCACCCAGTATCACATCAACCTGTTCCACTTAGTAAACTAAGAAACAGTAACTGTGACATCTCTGCATAAGTATTCCATTCTATTCCCCAGACTGATGTATATTAATGAGGAGATGGTATTTGAAATGCTTCTTCCACATCAGCATCTAATATGATCAAATTAGGAAATGGGATGATTTATTAAATTTCGTAGGGCTGAAATATTTCTTTATATCACTATATGTGTGGTTTCAGAAAGTGAGCTGTTGCTTTCAATTTTTCTACTGAGGATGTGCCTGCGTTTCACAGACGAATTATTGTCTTTAAAAAGATTGCAAGAAGGCGAAATGTTATTAAGCAAATGCTCAGTAAAACAAACTAAATCGGTTTTAAAATTCCTAATTTAATGTAAATCTTGGTTGTTTTGCTGAAATTCAGTTTGTGATCTTATTAAGTCATATTTGCATTGTACTATCTTGCTGTAGGACAGCTTTAAATTTATAGCATTACTAGCAAGCCCCACTTTTTTGACTCTAAAAATGCATCGAAAAGAAAATAGTTATTATATGCACAAGTTTTCTTATCTTCTAAAGTAAAGTACAAAACAAAAAAATCATTTTAGGTTACAAACAATACCTACTCAAAATATTTTTAAAACATGTCACTGTAAAAATCTAACTTTCCAAATTAAAATTTGATATTTCGGTATTTTACACAGTTGGAGCTCTGCGAATCATTCACTCAAATGAAACACCCTTGGCAGAGAGGTTATTAAAAAAATTACATTACAGCCACATATACTTTTACCAACATTTTCACTACCTTGAAAAACAAATCATCTTAATTTGATGGGGGTTTGTGGGGAGAAAAGACATTATAGGATACAGAATTTGTGACACCTGCATGACTTATACCAAAAAAAAATCCAGTGATTTAAAGATACCATGTAATGGATCTTAACTTCCAATATGAAACTTGTTTTCTAGTGTCCGTCCAATTGTGAAAAAAAAATTAAAAAAAAAAATCACAGTTGCCCAAGTCCAAAAAGTGGTATTCTGAAGGTACAACCATAAGGTGATAAATACAAGTAGCATAGAGATGATCTTCACTTTATTGCTGTATCTCATATATTGTGGCTTTTCAGGTGGGTCAGTAGATTTTACTCCCTGACACTGGCAATTCAGAAGTTGGAGATCAACAAAAATACTTCAGTGGGTAACACGCTCCACTACACCAACGCAAGGTGGCTGCCTAAGTTACTTCTGATCATTTTATTAGAGAGTTCACGTAAGTGTTTTCTTCAGTACTTATCTTTAAAAGTCATATGAAAATAAGCCGCCTCACCCCAAGCAAAAAAAAAAAAAAAAAAAAGAATGAATTACAGATGCCAAATTCTTATGAAAATTCCGCTTCAGTGCTACAAATACATACATTTCCTAAGACAAATATTGTCTCTCTGCATTTGACAGCTTTATATGGATTTTTCTTCTCTGAATGCTTTTTAAATTCATTTCAACTTCTGGTACCCAGAATCTCCAACAGCAAGGGTTTCCACAGCTTAATTATGCAATATATATAAGAACCATCTCCTTTTGTTTGACTAGGATCTGCCACCAGCTGACTTCATTCACTTCACACCTGCCCCAGGTCTTACATTGGAGGAGATAGGAAACATTCATTCCTTAATCATCTTTTCGTGCCTTTTTTTTTTTTTTTTTAAATATCCCTCCATCACATTCCATCTTTCCCCCATGATCTTTTTTCCAGCCTGACGAATCATAATGTACTCAGTCCTCTTAGGAAAGCTGTTCGTACCTTCGATCGAGTGCACGAGACAGATTTTGAGATAGCAAAGAAAGGAACTATTTAGCATTGCTGCGACTGCCTCAACGCTAACACACAGGGAAAACACAGGCCTCTGGTAGCAGCTTTCTTCAACCTATTTAACTCCTCTCCAGAAATAAGATTAATCCATGGCTTCTCAGTGTAACATTACAGCAGAGAGCAGACTTGGAAAAAAAATTACTGTAAAGGAGTCAATGTGTCCTGTTGGTTTTAGTTCTATACTTTTAACAATTTAGTTTTATGCTTTTAAGAGGCCAAAATACTCTTCTGTCATTATTTAGGGTGTTATTTATAAATATTTTTCCTGAAGAAATGTGTCTGTGAATAGTAATATCATTAAAAGCGACCTGCAGCTATACCTTCATAGCTATGTACTGAAAAGCTAGTGTATTTTATACATAAAATATTTTACACATAATGTTTCCTAGCACAAAATTAAATAAATAGTAGTCATGTCTTTAAAGTTTTTAGGTGCATAATTTCCACATATTGCAATGACAATTAACATTAGTTAACATCACTCCTTGGAAAAGATGACCATTAGTCTAATGAGATTTGCAATTTATATTTATTACAATAAAACCTAGATCTTTAAATCAGGTTAATCATATTTCCTAGTGCTGAGTATCTGACATCCTAAAAAACACCTTCATTTTCACCTTACTCTTTTGACATTTCATTGTTTTAAAACTGATTTTGTTAGCAGAACAGTGGATATTTCCAGGAATATTTCTACACACAGCACAGTAGCTTATCTGGGTTGTACAGCTCAGACGGTAAGTATACTCAAAGAGAGATCAGGCAGTTTAAATAACCAAATTGCTACTACAAAGGCACTGTAGCAATAAGTGTCCAAGCAACTACCATAATGAACAGCTGTGAATAAGTCATGAGAGAATACAAATAAGAGAAAGCGAAATGTTCACATCTTTCAACAAGGATTTTTCAACTTTTAGAGGCAACAGCTCCACTGATTTGGTATGTGAAAATAACATGTTTTCCTAAATTCTTAGTGCAAGTACACAAGATTACCTGGATGACGATCTGTAAACACATACTAAAACAGCTTTGATCTGCCTGATACACTGAATAATTAATTTAAATTCAATAGAAAATCCAGGGGAAAACTTTATTTCAACTTTTTAATTGAAAAATACACACACACAAAAATTGAGCTTCTTTTAATTACAAAAGTATGAAGCAGATTTTATAATACAATTTGCAGCATCTGATTAAGATTTAAATATTTAAATTACATTTATTTTTGAAAATATTCATTTTTCACAATCCAGTTTATGAAAAATTTCAGCACCATGGATATCTTTAAATATTAAGAAAAATTTGTATAACTAAATACTCATGTCTTTCCAAGGGAAATACAGATGAGAAAAATAACAGGTTAGTCTGATCTTCAGGGGGCCAATGTTGTGCATGGGAGTTATGGGAATCAGTAACCAAAAAAATCCACAAGAAGTTTTCAGATGATTACAGTTAAACCAAGGTGACTTCATTAATGCTTTTTGCACTTGGTCAAATGCAAAACATCTAACTTATCTTCAAAGCCAACTGTTCCACCAGTGTAATTTAAAGACTTAGTACATCAAAAGCACAGCACAGAGATTTCAAATTAGGAAGAGTTTCAAGTGATGTGTAGTTTAGACAATCACTTGCAACTATTATTTCTACTATATTCCAAACTCAGTAACTATATGGCGATCTTAAATTAATGATTTTAGAGTAGAAATTATAATTATTTTTCCTAGAAAAGATTCTTACCTTCTTGTTCTACTTTTTGATCTCGATCTTTGAGACCTGTAGGATTTGCCTCTGCCCCTTGATCGGCTACGACTGCGTTTTCTTCTAGAACCATATGAAGAACTACTGCTTGATCTGTGTCTGCGTCTAAAACAAAACCATGCCATTAGTGTGCTACTGCTTCTAAAAACAAATAGGAAAAAAAACCCTAACAGTTTACTTAAAAGGGACATACAAACCTGTGGGTTTTGTATTATAACATTGTTGTAGAAGCCTCAAATACCACTATTACACTGTAATAAGCAATTCACGTACACCTGGGCCACGCCTGTCTTAAATAGCTTACATTCTAAAAATATACATCTCAAGACAGAAAAAGGGCAGAAGGAGAAACAGAAGTTAACTGATTTGCTCCAAATCATGCGATACCTCAAGGACAAAGCCAGGAACACAGCTCAGCTCCCAACAGTTTTTAGTCCCATGACCAGCTCACTGGAACTCACTGCCTCTTTGCCAAATCTAAGGTTGAAGAAACATTTAGACCTACATTCTCAGCAGGATTTCCACCAAAATACACTGTATGGGATAAGAACTACAATTCTAGTGCTAAAAATGAAGTTCATAAAATGCTAACTTCTGCATTGCCACTCTATACAATTATTTCCAGCCACACTATGTGCAAACATAAAATCTAGACATAAAAATTCATTTTAAATTATGTAAACTTAAAAATATTTTCTGTATCTCTCTATATATAAACTTACAGATGTGTTATGTCAACTTTCATAGCATGCAATCTTTGTTCTGCTCTGATGTAGACAGATCCTCCTATTTTTTTTGAAGTACTATTACTAATCAAATAATCAGTATTAATTTATTCCATTTGAGCTTAGAAATTTTCTCCTGAGTCCAGTCAGGAGCCAGAATGGTACTTCCCTTCCCCCTCCCCCCCCAACCTCCCCATTTCATTTATTCAAAGAACAAATTCTTATAGGAGAAAAGTGAGAGAATACATACTAAATACATAAAATAAACCAACTAATCCAAAAACTGGTGAGAGGGATACCTTCCAAGTCTTTATCTTCTGCAAAATTTCCTCTCCATCTCCCTAACAGCTAAATAAATAACAATTGCAATCTTTCTGAAAACCTCCATATTTTTGGCCTTTATTATGTTTGATTAATATTAAAATACGTAGAAACATTTCTACTCAGGATGTAGTCAATGTGATATGTGCTTATCTAGCACAAGGCAAAAGGTGCTGTATTACGTGCAAGTAATGCTGCAATAGTCCAAACTGGAAAGGATATATAGGTTAAATACTAAAGAACAGGTCTTCATCTGAGAAAGAAGTGCAATGTTCCTGCTAAACGAAGATGAAGAACAGTCATCTTAGAGACGGCTGCTTTTGATTCTTAAGGGTCAGGGATAAACCCAGCAGGACCCCAGCGTGTAATAGTGACTTAACTGCCAGGAGCAAATGCCCTAAACTAAGGGCAAAGCAAAGGTGCCAGCCAGATCCTAAAAGCAGACACTTTCGTCTTTTCTGGATTCAATTTAAGTCAACTGGTCTTCGTCCAGACTCTAATCTCCCTTCAAGCTCTGTTTTTATCTGCGAGATAGCCATGCCTGCACTGGACTAAAGAGATTCATAAAGCTGCATGTCATCAGCATATTGTTGGCATCACAGCCCATGTCATCTCACTGTGTCCCCTAAGGGCTGTATGTAGATGCTAAGCAGAAACAGAAGAAAGGGAGGATAGAAATAAACACGTAAGAAACCCCCCGTAACCAGCCAACTTGCCCCTTATTGACACACTCTTCTGCCAGCTAAAGAAAGGTTTTTCAGGAGCACTTTCTAACACATTTACAGTGCAGCTAGACACAATGAGTATTTTCCAGCTCAATTAATAAATTGACCACCACCTGTTCAGTTCGACCCCAGGATCGCCGGAAGTCAGACTGAGAAACAACCAGGATGTCTAAAAAGGCCAGGTACTGAAAGAGGCCTCTGATGAAGCAAATAGGATGTTAGGTCAGGAAAAATTTGGTAGATTTAGCCACATGATCAATGTTCTAAACACCTGGCTGACTACTGTATTCCCTACACATAAAAAATAGCAAGAACAATTGTTGCAGCAAATTCATAGACCTACTATAAAACCACCTAAGTCTATCTATTGAGGAAATCTACCTTGTTGTCTGGAAAGACCTACTTGCTTTATTACAACAGAAAAAAGTAACACAGAATAGTCTATAACTAGTTGAATGAAGCTACTTTTCCAACTGGCATGAATATATGAACTACTACATTTCCAAAAAGAGATTAGAAATTCATTATTTAGAAGGAAGAGAAAGGAAAAGTTATTTTACTTTGTTGGGTTTTGTTTGTTTTAATAAGGAAGTTACCTTTGGATCTGCATATACGCTGGTTTTGTATTCTTGGAGTGGGAAAACTGTTTTGGGGTTTTTGGTGGTGGCTTTGCTTTTCTTTAAACGTAAGTGGAAATACTGCCACATCTTCCAAGATTCAGAGCAAACTTTGTTTTAAAATTCCAGCCTAGAACTGACTACACATTGGATTCAAACACATCTGGCTTTGTACCATAATATGAAAGAGACCTATTTGTAAACAACTGCAATAGAGAGTAAATTACTATAAATGCACCTTTTCTCATAAGAATGAGAACGAGACTGGAGATCTCGAGACCGCGACCTTGACCTTGATTTCCTTCCAGATTTTTTGCGACTGTACGTTCTGCTGTCTGAGGAACTACTTGAAGACGAACGCCTGCGGTGTTTCTTTTTCCTTCTGCTTCTGTTCTCTTCTTCTGTGTCCGAGGAGCGACGTCCCATTTTTAAACTACATAAAAACAAAAATTCTAAACTGTAACAAAGTCTTGTGCCTACATTACATTGTTATATATAAGTATTTATAGTGTCTTTGCATATATAAATAAGCATACGGTTATACCATTTTTAAAAGTTATCATGCGAGTAGAAAATTTTAGTTTGGTACACGAAAATTAAAAAAAAAATAATCTAGATTTAAATATGCCAACAAATTCATGTTACCAAGTAACTTGAAATTTACATTGTCAGCAAATTTTAATTAATTGATTATGGTATTAAAGTTCTAAACTTTCACAAAAGTTATTTCACAACCATTTAAACACACATAAATGTACTGATAAAATCATTTACATATCAGAACATACTTGAACTTATATTTACTTTTCTGCTTTAGATATTAATTTTTCAGAAATTTAGGGAGTGATGGACAAGATACTTCCAATATCTGATATTTCAATTTAAGATACTATGCAGTCCATAGTACAGCATCTTTAGTGTTTCATTTACAGTTATAAATTAAGATCCATAATAGTTATACAATCAACAGAACACAGTCTATTGATTTCAGTTACTGACGTGACTTCATGTGTTTTTAGATTGTGCAATTAAAATAATGTACGGTTTTGCCCTACTTGTTATAATTAAAATACACATTGAGAAAAAGAAATTTAGAAAGTTATTTTTAAATTAATTTAAACTAGAGTTAGGCTGATTTTGGTTCTCAATTTAGATCCATTCCATTTTAAATTCCTTTATTCCAAAATCAGACCTATAAATACCAAACTTCAGAAATGTTTCTTGATTGCCAATGTGTTCACTTGGACAAAGTTTACAGACTTTGATATCAGATTTGAAAAAAAATGGGTGGTAGGGAAGCCTGCCATTCATTTAATTGTTGCAAAGTCTATGATCTTCATTTGTAACTCAATTTCATTGCTTCACAATTAAGTAACTGTTGTATTTCTTGGCTTTTCAGGCTGCAAAAAGTGCATAATGCTTTAAAACTATTTTTCTGTCCCAGCAGTATCAGCCCTATCCACCCAAGCCTTGAAGACCCCTCTTCACACACACTTCAGCTAATGGCAGTTAGTTAACAGCCCTTCTTCCCAAGAACAAACAGGTATTTCAAGGCTCCCTAGCTACTTCTGCACTGGGAAAAACAGGAACTCATAATTCTTTAACATTCATATCAACAGCTAGATCACGGACATATTTTGCCACAATATCACCTGTCTTTAACCAACACTGAAATATTACAGGTCCTCATATTTCTACCATAAACAGGTTGAACTTGTTCATTTTCCGCATGCAAACTTTTGCCCTTCCTCACACCTTTTATCATCAAGGCAGCAGACCCTAATCTCTTGGGTAGAGACTGAAAACAGAACAAAAGAGAAATTCACCATTAAGTACGTTTATGTTTAAATTCACAAAGGGTTTACATGCAAATATAAGTCTTGATTACGCAAAGCCTTTTGGTCAAAATGCATGATTGAGCAAAAAAAAAACCAAACGTGTTTAGTTACACAAACTCTCTTAAACCTACATTTTCACCCTCAAGTTCCCAAGACAGATAAAACTGGTTTGCTACATACTTGCTACAATCCTACACCGATATATCTAAACACCCAACCAGGCACGGGATTTGCAAAGTCGGTGTACTGCGACCACTTTTCCCAAGGGAGCCTTTCAGGTAGCTACACTCAAAATACAATAAATATACACACAATGCTGCGTTTGACAGAGTTTGAAGACTGTACCAGAGATGCATGTTTGCTTATCAAATTGAGACACATTCCTCCCATGCTGCTGAAGCTCATTCCAAGGACCTTCAGACCCCTGGAGCCAGGGCGAGGAGCTACAGCAAGCACAAGTCAAGAGTCAAAGGGACATCATCCTGGAAAGTGGCAAGTTCTCAACCTGGCATCTACTTCAAGGAGAGTTACCATTTTTACCCAACAGTTGTTTAACGCAAAATACAAGACAGTCCCTTAAGTATCTGGATTTTCCTTGACATTCACTAGAGCTCACTTACTGCCACAATCTAAACAGCAGCTACGTAAACTCATTCATATGTAGCTAAATCTCTGTGGATCACAGTCAGCTCTTCGGCACACAACCCGGACCTATCAGCTACACTCCTGCAGCCAAGAGCGCCTACAAATTAGTTGCTACTACGCTTTGCTGCGGTAAACCCCTCTGTATACATACTTCACTTCCCAATAGTTTTTGTTTTCAGCCCTTTAGAACCAGTCCTTCAGCTAACAGTTTAAACAAAGTATTTTTGAAATATTCAACTTAAAGCAGAAAATCTCTGTGCACCTAAACCAGCAGAATTCTAGGTGGATGAACTGCTATGCAAGAGAATTTCTTTTTTAAATTAAGTTATTTCTACCATCTTACTAAAGTTATTCCGCACGGATTTTGAAAAAGACAGTACCTTACAGACTATTTAATCTCACTCAAGGAACTATGACTTTAATTTACAATTCTGTAGAGGAATGCCAATTTATATCAACAGACCATCTTATGAAGTAATTTTATTTTTTTCCCCTTGTAGTAAAAGATTTACAGAGCTCCAAGGTACTAACAGTTATTGAACAGTAAAATAAAGCTCTTCAAATATATACTGATAGAACAATCTTCAAATGAACATGAACCTGAATCTCAAACTTAAAATAAGCGGAACTGCTCACAAAGATGAAACTACAAGGCACAGATTTTAAGTTAAAAGCTCACAGACCACAGCTCATGACAGCAAGATTAATGAAAGAGACCAGAGAAACAAAGAGTACAAAAGACACTTCTGCCGAGATATTTGCCACTTGATGTGGATATCATTACGAGCCAGAACATTACACTTCAACATATATATCGTCTGTTGTTTAACTTTCTTTTTTTGCCATCAGCTTTATTCCCCCCATTTGGACATGCAACTGGATTAAGCACCATATAAACTACTGAAATGTATTATGTAATTCTCAATTTTGTGTCTTCAGGACCAAAAAAAGAACTACATGCCATGGCCCTTCCCTATTACAGGACAAGCCCTACAGCATACATGCACATAATTGAGCCTCAGGAGCTACAGGAGCATGGACTTTACTGAGGACAACGTACAGGACAAAGGCACATGGGTGACTGATGCCCTGGATGTTCTAGAGTTTCCACCAGTAAAGAGGTTGCCAGAAGCAGAGCGCTGATCCTGGAACAATTTGTACAGCCGTAATCCTAGTAGATCCTCCTCCTGCGAGGATATCTTGAACGTACAAAGGCAACAGATAACCTTGCCCAAATGGCACTATCTTTCACCAGGGTCTTCAGACCATCCCTTCAGCATGACACACATTTTCCTATGAAGATGCCTCTTACAAACATAGCACTTGAGAGTAGTCAATTGTCAAGACCTATAACAAACTAGTATTCTCCCTGACTACTGCCTACTCCCTCCATACTCCTGAACAGACCCGGGAAAAGGGATTGCCAGCATTGATTGATCACACCAGATGAAGCCTGATCATGCCAGCTGAAGAGTCGTTCTGGTGGGTCAGCAGTGGTCCATATACCATTTCCAGAAACTAGACTCTATGATAGCACCTACAAATCACAGAGGAGAACTAAGATCACCCAGGGAACTTTAATCAGCAAAATAATGATGGGGGGGAAGAAAATGCAAACAGAGAAAATTAAAACTCATTACATGGCATCATATGCTGAATCCCATGGGGTTTTCATACCTGTCTGTTTCCATACAAAGTCTGTAGATACACTACAAAGACTCATACCATAGAATTAACAGAGTGTTCACCCTTATAGCTAGGGGGAATCCCCTTTTTAATGCTCCTTACCCTTACTTCTTAGGCAGAAGCTTTAAGCCATAAATATTTGCAATGGGAGATATGCTCTTGCCAACCCCTCTTTACATGTAGGCACTGTGGAAGATATGCCTCTCAATGCCTGGAGAGACACAGGAGGCTTTTATCCTGATTATGGAGCAATACTAGGTGGAGTAGAAGAGGAGGAGGGAAAGGCATATTAACAAGCACCAACAGCAAATGAACAGTGTCAGATGAACTTAGAATCTGGGTTACATCCCTGATGTTTGTGGGGAGACAGTCTCCTGACCATCACATTAGTGTGGCTCATTCTTTTCCGTTACCTAGCCCCAACCTTCCCCCTGCGTGGTTCTCATCCACTTTTAGCATATTCCCTCACCCACTTCTGAATTAAGATCAAACTACTCTGGTCAAACAGCAAAGGAACACTGAGAATTCAGAAGATGCTGTCTCAAGATAGGAGAACCCACAGCAGCTACATGGTAACTCATGCTGAAGCTTGAGCTGGAACGTAACATCGTCAAATTAATCAGCTACTTAAGTATTTTTGAAGGCTCTAGTGAATGCCTATGAACTTCAACATTTTGAAGGCCTGCAATTTGTCTGAAATTGAGCAGCTTTTCAATAGGATAACTAACAGCTGGACCTGATAAAATTTAAGTCCCTGTTCTGGAGCATCTAAAAGACAGGTCTCCAGGCCTTTGTTTTAATAGTTAATTTTTGGTTTAAGCCTTGTTTCTGAAAACTGATGCTGCAACACTTTGGTTGAAATGAAAACAAAGCACATACTCTCACACACCTGTTTTGCCAAGAGAAACACCAACATAAAAAAGCTCAAACCAACTATTTACACTTGGCAAAGTGGCAACGTTATCAACAGTGCTACCAAGCTCACCTGCAAACAGATAAGTAACCTCCAACCCTGCATTTAAAATGTAAAGAAAACATAGATGACATGGGAAACAAAGAGACTTCTCAAAAGAAACAAACAAACAAACAAACTATTCAGAGAGTAAGGTACACTTTAAAATGTAGTAAGAAGTATACATTCATTAATCTGACCTTGTTCAATCTTGTTTCATAGATTTTAGAATTATTTCAAGTGTTCAATACATATTTTCAAGCACGAGTTTCAAATTATTATTGTATTTACTGCAGATTGTAAGAAAATAATAACGTTTGGTTGTTTTTAATCAGAGGCTGTTATCCAGTAAACATTACTGCAGCAGACTACATCTTGAGCACAGCATCCAATTAAATAATACAATCTTTAGTTACTATAATCAGACAGAAATGATGAACACAAAATAACCTCCACATTTGCTCAGCATCAAAT
The DNA here is from genome assembly GCF_028500815.1 of Rissa tridactyla. Taxonomy (NCBI): domain Eukaryota; kingdom Metazoa; phylum Chordata; class Aves; order Charadriiformes; family Laridae; genus Rissa; species Rissa tridactyla. The sequence continues at coordinate 9,525,567 of NC_071471.1, forward strand.
GCAAACAGTTTACGTTTGTTAGTTACTAAGAAACTTTGATTATAACTGACTTGCAATTGACTAACCACCTGTGCTGTTTACATGTCATCTCTACTAACAAGATCCTTTAAAAAATTATAACTGATTAGAAGGGCATTGATGGAAAAATATACTGCAACCATCTCAGCATCCCCATCTTTCCTGCTGAACTGCAAGAGTCCGTCTATAGGAGAGAATCAACAAGTCCAGATAAGATGCTCCTTGAGCTTCAGCCAGGAAACGAGGCTAACTGAAGCAAAATTTATTCTAAGCACTCAACAAACATACTCGCTAGCTAATAAGTAGGAGCCAAAGTGTTACTAATGGCAATGCCGATCCCCGAAAAAGGGAAACCACAAACAAGCGGAGGGCAGATGTCCCTCTCAGATAGCTTCTGTGTGCGTACAGATCAAAGACTCTCTTTGCATTTACCTTCACCAAGCTTGTAGTTCTGTGGAAACTGTACCTGCTCTACAGTTCAGAAAAATTGCTCTCAGTAGAGCAAGAGGTTCCATTAAAAACCACAACAAGGTGGCTGTTCATACAAGGGCAGCAACCTGAACTATTGTTGCTGATTTTACATACTTATCCAGCGGTGCCTCTTTCCCTTAGGCAAGTTTACAGATCACTACAGGAGGAACACCTCAACTGCATCCACCAAGACAGCTACCATAACTGCTCACCTCAGAAGAAAGTCTAGAGATCAAAGAACCGCAGGAATTCAGTTACTTTCTTACAATCTCTCCCACGGGAACAAGAATCCACAAACACCAAACATACCAGAACACTGTCTTCTGCTTACTTAAAGGATGTCCTCTTTGACAATTGTACCAACATCATTTTTCAAAATCATTCATTTTGAACTTATAAAAGTTTGCAACGATTCAAAATCATGAATGAACGATTTGTAATGACAATATTCCTTAACTCAGCTTCAAATCTTTAGATTTCAAAGTTAAATGTTGAAAAAGCTAGGCTCAAGGAGACATCACATGCCCATGGTCATCCAGGACACCAACAGCAAAGCAGAGACTCAAACCAAACGCTAGTATGGTGCTCACCCACTAAGAGCTGGCCTCCACAAGCCATCTTTTGCTCAGTAAATCTTAATTCTACAAACTGGCCTTCCACCACATAACTACATTTTCCATACTTGAGAGCTACAAACGTTCCTATTTTAGATCAACCCAAGTAAGTTCACCAAAGGCATTAATTAATCAGCGTTTCTTACAAGTAACCAACTTACAAAATAAGCTTATAGATCAACTAAGTTTATCTGAACTTTATGAGGCAGTTTTTGGTATTTCTTTTAAACCAAGTTCTAAATGGCTTTCTCACACATGGCGTACAGGATCATGCTAAACTACTTAATTTAACATGTTGAAAATTTGCCTCAGATCATTAGAACAGATAAAACTGTTCAAAAAAAAAGTTTCATTCATATCTGAAAAAATAACACCCAGAATTATATCTAGCTGAAATATAAAATGAAAACACCTAGAATGACTGCTGCCAGAAACAGCGCATCAGATAGAGAAAAACCCAATGGCGTACCTTCTTTACCCCCACTTTCACAAACAAGAGCTGTAAAGTAAGATTCTATACAAATAATCTCCTCTTATCGTCCTATGAATCAAAATATAAAGCGGATTCCAAGGGCAGGTGCCAGGGATAGTAAAATCCATCACAGATGCTACGTGCTTATATCAGCTGGGCCCTGCTAGTACACCGCAGGAAGAAAAACAGATTTGAAAAAGACAAGGAAGAGGGTTGTTCTCAGTGCTCCGTGTCAGTTTCCACCGGGAAATCTAACCAGAGTCACGAGACACACAGAATAGTTTGTGTTAGAAGAGACCTTAAAGATCATCTAGTTCCAACCCCCCTGCCCTGGGCAGGGACACCTCCCACTAGACCAGGTTGCTCAAAGCCCCATCCAGCCTGGCCTTGAACACCACCAGGGACGGGGAAGCCACAGCTTCTCTGGGCAAAACGCGCACGGGGCTCGGCCCCGCTCCCCACCCGGCTGCTGGCCTTCAGCAGCACCGTTCCGAGCGCGCTACTCCTGCTCTGCCCCACGCAAGACGCTCCTCCCGGGAGGCGAAACGACCCGCAGGCCGGCGGGGGTCCGTCCTGGGACCCCGCCACCGCCCGAGGCGGCCAGGCCGCGGCAGCGCCCCCCTGGCGTCGCCATGGCAACACCAGGCAGGCCCGGCCCGGCCCCACACCGCCATCACCACCCCCAGCCGGGGCCCGCAGCGGCCCTAGGGAGCGGCACCAGGCCGCAGGGCTCGCCCGGCCCCCCCGCGGCGGCAGCCCGCTAGCACCTTGCATGTCCCTGCCGAGGGCGGGCTCGCCAGCAGCCCCCACCACGTTACCTTAGCGGCCGGGCTGGGCCGGGGGAGCGAAGGCGCCGCTGGGCCGCGGGTGCCGGTTTGAGCTCAGCGCCTTCCTGGGCGGTGGACAGGCAGCACCAAGCCACCGCCGAGCTCATCCAGGCGGCCAGGCAGCGCTCGCCGAGCGCCGAGGAATCGATGCGGCGCGCTCGCCTCCCCGGCGGGGCGAGTGTGTGTTCCCCCACGCGTGACGGGCAGCGAGGGGTCGGGGTCTCGCTGCCCACGGGAGGCTGCAGCAGCCCACGGAGCTCTGTCTGAGGCGGGCGTCCCACCGGAACGACTTACCGGCACGTTGCCGTGCCACGCTGCGGTTCGCCTCCCCCACGGGTGACGGGCTCCGCGGCGGCACGGAGCGGCAGCGGCGCGGAGGGTTTTTTCGTTTCAGCCTAAAAGTGATTAAAGAGGGACGGTGTTTCCTGGCACTGACAACCTACCCCCGTGGGCGAAGGGGCAGCGCTCCCCACGCGGCGTGGACACCGCACCGGGACGGGGCTGCGTGCCCCGGGGATGGGAGCGGGGTGAGCACGTCCCGGGCCCGGCTCCGGCGAGAAACGCAACGAAATTATTTAATCACGAAGCGTAATTCTGTCTTTTGATGAATTTAGTTACTTTAACGCGAGTTTCCGAGCTCCCTGACACGGGAATTGCGTGAGGACAAACGAAATATAAGGATGGAAAAGCCGCTGACGATCGTCTTTCCCGCTCGGCAGCCGGTCTGTTCCCGCCAGGATCCCGGTGTCCGATCCCCCCCACGGTACAGAAAATGCCACCCGGGACCGGTTCACGGGCGGCGGGGACCCGCTCTGCTGCCTGAAACGGAGTGAAACAGTAAATCGTTGCCGATCGCGTGTGTAATTAGATCTGAAGAAACGGGAATTCCACCCTCCGCACTGTACCTGCTCGAGTAAATAAAAGCTCTTTTACGTAAAGTCATCTTTTCCAAAGGTCAAATGAAAAAAAAAAGAAAAAAAATCAATACATAAGCAAGAGTTAAACAATTTTGAATAATTTATTAGAATTCTAGCGAAGGTGTAAAAGAGACGAGTTCTGTCAACAAAAGTACTCTCTTAATGGGATTTAAGCAACAAAGGGAAAAAAAAAACGATAAATAGCGTAATACGCTCTAATCTGGTGCCACGGTTGCGCGGGGGGGGCCCCGCACTCCCCCCCCGCACCCCGCCGGACGGCGGACGGCGGGGTGCGGGGGGTGCGGGGCCCCCCCCGCGGGGGCGGTACGCGGGCGCGGAGCTTGCGCGCCCCCCCCACCCTCCCCGCTCTTTGGCCACTCCCCCGCAGCTCCGGCCGCGCTCGCCCGGGACCTGGCGCAACGGGCCCGCGCCTAATTAAATTAATTAGTGCGGCGGGCGGGCGGGCGGACCGGCGGTGCCCCGGCCGCATTGCCCCGCGGCAGGGCGGCGCGGACCGGGGCGGCGGAGAACGGGGGTTCCATTCAGAGCTCCGAGGGGAGGTAATTCTCCGGGAACAAGGGGCAGGCTTTGCAAAGTATAAATAGTGGCACTTCAATCGCGGCGTCGCTATCAGACCCCGGGAGCCCTGCACGTCGGGCGGCACAGCACGGCTCGGTACGGTACAGCCCGGCCCGTGGATGCCCACCCGGGGAACCGGGGCAACGCGCCCCTGAAGCCCCGCCGCGGCCATGGAGGAGCTAACGGCGTTTGTTTCCAAGTCGTTTGACCCCAAAACGAAGGAGAAGAAGGAACTCATCACCTACCGCGAGGTGCTGGAGAGCGGGCCCCTGCGCGGCGGCGGAGGAACGCGGGAGAGCGGAGGAAGCGCGGTGGAACCGGGCCGCGACGAGGCGGGCAGCCCCGCGGGGCGGGCGGGCGGCGGGCGGTCCCCGCCGCGGGAGCCCGACGCCGCCGCCGCCGCCGAGAGAACCGCCGAGGCAGCCACCCCCAAGCTCAGCGACGGTAACGGCGGCACCGGGGGGGTTCCCCCTTCTTTCCTTTCCCCAACCCCCCGTCGGGGTCTCGGTACGCGCGGAACGGAGGCGGGAGCGGGCGATGGCCGCGCAGCGGGAGAAACGGACCCGCGGTGGCGGGTGGAAAGGACTCGGCAGCGCTAGGCGTTAATGAGCGGCTTTCCATCTTTTCCCAATTACGGGGAAATATGTGGCTAGCCTCGAAGTTTAGATTAAAATATTTAGACAAGCGTTTTGACTCGCTCGCGACGCGGTCTGTTCCCGTTTAGCATCCCGCGGGAAGCCAACGAAAACCCGCACACGCGGGCCCGTTCGTTCTCCTGCGGGTCTCGGCAGCGCGGACACGCGTGGGGCCGGGCCGCGCTGCCGCCGCTCATCCTCGGCTCCGCACCGCGCCGGGCGCCTTTTTTTTCAGCCACCCCCCGTGGTTATTCCGCGGCTTTTCCTCGGCGGGGCGATGGCCTCGGTGCCGGTACCGGCAGCTCCGCGCCGGCGGAGGGGCAGCGCGGAGGTTTCCGCGCCCACCGGCAGGGCAAGGACCGGTCCCCGTCGCTGCGCGGGGACCCGCGGTTCGCTGCCGCCCGTTTTGTTCAGACAAGGGTTTTTTTTTGGCGAAGAGCGTCGCGGCCGGGAGCATCCCCGGAAAAGGGCTATTTAACAAATTTCCGCTAACGAGCGGCGGAGAGGGGGGGGACCAGGCAGCCGGGGTAGAAAATTAAATAACGAAAACCAAATCCCCGGGAGAGAGCGGACTGGGGCGCGGAGGGGCCGCGGCGACCGGCGGAGCGCACCGGGGACCTGTTGCAGCGCTTCCCCCCTGTGCGGGCAGCGGGGCTGCGGACACCCTACCCCCGCGCGGTGGGGTCGGTGCAGACCCTCCGGGCGGCGGACGGGGTGCGGGAGGCGGGCCGGCCTCCTCCGGTTACCGGAGCCGAGCGGCAGGGCCCGGAAAGGCAGCGGCCGAAGCGGGCCTAGCGCGGCCCCGGCCCCGGGGGGGTCCTGCCCAGTCCTCCCCACGACGTCGTCGCTGGCAGCCCGGGCACCCCGCGGTCCCCCGTCCCCGGTCTGACTGCCTGTGTCGTGCCCAGTGTCCCCAGAGCTGAAGGAGCGCAAGGAGGATGCGAAAGCGATGGAAGACGAAGGGCAGACGAAAATCAAGCAGAGGAGGAGCCGGACGAATTTCACCCTGGAGCAGCTGAACGAGCTGGAAAGGCTTTTCGACGAGACCCACTACCCGGACGCCTTCATGCGGGAGGAGCTGAGCCAGAGGCTGGGGCTCTCCGAGGCTAGGGTGCAGGTAGCCAAACCGTGCGTGGGTGCCAGGGTGTGGGTGGCGGGGGCCTCTCTGTCCCCGCTGCTCCCGACACGAGCTGTCAGAGAGAGGAGGATGGGGTGGTGGTGTTGGGGGGTGAGTCGTCCCGGCGCCGAATTGTACCCAGCGAATCTGTAAAACCGCCTCCCCCGGGCTTTTCTGGGGTTTGACTCGTCGCGGGTCCCCTCGCTTTGCTGCCTTTTATTTAGTCTCCGCGTTTATTTTATCTCTGCCTCGGCAAGAGCTGCCGTGGGCTCACCGGGCGGACGTACCAATTAACTTTATAGATGTAGTGACCATAAACTAAATTAGGAACTGCTAAGTGCCAAAAAAAAAAAAATAATTTACAGTCCGTTTCCCTTCGTAGTTCTTAAATCTTGAGGGAAGCGGCAGGGAAACGGAGCGAAGTGCACAGATCGGCTTTGTTCGGATTTATGAAATACAAAAGTCTGGGATAAAACCAGGCTATTTTAAGCGTTCTCCCGTGCCGAGAAGCCGCAGCTTCCTTTGATTTAACCTGCGCGTTTAACCTCGGGCTGCCCTCCCAAAGTTTTCCAAAATGGGTTCCCGGGCTGGTTTCAGCGAGTTTTGTCGGGATGAGATGAAGAGTGAGGAAGGGTCCGGGCTTTGCCGGGCTGGGGAGGAAGGTGACTCCTCAAACGAGAACAAATGTAGCTGCTCCGGTGTATTTCCGTTCTAATAATAAAAGAAGAGAAAATGATGGTCATTATTTGTTTGAACACATGGAGTAGTTTTAGGCCCCGAACATCTGCAGCTGTTAGAAAGTATTGCTGTAACAGATACTCCCCCTCAATCTTTGTGCTCGTAGGCCACCATCTGCACCCAACTATGCGCACAACCCTTGTGGGGTTTCCCTGCGTCTTGTCACAGGGTAAGGACAGAAACACAGCGGGCACATCGAACCCAAAAAGTCACAATAAACCGCTTTTTTCATCGCAAAAAAAAAAAAAGGGGGGGGAGGGGGGGAAAGACCCTTCGTTTTCCCGCTTCCCCGTTTTTCCGCCGCCTGTTTATGCCCAGTAAATCTTAACAAAAGGCAAGAAAACAAAGTTGCAGGGCTTCAACTTGGCTATGAAAAATGAAAAAGGGAGGTGCTTCCTTCTGCTGGCTGCGGGCTCCACAAAGAGCGCGGTGGCGGCGCGGAATCGGCGCTCCCCTTCTGCCAAATGGCCGGGCGCATAATAACTTTTTGGAGATTTACATAGATTAAACCCATTTCCCTTTAAATCGTTCCGGAAAACGCTCTGCAATAATATTTTTGCCTCGCGTCTGGGCTAATTTGTAAATTACGGAATGTGCGTTTCCACGGGAGGCTGAGGGCGAACATGGCTGTTGGGCAGATTTTGCTTGGCTGAAGTAAATGACAGGGCGGGGGAAATTCACGTTTATATTTGTCTCTTCAAGTAAGACCTCAAAAAAGAATATTTTTTTTTATTTTTTTTATATTTTTTGGCCGTGGGGAAAGGATTGCTTGGTGGATGTGGCTTCTGAGATGCGGCGCAGAGGTCTGTCTTTAAACAGGAATGTTTTAAGACGCGCTCTCCCTCCTTCCCTCCCTGCCCTCTCTGCTCCAAGCGAGCAGAACTTTATTCTGGAAATTTATTTCAACGATTCCATTTCCAGTATTAAAAGTGTGTCCTTGCCTAACGCGCAGCCTTTTCTGTGGAAGCAAATTAGATTGTCATGATAATGAGACAATTATTCCGCTTCTGTGCTACACTCCACTGCACAGAGGAACAGAGAAATTCTAAACTTCTTTGTAGTGAAGCTTTTATGACAGTAATTACCCCCCTCCTCAAAAAAAAAAAAAAGTGAGTCATTAAACTCTTTGGTGTTTGTTTTTTCTTGAAGATAAAGCTAATTAATTTATTTATTAATGAGCACGAGCTTCTCCGGCCTGACGGTGCAAACAGTCAAACCCATTATCGCCCGTTAGTATTAGATATGAGGGGGCGATTTAGGTCTTGTGGGACCCTGATGTGGAAAGGCGAAACCGGGGCTCAGAAAGTAATTTTTCTGTAACGAGCGCTCCGCGAACGACCATTTTCTCTATATTTTGACCTTTTTTTTTTTTTTTTTTTCCTTCCCCCTCTCCCCCCGCCCGTGGCGTTTCGGAACTCATGAGCGGGGGCCGCCCGGGAGGAGGGAGCCCAGCACCGCAGCCGGGTTTCTTTGTCTGCCAGTTCTTTGGGGTTTTTTTTATTATTATTCTCGGTGGGTTTATGGTTTGTTCTTGTTGGGTTTGGGGTTTTTTTGCGCTTCGCGCTGTCCCCGCGGCGGTGTCAGCGCGACCGTGACATCCGTGTCTTCCCCCTTCTCTTTCCCCCCCAGGTCTGGTTCCAGAACCGAAGAGCCAAATGCCGAAAGCAAGAAAATCAACTCCACAAAGGTACCGGGGGGTGTGTGTGTGTGATGCGGGTGGGTCGGACACGCGTGGGAGGAGGGGGGGGGAGGGTGCCTCCCCCATGCTGACCCGCTGCCTCCCCGCAGGGGTGCTGATCGGCGCCGCCAGCCAGTTCGAAGCCTGCCGGGTGGCCCCGTACGTGAACGTGGGCGCGCTGCGGATGCCCTTCCAGCAGGCAAGTGGGGCGCGGGTGGGTGGGGGGGTGGGTGGTGGTGGGGGGACACGGACACGCGTGACCGCCCCGCGCCTTCTCCCCGGCAGGTTCAGGCGCAGCTGCAGCTGGACAGCGCCGTGGCCCACGCACACCACCACCTCCACCCGCACCTGGCCCACGCACCCTACATGATGTTCCCCGCTCCCCCCTTCGGGCTACCGCTGGCCACCCTGGCCGAGTCCGCCTCCGCCGCCTCCGTGGTGGCCGCCGCCGCCGCCGCCAAGACCACCAGCAAGAACTCCAGCATCGCCGACCTCCGCCTGAAGGCCAAGAAACACGCCGCCGCCCTGGGGCTGTGACCGCGCTCCCGCCCTTTTATTTTTTAAATAAAAAGGGGGGAAAAAAGGAGGGGGAAAAAAAAAAAGAAGAGGGAAAATTAAAAAAGAGACGAGGGAGAGGAGAAACTGACGGGAGATATATACTTATTTAAAGAATTAGAGGAACTAGACGCGCAGCTGGGAAGTTCACAGGTTTTGAAACTGACCTTTTTCTGCGAAGTTCACTTTAATACAAGAAATTTGATAAGAGAGGCGGGCCTCCTTTCACGTTGCATCAGATACTTGAGTTTAACAACCACGTCTGGAATGGCGACAAAAAGAAGAGAGAAAGACAACGACGAAGAGAAAAAGAAAAAAAAAAGAAAAAAAAAAAAGACAATGATTTCTCTGCGAATTTCTAATGGGAAACTGTCCGGGATACTTCCTCCAGCAGCATTCCGGGTTGCATGTATTTGTATTTCATTGATGGAGTCCTTTGATTCACTTGCACTTCACCCTCATCTTTAGTAGAAAAAAAAACCACAAAACAAAACAAACAAACGTGGCTGGGTTCTTTCTCTTTTAATCTTGGAGGGAAGCGGAAAGAGAGAGGGAGATCAAGCTCCACCTTTTCCACTCTTAAATCTTTGTTGGTCGTTTTCTGTCCCACCTCTGAAATAAAAGGGAGCGGAAAGCACCAGGAGAGCGGAGTGTGGCTCCCTTTGCTGGGTCTCTCTTGTCCTGAGGGCAAAAACAAAAGAAAAAGAAAAAAAAAGTATTAATTCCCAACCACCACTTTACACAACGGCAAACTCCAATAAGAGGTACTGGGTACATGTAAAATATGTTGATACACACGAACAAAGTTTATTTTGGCTATAACTTGTGAATTGATAGTTGACTGTCAAACATTTACATTTTATCTCATAAAGGTGTATGTATTCACGTAATCTTGTGATTTTTTTTTTATTATTATTATTATTTGAAAGACGTATAGCTATTTAACCTGGGGTACCTTGCAGTCACTGATTGTTACCCCAGTTTGCCATCAGACCCTCATGCTTATTGCCAAGAGAGAGCGAAAGCTCTTCTACGCGAACTTTGGCATGGACGGGCTTTGTATCTGTTTGTTCTCCATGAAAACAAAATTATTTATATTGACCATATTTTTTCTAGTGTATTTTAAGTTATTTTAAAAAAGAAAAAAAAAAGGGGAGGGGGGAGAAAGATGCTGTTATTTCATTACATTTGTTGTCAGTACAATATATTTTTGTTTCACTCAGGTTTGCTTCACCTTTTTTAATCCATTTTCGACGTCACGAATTTCAGTAAGTGCCAAGTAATGAATTTAAGACACTTTGCGACCTATTGACTGAGAAGGGTAACGTTTTCGTGGACGGTTTCACGTCACCTCTGGTACTGTTAGTATTAAATCATCGGTGATATTCTTTCTTTCCTGTGTTCACACCTTCTGTAGAGCTCGCACGTTTCTTTCCGCTCCGTAGCTATCGCGACAAACCGATAGCGCCCATCGCGACGAGGAAGCACCGCTCACCTCCGCCCATCTTTTCTTTACCGCTTCATGTCGGTTTTCCTCAGTTTCGGCTTCACAAAACTTACCGCGGCGTTTTGATTCGGCTTTCTGTTGGAAAAAAAAAAAAAGAAAGAAAAGAAAAAAAAAAAAGAAATAGACCGGTGGAAGTTCTATAGCAATTGTGTCTTTACAAGTTCTGTCAAGTTCCCTCAGGTAATAAAAGCGAGGAAAGTGTAATGTCTCGGAATATTTTCCAGGGAAGGATCAGGGGGAATTTGTGGAAAAAGGTCGCCTCTCCGCTCGCCCGGGCCGAGCCCCGCTCCCCGCCGGCACCCGCCCGCCATGGCCGCGGCGGAACCCTGCGTGGCGCCCGCTGCTCCGCGCCCTGCCCGCCGGGACTCCTCGGTGCTTCCCAGGGCTCCGTGAGGGGACGGCGCCCGCCCCGGCGGCCGGTGAGGCGGAGGCGGCCGTTATGAGGGGAAAGCGTCCGCGATGGAGGTCCCTGTGAGGGGAAGGCGCTCGCCATAAGGGTCCCTCTGAGGGGAAGGCGTCCGCCACGGCCGTTGTTGTGAGGTGCCTGCCATGGGGGTCCCTGTGAGTGGACGCGCCTCCCATGGGGATCCCTGTGAGGGACAGACGCCCGCGGCGGGGGTCCCTGTGAGGGAAAGGCGCCCACTATGGGGGTTCTTGTGAGGGACAGGCGCCCGCCACGGGGGTCCCGGTGAGGGGACCCGCCCGCCACGGTGCCCGCCGTGCCCAGCCGGGCAGCCCCTGCGGGAAGGGCTCCCCCCGGCCCCGGCGCGGCGGGGGGAAGAAGCCGGTCGCTCCCTGGGGGCTACGGGGAGAGCTGTCGGGGCGCGGAGGCGGGTGAGGCGCAGCGCCCCAGGGTGCCCCTTCGCCTTCACCGGGCCCCACGGCGGGGAAGTGGCGGCCTGCGGCGAGCCGTGCCCGCTCATCGCCGGGCAGGACTCCTCCGGGCCCGGCCGCCGCCAGGCTGGGCGCAGCGGGGAGAGCCGGCGGCGCCGCGGGGTCCCGCGCAGGCCGAGCGGCCGCGGGCGGTCGGCGGAGGCCGGCGGGAGCGGGCCCGAGGTGTCCCCGCGGGGCGGGGAGGGACGGGGACAGGGACAGGGACAGTGTGTGTGTCCCCCGCACCGAGGAAGGGAGCCCTCCCGGCGAGGGCTGCAAGAGCAAAATCAGCTCAGACGTTTATATGCTAATAACAGGCGGAAAATGATAGATTTTATGTTAGGTCAACCAGCTTTATTCAAGCAAAAGTAAGATACTGCTAATTATAAAGTCAATAAAACTAGCAGCGGTGTCGATTGATTCCCCGAATAAAGAAGTTAATTAATATGTGCGTGAGCAGCTAATATTGCAGCCGGCTCATTGTGGCCCCGCAGTTCCCATCCCCAGCACATCCCCCTTGAATATTCACCAAATAAACTTGTCACGTCTTACCTGCTCTGTTTAAAATACAACTAGTTTAAATATAGTTGCCTAACAGTCTTGTGCAGGTTATTGATGTGTGTAACGTAAACTGTGATGGATACATACAATGTGAATTTCAAATCTTTACAATATGCTCCGATATCGGCATGCCTGTCTTCAAGATGATTGTAATAAAAACCATGAAAAATGTACTTTCATCGTAAGAGGGAAAGATGATTGGATGGTGTAAGAGAACTGTGTATTTTTTAGTGCAGCTGTGATTAAAATAAAATAGTCTTAACGGGATATTTTTGGACAGGAATACTTACATTCCTGGTTTCCTTGGATTGGAATACCTAATAAGTCTATAGGCCGACAGAAGTTGGCCAGAACTCTTCTGTTTCTATTTTATTTCTTAGAGTGTCTGAACCTATATAAAAACCCGTAGGTTTCATGAAATCTAATTACGGCTATTTCATGGGCCAGCCAGTGCACGTACAATACACGCTTTCTGTAGATAAAATTTTAGCGTGGGATTTACATGGAGATGTAGTGGTCTGAGAAGGGGATTTGGAGAAGGGATCGAATAAATCATGTAGGAAGGAGTAAACACCTGTTTCTGTCCTCGTAGAGCCAATCGCATGTTCGCAGCAGGAACTTACGCGTATTCTTACTCGGTGAAGTAGCAGTTTCCACATTTTCTTCGCTCTCTACAGCAACGCGATGTTAGGTGAGCAGCGAAGTGCGATGGCAACCAGATGTCTCACAGAAAACTCCAAACACCACCACGCTAACTCCTACCATAGATTTCACTTTTCTGCACAAGAACATTCAAAGGAGAAAGAAAGAAAACACTGGTTTTGCCCGGTGCATAAAAAGGCATGAAAATGTGCTAAATACTGTGTATGAAATTGATATGTCTCATATTGTTCATTAGCAGCTCAGCTTTAGTCCAGGCAAAGCTTTTAATCAGCGCACTTAAACTTGCCTTTCAGAAAAGCGGCATCAGAAGAGCTCTTGAGCCTCTGTGGTATCCAGACGACTGTTCTGCGCAGCAGCAGCATGCCCTTACGAGTACAGCAGTCCTTCCAGTGAGCTGCGGCTGAGTACTCAAGGAATAAATAATGCGTTTTGTGTAACAGTACACACCATACTAACTCCTGCCCTGTAAATATTGATGCTTGTCCAATTTTGTGGCTGTTCCCTTGAATTTTTCCATTTCTCACAATTTCTGAGCCTTTACTGTGAAGTACCAACAGGTGAAATTGCACCTAAAAGGTCATCTATTACATATTTTCAAAAAATAAAACAGGCAGATCTGTGTCACTTTTTGAGATGGGCAACAAAGTTCTGAAAGGAACTGGAAAAATAGTGCTCATTTTTAACCTTTCCTATACTTAAGCTGCAACTGCCCCTGGTTTTGATGGAGGATCTAATAAGTGTTCTCAGAAATGTGAGTTGTCACTACTCACGCTTGATGTGAGTGGCCCAGTCTTCTCTCCAGATGTTCTTTAGGCAATTAAGTTAGTGTGAATGAAGAAAAGTCTCTGCATTTTCTACACCGCGAATCCTGCTAGTCCGGTTGCAGCATATGGCTTTTAGGATGCATTTACGCTGTTCTACCAGTTGTTACCAATTTTACTGACCAGGCAAAAGCTAAGTTTCTAAAGGAAAAACCAGCAGAGCCCTCAACGCCCAGCATCTTTCTTGGCAGTGTGATAACAGTGTGCTGTCTTTTGACAGAGAAAAGTGACAAGCAACACAGATCCAGTCCCTCCCCAGTTTGAGGCTTGATTCTTGCTTTTTCTCAGCAGGTGCCTATGAAGGTCTCCTGCGGGCGGTTTTCCCTGGCAGCCAGCAGCCTGCCTGCCGGCAGGGAACGGCTGCGAGCGCAGGGTGCTCCTGCCTGCAGGGTTTGCGGGGATCTGCTGTATCGGTCATGTGTCGTGTCACCCGTGCTTTGCTCACGCCAATGCTGTGCTGACACTCGGCTCTTGGTTTGTGCTGCAGCCCCTTTTTCAGCAATAATATTTTACACTCACATGAGAGCCTTAACTTTTCCTAGAGAGGGAAGATAAGCTAAAAGAATAAAAAAGGAAAAACTGCTTTGCTCCACTGGCTAATGCTGCATAACCCGCCTTCTTCCCTGGCCTCAGAAAGTAGGTAATTTGGACTCTGCTGCCCCTTTTTCTGTCACCCTGTCCCCAAGATGCTACCTCTTTCTGTAAGATAATGGAAAAAAAAACAATATGCGGAGGAGATTTGCGTCATGTTTTCAAGACTATCTACTTACCCCTCCTTCTGTTTGTGTTCAACTTTTTAATACTGCAGCTGTGAAAGATGTTTGAGAATGTTTTCCTTCCTAACAAAGGTTTTATGGCCTTTGCATGTCAGTTCATTAAGTACCTGTGCGATATCAAGTGTTTCCTTTTGCACAGGTAAAAATCACCCAGGGACAAATTCTGAGAGAGAATTGTGAAGTGGGGAGGTACAAAATGCACTCCTTGCATGCCGGTGCTCCAAACAAGGGGCAGTTTGACCTTATCACCATCCTGAAACCTGTGGTTGGTAAAACACAGTGCCAGAGTAGTGTAGTCTGTTATGAACATCTTCCTCAAGTTAATTTAGAGAAGAAAGATAATGGCTTTAATAATGCAGCTACATCACCGTTCAGGCCAACATTCTATGTGTTACAGACTAATACCTGCATGGCTGCTCCTCACTTGGGTTTCCCACCGGGATCCTGGAAGTGATCGGTAGGTCCTTAGGGGTTTGTGTAGCTGGGTGGCTGTAGGTTCTACCAGCAGGTGCCTGCAATTCCTCTTCCCTCTGCCAGCGCTGGTGCCCTGATGGTTTGCTCTTTGAAAATGTCACCCTCGACTCTGCATCTGCTGGAAAAGGCAGCGAGCAGATACAAGCTAGTCAACAGTCACTTCTGGCTGGTTGACAAGCTGCTCGCTGTTTGTTTACATCCAACCTTCAGTGTTTTGAATGCACGCTTCAACAGTGTCCCCTGCACCTATATCATCACTCAAGCTTTTTTGGCTTCCTGGGTTTGCATAAGGTGATCTCATATCACTAGGAAGTGGTAAACACTGGCAATTTTGCTCAGAACTTAAAGGCTGTGGGGTCATATTGACTTCACAGTTCCTGTGCTCTGCGAAATCCAACTATTTTAATTCTCCAGTCGTCTGCCTTTGACTAGCACCTTCACTGCTGTGGTCACACGCTCCAGCAAGATGTTAACATGCTCCACACACTCTGAAACGGGGGGAAACATTTCGTCACTCCAATGTTAGGCGGCCACTGCCGCCTTCCTTTTCCCTAAGAACAATTTAGACTTACTATTTTCTTTTCCTTACAGGAGGAGAACATGTCCCGCCGGTCACCGATGATGAGAAGACCAGATGCAGCTTAGACGAGGTGGTGGAGTTAACCCCATGTTTGAACAGCTTATGCTAGAAGGAGTGTTTGAAAAATAAGAATTGGCTGTGTTATTAGAAAGCATGTGAATTTTGGATGCAACTGGAAAGAGACGCAACGACTTTGCTTGGAGGGCGTTTTAGTGTAGTAACTAAAACAGTTGTTTGGGTGAGAGCTGGCACAAAGGGATCATCCCTCCCAGCACGCTAGAGGATGGTAGAGGGTGCATTAGCCCTTGGACCATGCACCACACCATGGCAAAGATGGCAGTGTGCAAACTGTTAGCAGTAACAACTACACACTTACAAACCTCTTAGTTGTCCTTTGAGTAAAATTTAAGCCGCGGAAACTTGGCTAGCACTTACCAAGAGAGATAATCTGCTGAAAATTAAGGTACTGCCTGTAGCCCGTTACAAAATAGCTGTGAATACTCAGAACACCTTTTACGCCATTCCTTTACTTAATGTGTATACGCTATTTATTATGCAGATTTTCTTCTATGAAATATTTAGATTTGGAAGTGTTTTGACATGTGGTAATCTTTAGGAAGAGGGCAAACATACTCTTTTTAAAAGAAAATGTAAATAAAGTATTCCCCCAAAATATCTTTGAGAGGTTAAATGTGGGACAATGGAAACCATATGTAAATGCCCCTGCTGTCCCTGTGCAGGAACGTTCATGTGTATTTCCAGTGACTTTGTTGACTGCAGCAGAAATTCTGCTTGGGTGAGGACCACAGCACAGAACCTATAAGAAAAAGAAAGCAATAGGCTAATGAATTAACTGGGTTTGATGTATTTTAAATATCTGGTTTAGATTATCATAACTACTTGAACAGCCATTAATTTAAAGAAATACCATTGCTATAACATTCATCCTTACGATGGAAAGAGATGAAAGGGATGCTAACTAATCTGTATGGTTTCTGGTAATTTTTTAGATAGATTTTCTCCTGGTCCAGTACCCACAGGTGGGATTTTGGTTATTCTTACGCTGCTGCAATTGCAAGGCTGTGGGAGAGGATTCCCCAGTAGGATCTGTTGGCCCACGGAGCCGGCCTTAAAGGCCGGATTCTTACTTGGTGTAAACAGTGGTAGCTCTATCTTACACTGGTTGCGTCAGGAAAAGGTCTGACCTTTTGGGGTTTTGTCCTTGTTTCATGCAGCTGACCAACAGCTTTATAATAGGAAGCAGATGACAATTTTTACATATGTAATCAGCTTAATTACAGAAATAGTTTACAATATTTTCCTACCTAGGTAAAGGATTTAGTATGAATTTCGAAAGTAATTTAACCATAGTAATATTGCTCAAGGAAAGATAAACATTTGCAATTCATAAATTATTTTATGTTCAGATGCAATTAGTTTAGATTAATTTCTAATGGACTCGTTTTGCTTGTAATCAAGAACTTATTTTCATGGGCCAGGGAAATGCCTGTGAGTTTTCTCTCCGAGCTTTCTTTCATAACATCTGCACTGAGACTTCTCAGTTAAACAATGGAAAGGCAGGATTTACAGAGTGTCAGCTCGCTGTTCTGTTCCTGGAGAAAGATGAATTAAGCCTTCTGTTATAAATGGAACATATATACTTCAAAACAATTGTTATTAGCCAAGATATGTCCAAGGTCAGGCTAAGTTATGTATGATGTATTCCTATGAGTAATTTATCTTTATGGCTATTTAAAGTGTGAATACATTTAACATTTTTTCAGGCTTTTGCGTAAGTTTTTTAAGTGTCCCACTTCGTTTTCAGAAAAATAAAAATCAACGTTAGCCAGGAATTGCATTTGTTTTTAACTATTTCCTGTGTGCTCACGCACTCATTGTTCATTACCACAGGGAAACATGTGGCGATTCAGTGTTGTCAATAAGGAAACAGTAAATTTGGTCTTGTCTAATTTCAGAAAACTTGAAGCAATAGCTTGCAGATACATAGATTAATGTTAGGGGCTCAGGCATGCCAGGGTAATAACTGGAGGAGAAAGAAGACTTTTAGTTTTGCTATTGGCAATCAAAAATGCCATTTATGTTTAAAAATGATTGCCCTTGTGTATTTTAACAGCTATAAAATTGTCATAGTCATAATTTAAATAGGGAATTGAATTTGCAAAAACTTAAAGAAAACTTAAAGAAATTCTGAAAGCTGTCCTCAAATCTGCACTGTCTGCTTGTTGTTTCGGGTGTCCCTACGGGCAGTGCCACCGCTGTTCCTGTGGACTCCTCTCTGTATCACAGTCCTCCTCTCGCACACAGGTCTGGGCCCCGTGTGCTGGGTATATCCCGTACTTCTGCGGGCTTCAACCGTGCAAACCTAGCATTTGGAAAAGAGCCTTTTGTTTTAAAAGTACTAATTTTCTCCTCCACACATTGCTTATTTCCTCCGAGTTCTTACTAAAGCTAAAAACCAGATAAAATAAAATCCACACAAAACTCTACAGCCACATTTACCATCCTCCAAGTTCCTCGGTCATCACTGTGCCCAGACCTCTGGCCAGGAAGTTTATGGTAAGTTTTGAGAGGTTTGAAGTAATGAGATCAGTCTTTTAATCCCCCAGCTCACATAAATAACAGCGGATGGGCTTAACGTAACCTTACGGGAGATCTTCCCCACCCCTTGTCTCTGTGTGTCTTGAGAGGAATTGCAACACAGATGAAGCAT
This sequence comes from Rissa tridactyla, assembly GCF_028500815.1. Lineage (NCBI taxonomy): Eukaryota > Metazoa > Chordata > Aves > Charadriiformes > Laridae > Rissa > Rissa tridactyla. The sequence continues at coordinate 9,543,174 of NC_071471.1, forward strand.
CTCCATCTAGTACCTCATGTAACCATTCCTAATTTCTTGCCTGGTTCTGCATACGATTTTCCCATCTCCATGCTGACTCACATGTGTCATCTTTGCCGCTGTCTCTCACATTATCCCAGTCTTCACTCACTGGCCCAGGTTGCCCAGAGAAGCTGTGGCTGCCCCATCCCTGGAGGGGTTCAAGGCCAGGCTGGATGGGGCTTGGAGCAACCTGGTCTGGTGGGAGGTGTCCCTGCCCAGGGCAGGGGGGTGGAACTGGATGGTCTTTAAGGTCCCTTCCCACCAAAACCACTCTGTGATTCTATGGAAACACCATCGGTCTCTTGCTCTGCATTTCATCTTGCCCACCAGTCTGTATGATGCATTCCTGTGGCATTATTTGCCTTTTCCTGATAGCCCTTCTCTGAGCTACTCACCCCAGCCCTCCAAAGATGTTTTTTCTTGTCCTCGTTTCTCTCCACTGGCAGTCCTGTCTCCTGCCTCCTGAAACAAGTGTACTGGTCTGAGGGTGGCTGGAGAACAGCGAGGGGCACCAGATGGGTTTAGTAAGGTAAAATAAAACCACACGAAAAGGACTGAGCTCCTCTGACATCACATCAACTGTGTAAAAAACACTCAAAATCCCTGGGCCTGTCTCAGCTGCCTCTGCCGGGGCGGTATAAAGGAGTTTTGTGCTGATCAGTGGCACAGTTTGGGTGCCTGACAGTTGCAGGGGAACACCAGGGTTACATTCCCACCAGACCCGGTGAGCAGAAATGTTCCCATCTACGCACCATGTCATCCTTCGGTGGCTTGCGGAGAGCACCACATGATGGAGAGGTGCAGCAGGGCTTGCAAGGGAGGTCTGTGCGCTGCATCGGGTCTTCTCTTGAAAACTCAAGGGCTGGGACCCATGGGTATCCTTTCTCTTTCTCCTCTTGGACTGAGAGCCTTGCTCCTGCTCACGACTGTCCAGCAAGTGGCAGGAGACAGTAGAAGGCAGCCTCGCTGCTGATGGAGGGAGACAAGCTCTCGCTTCAAGGAGGAGAAGGTGTCTTGACATCCCACGCATGGGAGGGACGGCAGCATGAGCATCTTCATCTCGGCAGAGGCTAATGGAGAAGGCAGGAGAGGGACCCAGCCTGGTGGGGGCTGGGGGGGACCAGCAGCTGCTGCCTGGGAGGTTGAGGTAGGGATTGCAGGGGAGGTGGGCAGCCCAGGGGTGACCCCCCTCTTCATCCATCCTTCCCCATTGCAGCTCCCCCATCATCTTCCCTTCCCTTGCAGATCTCATTCTCTTCCTTGCTAGAAAAGGAGCTAAGATGCACTGAGAAACTGAGTAGGTTTTCCAGCTAACCTGTGTCTTCGCAGAGGGTGGGTGCTGTGGTGAACACTCTTCTGTCTCAGATCTTAAGCTGCTGTCTGCAGTAGCCTGTGCTTTCCTGCTCTCTTCCACTGCTGGGGTTGTTGCTCACAGCATCTTTTTCCTGGGAAGATGTGAGAGCTCCCTGGGGACAGTCAAAGACCTGGGAAAAATACCTATTCCCTGTGTGCTCTTAGGAGGCAAAATCCTGTGCGCTCACGGGCATCCCAGGAGAGTCAGTAACACTGGGAAAACACAGCAAGATGGTATGTTTGTAAATTTATTTTGTCCAGCCAGAAAGTAGTAGTCCCAGGACATCTCTCCGTAAGGTCAGAGCCGGGCAGGAATGGACCTCCCTGGCAGCTGGAGGTCAAGGGAGCTCCAGCCACCCCACTCCTGGGGTCCCAGCTCACGTACTTTCAGTCTTGCTGTTTGCAAGAAGAGTTGTGGTGGATCTTTGGTGCAAACGCAGCCCTCTGAAGCAGGGCTTTGCAGTTCCTGCTACCAGAGAAGAGCACACAGCCACGTCTCCTGGAGGATGCTGGAAGGAAGGCCACAAGCCAGGCTTTCCAGAAAAGGTGCTGCAAAATGTAAATGAAAAAAAAAAACAGGTTTGTGCACAGAAGAAATGCATTGTCCACAAATTGCATTTTTCCTTGATTTCTTCTGTACAGCTATTGAGTAGGCACAACCTTGTTTAGCTTAAAAGATCTAAGAAAATTACAGCCTGGGGCTCTTGGCTCGTGTCTGGGTACTGCTCTTATCATTGAAGTCCTGGGGAGCAATTTAAGACCAAAATGTGCATCGCAACTCTCTTATTCAATACTACCAAAAGTTTGCCCTGGGTTACCAAGGAAGGCATCAAATGTGGACAGGCTTTAGAACAGACTCACATTGCAAATGTATAAAATTACTAAATACAGCTACAGTTCCTGCAGAGAAGAAACACGCCTGTAACACTGCTTATTTTCAAGAGGTCACAAGTACTAATGTGAAAAGTATTGAATCTCCATAAAACTAGACTAGGTCAGACAAATAAATAAACTGAAAACACCTCTCTGAAGCAAACTGCCATTGACCCCTGGATTACAGCTTCCAGGCAACAGCAAAATCAGTTAATTCTATAAAGCAATCTTATATCTAGGACCTTGCGTATGCGTTGTGCAGTAATAGCATCAAGTCCGGTCATATTGGAGGTGGTGGATACAATAACCAAGCTTCACTGCAGGTGGGCATAGGAAAAAACTGGGCTTCTGTATGTAACAAGATGGCCAAAACAGTAGAAGCCATTCCCTAAATGCCGGCAGAAACCGAGATGAGTCAGAGATGAGGAGCGCGTGGGTGGAGAGCATCCTCGTGGCGTGACGACAGGCAGAGAGGAGAGAGCTGGGCGCTGCGCTGCATCCCTGCCTGCGTGCCGGCGGTGCGGGGAGAGCAGGAGAGGAGCAGACAGGAGCAGGGAGAGGAGGCGAAGCACCCGGGGCAGAATAGGGTGCCCGGGAGAAGCATGTTTTCGTTTGTCGTGACTGCCGAGAGAGGGTGGGAGCTGGGGACGAAAAGAGGAGTGTTTCCTGGTCAGGGCGATGGGACTGGGTGCATTGGTTTGTAAATAAACACTGATGTGTCCGTGGAATACTTTACCTACTCATCAATTTGTTTTCCTAAATTAAACAACCCGAAAGAGCCTGGAGAGTAACTTTGTGACACACAGGCCCACCGTACTTTCCCTCTGGCCAGATCTGCTGTCACGACTGCGTGAATTCAGAAGGAAAAGGGTGGGAGGGAATATCCACAGTTTGGCCCTTGAAATATCATTATCTCGTGCACATTTATGTCCCTACAGAAAGACCAGAATCATAGAGCATAACCAGGAAATTAAATTTTCTGATATCCATTAATCCATCATCCATTAATGCCCACTGTCTCCATAATTCCCAGTGGCAGGGAAACCAAAACGCCTTCAGGGCAGCTGGAGGCTCCCGCTGCGGTCGGGAGGCAGAAGGGAGCACCACCAGGCGAAGGGCATGGACATCGTCCCCCTCCTCACCAAATACCCTTCTGGCCCCATCCCTGCTGAGAACGGGGCAATTCCTGGTACGAAGGCGATGGGTTACCTTGCTGGGAAGGTTATGTGCAGTGACGAGGAGGAGGACAGAAGAGCATCAAGCTTTACGGGATTTTTTTCCCCCTCCACCAGATTTTGTACAAATTGTGTGTAAATAGCCAATCTCGCCCTGGCTGTCACCAAACTGCTGTCCTTTAAATACAATTAATGTAAAATATCATTCAGTTGTAACTGTCTTCTTTCCTCATTGGCAACATATGGGTAATATTTCAGTGGGTTGTGACTAAATGGAAAGTCTCACGAGCCAGTACCCTCTGTGGCTAAGATCAGTTGGCACACGTGAAACTTCACAAAATACAACTTTTTTTTTTGAGATCCATTTTAAAGAAAATTTAAATCGAAGTAACAGCTTATGTCTAAGTTCTCCGAAAAGTCATTCAGTACCCAAAATAAGCTGTTATTTTAAAATTTCTTTGTATACAAACCCACATACTTTCCTTTGTATAGAAGGAAGCTGAATTCCAGTTTACATATGAAACTCAATCCGGCTATAAGCAGAGAGCTGTGAAAACTGCCTCCCTGGGTATTTAAACAGCGTATGTTTTGCATGCAGCTCCACAGCCAAATAATCACAGAGTGCCCTTGGCTCCCGGGGCCTCGCAGCCCGCGCTGCCTTTGTAGGCTGAAATTGGGTTTTCAGAGGGGAAAACATTCTTGAATTAGTCATTTCTCAATGTCTTTATTTTATACTCCAAGCGCAGGGCAATGGAACAGACTGTGTTACAACTGATTTAAAGAGGGTTTCCAGCTGTGATGATGTGCTGGGATCTTCAGCCTGGCAGTGGAGCGGGTTCTTGCTGGCGGGCGAGGGGAGGGCGCGCATCCCAGCCCGCGCTCGCCCCGCAGCTTGCATCGCTCCTGCTCCTCTTCCTCTTGCAGAAGAGAGCAGAGAGCTTCCACGCATCCCAAGGGATCTCTACCTACACCCACTCGCCTCCTGCAATGGTTTTCCCGACCCGTCGCTTGGGAGCGAGCCGTGAGGTGCATAAGGAAATAAAAGTTGATTTAAAAAAAAAAGAAGTTAATAAAAATTAATTAATAAAAAATAAAAGTTAATAAAAGTTGTGCATGTAAATCCTGGCAGCGCTGGAATTCAGCGCATATGAGGGCTGCAGGAGCAGGCTGCGTTTCCAAACCAATCAAAATTATCTCACGTTCTTAATACACTCCCCACTGGTTAGATATTTGGCATATTTGATGTAAAGTTAACAGTATTTAATAACGTATCTTCAGAGTGAAAAATATTTGTTCAATATCAGAGAGAAAAGGATGGCTAATCTAGTTATGTTTCTATGATCACTTTTATCAACACTTTTAATGGGATTTATTATTTGGATTCAAAAAAACTGGGCTGCCAGAAAAAAACCCAACAGCCCCTACCTTCTTAAGGGAGGCTGTTACGTGGTAGGTTTTAGCTGGTGTTCTTTTGATGCTCCAATGAGAACAGAGCAAAATTATTGACAGTTTTTGTGTAATATTGGGTTGATCTTTAAAACATGGACTTCATCGTGTGTTTGTCTTTTCCTGCGCCTGCTGTCTGCAAATGCTGTAGCAGACAGAGATATCTGTGGGAACACTGACCACAACAGCATATTTTATTTGTTGAAAATCAGTTTTGTATTGTAATAAAGAATATTTGCTGTGGCAGCCTGTTTGTTTTGTTTTTTTTTTTCCTGAGACTGAGTTATACCTGTCCAGACAGCTAAAGAAAAATGCCTTAAGACTTAAATGCACAATTGTATTACCCTAAGTATTGACTATCAAATTCTTATAGCGAACTGACTGTGAATTTCTAAATTAAAACTGAATTCTGATTAATTTAAAGTAAGGATGAAACAAAAGGAAACCCACGAGCTGTGCCACGACGTGACAAAGTGGAAGGGAATGTGCCGGTGGGGATGCAGGCTCGCGCCCATACAAACAGCTCTGGGCTGTGGTGGAGCCAAGGTGGGTTCCCTGGCAGGTATTGTCAGGGTCTGATACAGCAAGAAGGAAAACCTACGGTGATAACACCATAGAAAGCTTCTTCCTAAATTGTCCTCTTGAAGATGTTTCTCCTACGAGATGGTCTACAAGTCTATAATTAGGAGTTCGGCTAGCCTGCGCGGCTCAGCGCGGTGGGGAGAAGCAGATAGGCCAAATGTAATAGCATAAGGAGAAGGTGGTGGGAGGGATGGACGTTTACGGACAGACTTGTGGGTGGGAAAAAGAGAGAGGCAAGGGGGAAATAAGGGATCAAATGAAAAGCAAGAAATGACTAAGTTTGCAAACATTCCTTTATTTATATTCTTTGGCAGACAGTTAACTTTCTGATGACACTTTCTCCTTGTATCTGTCTGACTGGGACCCGTTTTCTGACTATTGCCAATTTTTCCCACTGAGATAGCGCTATTTATACCACGTTTCGGTTGGGTTTGTAATCGGCAGTTTAGCAAGCTGGACTTGGACCAAGTTAACCAGTTAAAGATGCAACTGCGTTGATACTAGTTTAACTTTCCTAGCAGTGAATAACAAAATATAAAAGCAGCCGAGTACTGCCCGAGGAGGAGCCTCCCGCCTTGGCTGACTCATGTCCAGAGGTGAGCCCCAAAAAGTGATTTTGGGGGTGGGAGCCGTTTTCGGCGTGCTGGGGCAGGGGGGCAGGTTCATACAAGGTTGGTACCTGCACCTGGTAATCACCGCACCACACCGGTACGGTTATGTGAGTTACTTAAGCGAAGAATCACACCAGTAAGGAAAGGAACAAGGATCAATTATACATTAAAGCCAGGAAAACATTAAAAGCACACCTGACCCTGGACACAGCTTGTATTAACTGCCAACGTTTGTCACCCCCTTTTTTTCCTTTACCTTATTTGTAATGAAGGCGACATGGGAAAAACAAGTGGTGGAAATTGAAAAAGGTGACTCACACAGGCAACGTTAGTTAAAAAATAGTCCTCAAAACCTGTTTATTTAACTTTTTTTTTTGTTTCTAATTTTTTAATATAAACTAGTCATTTCTAATTATTTTAGATACCACAAGATACTTTTTTTTTTCTGATTTAAAACAGTTATAATTTTCTCTTCTGAGAGAAAACCGAATGAGTCCCTAAAGTGGTTCCAGATGCCAGACTTGTGCATATGTAACATTCCTACTGGAGGAATAACTTTTGATATTTAATCAAAAGAAACAAGTTTAACAAACAATGCACTAACACGTGAAAAGATAACATGGTGAGAAAAAAAAATCTAGGCTATAAAATCTAGATGAAACTTTTCCAACTTGTAAACAGGGTTTTACAAACTAGCCAACGGTAAGACTCAGAAATGAAACCTGAAAAAGTGTGAAATAACTGACTTAAGGAGAAGACAATAAAATGGAAGGAAGAGGAAATGGAAGAGAGTAAAACCAGCAGACAGCAGACAAATGGGGACTTAAAATGCAAAGAATTAAAGAAGAAAATCAAAAGAAATATCAAGAAAGCATATTTTTGACAAGACGAGAATAATAAATTGAGTTGTATGAGAGAACGCGCAAGAAATACCAAGAGTTACGATACTCTAAAGAAAACAAAACTGAAAATACACAGGAGAAAAGAAAAAATATGAAAAACCTCATTTTGTATTAATTGTGTTCCCCTTCAAACGACACATTTCAATGCTGGAAAAACTCCTGTAATTAGATTATTGTTTACAGCAGGTTATTACTCAACCAGTTCCTATTTAGGCTGTCTGTGTTTGATCTAATTCTGTCAAACCTTACAGTGAAGCCGTTGAGTTGTTACCTGAAAATAAAGGCTTAATCACGTGAATGTATTTGGAACAAAAATTCTCATTATAACACCATTTTTCTTAAAGGCCTTGTGTGGTAGAAGTGTGATTACGCAAAGCTCAGGCTGCAGCTACACAACTTGGAGCCAATAACAATATATTGACGTTTAGGTGGTTGGGTTATTTCTTGACCTTGAGTAGCTTAGGCGTTGTTGGAGGAATCACCAAGAATTTCACCTTCAGCGCAATGCCAAGAAATAGAAATAACATAACTCATTAAATACAGTCCAAATATTAATATGCAATAATAAACTCCAACCCCTTATATAGGTTGTCGATAATTTGCCGCCCTCACAGAGTGGCAAAACACTTTACCTTTGGGGAAAAGAACATTGGAAAATAGGCATAAAAAACACAAACAAGCAATTAGATCTACCTAATTAATCACAGGAATACACCAAACAAGGAAGTGGAAAACGTTATATGTAGATGTTCTTACAGGGAGAAATTATTTTATTATTATGCGTTTTAAACATCTAGGTTACCACATTTTTCGTGTAATGGCACTATTGTATTAGACACTAAAATCTGATTTTAACCTACTTTTAAATGTTCTTCCTTTCCCTTCACTCCAGGGTTTGAAACTGTCATTTGTGTTACCATTCTCTTGGCTTCTACTGTTTCTTTTAACTACTCCGCAATTATAATAGCTCACTAATAGACCGCATCATTGATAAACTTCCTCGTTAAGAAGAACCTAGGACAAAAAATGATACTGGTTCTTTAAAAGTTTATCCCTATGGCACCATCATGTAAGCATACATATGGGACAGTAAAAATGGAAGACGACACATTAAATGACATTATTATAAAATGCAATACTCTTGGAATGATCCCTTATTAAATTAGGCTCTATGATCTGAGATGAATTTCCCCGATCCCTAATCCATCACTAGAGAAATATTAAAAGATAGGTCTCAACTGGTATTAGAATCGCACTCAGTCTCTACTTTCATTATTTTGAATTAGGGTGCTACTGGGGGGAAGCCTCTTAATGAGAATTAGAGTGATTCACTGGCCTTCTTTTGGATTTTGACAAGTAAAATATTAACTCTTCAGTCACAGCTGTCGGAATTAAAATACTTGGCAGCCACAGATGCACAAATTAAATTGGCCTTTATGTTTCCATATTGCTGACCTCCTTAGAGGCAAAAACATCAAACCCAACAATAACAGAAAACCCACAGTATGTCATTCCTTGGAAGAAAATATATTTATTGAAGTTTTTATATTTGTTTCAGTTTTAAACACATAATTGAACAAATACAGAACATTTTTACAAAAGGCTATTATTTTAATTTTGCATTCAGTAAAATTTCAGCTACAAATCAGTTACTCTGAACCATTAATCAGGCAATAAAATAATAAATGAAGTTATTTCGGGGATTTCTTAACTGTTTAAACCAACATAAATCAAATTTACGTGCGGTGCATCAGTGAAAACCTCTTAATGGCTTTGACTGGCATTTTTTTAGGGTTGTTTCTCTGTAAATAATAGATTCTCTTTCTTAGAAACAATACATGAAAATGCATAATTATTGCAGAAGCACAAGACTTTTTATTACCGAAGCTCCAGTTTGTAACAGCAAAACAAGCTGAAGTTTAGCAATGGCGAGAAAACATCCTTTCTGATCATTTTCCCTGCTTTTTAATTTACTGCTATGGTAGTGGCGGTGGAATTTCAATTAGTCTCAATTAAGTGTATCTCAATTAAGTGTATTTCAATTATGATAAGTGTTTCCAAAGTGGAACTTGTAGCATATAAAAGTCTCAAATAAGGGAATGACACAGAAGTGGCTTTTTTTTTTTTTGAAACCTCTCCTTAAATTATATGATCCATCATATCCAAGCCAGGACAGGGGTTTGTTATTCTTTTCTCTGTCCCTGGTCACCTCCAGCATCTCTCCCTCCTCCCTAACGATCACTCATTGATCTCAACTTGTGATCGGTTGAGAACTACTGGGAGGGGGACATTGATGGATGCATTTTAACCATTTTACCCTTCGTATCCAATACTGCGATGAACTCCCCGGATCCGTGGCAGCGTTGTGTTGGGGGGGAGAGATGGGGGCTGCGGCGATTGTAGGCGTTTGGCGGATGAAGTTTGGCTCCGGGGGAGCGTGTGCTTCTTGGAGGAACCTCTTTTTGTCTATAGGTGATTGCAAACCACCTCCACCACGTTTCTTATAACACATGTTTGGGGTTTTTTTGTGTGCTGATGTGGAACGGAGAGACCGCAATGTTGACATGATGAAGCACTTTATATTTTATATGAGGAAATAGAGTTTCTGGTTTTCCACTTTTTTACTTAGGGATAAACAAATCCATAGTTTGCAGGTGGAAACCTATGCTTTTTCTGCTTGTGACAATGGACTTTTAGAGCTGCTAACACAGCATAATTGCATGTCTAAAACAATCCAGCTCCGGAGCCTTAATATTTTGAAATATTTGGTTATTCACTGGCAGGAATCTTGTTGGACGCATTCACGCTGCAGCACACTTGCTGTCACCCTCTCGGCAGGCCGAGGCGGGTAGGGGGGCATCTCGTTAGTGACACCTGAGACACACTTGCCATACTTTGTCCGAATCCCTGGGGTCCCAGCACCACTCATCCTCTCCCAGCCTCCTCGGGGAGGACCTGCCCCCAAAGCAGGGTTTGGGTCCCATGGAGCGACGAGGTTGCCCTGGTGGCTGTGACAATTTTGGGTTGTGACGTCCAACCCGGTGTGGTGGAGAGGCACGGCCGTGCTGGGGGGACACGTGGCATTGCCCCACGTTGAGTGGCCCTGGGCTGAGGGTCCCCGCACTGCTCCCTGACACCCTTCACCTTTCCTGGCGTGCGGAGCGGCCCCCCGTGCCCACGGGGAGAGCAGTCAGTGCAGCAAATCTACAGCTTTCCTGCAACCGCTTCTACATTATTTTTATCCTTTTTATTACATTATCTCAGCTATGCAAACAGTTGCATGGGAATAGGAGTTTTCCTGTGAGCTCCTACTCTATGTTCCCTCCTTGCCACATCCCCGCTCGGCAATGCCACGGTAGCCGAAGAGCCCTCCCTCCCTTGGAGCGCAGCATCAGCTCCTGTCTCGGTTAGGATTTCCACATCTGGATTGGGGCTGCTAACCCACAGAGACACTTTTCCAGTCTTTACTGTTTGTTGACCAGTTTCTGGGCCAGCTGAGTGCTGGTCGGAGCCAGGAACGCCGCAGCATTATGCCGGTGGATGGAGGGCGCAGCCGGCTTGGCGTGTGAATTAGTTCTGCGCAGAACTACTTAATACATCTCTCCTGGAATTAAATGTGTGCGGAGAGCTGCCATAGGGCAAGCCGTGGGGTGGTTTAATTTCTTTTTTAGAAGACATTAGCAGAACTCGATAAAGGGTCAAGTAATTTCATCCAAGTTGCCACTAGTTAGTTAAGAGAAAGCGACAGGGCTGGAGCCTGACGTCGTTACATTCCCACAAATATATTTTATAAAACAGGAGTTTTAAAATTTCATTAATTTTTTTTTTTTTTTGCTGAAAGAATGATTGCTGGAGGAACGCTTCTTAGCTTTAAAAGATTACCTGGCGGGTAGCTAAATAGGGCATTTTGATTAATATTTGCTATTTGGTGAGCGGGCTGAGACCCGAAATGAGATGGTTACTTTTGCGAACGGAGCGCCTTTGGTGTGAGGCTCGCCGAGCTCCCGGGGAGGCTGCCCGGGGAGTAATTTCGGCGAATTGTAAGCGGACAGTGAGTCCGCGGGGAGCGCTGGCAATCATGGCGGAAACAATGTTTGCATCGATCAGCTGTCACGGTGATTTATGGCTTCATTTTGCTGTAATGGAGAATTAGTGGAAAGATTATCAGGGACTCAACACTTTGGCTTGTTACCCATGTCCAGACGAGCAATTTGTCTCCCTGAAGCAGTGAAATACTTGTGACAGCTCCAACACTTGCCCTAATTCAATCAAGAGAAAATGTTGGAATTAATTTGTTACAAGAAAATTTAAATATGTTCAGCAAACAGTAACCGCAGAGCAGCAGGCTGATTTATTGTGCTCGGCAAGATATCGATCCGCTTCGATCTGGCCCATGTTGAGGTTTTAATGTGTAATAATTTCCAATTTAAAGCTCCTTTTCAAGATCACGGGTTTAAAGAGAGGGCAGGCTAGGTCTCAAGACCTGATTAGGAGCCTGTTGCAATGGCTTTGTCAAAAGCCTGTTTGAATGTAAATTCATAGTTATCTTTTGCACTATCTTTAATATTCTTGACATGAATTTTATTGTGTGTCAAACCTCAGGCCAGCTGCCTGCCACAACCATTAATGAAACATCTTAGGAAATAAATCTCAGTCTTTATACAATATTTTTAAAAACCTGAAACATTAGATGTCAGCGAAGAAGGTTTAACAGCATCCTTTTTTTTTTTCCGCACAGTAAACCATCAGAGATATCGCAGTTTTACAGCTTGCCTACACAATTAGGTTGACTTATTGTGCAAATGCTATTATGCCATAAGCTTAAATTCCAAAGTCTGCATGAATATTTCAGGTACATGTACATATCTGTTATCTTCATTGAAGGTGTGACAGCGCTATTCTACCTATACGTATATGTAATTGTTAAGGTTCTCGTTATTAAAATGCTCTTCCCTAATGTGTATAGGATAACACCACTTGAGAAGGTGGCCGAGGCATTAGAAATTTAGCCCCTTATAATTCACAGAGCAGCCATGGTGGTCTGGGGAGCCATGTTGCTCCATGCCAGGCTCCTCTGCCAACCAACTACAGCAAAATGGTGTGCAAAATGAAGTGTGCTCAATTAGTCCTTTAAACCAAATTATTACGATTGATTAAAAGGGAAATCCTGGCCTCCAGTGCTAAAAAGCTTGTGTAATAACCTCCCGTGTAGCTCCAACTGCAAGTTTTCTTTAACGTTTTTAGAGCATCAGTGTCTCACATAATTAGAGAGCAATCCTGTTCAACCTGATCAATAAAAAGTCATCACCCAGTCATACCGAAGTATTTTTTTGCTCATTAGTAGAGCTCAGACATTAGTTTACTTTCGTTATTCTTACTTTTGCTGCCATACCCTTACAACAAGCACTGAAAAACAAGCTTTCTTCATTAAAACAGCATTTTGGAAAAACTTTCTAATAGCATCTGGGCCATCAAACATAGAGTTTAGGCATCATCGCTCGGTCAGCAGCGCTGTGGAAGTGTGGACAGTGCTGTGGTCTGATGGTTCGAGGCCTCCCAGGTCCTCTGAGAAGAACTCACGCTGGGCACCTGGATTTTTCTCAAATGGCTTTGGAGTCATCTGTTGGGCAACGGGAGAGGCGTTGCGAACACCTTGACCCCATGGATAATCCTGGAGGGGCTTTGAACCTTCCTAACACTGGAGAAAGGACTAATGGGACCAAAGCCATGGAGAATCAGAGCTCATTAACTGCCCTGGTCATCAAACCAGCCCCTAGCCTGACAGAAAATGTCTCTATCCATAAGTGTAATTAAAATGTTGCATTGAAGGATGAAAATTACCCTGTAAACATTAGCTGCTTGTGCGGCAGCTGGAGTGCTAGGAGCTGCTTTCTGAACTCTTGGCTTTGAAGGATTTGGAGAAGTCAGGACTTTTTGCAGAAGCAAGATTTGGCTCTGTAGGAGTTTTGGGAGACAAAAACGTGAAAAATTCCTGGCCCTACACCCAATTCTGACTGGAAGTAAATGACCAGAAGTCAAACCAGGATCACATTCGCTCATTCGGGAACAGATTAAAAATGAGGCGAATCTGGATAAAACGAAGACATATTGCTCCATGAAGACACTCTGGTGCAGGGGTGATGAGCTCTGCGCAGGGTTTTGGTGGCCTGGCAGCATGGTGTCCCCTGTCAATGTCACCAGTGAGGGGACAGGACATTGGCCGTGGGTCAAGCATGGTCACTGTGGTGGGATGCACTGCTGAGACATGCCTTGCCAATGCCTTGGTCTCCTGAAAGACCAGCCTCTGCAGATTTATTTGCTGTGTCCTCTGACACCACATTTCCCAACAAGCCCTTTTACTGGTTCCTCAGCAGAAGACGTCATTTTTCAAGAAGTCAAAGAACCACGTTGATCTCTGTTGATGTCTCTAGTCCAAGGACTTAATGTTGCAGTCTTTGCTTGGTAGACGTGTTCCCATCTCACTCCTCTCTGTGATGAAGTCTAACATCTTTACCCCTTTCTGAGACATTCTCTATATATCCTTTCACATGTGTGCACTCACATGCCTTTGGAAAAGTAAATACAATTTTATTAAATTTTTTGCTTGAGTTAGATCATAAAAAAGGGGATTCTGGACATGTTGTATAAGCTTTATGAAGTGAGGTGTCCCTGTATTGTCAAGATGCATATTGACTGGGGGCTTTAGTATTGGAAATTAGAATTTTTTTGCAAGTGGTGTGATGATATTGTACTCACACTTCTGCAAATCCATAATTATAATTCAGTTTCTCATTACAAACTATAAACATAAATATTTCTGTGGTCATTGGTGGAATTTAACTTCTGCAGCAAATAATATCTACACATATGTTTCCTATCTTGTTCTTAACCGTATAATAACATGCATGCTACAGCTAGTAAAATATTATTATAAAACTCCCTTTGCTGCAAATCTTGACCAAAAAATACAGAGCTTGCTATCAAACATATGTTCCTGGGAGTTCAAGGGAGTCAGCAGAGTTCACGTGGTGTGAAGGTCCACAGCAGTCGGGATGCGCAGGAGCAACACGCTCAACCTGCAACCTTGTCCTTGCATGGCCACATCTTCAGCTGGTGTCAACGGGAGTGTCCCATCAATGGGCTCCATCAGCTTGCACCAGACGTCCACGCACCTCCTGTTCCTCCCTGATTTAGGGGAAGCCAGGCTGGTGCTGGCTGGCTTTGTGAGCTTGGGCTCTCCCAAGGCCGGTGAGCCCCTCGGCCCCTACGCGGGGCAGGGCTGAGCGCCCCGGGGCTCTGCAGCCCAGCAGGGACCTTGGTGGGAGGAAGAGCTGACAGTTAATGGCAGTTGGAGGAGAATCAGGCCTTGACACTTAAACCTGAATTAGACTGATATTTAAAACTGAGATAAACTGACATTTAAAATAGTCCCATGCTCTGTTGTTTCATTTTTATTCTTTTGTTTTTGGTTTGGTTTTGTTCATTTTTCATGGGCTGAGGCTCCACCACATTGGAAGTTGCTTGCGGGGGGCCTGATGCTGGATCGTGACCTGCGGGAACCCTGTGGCTGAGGGCTTGCGGTTATTTTGCCAGCACTTGCAAACAAGGAGAAGAAGCCTCCTGGCTGGTTCCAGTGAGATGCAGTACGTCCTCACCCGTTAATGTGTCGAAATAAAAACACCAAACCAGCTTGCGATAGGAGTCGGGGAAAAAGTCAACGTTCCCAAGCCGTCAGGAGCAGTGCCAGGTTAAATTGTCTTTAAAACACCCACAATGTTGGTTAACAGTGCTAAAAGGCAGTATTGTAGATTAATAATACCAAGAGAAATTTAAAAACCTCATCTAATTTTCAGAGCCGTGCACTTTGTTTGCTTTTCTCCTTCTCTGCTTGAGCAGCCAAGAACTGGTTTGGTTCACTTCTGCGCCTCGGTGTGCCCAGAGAAACACGCTTTTCCAGCTCCCACTCGTCAGCGCGGCCCCGCAGCCGTGGGCTGCAAATCCCGCCGGGGGATGTTTATTTGTTTTTTAAAAAGCCCTATCAGAATTTGGAACTGCTTTCTGCAATTGTCTTTATTGCTGAAATAAAAGTTTAGGGGCTGTTCATGACTGCAAACGTAAATGTTGGTAGAGGTCTGAAAGGATGGCATTCCTTTGAAGTTAGATTTGCACAAAGCAAAGAAATCCGAAGAAAAATAATCTTTAAATAAGTTACCAATTGCGAACTTTATAATGGTGCCAGCTATTAACAATAGACCCGTTTGGGGTGGGTTTTTTTTCCCTTCCCATAACAATTTTTTCTTTCTACAGGGTCATTTTAGGTCTTCAGTCTCAATAATAATTTGCTCCGCGATCCATTGTAGACAGAGCTGTCTTCAGCCTCTCAGCTCGGAGGGAGAAATCGGATCAGGCTATGTGATCCTTCCTAAATCTTTGTGAACCAAGATGTCTTTATTTTGCCAGGAATAAGGATGCTGGCGGGCTGGGGCGGCTCCGCAAGGCTCTGGCACCTCTCGGGCGCCGCGTCCTGCTGGAAGGAGCGTGCTCTTCCTTCGGGGTGAAGCCCTGGCCGGGCTTTTCCAGAGTTCCCATTGTTGCACAGCTGAATCCAATCACCGCTATTTGTTTTTCAAAACAGGGCTCAGCTCCCTGTTGCTGGATGATATTTTCATCCGCTGACATTTAACCGAGCTATTTCAAAATGAGCCGAGAGCATTTCTAGAATTCTTTTATTTTTAAAGTTTTATATAAATCAGCTTTTAATTGTCTGTTAGGAAATATTGTTAGTAAACAGCTCCATTTGCAGAGATTTGCACAACGCCTGTGCCTGCTTGGCTGTGCACTCACCGGACCTGTGAAAACCAGCTATAAACTGCTCTGCACGTCGCACATTTTGGGAAACAATATTATTTTTCCAAAACCACAGAGCAATCAGATAACATTGAAGCCCGCATGCTGCATCGCAGACAATATGTCTGTGATTAACCGTTTCCTCCAACTTCTGAATCGTGGTTTCGCTCTAGAATGAAGGTAGAGCAAAGCTAGCGAAAAAAGAAATAGCCACTTCCTTGGAAAATCAGCAGCCGGCCTGTCCTGCCCCGGGGGGAGCTCCCAGCAGGAGGAGATTTCAGGAATTTCCGAGCATCCTGTTGTGACGGAGGGTCATGATGTGGGATGCATTTTATGAAGATTGGGAAATTAGTTTTGTTTGATTATAGTTATGTCTTTCTTCAAATGATCTGCCAGGACTTCACAATGCCGAGGAAGAAACAGGATAAGAAATGAAGATCTTCAAAATATAATTTTGGCCTGCTGTGCTGTTGTGTCTCCCTGCCCCCGACACAAAGGGCTACCAGATGCCTCTCGTTCGTTTTCAGAAGCGTTTCATTAATTTACATTCTCATGAAAATGAGAAGTCAAAAGGCTGAGGTTGACTCATGTCTGCTGTGGCCATGGGCCGTGCCAGCTTGCCCAGACCCATTGCTGCGCCCAGCTCTACAATGACCGGCTAATCATAATTAATTATCAGCAAGTCAGCAGAGTGGAGTTTAGTCCTTATGTCTGTAATGTCAGTTCACAATTCATTTAATTCACTCCCAACCTAATCCAGACTTGACTCTGGTGTAGGCGGGTCCTGGGGCATTTCTGGCTTGAAGACGACAATCCATGTGCCGGGGCCAGAAGGAAAGGCTTGTTAAAATGTCCCAAGGTTCCTCATAGTGAGGAACCTGCAGGAACAGCTTCCAGTAAAGCGTAAGTCCGTATCGCAACAGATGTGGTAAAATTTGGATACTTGCTTTCTGATGAGCAAGGAAGTTTTGAAATGCCGGTGACCTCAGGAGAGGTGAGGTACGGAGCCTTCCTTGCTGTAGCATCTCAGGATTGCAAAGCTTTTAGAATTTTTTTGTGAGATCTGTGGGAATTTGGCTATCCTGATACCAAGGACACATTTAGAAGTAAGATGACTGTTTAACTCCCATCTGGCAGAGCCAAGCTAATCAATTTACCTTATCAAGCTCCAGCGTCTAATTAGAGGCTCTCCTGACATCATTCCCAAGCTGGGTTCAGCTCATCCTGGAGGCAGTGTAGCCTTTTTATTACTTTCTACAACTTAATCACTCTGTTTTAAAGACATTTTCTCTGAATTGCTCAAAGGTTAGCCCCTCTGTCAATTTAAGTCAATATCCTCTTCTTTTCAAAATTAATTGCTATTAATTAATCACCATCCAAAGCAGTTTATTGGTATTGATTTGCTCCCTTTTGTATGTTTCTATGAGATCTCTTATTGGTCTTTCTCACTGCATTTATTTTTCACCCAAGCTACAAAGCCCATATCGGTAAGCGTTGGGTGACAGCCAGGTCCAGATGAACATCCAACCCTCAATAGTAATCTTTCTGTCAAAGGATATCCATGGCCTATGTGTCTCTGACTTTTATGGTATTTTTATTTTCTGAACTTCCTGATTCACTTAAAACCAGAATAACATAGCTATTATTTCGACCTATTCTTAGAGTTTTGAAAATGAGTCCCGGTTTTGGGTTCCTGGCATCTTTTTTCCTGTGTGCATGCAATTGAGGAGCCCCACCGACTGTCCTAGCACCCACATTTCAGTGCTCTGTCCTTTGGGCATGTCAGACCAGAGCATAGGTTGTAAGTGTTTAAACAAGACAAGACCACGTGGTAGTGATAACTCGCTGCTCCCTACTTCATGTGCAGTAGGAAGAAAGAGTAGGAAGGAGAAGACATGGCCAGAACATCTTCTCTGTGTGATGCTCTGCTTCCCATTGCTCTTCCATGCTCTTGAGAGGAGGAACTGTGGAAAAGCATTAATCTGCTTTCAAGTTTTGCACAGTTATTGGCATTTTCTATCCGACCTTTTTCCTAGAGTAATCAAACAGCTACGATCAATACATTAAAAGCCAGATTTCCTTATTAACTTCTCTGTGCAGCCATCAACGATCAACACGTAGTGATCAGTGCCGCATCCTCTTCTGATTCAATCTCATAAAGCTGGAGTTTTGTGGGGTTTAAAGAAGACACCCCATGTCACATTGGGACCTGGCAGAGCTGACCGTGGCAGGCAAGGCCAGTGGGAATGAGGATGGCAGCGTGGGAGGAGGCCACAAACTGAAGGAGATCCTGTGGAATAATGTGCTTTTCACAGTCCGCTCGAGGACACAAAATGAGGAGACATTTCAATGCATCTTAGTCTTGAGATTACTTTTATTCTAACAGAGCAGTCAGCAGTAGGACTGGGATACACCAGACCTCATCTCCTGGCCTTGAGACACCCTTAGGACGGTTTAGACATCACACCTCTTAGACTTGACAGGTGCAGCAAGCCACGTTTCTCACCCAGTTAGCAGGACCCACCTCATTTCTTTCCACAAGGATGAACGAGGAGATCTTGCTAAAGCAGAGCTTCCCACCAGCTTCCTCCGGACCATCGCGCCATTAGACATAAATGATGGTGTTTCTAGCTGACGGATGGCTTTCTCATCGCTTGCTGGTCCCTCTGGTTGGTGACACCGTGTGGCGGTCACGAGCCCATGGCATCATCACCGTCACGCTGCGTGTGATCCGGGACTCCATGAGATATGTTGCAGGCTGCCAAGCACTGTCATTTTTCAGCCTCTGAAAAGATGTAATTTCTCCTCTCGAAAGCTTCGGGAGGTCCCCAGGGATGTTGTCAGCTGCTTTCACCGCCTTGAAAAAAATGTCATTTTTCTTTTTAAAGAGTGCTACAATTATTATCACCAGGCCTCGGGGCACTTCACCCCAAATCACACAATGCTATTTTGGGTCTTTCTTTTACCGCAAATGTTCAAAACCAGCTGCTTAAATCCGGTTTTCAAAAGTGAATTGGGCATTTAGCAGCCCAAGAGTCTTTCGGCATCTCTGAGACGCGCTGCAGCAGCTCTCCAGCCAGCCAGGAGCACCAGGAGGCTTCGTCCCGAGGCCATGGACCACGTCGGGAGCATCCTTCTGGGGTTCCTTTGGGGGGACTCAGGTTTGCTGAAACTTTCCTTCTTGCCCTGCACTTCAGGATGCCCAGATGTGAGCAAGTGGGACACAGCTGTGCAGCGCCTGGTCAGGCAGGGTCGCGCTTGCTCGCCGGCTCAGCTCCACATAAAAATAAAAGGATTATATTTTGTATATAAGGCTTTGTGGGATTAAACATTGCTGAATTTGAAAGGCTAATTACTTCTCGGGCAGAGCCTACAGGATTTTTTTTCCTCTGAAGTCTCTGATGACCGTGTTTATGGGTAAGTTTCCCTGAGTACCTCCAAGACTGAAAGCTTTTTTTATGAGACAGATGGAGATGTTCTTTCCAAGAGTGAGTAATATTTAACCTTAAGCACTTTCAAATCCGGCCTCAGGAATATTGAGATGAAAGCCTCGTGGCACTAAGCTTCTTTCAAATGGATATTACAGAAAAGCTGCCTGGACATTTGTCTCCCCGAACCTCCGCTCTGTTTAGCATGCTGCCGGTGTGCCTGTTTTCCTCGAGGAGGTCCGAGAAGAATAAATACTTGTCTTTGGGATTTCATTTTCAGCGGCGGCTCTGCTCTCGCTATTGTGTTTCTTTTGAGCATCAGTTATTGGATTTGAAGTTCCTGATAGTGTCGGTCCTTCCTTCGTCCTCTCCCCGCTGGCAGAGAGGGCAGCTCCTGCGGCAGGGAACGGGTGCAGGTCCCGGCACAGGTGAGCATCTCCTCGACGATGGGACCAGTCACCAGCACGGTGGCCACATTGCCCACGTGGGCACATGGGAAGCAGCTTCGTCACATGAACACCCATTGAAGGAAAACTCATGCTTGTGCCATTCCCAGCAGCCCCGGCCTCAGCTCAAGTGAAGCGGAATCCTTTTTTTTCCCCAATATTTTCAATTATTTTAGTACAAAGCTGAGCATGCCTAGCACCATGCTCTGCATCCCTCGATTAACTCATTGAAAGAAACCCTTAAGTATTTTAAACCAAATCAGATTGCTTCTAGACATATTGAAATGGTGATATTAGATCAATAATCACAGAATCATAGAATAGTTTGAGTTGGAGAATAATAGTCGGAGGAAAATGAAATCGGAAGTACGAATACATTTTCGAGAGCTTTATTTCTTTTCTTTCCCTGTTGACTTGATTCTTTACAGAGCAAATCCGCATCTCAGTCGAGTTATGTGCTGGGGCGGGAGGGGGGACACGCTGTCCCCTGCTGCACAAAACACTGGCACGTCTCAGTTTTTCTTAAGACCTTGTGTAGCCTCCAAGTTTCCCAGGGAAACCCTCCACGGCTTCGTCCTGCGGCGGCGGTGGGTACGCGGCCCTGCAGCCCATATGCAATCTGTATTTGTCTTGATCAGGATATTAAACTACAATCGTGCACAAAGCAGTGAGGTCCCTCTGCACTACTGTTGAACTAAGAAATCATTATCATCAGACAGAAGAGAAGTATGGATGATGGATAATGGGTCTCTCCGCTGCCTAGCGATCATTACGCTCCTGCCGATGAGGCAGCAACTGTTTTAAGTCCCATTAGCGGATGATGGGCTGTCTGGAAGAGGATGGTCATACCTGAGCAGGCAGCTCGCTCTGGCTGCGCTGCGTTAACCCCGTTGCGGTAGGACCGTCCCCCTCCCGGTGCGGTGCTGCTGGCCAAGCCCCTGGGATGCGGGAAGGGGTGAAACAGCGTGTACCCATCAGCAAGCGAGGCAGAAAAATGCAGGAACAGAGAAACCGGAGGTGAAAGGTAAATTGCTGCTTCCTGAAGTGACTGTTGGGCGAGAAACACATTTAGGGAAGTTTTAATGAAACTTTGACATGAACTTGAGAGTTTATAAATGAGAGTCATCTGCTGGTGGCTTTTATGTCTGCTTAGCCCAGCTTAGCTGGCATGGGGTAAACTCTTCCCGTATATGAGGTCTGAAACATCTACGGGCATGGTGAGCTTGGTGGAGCCCAGGGAGCAGAGATAGCAGTGTCGTCCCGATGGATGTTCATAACTGCCCACACTCACGTCAGAATGACTTTGGGCTGCCTCATTCATGGGTGGTGGTCAGCAAAATTGGAACAAACTGGATGGCAAAGTTGCTCCTGCGGTGATGAGGAGGCGATGTGGGCACCACCACCCTGCCAGCCCCAGCCGCGCTTTGCAAAGCTGCCTGCAGGGTGGCACCATCCACCCATCGGCAGGGACTGGCTCTCCCTGCCCTCACCTCCCCAGTAAAGCAGCCTGAACATAAATACCCCCACCTGATTTACTCTGATTTTACCAAGCTTGGACAACAGCTGTGGGCGACCTCCAAAGTTCAGTGTCCTTCTCTGAATTAAAAAATGCATTTACTTACAGTGCTAGCCCTGGCTTGTAGCTCCTCGTCTGAGCTTGATGCATTGCTTGGTCTGGACATGTGCAGGTAGGACTCATCACCAGGAACAAGAGGGGACCCACACGTCCCAGCTGGTCTTGGCTGGAAAATTTAGGACACTTACTTTTAGGCATGAAAGATATTATCTACAACCACAGAGAGGACACTAATGTAAGTTGAAGCTCCGTGATGCCAAGTCACCTTCCAAAGAGTCTTTCCTGAGGTGGCCCAACAAGCCACAGCTGCACTGGGTAGTCATGGGGTAAAATAACCTGAGGAGTAAGCGAGGGTGGGATGTACAGCTGGGGACTGGTAGCCAGCGTGAGTATTAACCTGCGTTTCTCCCCAAGTCCAGCTAAGTGCACTGCCAACATGCCACAAATGCTGTTTTGAGACACTGTTTATGGTTCTCCGGGTAATATATGACTCTCACGGGTTGCTTGCGTGCGTGGCCTGTGCATTTGCTTCTGCTAGCAGGTGGAGGCCGCAGTAAGCGTGGGAGCAGCTGTACAGAAAGAGCTATAACGGCGGGGGCACGACGTGTCAGCCAGGAGGGATGGAGCAGCAGGAGGCAACGGAGAACAGTTCTCTGGGATGTTTGAGCAGGCCTGCACGCTCCTGGCATCCGTTATTAACATTGGCTGGAAAATGCCATGGGAAGGGCACGGGTACCTCCTGACTCTGCAGACTCAGAGGGGGTTTCTTATCGTAGCCTGCTCCGTTTTGGATGAAGCCCTCTCCTATTGCTGTGTGCTCCCTGCATCCTGCAGCTCTGGGTGGCAGAGGGGAGTTCACAGCTGTTAATGCCACAGCCCCATATAAAAGCATTCATGAATCTGAGTAATTTTAAGTAAACTTTGAGAAATTGAATTTTAAGTCTTATCTAAATCAGACACATCACTGGTCTGTGACCCGGGCCCATGGTAATGAGCAAACAGCATCCAGCGGTACCGGCTGGGTCTCCCTCGGGGAGCAGATCTTCCCTTGGCAGCTTTGTTTTAGATTACACGGCCACGACTGTGGCTCCCTCGGCATGATTCATCCTGACGTGATCCCCTGGTGATGAGAGCAGAGGACAGGAACCTGTGTTTAGCTGGAAATATGTTTAAAAATGCATTCTGGAGGTTTTCTTTAAATTATTAAAGAACAGCAATTCACTTTTTAAACTCCCGAAGATGTAAAGCACTTTATGGACTAGCTTTCAAATAATTTTGAAAATCTTCAGATCCCTCTCTTGGTGCTCTCAGAACTATTTAGTGAAACAATAATAAAACTGAAACAAATGTTATCTGTTGTTTAGAGAAGTAAATATCCTTGGTAAGTCTTAGCAAAGCTCTTACAACAGAGTGGTTTGGATGAAGTCCAGACTGTTCAATGGTTAATATATTATTCATATTAATAAAATAATGTTTGGAAAGGCACCAAGAGTCCTAATATGTGTATCAAGACCTGGGTTTTAATACTTAGTTGATAATTAGTTACCAGTTGAGGATTTCCCACATTTCTCCGAAATTTATTAGGGTGTGAAGAGGCTGACTTCAAGCCACATCGCTGATACGAATCCGATGTTATTTGGCATTGCGAGTGGCCAAAGCAAGCTCCTCCGCTGGAGCCTGGAGCGATGGGGCTCAGCTTTCGCCCCGGGGATTGGAAACTTTGGGGCACCATTAATCGCATGTGGGTAGGAAACCAGCGGCAGCCAAATCGGGAGGAAAGCGGGGCCAGGGCAACTCATGGGACCTCAGCTGCGTGCTGGATGGGACATAAAGTTTGGAAACTTTAAGGACCATGGTTCCCCTCGCTGGGGACCCTTCTCTCTGGCCAAAGCCCACCCTGGTCTTTGCCGGGGCAGCTCTTTGAGGAGCTGAAACCCCCTTGCCAGAGCAGCAGAAAACAAACGAGCTATTTGTAACCCTTAATTTAAACAGCTACCGAAGTAATAGTATAAATAGTATAAAGCAATTGTAATGGATAATGAATTATGCATATAGCCTCTTCCCTCTTTGAATATGCATGAGGCAGGAACTCGCGAAGTGGCAAAATATTGCTGCGTTATTGCTTACTTAGAGCCCGGTCCTAGCGGGGGGCTCTGGGGACACCGAGCCCAGGGGCTGCACCATCCCCTGTCCTCGTGGCCGTCACGATGTTGCTCCAAACACACTGATAAAGACCTTCTGGCTTTGGGCAAAACCTGCACCAAACCTTGCTGTTCCAAACATGAGCAAGCCGGATATAAATATCAGAGCCAGTTCCAGATTTTCTTAGCCTTTGTACTCTCTAGCTTAAAAATCAGGAAAATATCAAACTAGTTCTAGAAGCTGAAGCAAATAAATTAATTTCAGTGACAGGAATAAAGTGGATCTAATTAGAAGTCCCTCTGCAGTGCCTCATTAGTGTGGTTGGTAAGTAAATGAAATTTCAGCAGTAGTGAGTTAGACTATTTGTCTTTGGTTATTTTTAGGATTTATAAAATGCCAACAAATGGGTTTCCTCGCAGAAAATTTTCTTCATCAGATGTCTAGAGGCCTTTTTCATAGACCATGGCGCAGCCACTTCATTTACATTCCTTGGGCACTTCCTTCACTCTCTGCAGCTCATTCATAAATTGAAACAAATCAAAGCAATTTTTGGAGACAAATGGATTTTAGCTGTCTTATTGCATGTATGTAACTCCATAGAGTAACACGCTGCTGTTATATCAGAATACTTTATAAACTTAATTTTTTTTTCCCTGTGAATAAATAACTATTTTTTTCTTTCTGCGGGTGCCACCGTCCTGCAGCGCAGGAGGAACCCACACGTCACACGGTAATTTTATTACAGGCTTGTCCAGGGAGCAGGAGGACTAATTTGTCAGTCTTATTCAACTTGAGTCAGCTGTTGGTAACCTGCGCTCTCCGGCAATCCTGAATTGTCAGTCAGCAACGATTTTCCTTGACTTTCAGTGCTTATAAAGTCATACATGGTGGTAATTTAATGAGCGGAAGATAAAAATTCTGGTCATACTCATCCAGCGACGGTCCTGACATATCATTTAGTTAGAAACCCTCCTTTCACGACAGAGCCCTCTCTGATTGAAACCACAAAGTTATTCCCGTTAATTACGTCCTCAAGATATCAGAAACCCCAAACATCGGCAATTCGTGTGGTTTAGGTTTTTGGATGTGTTGCCACCTACGATCCTGTTGTTATTACCATACCACAAGCTACGGACCTTGGGAATTTAATTAAATGAATGGCAATGCCTTTCTGGAGCGGCAGCTAAGGGACACGTGCCATTAGCAGGGAGAAACCTGCAGCCCGGCGGAAGAGCTCTGCTCCTCGTTGAAGGGGAGCAGAGAGATCCCAATAGCTCTGCACGCGGTTTGCCGTTTTCCAGGCTTGGTTTGTGATGCAAAAGGAGGCTTTTTTGCATAAAAGGTAAGATTGCTGCAAGGAAAAGGTGTGCGGTTTTGCAGCACGTCCCATCGTCTGCAGGTTGCATCTGCACGTGGGCACGTTCTGCCTGGTCTTTCCACCGACACGTGCTCACAGCCTCCCCCGGCCTATGAAATGGCGATAACGGGGATAAGAGGGAAAAAGCTTACCAAGAGCGTCCACTCCCTAGGGCTGGGATAAAAACCTGCACGAGCTTCTCCCCCATTTGCAGCCTGAACTTTGCTATCTGACTGCTGACCTCAGTGCTGCAATGTTTCGAAAACGTTTGGATTGGGATCTGGACGTTCAGCTTCCACCTCCAGAAACGCTTCAATTCGGACATTATTTTTATGGCGAATTTTAAGCCTGATTTTAACATGAGCAGTAGCCTTAAAGAGCTAGTACAGACTTGGGAACTATACATTGACGTCAGTTCTAACGAGATCATCGATCTGTACTGGGTTGGGTTAGATGTGTAGACTACATAGAATTGGACAGATAAATTAGTATAAAGTTCTTAATAGATTTTAAGCCAATGGCTATGATTACCATCTTTATTTTAAAATATTACGTAAATTAAA
Organism: Rissa tridactyla; assembly: GCF_028500815.1. Classification (NCBI taxonomy): domain Eukaryota; kingdom Metazoa; phylum Chordata; class Aves; order Charadriiformes; family Laridae; genus Rissa; species Rissa tridactyla. The sequence goes on from NC_071471.1 coordinate 9,568,496, forward strand.
CTCAGATGCTGCGTACTTCCATTTTGTTTTGCAGTATTACTAACGAGAAATTGGGCCACACAGCATGATTCATAAAGTTTAGATACCAGAATAACATCTTAAGGCAAGAATAATTTGATTTTTTTTTTGCCCCCTAAACGTGTTGCCATAGATTTTCCTAAATGTTTTACAAACAGTTATTAAAAGCACATTGAGAATCTGAATTCCCCATGGGCAAAATGTTTTTGTACTTAACTTTCATTTAATTCAAAAGATCACATCTGGTTGGAGTTGCGGCAAAACATGGGAAAATCGTGCCCAGCTATCACAACAGCAGCCATGTGAACCCGCGCGTGGCTCATGGCCACCTTCCCTCATCCCCTTCCTTCTGGGGTCGGGCAGGAGCCATGTGGGGGTCCTGGCTGCGGGACCCCCCTCTTGGGGACAGCTCTGCTGGCAGCGGTCAAACCAAGGCAAGGCTTTGGAGGGGCTCAGCCATTAACCCCCTGCCCGAGGGGGGCTTTGGCAGCATCCCTGCAGGGTTCCAACAGGAGCATCCCAGACCCTTTGCGCCATGGCAGGGGGGCCCAGGCTGGACAATTTGTAGTATCAAACAACAGACGGGTGCCGTGGGGGCTGGCACACCTTTCTTACAGCAACCATCCAAAGGCATAAAGAATGTTCCAGAGTTAATTTATTGTGCCCGTGTTAGAGTTTTAAAAAATGCATTTATCAGCTTTTGGTATTAAATAGTCCATAACTGAGTAAATATACGGGAATTTAAAAAAAAAAAACATATATCCAACACCCCTTTTCAAATCTCCCTTCCCTTAACGGCACCGTAAATTTCAATGTCATATTCCTGTACGTCGCTGCCCTTAATCTGACAGTGTCAGAGGGATCTATCTTCATTTTCTCACTCTTTTCATAATCTAATCCTCAGCTCTAACATGCAATTAGTGCCCTCCTCGCCCTCCGCATACCAAGCAGGCTGATTGCTACAGCTTTCACTGTGCAATCCATTTAGCCATGCGGCTCGTAATGAATATGTACATTTTGAGGACCTCGGCGAGGAGGGTCACAGGCAATCAACCTTGAATTCAATTACGTGAGTCAAGGTTAATGACTCGGCGCAGTGGTCAGAGGCATTCAGCCTCCTGCAGATTAAATCAGGCTGTCACAGCTGACAATGCCGCGGCTCGTGCGAGGAGCCGGGGATCGCGCCGAGAGAAGATGGTGTCACTCTGCGGCCGAGCCTGCGCAGGGGTCTCCTGGGCAAATCTGATTGCCAGGCTCCCCCCGACCCATAATACGATTAGGCGGCAGCAAGGCACGTCTAGTTGGGAGTGTGGGGTGCCCATGCCCTGATGATGCTCGCATGGGTGCATGGTGGGGGCGCCGGTTCCTGGGAAAGGAGCTTTTGACCAAACGTTTCCCACCATGAGTGCTTTTACTGTTAGCGCTGCTCTTGGGTGAATGAGGAAAAAGCACTAACAACCCCAAACTCGTGTCCTGCAGGTCCCTGCCCAGCGACAGGACAAGGGGCAACGGGCACAAACTGGAACACGGGAAATTCCATCTCAACATGAGGAAAAAAACTTCTTTACTTTGAGGGTGGCAGAGCCCTGGCACAGGCTGGCCAGAGAGGTTGTGGAGTCTCCTTCTCTGGAGATACTCAAAACCTGCCTGGATACATTCCTGTGCAACCTGCTGCAGGTGACCCTGCTCTGGCAGGGGGTTGGACTGGATTATCTCCAGAGGTCCCTTCCAACCCCAACCATTCTGTGATTCTGTGTGATTCTGCCCCAGGTGCCCCAGCAGCAGCAGTGCCCCAGCATGTCTCGGGTCCCAGCCTAGTGGCTCGCGGGCAATAGCGCTGCCAGCGTGCCTTTGCTGGGCAGCCCCAGGCTAAGCACAATGCGAAGGATGCTGCGAGGTTCCCCAGCCATTGGTGGAACCAGCCAAGAATGGAGCGCAACCTTCTCCCAGCCCAGCACCCAGCGGGACGCCCCACACTCCAGCACTCCAAGGAGAGATCACGGTGTTTCAGGACAACTTCAAAACTGATATTTCATAGAATGGTTAGAGTTGGAAGAGACCTTAAAGATGATCCAGTTCCAACCCCTGCCCTGGGCAGGGACACCTCCCACCAGACCAGGTTGCTCCAAGCCCCATCCAGCCTGGCCTTGAACACCTCCAGGGATGGGGCAGCCACAGCTTCTCTGGGCAACCTGGGCCAGGGGCTCACCACCCTCACAGCACAGAATTTCTTCCTGATATATAATCCAAATCTCTCATCTTTCAGTTTAAAGCCGTTCCCCCTCATCCTATGGCTACACTCCGTGATCCAGAGCCCCTCCCCAGTTTTCCTGTAGCCCATTTAGGTACTTGGAAGGGGCTCTAAGGTCTCCCCAGAGCCTTCTCTTCTCCGGGCTGAACAACCCCAACTTTCTTTTGTTTATTATTTATAGGTGCTATTTAAATAAAATAGCACCTATTTATTTATATATTTTTTTTTGCTACTTCTTCGTGCAGCTTCCCAAGGGGCTCTATTTTTAGCTGTGCTCTAAGTGCAATGACACAGTGCTGGAGGGCTTAGAATAGGCTTGAAGGTGGTGCTTTAATGGTGGGCTGCAAACACTTTATTACATGTTTCCATAACCATGAGGGCTAAATTGCTCTCCCAACGGCTGCCGCCTGGCTCCAGCCAACAGCGGGGTTTCGGCAGGTCTGCCTTTGGTTGAGGGCAAAACGGGTTTTCTGCAATGGGTTCATCCCAAACAGAGCCAGTGCCCACAGAAATCTCTTCCCGAAGGTCCATCTGTGGGAAGGGCTAATGCCAGCGATGGCTCCACAGCAGAACATTGGGACCAGTGCTGACTGTGACTCTGCGAGCTGGTGCAGCCCTGGCTGGGCAGCCCAGCCCATGCAAGAGGCACTCGAGGCCAGCTGGCTTTTGGGACTTGGGACGCCCTCTGAGCGTTTTGGCTCTATGAAAAGCTGGTGCAGCACACAGAGCGTTTGTGCCCCAGTCCCCAGGATCAGGATAACCAGCTGGGGATGGGGCTGCCATTCTCATCAGCAGCTCCAGCTCAACTGACGTGACGCTCGTGATAAAGAGCTGCTCATCAGTGCTGATGGTTTATCATGTGCTATGTCAAACCTCCACTTATTAAACCCTCCACAGGGTAGATTGATCTGTTGTCCCCTCTGATGGTTGTGTTGGAGGCGTTTGCGGGCCTTTCCTTGCTTTCACAAGCAGTGCTGTGTCCCTCTCTGAAGTCACACTGTTGGCCTGCTCTTCATGCCCTTTGTAGGTTTGCCAAGCTCTGGGTGAAGACGTCGGGTTGGGTTGCCCTCTTCAGGTGATGCTTTGCTGTGATGGCCCTCGGGGACCCCCACAGCAGCAGCCCCACCAACACCCAACACCGGTGGTCTCCTGCCCAACTGCTTATGGCATGTTTCAGCATTAAAAAAATCAGCATGTTGAATATGAGATTGCACAGAGGACTGGAGATGTTTGGTAATTGCAACTTCATTGTTCCTGCTGGCTCCCTGGGAGTGCTTCTGCCTGGGCGTCACCAGCACTTAGGACACCAGAGGCTGGAGCTGTGGACAAACCCCCCAGAGCAGCCAACAGATGCTGGGGACGGGGCCCCGGGGTCTCGCTCTGCCTGTCGAGGGCTTCCCCGCGGGGCTGCACGCTGAGTAAGGAGTTATTTAGTAGTGCGGACAAATTAAAAACATAAATAACATTCGACTGTCTGAATCTTTACAATAAAAACAAATTATGAGGTTTATGTATGTAAAGCAGTATCGCTTGGTGTGAAGAATCTTTTACACATGATTTATACTGTTATTAAATATGGGGCAATTTTTAGAACCAAATCACTGCTGTAATTTCAGGACCATTACATTGTATTTAACACAAATTCATAATGAATGTATTTTTCAAAATGTCTTTCCAATGCATAGTCTATTGGTAGCTTTTCAAATAGAAACCCCTTTCTTTAAAAAAAATACTATTTTGTTTATTTTGTCTTCTCTCCCTTCCTTTCCACTGGGAGAAAAAAAACTTACAGAAGCCAAATGGGCAGCTTCGGTTCACATATCTCAAGCTTGCCAGAGACGCAGTCCGAGACCTAGCAGAGTGTTGTGAATATATACAAATTCATCATTGCTTAACATGAAACGTGTCCCTCTGTGAGGGTGGACATCCATGGCCTCCCTGCAGGTGCCCATCACCTCCCCACACTGCCCAGAGTGCGAGCAAGGATGTGCCTCGGGTACCAGCACTCTGAAACCTGTTCCCCGTGTTCCTGCTCCTCGCTAAACACTGAGCAATCTTCTGGGTTTATTGTGTATTTTTTCTCGGTAATTGGTAAAAAATTGGTAAAAATTGGTAAAAAAAAAGACTCAGGACTTGGATGCACAGAGCTCAGGGGGCACGGCCACCCCACGACAGCGCTGGGAAATGGTTCCCGGGAAAAAAAGCATCTTATATTCATACCAAAGTCCCGATGTGCACCAGCTTTCTTCTCTGCCCACCACTGCAGAAGGGAGGGGTTATTCCCGCCCCCCCCCAACCCGAGCGTGGGTGTGTGGAAACGGGGGCTAGATCCAAGAGAGGCTTCAGGATGGGGCCGCTCCATCACCTCCTCTCTGCTCCTATGACCAGAGGCCACCGCGGATCCGCTGCCAGGATCCTTACCTCGAAGAACTGTGGGATGTTTATAATTGCATTGGTCATTAGCGCAGTAGTTATGAATTGCTCACTACCATTAGTGATAAGAGAGAGGATAAAATACGGATATACAGGCTTCATCGCCCTTCCTGTTACTTAGAAACTGGAGAAAGTTTCTGGAGATCCATTCAGCTCTTCCATCATCAATTAAACATTCAGAAAAACGGCTCTCCTGGGCAATAGAAAAGCTCTTTTAAGTGCTTTAGCTCAGCCCTAAAACTTTGAGACAGACTTAAACTTTCAGCACGTTGAATCTAATACTTGTAAGAGGCACCGTGGTCTCTGCCCCAGGTGGAGGGATGGCAGTCCCTGGAGGGGATGGTGCCAGGGGCCTGGGACAATGCAAAGCACGAGGACCCTGGAGGGGGGAGCAGGGTGATGCACAGCGAAACCCAAAGAAATATTTCTCTGTAACAGTGGTGCCTCCAAAAGCTACAGAGGCAGGGACAGTGTGGCACAAGCTCACACCTGAAGCTGAATCCAAGACACCGGCTGAGCTGCTGGCCCACGGGGCAGTGCTGCCAGAAAGCGGGAATTGGGAAAAATCATGGGGACTGTCCCCGAACAAGAGCGGTTTGTGGAGGTGGGCAGTGGGAAACTTTAAAAGGAAGATTAAATCGGAGAAAAATATGAAACTGCCGGCGGCGCTTCTCATCGAGGCGAAAGAAAACTCGGTGGAGCGCAGGGGCGCGGTGACACCGTGCATTAAGGGAAATGTTTGTTGTTGTCCAATTTGATTTGTCTGATGTGCAGATTTCTTAATATCACACAGTGACATATTTCAGGTGTTATGAAAATTTGCATGTGTTTGTTTAGCTGTCCGGGGGAGCCGCTAACAAGAATTCATAAATCCTCCGCTCTGACTTTTAGCTGGCTGGAGCTTTCTTTTATTTAAGCCCCTTAAATGCAATTTTTGCAAAACCATAACATCAGATTAGAAACAAACAGCAAATTGAAGCTTGTTCGAGACGGGTGGTGTGACAAGCAGCAAAACGAAAACTTAGGAATTGCCGGCACGGCCCCAGCCGTTGCTGCCCCATCTCAGAGCAGGAGACGGGCGTGCTAAGAGTTTTCCAGCCAGGCAAAATGATTGCTTGCCATCGCTGCACCAAAAGAGTGGAGAATTCCCACTGCTGTGTAAACTGCCCGGCAATTTGGCTGTCCTAATCCCGGACATTTTCAGAGACTGGGGAATGGAATGTTTTTAGGATTATTTGATTAGAAGCATTTACTTAAAATTGCTCTGATTAGATTACTGGATATTACATCCACAGAGGATGGTGTTGGTATGAATTAGCTACCTAAACACTAGGTGATCAATCAGTGGAGACTTTTAATTGGCCTAACAAGTTCACTTACTGGAATATGCGATCACGTCTTCCAGGATTATTTAATTTTCCTCCAAGTACCTAAAAAGTCTTGCAGGGGCTGTCAGGAGTCCCTGGGAACAGCAAACAGGCTGCTTTCCCCCCGCTACACTTACAATATAATTGGTTTGCAGAGAAAGGGGCTTGGTGGGAGACTTTGGGAAACCAAGCTGGTGTGTAGGTGATAGACGTGTGACTGATATCAGTTTCTTTACATTTCCAAAGATATATTCAGGTGCAGCAAAAGAAGAGCTGTGGGATTAGACACTCTGAACTGGTGTCAGTCTTCACACAATTATATCAAATCATACCTTTGTATCAATAAAAGGCACCCCCAAACCCCAGACTTTCATCACGAAACGGGGCACCTTTCTGGGTGCGTCCCCAGCTTTCTCAATGAGCACTGGAAGTTAAATAAAGCTTTTAAAATGATTTAGCAGGTAAATGTTATGGATTGCTCAGATTTAATTTATGGGATTAGTTTGACTTTCAATTACCAGGCTTCACGCTGAATCACTTTATATTTTGAGCTCTGAAACTAGCACTCCTTACACTCGATCTTTCATTTAGAGAAGGATTATCAATAATTAGACACCATGGCCTTATTGATCAACTAATCAATAACCACATTAATCATCAGCAGTCTCAAAACAATTCACTCTGCATTAAAAGGAATCGGTGCAATCAAATTAGCATCCTTTGCTGCACGCCCGTCGCAGGTGGTATCTTTATGATAGATGTTATTCCTGAACCCATCACTGCAGAGGCTAGAAAGCGTTTTCGCTTTCTTTGAACTTCTTAATTACGTTTGTGTCATTATTTCTTAATTGTCCACTGTTTATTTGTCACTAACAATAAATTTTTGCTCACAAAAGGTATCGGGTAGAGACTGAGTCGTCAAAGATGCCAGTTTATCCACACATGGACGCTACAGAAGAAATGCAAAGCTCCTTTGTGTCACCCCTGAGGTCCAGCCGTTATCTACATCTACATTGCCCCAAAGCTCAGCGGAGGTGAGGGAATGCTGCCTCCCAAGCCAGCTGCTTTACACAAATGTGTCTCTCTGAGTTTTTTCCCTTTGATCACTTAAAATTTTCCCAGGAATTACAAATGATCGTACCTTTGTATTATCCAAGTTACATGGGGTTTACTTAATCCAGAGCGGAACACCTGATTAAGTTTGCATTTTCTCTTACTCAGCCGTAAAAAACATTTATAGCCATCCCTCTCCATCAATCAGGTGAGACTATTAGGAAAACAACAAACCACCCAATAAATTATCCTAATCTGTTGTAAAACTGATCTTAGTAATTAATTTAGTCAATTGTATTTAACCAGTTGGAAAGTAGCCTGAATAATGTAATCACATTGGGTATTTCATGGAATAAAACCTGAGAAAGCCATAAAAATCACTCAGAATAATACAAAATGATCATTTTGTTTGTCAATATTATGCAAACCTGTGAAATGGGTGGGCAGGTGGTCTTGGGTACAGCTGTAAATTGCTTTTTGTGGCAGTAGCTGGTGGGGAAAGACCAGCGTGAGGCTTTGCTGAAACCATGTCGGCTTCCAGCTCTGCAGGATGGAGGTGTCTCACGGGGGTGGCCATCCATGGGCCGAGTGGGACCCTGTGCCACCGAGACACCCCAGGACTGGCCTCAAAGTGTTGGGTCACCGGTTTCACTCCTCAACCCCCACAGCTAAGGGACAACTGATGCAAACCAATGATTTTCATGGGGTCGAGCCCAGTGGATTCAGCAAGCGTGTTGTTCATTGAGAGAGTCAAACAGCAACTCAGGATCTGGTCCATAGCAGGGAACTTGCAAGGTCTTTTTGTGCGTTCATTCATTTTCTTGATTTGCTCCTGCCATTGACATAAAGATGCCCTGGAAATGGCCATCAGCGCACGAATCTGTGTTTCTGGTGGTTAGGACTGTCCAAAGCAGGAGGAACACTGGCATACAATCAACGGCATGGACCAGGATGGTGAAAACCAACCCCACATCTTCTGGAAGAGCAGTTTAGCTAGAAAAGGGCAGTGCCCATCACCAGGGAGGGGCGGGATTTGTAAAAGCACCTCTACATGTGTCATGATCTTCTGTCCTCTTTCATCAGCGAAGTATTTTTAATGGAGAGAGAGGGGACTTGTGCCTGCGTCAACTGCATTCAACGTGTGAAGTCAGCAATGAAGAAAGACAAAATAAACAGAAAGATTCATGGACACTCACAAAGGTTTGGATTGAATTCAGTTTGCAGATGGCTCATTTACTCACAAGAATTTCCCAAGTCAAGATTATTGAAGGGGCTGTGGTCTCCAAAACACGGAACTGCTAATGGCAAACTGGAGCTTTCTGATACTGTTTACGCATCCAAATTCCAGAGAAATCATTGGATTGTGCATGTCCTGGTGGGAAGGACCCATTTGTTTCCTTCCTCTAAACAGACCCGTGCCCTTGCTCCCCATGTCGGGGTCTGTTGTATGCTTAGAAATTTCAGTAGGCTAATGGCAACTTCATGTATAATTTAGATGAAATATGCGTACTGCAATTTATCAAGTTAAATAACACACATCACGCTTATGGCCAGGGAGGAAGAGTTTTCTATGACAAACACTAAAAATGCACTATCGGTGGGGTGAATGTCAGAGAGGGGTTAGGAGGTGTGAAGACGGGCGCAGCCATGGTGCAGGCATGCACAAGGATGCCTCGCACCACCAAAGCAGGGGTTCATCACCATCTCCAGGAACCGCATTCCTGGTGCTCTGTTGGCAGACCCACTGTGCTGGCTGGCAGACAGGCACGGAGCACCCGCATGCGGCTGTTTCTTGCTCCTTGCCAGGCGCATTATAATTTTTTAAAATGATAAAACCATTCCTTAATCACATCTTCCCATTCTTCGAATTAACGAAGGACTTGTTCAACGCTCTCCTCTCCAAAAAAAGCAATCAAAAAATTGGCAAAACAGAAGCGGCGGCGTATGTTTCCCTGCCGCTGTCACCCGAGACCTTTGACTGATAGCGACTGAAGCTTTTGTGTTTAACCCATGTAGCATTAAACCTTGCAGTGCGGGCGGTACGCGGGAACAACAGCGGGTGCTGTTTTGTTTGATGTAACAGTATGTGCCACTGTTGTGAGAGGCTTAAACTCTCTGCGTGGAATATTTTAACACTGATGCGGTTTGTGCTAGAAGAAGAAGTTTTTAGCCGTGGAGCTGCAGGAGATGTGGCAGGCGGGCTGCTCCTCGCCCGGCGTGGGACGAAGTGCTGCTGCTGGGGACATGGCTCCGTGTCCCTGCATGGGCTCATCCTCCCTGGAGACCAGTGGACTGCCTCTCAATGCAATTATTATTAATTAGGTGAGATACACACACACACACACACACACACATATATATATATATGGGCAATAATGTTGCAGTAATATAATACACTAAAAAGTGTATATCAATATCCACATCCATATCCATACGTCCCAGATTTCTTTGCTGGTGACTACGAACCAAGAAGCCATGGCTGCCCAAGCTACCATACCCTGCCAATTTCTCCTGCTTAGTTACCTGCTCGGCGCATAACATCTTCCAGCGCTATGGAAAAGGAAAAATAAAATAGAAACCAGAACCTTTGCATGCGGAGATGCCTAGAAAATGGAGTGGAGGGCTCAGCCCTGGGGTGCTGGAGCCGCTCAGGGTGCCAGTCCCAGCTGCAAACCTCGCTGCAGGAGCACTTTCAGCCGGTTATTTTGGTTTGAGTTGGATTTTTGTTGAACTGCAAACCTCTTCACTGAGAAAGAGTTCGAAACCTCACTCGAGAGAGGATGCACAAATGCTTGGAGATTGCACTTGCAGTATTTAGGGCTTGGGTACTGCAGTGACTCATAGGTTAGAAGACTATTCACAACTCCCTTTCTTGTTTTATTTAGTGTCTTGGTCTTTTGGGGTCAGCCAGTAATTCTGTCCCTCACCCCGACAGCAGCAAAAAAGAGCGCCGGATGGAGCATATTGGGCAGGGTCCTGGTTCCCAGCCATGCCAACATCCAGACGACGGGATTTCATTCGCTCTGCCATAGTGCCAGCAGGAGATTTCAGCTACAAACCTTAGGTCCGCATGCCGGGACCCAGAGGGTTGAAGGCACTTGCTGAGCTGAATCCTTTGCTTAAGCACCGTCCTTAGCATCCAAGCCTTCTTGAACTAGGCTCAACGTTTCCAAATCCAACAGTGCATTCAGTCTCCTTTTCCCCTGCTTAGTTTGTGGTGTTTTATGAGCATGCAGCGCGGAAAGCAGGTCGCTTCTAGCTCCGGAAGAGGAACGCTGTGCTGCGAGAGGGAAGGTTTTGCCCTGTGTGTCGCATTCACCCCTTCGTCGGCAGCTTGGCCACAATATCCATCCCATCAAGGCACAACATCCCACGGCCGCATCGCCAGTGTCATCCGTCCATCCATCCCGCCCTTCGCAGGTGGGACCCCACGGCAGAGGAGCCCCACCGGGGCCCGGCAATCCCCTCTGTCTGCAAACAGCACCGCACAATAAAGCCCGGCTTAAAAGACCCATAAAAATAGCAATTATAAGACACGAAGTGATCTGAGGAAGGGCTGGCGCAAAGAGGCCTCCTTCCTTTGATGTTTATTGCCACAGCGGAGCAAATACGAACAATGCTGGTTTTCATGAACGCTTCGTAGCATTCAGTGTTTCACATTTGTTTCCAATTTTAAGAGTTAACATTGTATGCTTTCATTATGCCATTGTCTACGGAATCGCTCAGGCCGTAGCGGTTGTAATTTATCTTTTGTGCTACGTAATTTGGAGCAGTCCAGGCCAGAAAGGAACATCTGTATTGAGGGACCGGCATCCGCGCGCCCTGCACTTCTGCACCGGGACGTGTTAGAAGGTCACTTTCCTCATAAACTTCGTTATCGCTGTTGGTTTTATTCATTATATTTGACATATTAAGCTTCTGTATCTTGGCATAAAGGACACAATATTGCAGCATATTGGCAAGCTCATTTGCTTTTCACAGCTAGTGTTGTGTCCAAATATCAGTCCCCGGGGAGCAACACGTGTATATAGACTGCAGGAAAATGAGCCTCAGCAGCAGGTGGCCTTTTGCAGCCTAATGAACATGGCAATCTGTTACTAGCACGGCAAGGCTTTTCACCAGACAATTAGGCAACTAAGCATGTAATTATTCAGGCCAACAAGAAGAGGCTCTTCTCTAATTTCATCTTTTCATTGCTGTTTACTCACCCACACTCCCCTCATTAATGAGAGATTTTCCAGTCTATGCTAATTGGTTTCAATAACATTCATTTCAGTTGAAAGGGAACGATTCTGTTAATTGAGAATCGAAAGCATCTTTTCATTTCAAGTGCGTCCTGCTATGGAAATCTGAACGCTCTCAACAGGTTTGAGCTAATGAAATTAAGTTACACAGCCACCGGTGGTGTAATAGAAATAAAGTAATTTATTTTCACTGAAGCATGTGCTATAGGTCCTGAACAATTAATCCAGCTCGTTCGGGAGAGCCATCGGAGAAGGCGATTCTGAACAAACAGGGCTGCCTGCTTCAGATCTGCCGCTGTAATTCTCAGGGTGGTTTAACTGCTAAGCTTTCCAGCACGACCTGAAAACGTTTAATGGGAGCGAGACGCGTTTATGGAAACACTAATTCTTTAATAGCTGCTCGGGAAAACAAAAAAAAAAAACGAGAGCATAAGGCTTGCCAGCCTGCTGAGCACGAGGGTGGGTTAAAGCATCGTAAAATAAATAAATGGGTGGCTCCCAGCTCCGAAATCGGAGACCACCCCACGGCACGTGATGCTGAGAAGGGCTGTGGAGCTGTAATCCTGTTTCTTCAGTATTCAGGACCTGGAAAGCAAGAGGGAACCGAAGCCCAAGAAGCGAATATAGGGGGTTTTTTTTGTTGACCACAAGTACTAGGAATATTTTGAAGGAAAACTGAGATTCTCAATTATTGACGTAACTTCTAGTGTTCAGGCTTTAAGGAAAACTTTGGCTACCACAAAATAAACATTAGCACATCTGCAGGCAGCAGAGAGGCAGAGAAGGCGGCTCGGAGGTGCCCGAGCATCCTGCCCGGGGAGCGGTCCTGCGGGGACCCCGCCGCCCCCGGCCCTGCCCTGCGGCGGCCGGTAATTAATTAAAAATACATTTGCAGACTGAGAACTGTAGTCTCCAACCAATGCCAGGACAAAGGGCTATCTGTGCGGGAAAACCCAGGAAACTTTGAAAACGTCGGTGCTTCAACGTGGACGAAACAAAAGACGGAGCACGCACGAGCACTTTCTGTATTGAGGTGCAAGCATATATGCACACGCATATGGAAAGTCTCTCCAACTCCATATGTAATTATTTATTGTTAAAGTACAACGCAGTATATGTTTAAAGTATCTTATAGTCATCCAAAATACTTGCATAAATAACTGACTAAAAAAAATCCCCAAACCATACGTTTTCTCAATTTCATCAATTTTTAAGGCAGACTTCCAGCTCTTCCTACCTTTCTGGTTCTAAACCACCCAGCTGAATATATTTTAACGGGAGTGAAACTACAGCGTGTAACTTTTGTTTTCATCCAAATTGGTGAGGGAAGGCCCTGTTTCAAATCTGTGTGAATAATCCATCCTCTGTGCCGTTCTTCCAGCTGGAGTATTTGCTTGGTGGGAGATGCCCTTTTCACTATGAAGAAGAGGAACCCGGGGTTGTTGCAGTTGCTGGTGTTGTTTTGTGTTGGCTTTATTTGTAAGCGTTTATGCAGGCATGGGGGATGTAAATGCTAATGCTGCTTTTTTTTTTTTTTTTTAAAGCTGGCTTCCAAAATGCATAATAGGCAGAGACTTATAAAATAATACACTGCAGACTGTTATGAATATTTCAAAGAATTATTTCTTTATTTTGTGCATAGCTCATCGCACTGACACTTGATTCATAGCTGCACAAATGTACCTGGGGTTGCTAAGGTTACCCAATTTCATTCACCCATACATAGTTGAGATCTACATAATCCCATCAGATCATCCACTGCATTTCAAAGCGATATTGATAAATGGTGCCTTGCTCAGATGATATGTCCATTTACATGTGATATATCTCACGATTCCTGTCTTCTAAAATATTGTGGCTGATGAAATTTCATATTATGTGCATATACAGAAAGCAGAGGGACGCGTCTTTCTTCTCAGTTTGAAAAGGCCCCAGAACTGGGAGCTGAGGGGAGGTGTTTTGTGCTTGAACCTCACTTTTTCTACAGAAATTGAGAATATTGTCACTCTGGTATGAGACTTTGGTCACGAGAGCATGGCAAAGGATGCCGTTCTCTGCAGCGGTAGCATCTCCTGGGTGTCACCAGAAAGGCTCAGCACCTTGTTTGACAGAGCTTGCTAGAAGCATCGTCACCGCTTTTTAATGCAGAATATCACTTCAAAGCTGAACAGTTTTTCAGGCAGAAGTGTTAGACCCCTCCCATCAGGATCCAGGCAGGGAGAGCCTGTGCCCAGGAGCCCCAAAATCCCGCCCATGCTCCTTGGTGTTACCGAGGTGCCAGCACAGCCTGGCCGCTGCACGACAAGCCCTGCTCCTGTCCTCAGCAATGCCCTCTGCTTCCCGCCTCAAGAGGATATATATTATATGCAATATGTATTAATCTCTATGTTATAAACCACAGCCAAGCCATAGGCGCCCTTTTGTTTGAATTTACAGAAGCGCAATAGCAACCGTCGGCCGCTGAGTGTTCGGAGACAGGGAAGACGTGAACTCCATCAAACGGCAAAACCCAAACTGAAGCAAGCCCCTCTCCCTGTGCCCCCTTTTCCTCAGGAACCCAGCCCAAAACCACATCACACAGGGCTGGGAAGCAGTGGAGCCGTGGTCTCGGTGGGACTGAGATGGGCCGGGCTGGGAGGCGCCGGGGGAGCCGCAGTCCCCCCGAGAGCCCCCAGCCAAATCTAAGGGTGGATGCAGCGTTATCCCAGGTGAGCATCCCTCACCGCTCCGGTACGCTGTGGGCCGTCACGGGAGACAGCGTCTCAGCACCCCTGCTTCCATAAAATGGGTGAAAATAAAGAAATTTGGCGAAATCAGGTGTGGCTGAGGAGCAGGGCAAGGGCTGAATGCATCAGGTCATTTATTCGCAACGAATAATGCACGCGGATCTAGTTAGCGTCTTATTTCCAAGCCGAGAGATGTTTGTAACAAATCTCCTCAGAGATACATTTGTAAGTGAAATGAAGAAACTGTTATTGAAGCAATATGAAGCTGGAGCCTGTGCAGTCCTGAAAACCTACGCTATATTTCATGCTTTAAAAGCTATCATTTTACTTAGCAAGCTGCTTACTACAATTATACAATGTTTTTCTTGGCCCCCAGCTACATTAAACATCCATTTTATAGCGTTCACTGTATTACCCTGAAAGCCTGGCTCCCGAGGAGGGGGTTATAAAGGGTTATACTGTAAAAAAGTACACGGTTTCCTCATTAACTTTATAGTTTTACTGCCTTGTTTTGGGGCACCTTCTCTTCCTGCCCCTCAGTGGCCGGTGGGGCTGAGCACAGCTACTTTACCCAAAAATATTCGGCTGGGGATGTTTTCCAACAGCATCCTCTTCTCCGGGCTGCAAAGCCCCTCCGAGGCGAGCCGAGCCCCGGGCTGAGCCATCCGCCTCTCACAGCATTTACCCCACCACGACTCCTTCGCTATCAAAAACAAGGCGCCTCCGCAGTGGCAGAGCTCCCCTCCGGAGCTGCCCGCTCCAATATTTATGTTTCCCACACCTTCCCAGGCCAGCTGGACTTTTTTACACCCATGCACATTATCGAGATAGTCAGGCCAGCCGATTAAATCATGTTTGAACGTACGTAAAAATCTGTTATCGTTCCTGTACAGCCCAGACCATCGCACCCTGTCAGGCAAACGGGATTTGACTGCTGCTAATTATAGGCAGATAAAAAACGCTCGGCTCTACGGAGGCCTCCCGAAGCAGACAGCATCTATAGCTGTTGATTATTAAGGCCTATTATATATTGATAGGTTAGGATTTATTACTGAAAGCAGACCCCAATTGCTGGGGATTGGCTGGTAGCGGGGCGCTGGGGAATAGGTGCGGGGGCTGTTAGCCCCGGGTAATCTATCAGCGGGAGGAGGAGCGTGCTCCAGCAATTAGGGAGCCAGCAATCCCGCCGATGCGCTATCGGCAGCCTAATAGAGATAATGGGTTTTACTGGACAGGACGGGTACAGCGCTGCTGGGGAAACAGCGACATTAGATAAATAGAAAAATGGCTCATTAAAACATGATGATGGCTGCTGCGAAGCAATGCAACTGAAGGGCGCGAGGCACCAGAGTGTCTAGCTGGAGCAGATCCTCCCGATACGGGCGGATGTTGCAGGGAAACGTATACGGCTCCGAGTTTAAGGGCATACATTAAGCTGGTGTTTGTGACAGAATTAAGTTATTTCCACCCGAACGTGTTTCTTATTACAGTCCCCCTCGCCACGATACTATTTTTACCACCTCGGTGCCTGCACTGTGAGATGCCCTTTTTTTTTTTTCCCCTCAGTTGTTTGTAACCCAGCCGTAAATACTCGTCCTGCCCCAGGGATGCGGTGCTGCCAGATCTTCCATGAAACTTGCCTGCTGCTGGGGCATCTGCCCATGGGGAGACAGCCCCAGGGCGATGGCAAAGGGCAGGCCAAAGCTGTAGAAACCTTCCCCTGCAGGAGAGCATCTCCTCGTGGGGACCAAACCCTCCATCAGCCACCGGTAGCATATAGGGGTGGTGAGAAACCCTCCGTACCCACTTCTCCATATATATTGCAGTCTTGATAAACAGTTTTGATCCACTAAGGATTCAAAATTGGCTTCGAACGTGGTAATCTGGACTTCATAAAAATGTGCAATTTGCTCATGGGGAAGGAGGCCTGAACCGTCACCACTCCTGGAAATGGCAAGTGGATTTTGAGGGAAGCAGCTCTCCAGAATGAGAATGTGTTTTACCTTCACAATTAGTGTTTCACTATTAGGCAAAGACACTAGGCGCTGTAATTAATATCTTACGATGCCACAGGTGAATTATGAAGGTACTATTTCACACCCAGGAATAAATGAATAATTCTACTATAAACCCATTAAAGATGTGCAGGCAGCAAAGTGTATAGGTTAATAAAGTGTTCAATAATAAATAAATTAAGATACAGGTAATAAATTATCTGGTTTTGTCATCATCCAATTTGTGAACCACGGTGTATCAGAGAAAAAAATTCATATTGAATTTGTGCTGCTTGAATTAATAGGGGACGGGCACTGGGAAAGGCTGCTTTCTGCGAGGACCGAGGCACGGGGGTGAGCATCGCTACCTGGCACATCCCCCCCTCTTCTGAAAGGAGTCACCGAAAGTGTACGGCTTGAAGATTTTTCTCCTTCTGAATATTTCAGTTTAGCTGAATATAAATAAATCAGGCACTTCCAGACTCAGCAGGAACCTACCTCCTGCAATATTGCTCTGTCATCCCATTCCTGCCAGGGCTTCCTTCGGCATCGGCCCGGCTGCGTCTTTTATTAGCTCTGCGCTCGCAACTGGCCATGGTTAGCATCCAGTTACAGTAAAACCCCGCGGTTTTTAAATGTTAAAAAGCGGCAGTTGTGAGGTTTTCCATCCACCGGATTGTCTCACCGGTGCAGATGGGAAGGCAGACAGCATGATGCTGGGAGCGAGCCTGTCCCAGCGGTGACATCTCTGTCCTGCTTGCCGGGGGGCTTCCGATGGTGGCTCCCCGGCACCTGCTTCGGCAACGGGAGCAGGTCCTAAGGGAGTCCCGGTGCAGGGCTCCGCATGTGGCCAGGCAGCAGAGACTGTGTCCCTGGGGAAGGACTTACACCACCCGGCATATACAAAATTCCACTCCATCCAAGCAGTTGGGTTTGCTCGGGATTTGCTCTTCTCCATAACACACACCACGTGGCATGCTGCCATCATTACCTGGGAATAATCCAGACCTTCCCAATGGAGCCTCTTATTTTTCTCTTCAGTGAACATTAGGGGAATAACTAGTAAACGCTGAGCCAGTAAATGCATTGCACAAACTGACCTGCAGGAGCCCAACCAGGATGAGTTGGGGGCGATGGAAATCAGGCTCCGCAATGACGTCTGTTTTAACGCTCAGTGCATTGTTGCGCCCTCAGCCACGGTCACCTGTGGCCAGTTGGACCCCACCTACACAAGGGAAAGCTCCTGGATGTGTGCTGGGGTTCTTCCTAATTGCCCTTTATATCTAACATGACTTTTCCCTGATTCTTCTGCAAGAAGCGTCCATGTGGAGTGGGCTGGGCTGTTCACCTTGGTGTCTGTGGAGCAGTCCTGCCGTGCAGCAGCACTTCAAAACACAGGGCACCTGTGAATAACCCCCTGGAGCTGACGATGTGTTACTTATCTGGTATGGATGGCTTCTCCATCCGTCTTCCCTGGGCACAGCGTGCACTGGGGACAGTGCTGGCATGACATGGCCAAGCCTGGATGTCAAGAAGCTCAGCCCTGTCCCACCCAGCCCTAAAGAGATGGGGTGAGCTGGGGTGTGCTAGGATGTACTGGGATCAGCTGGCATGTGTTGGAACGTGTTGGGATGAGCTGGGACATGCTGGGGTGAGCTAGAATGTGCTGGGATCAGCAGCACATGCTGGGATGCGCTGGGATGCACTGGGATGAGCTGGGACATGCTGGTATGAGCTAGGATGTACTGGGATGAGCTGGGATCTGCTGGGATGAGCTGGGGCATGCTGGAATGTGCCCCACCATGCTTAGCTCCCCAGTGGAAATCCACACCAAGGGCAGCCACGAAGGGCGCAGGCACTGCTCTCTCCAAGCCACCACCTTTTCCCACCATCTCTTTATTGCTATCCGTGTTCCCCACTGGCAGGCGCAGGCAGCAGGACATGACTGCTGCTCGCAGATACCAGACAAAGGGAGGGAAGCAGAAATTTGGCAGAGCGCCTTCATTTTGGAAACTCTTACATCACTGTTGAACGCGGTACATGAAACGTTGTGAACTTCACAGCAACAGCAAACTAAATTATTTCCAAAGACATGCCTTAAGGTTTTCCATTAATTTCTCTGAAGATTCATGAGATCAAGCTATTTTACCAAAGCAATCTGAGTTTTACTGACACCGTCTGCTCAGAAAATGACCAAATCTGATAGCGATAGTCCGTACAGATGTATTGATCTTCAGCTTTGATAGTGACTTGGCTCCTGCTGGATGAGGGCATGCAAAATGCAGATTGATTTAAGAAAGAGCTGCCAGGAAGAGCTGGGATAGCTGCAGAGATGGCAGAGGCACGTGGTTCACTCGACAAATATTTGTCCTCAAACCTGATGTTGTCTGCAACACCGTAGACGTGACTGGAGGAGCCCTGCTCCCCAGGGAGGGGTGAGGTTGGGCGACCTGGGTGAGATGCGTGGCCTGAGCATCCATGCTGGCGATGGGACCAAAGGCTCAGGCAGCCTCTGAGGAGGCAAGCGGGTGATTTCACATGTCTTGTGGCTTCTCAGTGGGGCTGGAGCATCCTCCTGCCCCTCCGTGGGGTCCCCCAACCCCACTCCCCTCATGGCTGCATCATTACCACAGGTCTCTTACCCCATGAGCTACATTAAGCCCCTCTCACTACCCAATTCCTGCTCTTCTCCAGGGACTGATCTTTGCTTTTTCTTCCTGACATGGATGTTAAAGACATTCCTGGGGAGACAACATGGAGCGGAGGCAATAGGAGACCCAGACTTTGTGAACTGAAGTGGCACGAACCATAAGTCTGGCCCATACGTCCGCCTGACACAGGTTCATTACACTTAATTTGCGTGTGCTAATTTCCAATGCGTGCAGCAGACATGGCAAGCAGGGGCTCCCTGAAAGACCAGGTCTTCATCCTGCATTATGGTGAGTCTCCCCGGGCTCCTGGGATGTCTCCTCCTGGCTAAAGGGGCTGAAGGACCATGGGCCAGGGTTGGGGTGGGCACCAAAAACCAAGGGAAACAACAAAAAAAGCCATGGCAGTAGTTAAAAATGTCTTGTGTTTCTTTCCTGCATGAGGGAAACTATTTAAACTGGCACAAAATAAATTTAAGGAGCATATTCTTGGAATTACATAGAAAAATACCCTGTACGTTTTGGCAGCAGCTAAACATATCCTTAATAGAATTCATATGGGGCCTGGAGTGATCACAATGTTTGGAGAGGAGCCAGATAGTAAGTAATTTAAACATCACAGGAAATTAAATTTTAGAATTCAATTTTGCATAAAGTTTTCTGTAATGAAAATGTCACACATAAATTATGAAGTCTGATTATATTCTTTTTTGACTTTTTAATAAAATAATAGAGGCACTTGACAGTCAAGAACAAATGCATATTTTATGTGAGGACCATTACGTTAAACTAACGTCCTCTGGAAATAATGGAACAGATGTTAACACTGCTATATCAGTTATCAGGTGCTCTGTTAAACAGCTTCAAACACAAGTATTTATTAAAAATGCTAACAGGATTGTCTCTCAGGGTTATCTAATTGTAGGCTTAAAATGTAGATGTTTAATGTAATTAATTATATGTGTAGAATTATATAGTTAGGCCATAATTTATTGTATATGTCCACATATAAATTATACGCCGCTGTTAATATATAATTAATCCAGTACAGGCAAGGAGAATGACTTTGGTGAAAACACAAACTTGTTCATAATAGAGTGATAAATCAAAACTAAACCAAATTTCCCCTTCTTTCGATGGAGGGACTCAACGCCTTTACACGTTTCTGGGTACCTCTCAAACTTCATCCACCCCTGGGGACTGCCGAGTGCCCAAATTGGGCTGAGAACCCGGGGGGCGACACAAAGAAAGCTCCGAGTCCTTGCTCCGTGCTTCTGCTGGTCCTTCTTGCATGGTGGACGTCACGGTGGACATCGTGGCAGACATTGTGGTGGACATCATGGTGGGCCTCACAGTGGGCATTGTGGCAGGCATCATAGTGGGCATTGTGGTGGACATCACAGTGGGCTTTGTGGTGGGCACTGCAGCGGGCATCATGGTGGACATCATGGTGGGTATTGTGGTCTGCATTATGGTGGCTATCGCAGAGGGCATTGCAGCAGGCAGCGTGTCCCAAAAGTGCAAAATGATCCCTGTAAGAGCCACCAGGAACAGATTTAGATCAGCAAAACTTTATTGATTACCAACAAACACAATTTTTGGCCAAGGGCATTACTCTGCAGCCTGGCTATAATAATACCAGCTCTTGGCTTTGTGGTTTTTTTTTAATATCCTGACAAAGCCCTTGGTGTCTCTTTTTGCCCAGCGTGCACTGGGCAGGCATTTTGGCTGAGCAGGATGAGACCCCTTTCCTCCCCAAGGTTTGGGATGCCATTGGCTTCCCCTTGGAGTGAGAGGGATCCAAAGCCCCAGTTGAGCATGTTGGGAGCCGTCAGGATGCAACCCTGGCGCTGGCTGCATCCCAAATATTATCTTTGCATGGAGCAGACGGAAGGATATCTTCACTCCTAACACGAAGATGTCAAAAAGCTACATCCCTTCGATAGCGGACGTTAAAAAAAGCCCGGCACAGCAGGCGCTGAACCAGCCCTGAGGGTGGCTGGAGCTGATGGAGGACTGAGCTGGGAAAAGTCCCCAGCGTTTCCCTCGGGCTTCCTGGTAGGATCAAATACAGCACACACATTTCGGCACGGTCCCCCCACATTCCTGGCCCTAATACATTATAAACGTGCAAAGTTCAGGCTGAAGTAAGTAAAATACATCAGCAGTTTTGCAGTTTGTGCTCATACCGAGCGGCCGGTCCCCTGACCCTCGCTCATCCTGACAGCGAAACCAGGGTCGAGGAGAAACCAGTGGCACGTGTGGCATGTCCCTGGTGCACATCCCCACTGCTGTCCCCATGAGAGGACCTGGTTTCCCATGAGGAGCATCATGGGCTGCACTGCTTCGTGTCCAGGGCTCCTGCAAAAGCACGTCTGCAATGGGCTGTGGCCGCTTAAAAATGTAACGGTTTAAATGGCTTTGAAAAATAAAGTCAGATTTGTTTCCTCGGATTTAAATTGGTAAATTATTTGAATTTCTCCACCCCTAGGTGAATGATTTAGATGGCCTTGACCCCAGTCTGACTGCAGGGATTAATGTGGTATAATGATTGCTGAGGCTATCATTGCAGCAGGCATCATTAATTATCCTTATTGATTGTAGCTTTCAAAGATAAAGCATTATGCTGACTGGAAAATACCCTCTTCCTGCAAGGTCAAGGCTAAAATAGGGCAGCTAAATAATTGCATTAACAAACAAAGAAATAAAAATAACCTCTCGGAGAGCTGTGTAATTAAGATCCAATTACAACATTTGGCCCTGCTGGCGGAGCGGCATTGCCTGGTTCGGGGTGGGATGTGGGATGTGGGATAGAGGAGGGGGGAGCCCATGGGCTGCTTCCAGCCATGCTCACCTACAGCCCCGTGGGGGCCTGGAGGGGCCGCTCCGAAAGTACTCGTGGTATGTTAAATGAAATGGGTCAGATGGAGGAAGTGACAACTGGCCCCAGATCCTATTATATTACTTTTGGATCATATAGTGGAGTTTAAAGATGTCCCAGGGACCTTGCCGTCGATGTCCCTCCTGCGGCATTTCTGGACGCACAGGGCCCCCCGGGTGTGTGGGGAGACTCAGCCACAGCTTCCTCCGGCGCACCAGCCAGCTGCTCCTCCTGCCTCACCGCTCATCCCAACACCAGCGTTTCAAAGGAAAAAGATCCCTTTAGAAACAGAGTGGCAACCCACGCTGCAGCCACTGTGCAGAAACGGGCGCAGCCTGCTTGCATTGTTTTTTCCTTAACAGAACCAACAGTCGGGGGAGACAGTACCAGCCACGTGTTCTCCAGCATCCAAACCCCAACTTTGGAGACAGCCTGGGCGGGAGGAGAGGAGGCCTTGGCCCGAGTGCTGGGTGAGAGCGACGATTCCCGTCTCCTCTAGACCACGTGGGGTTTGCAAATGCATTAACATTTGCAGAGAGCGAGGGGAGGCGAAGCGCTGTACGTACGCGTCGGCTGGCTGTTATTAAAGCACTAATAGTGGCTTTCTTTGGGGCAGGGGTGACAGCTGGCCCCGCTGCGCCGCCGGCCGCAGGGATCATGTCACACGCGGCCAGGGAATTGCCACTGCGTCTTTGAGGGGAATTTGCCTAAAGGTCTCAGTTTATTTTCTGTTTTGTCATGTGGCCCGCCGTCTGATAGGATGTGATGTGAGGTTGTGAAGTGCGTTCCGAACTGAAACATTTTTTTGACATCCATTTAATTAGAATTATTTTAATTAAAACATTTGTCATTATGAACCAGACGATCTGGCACGCCGATTCAACAGTCCACTTGCTCTCCGTCATTAGAAATTTTTAAACCAACACAATAATTTATTTAAACATGAATATCACTTTCCATTTAAGCAATTATACAACTTGATTTTGAGCTGAGAGAGACCAGCCTGTATCACCAGGAAGGATCACCTTCCACCACGGGGAATCAATCCCATTTGTCCCTTACAATGGGTTTTGTGAAAGGTGGATCTCGGAGGATGCAAGAAGCATCCTGCTGCTGGGGCGGGAGGTCGGGTGCTGCCGGGGGGAGGCTTCCCAGGAGCGGGGCTGACAGCAGAAATGTCCTGCTCCCCGGGATGTTTCCTCACTGCTGGAAAGGCACTGGCTGCGAAACCTGACCAAAGGGCATGGGAAATAACCACTGGGATGATGCTGCCCGTCCCCAGGCAGGGACCTGCCCCTGCCCTGGGTCGGGCTGGTTGGCTTGGGGAGAGGCTGGCAGCCTGAGCCACCCTGGCGAGGGACCCTGCCCCTAGCCCTGGCACAATATTGAACTTATTCCAGCCTCCATACATATCATCTTCCCCAGAGCCCTGAAAAAGCACATATGGCATCTGCAGGGGCTTGAGGCTGTACCCGGGGAGGATCTTTGGTTGCTCCCATTGTGGTATGACCCCAAGGAATTAATAGATGAAGCCAAAGGGGTTTGCTTTTCAGCCGTTTTTCTGCCAAGGAGATCCAGAAGAGCTGGAAGATGGACATGGCGTGGTGATGCCGGGAGATGCCAGGGCTGGATCCTGTTCCTCTGCTCCTGTGGGATCATTGGCTTGGGCTGGGAATAGCAGGCGCTGTGCTGGATGTGGGCCAGCACCCGTGGCAGGGCGGCATCGGCACAGTGCCTGCCCCTGACAGCTTCATTAGCCAGAGACGAATCTTTGCAGAGTTAGAGATGTCACATCAGGTAATTTATAACGTCCCCAGATATGCATATTTTCCTGGGCTTTTTGGGCAGAATAAGCTGGCAAGCGACGCGGTACGAGCTGGTGGTGGAAAATGTCTTGAAGAATTGTGCAGTTATCGCTCATAATAGGTTGCAAGAAGGGGTAAAAATCCTGAAAAGGCAACTATGGGAGCAAAAAGAGTTTGCATTATTGTTCGCCCTGTGAAAAAGCAAGGCGCAGGATGTAAAGCGCCGGGGGAAAGCTGGCAACAATAGACCCCATAGCAACAACAACTTCTAAGGGGGAGCGGGCGGCGCGTGGCTGCTGCAGATCCCACTGCCCACCCCTTGATCTCGGCACGCCGGCCCCGGGAGCCAGGCAGCCCCGTGGGGACAAAGGCCCCCCGCCGCCCCCACGTACAATGGCAGCTCCTTCTTCCCTGCACAATTCCCCCCGGGGTCGGCAAACTGCATCCCCGCATCCCTGCACCCCCACAGGGTGCACGCCGAGGGATGGGGTGGACGGGAGGAGGAGGGCTGTGGGTGTTGGGGTGCAAGCGAGCCCATCGGGGTCCCGTCCCACCTTGGCCGGCATGCACCATGGCCAGCATCTTGGGGATATCTGCAGCACCCCGTGCGAAGGCATGCCGGCTTCCCTACTCACCCGTCCCCCTGCCGCCACCAGCTCCTCCGCTGCCCTCACCCCGTGGGGACTATTTTTAGCTTTTGGGGGACTGCTGCTGCCTTTCCTCGCCTTTGTTACCGAACGCAAACCCCTGGGTTCGAACCGCATCCCTCTCGTTGCATTAGCGAAAGCCGGAGTCATTTTGACTCAATTTTTACATGCAAAGGTCACCATTAAAAAGTCATAATTCAGCACTGCACTGAGGGCTGGGTCCTGCCGGCGCTGTCATTAGAGCAGAATTTAAGGAGGTTCTGCCTGAAACGAGTCGGTATTTTTAGCTAACAGTATCAGGCAGAGGGAGCGGGGGGTGCCTGGGGAGATAACGGCATGGCTTAGATTTCTGCCTTTACGCTCACTGTCACATTAAAAAAAATAAATCATAATTTTGATTTTCCGCGTCCCTGAGGGAGAGATTGACAAGAGCATCCAGTCCTCGTAATTGGATCATTCCTCTGGGAAAGTTGGCTCCTCCGCTGAAATCCTTACATGCTCTAAGGAAAATTGCTCTCAACGTTATTGAAAATATTTTAGGAGACTGAAGATTCTGGGACCTTTCCAATTCAAGTGCTCCAGCCGGTCATGCCAAAGGAAGACAATAATGGGAACCAAATCTGGAGAGCATTGCGCTTAATTGGAGCCCGATCCTGCAAGCCTGGAAGGCACACGTCCCCTGCCAGGGCTCTGGACCCTCCTTTGGTAGGGACTTACAGGGAGGAGCTGTTAGGATGCGTTCCAAAATACATGGCTGAAATAAATTATTTAAAATGTTTATTTTTTTTTTCTTTGATAAAAAATTCAAGTGTTTTGACATGGGTAAGCGCCGTAGAGCAGGGCTGCAAGCGGCCGGCACGAAGCCTCTCCTGCAAAAGCCTTTTCCCTGCTGCCATGGGGCCGTTAGCATTTTGGAGACAAACTTCGGGGATGTGTTTGGGTGGTGGTTTCCATGCTCAGGGTGCTGAGGTCCCTCCTAGAGATGCCCTGCCATCCCCACCCTCTCTTGCTGTGGGAGCAGAGAGATGGTAGCCGCCCAGCTGGCGGGTGGCAGGAGGTAGCGTAGGAGCAGGGAGGGTAGAGAAGTTGACTTATCGTTACCGCCATACAAATTAATGCTCCTTTTTGATTAAAACTTGGCCTCACATGAAATTTGCCAGCGGCAGAAGCATTAAAGATGGAAACTTTTCATAACGCCGGGCCAAGGCGGAGGAGGGCTTTGAGGAGTTCCTGCTGAATCGGCTTTACACAATGGCACGCGTGTGCAAGCCGTCTCATTACTTCCCCGTGGCAAGAGAATACGCTGTTTAGAGCAGATGCCGTCTGTCAGCACCCAACGGGGTGATGGGCGCCTTGAAGGGAGACGTTGGAGACTTTCCATCATTTCACGTGAAAACGATGATGCCCTGCATCCGCGGCAGGAACGGCTAGCTTTACCCGGCTCGCTTTTGGAGGATGGGGTTAAAATGGAAGATTTTTGATGAGATATAGTCTTCCCTGCCTTCCACATAAATTAATTGTACAATTTAATAAACTAACAGGTGGTTCCACTTCAGACCGAGCAGATGTTAGCCTGAATGAGCTGAGTCCCCTCTCACCATCCCTTCGTCCCCCAGATATTTCTTCCTTTATATCTTCCCCTTTCTCTTTGCCTTTTCCCCTCTTCTCTGTCTGATTTATGAGCAGCTACAGTATAAAATGTTTTGTCTGGCCTATATGAATATTGATGATGGGGTAGTGTTGATTTTAGCTGTATTCATAACTTTTTGTGCTTGCTGGAAGCATCCCTTCTCACAGGCACCGGTGATGCTCTTTATTTCCCTATTTATTTCATGGACCACATTTTCGGAAGGCAGCCCCATTTGTTAAGCCTGCGTCTCGCACACACATTTGTCTTTCATTATTTTCCAAGGAGAAGACGATAAGTACTTACACAAACCTACGAAGAAATTAAGCACACAAAACAAATGAGCCTGGCGTGTTCACATTCTTTCATTTCCAAGTGATAATGCCCGAGAGGAAACACTTGTGTGACCGCAGATGGAGGATGGGTTGAGAGCCCTGGGAGGATTTGGGCTACCCTCTTTAGAGGAAAGCTCTCTTGTATTTCCCATGTGGAGAGAAAAAATGATAGCACTGCTAATGACTGGGGCATTGCAGTACACCGAAGGGAAGGAGGAGGTAGCTGGGGATGGAGGAAAGACTAGAAAATAATAATGGGAAATGTTTTGATAAGAAGCGTTGCGGTCTTATACAAATATTCAAAAACTTCTGGAGCCCATTTATCACTAGATTGAACCCAGATGACAGCAAGCTGTTTGTATGGGCTGGAATGTGCCTCCAACAGGCTCTGCAGACACCCAGGTCTCCGGGCTGGGGAGCTGGAGGGGAGCGCAGGGTGGGAGCACCCACAGCCCTGGGTGGGTCACGCACCCCTCGTCTCCTCCAGTGCCCAAAACGGCCCCGTCTGAACTCGGCTGGGCAGTTCTGCACGCGTGGGACCTGCCTGCAGTCACTGACTGGGGAGAGGCTTCAAATACAGGCACAATCCTGAAAACAGTGTGAATTACACATGAAAATCGCCTTAAACTTTTCAAAGGCTCTGAGGGCAGGTCTGTGCCCAGCCCACATCAAAAGCCAAAGGTGATCTGGCTCCTGTGCCTTTGAGAACATCTAAAACACTTACAGTAAATGAGCATTTACACCTCTCACTTGTCCAAACTTCCTTTTCCCTCCTCTTACTCCAGCAAGCACCACCATTTTAACTTCCTTTATATCCTTCTGATGTTCAGGAACAAGCGGCAATAAAAAGTGTTAAACCCTAATTACTAATTTCCTATTGGAAGCTCTGTAAGTGTGACCCCGGGGTTTATTATGTTCCCTGGAGCAGATGCAGGGCCGGGAGCATCCAGCCCTGCGCTCCAAGGGTCGCAGCATCATTCATTGTTGGCCTTTGGCTCCTTACCTCTGCGCGGGCAATGTTTGTAAGTCATAGATTTAATACAAAAGCCAACAAGAAAATCCGATGTCACCAAATAAGCCTTTCCTTCATCAGCTGTCAGCACTGGTTTCTGCCATCGGTCTCTGTAAAGCATTTTGGAAGGATGAACTCTAAACATCGGAGCACTATGACCGTTTCTTTCCTTCTTCCAGCAGGCTCCATATCCATAAGGTCCCACCTCATCGCTCATAGTTACATGAATGACCCCCCCAGGAACCCACCTGGAGCCGTCCCAGTGTCCTGGTTGAAGCACTGTTGAAGGACTTCAAGCCTTGTTGAAGTGTTGAGGCACCAAGATGCAAAGGGATCCTATGTGGGGAACCCATCCCACCCCCCTACCACAGCAGAATCCTCCTGTGGCACTTCTGCCCCACAGCCTCCACAACGAGAGCCTTTCCTAGGAGAGGCAGTCTTGGCCCAGGCAGTGGATGCACATTGCTTGGGCCAGAGTTGGCCCCTGGGGACCTGGGCTTGTTTGCACAAACAGCGCGTTGGCTAATGCAGAGCAGCTCCTGGAGAGCACCCGATAGCGATCGGCAACTGCAGAAATGAACTTGGGACGCGTAATTCCCGTCAAGCAGGAATAATCTTCAAAGTCCTACTGGGGTGCTTTTTGGACGACAAGGCAGTTTTCCCGGCTGTAAATGGGATGTGAAAGAATTAACTGAAGTTGGAATGTTATTGTTTGTGTCAGACTCTGTTAACCACGTTAAAACTATATATAATACTTCAATTTCCTATGTAAAAACTCTCTAATGGGCAATATTCAGAAATCAAAGTCTTATGTAGCGGTTAATCTTCTGCACGGACAACGCCAAGTTTAAATCCAGTCCAAATGCCACTTCTCAGTCACAGCTTTAAAGGATTATAAATGATTATAATGGTATTTGTCTACTTGCCTGATACATAAGTTCATGTCAATGTTATCTTGAAAATTGACATTCGGTTTCATCTTTGAGGTGAGAGAATAAACTGTTGACTACCAGCTTCAGAGAGGAAAATGGATTAGCTATAATGTAATTAGAGCTCCATTCACAAATGATTATTTTAGGCCAGCGCACAAAACACGGCGATAAGGAGCGCATTCAGCAGAGGCGAGCGGAGGAAAGCTTTTGCTGGCATTTGCTCTTTATTCTGCACAGGGCGACGTGCTCCCTGCGTGCAGCTCCTGCTCGAGAAACACGTAATATTTGCGCAGAGTGGGCAAAAGGCAGCTCGTGCTCAAACACTTTCATTTCCATTATTTCAGGTGCGCGCGTGAACCGTGGCAAAAGGTTTGCGGCCGCTCTCCCCCCTCCGAGGGATCTCACAGCGGAGAGATGCTCTATTTTGATGCCTCCTTTTTTCCTGGGCCCTGCCCCGGCACACCAACGCCAACAAGACGGCCTCCTCCGGCTCTTGGGTTTTAACTTCTTCCAGCACTCCAAAAACGAAGACGACCAAAACCGCTGCGACTTTTCAATGCGTTATTTGTCTATGTGCCTCTTTAGCTCTTAAAAAATACATGAAAGAATAAGGATTGTCCCCGAGGATGAAGGAACAATGGGAAGCAGTGATAGTTTAACAAAAATAAATAAATTAATCTGTATACACTGGTGCTAATACAAATGCTTTGTGAACGGCATGAAAGGTTTTGCATTATTTTTAAAAAAGCACAAAAATCTTTTCTTTTGTATCATAAATTCAATTTAACTTTAAGTAACATGATAAATAATGGCAAATTGAACTTTATTATGTATTCATGAATGCAGTTTAATACAATTGTTATTTCTGGCGTTTGTGGTTTAAAGATATTCCCTTCTGGCTCCGTGTTATTTTTTAATGTGTGAATTTAGAAATAATGACCTGTGGTTTCCCTCGCCCGCGGGGTGCCCGCGCCGTGAAGTGGGGGGACGAGGCCCCGGTGCTGGGGTTCGGTGCTGGCAGAGCCGGGCTTCCAGAGCGCCGGCTGCCCGAGAGCTTCTGCGAGCCACGCTGCCTTTCCCCGTCCCCTGGCGCTGCAGGAAAGGCCCGCGTCTTTAAAAATAAAATGACGGGGGGAATTATGAAGTGGGGATTATTTTCCGAAGACAATGCGAACTCCGAGGCATGAATGTCACTCCAGCGAAAGTCCCGTGCAAAGCCCTTGCCTTGGCAGCTCCGTAATAGCAAAGGCGGCCCCACGAGCGCGCGGGGAGCGAGCCAGCAAGCACGCCAGCCCTGCTGTGCCTCGCAAGCCGGGCTCCGGAGAGCCAGACGAGAAACCGCCAAGACGTCTTGTTTTGGGGACTGAATTGCTGCGTTCCCGCGGCGGGCTGGCTAAGCCCTCCTTATCCCCTGCCCGCCACCCCCCACGGCAAGGGGAGCCCCAAGGACGGGGCCGCGGGACTCGTCCCTCCCCATCCCCTCGCCACCGCCCTCCCCACCTCTGCCCCGCACGGGGGTAAAGTCTCCATCACAGAGCCGCCAAAGGAGGGCACATCTGCACATCCAGTAATCACCTCCTATCAAGAATATTAAAACACCCACTCTTTTGGATGATTAGAGATAGCCATCACACTGGCTTTTTAATAGAAGCGAATTTATAAAAATTATTAAAATCATGATGGGGATTAAATTTTATATATATACCTACGCGCGGCAAACAGCAGAAATGCGATTTGCAGATGTAAATTCTGTATGTATACTCTAGGTTTTCACACGGGCAAAGCAAACGAGCGTTGGTGCCTGCAGAAGGATGCACAATCCTACAGCTTCAGCGCCGGGGCTGAGATTTCTTGCAAAGGGACTTTGGCAGAAAAATAACCACAGTTACTTAGAAAAAGTTTTCCTCTTCTTGCTGGATACCCCTTAAATTTAGATAATTTCAGATGGACAAATTAAAAAGTACATTTGAGATAAAATACACAGTCAGACGTAGATTTAAACTCCGGATCTGACTCCAAAACCACTTGCAGTTTGACACAGCGCAATGATTTACTGCGTCGCATGATTATATCCTGTAGGTAGCAGCTCTGCAAGTAGGAAATAATTCAGTCAGGGATGTGGAAAAGAAATAACTTTTATTCCGAGGACAGGACTTCAAGAGGAGCAGCACAAAGCCGAAACCCCATGGTTTCCAAGGGGAAGGCACCGTGCCACCCAGCGGGCTGCCCCGTGGGGATGTGGGCTGGGAGATGAGGATGGGAGTCCCCATCGCACCCTGCCAGCTCCTGGGGTGAAAACTCTGGCTAGCGACTATGGGGTAGGATACAATTAACCAGCAGCAGTGTAGGGTTGTTATGATGTGCATTTGAGATCCTGACCCGTAACTGAGCTTCTTTTCTATTGTGGTCTGTGAAAATGATATAACCATACGTCAGATAAACTCTTCTACCCGCTTCCTCTGTGCACGAGGCAATGTTCTCTGAAGGCCCTTCATAAATACCCTGCTACACCTTCCCAGATTTAATTATAAAAATACTTGAAATACAATAGTCCTTCACATCCAGGTCTCTTTCTAATTGAGTTTTGATACGGATACGCGCCCAGGAGACCCCAGGCTGATGCATGCCAGATGGAGGGACCGAGCCCCTCTCTCCCCTCTCCCTGAAGCACAGCCACAGCAGGGGGATGCGTCGGGTGTCCAGGCTCATCTCTTGCATCCTCCATCCCCTCCCGGCCGGCAGAGACAGAGCTCGCTCGTGTGCGGCAGTTTGTCCCCGTAATGTCACCTGCAGCGCCCGCTCCTCCCCGGGAAGGGTGTACTTAAGCCTGCCCAGAGCTGCCTGCTTCTCTGTGAGCGGTCTGTCACCGACACTTCCCCAGCTAGTTAGATTATCTTTGCAAAATTAATTCTGAAAAAAGACTTAAACGCGAAATTAGTAAGTGGTTACGGCGAGCGGTGCGAAGTGATGACTTCCCGGCTCGCGCGCCGGCGCGGTGCCGGTGGGCAGTACATCAAGGGAGGGATGACACCCCGGTGATGAATTACTCGCTCCTATAACGTTGCCCAGCTGGAGTGGCTGGAGCAAGCCTTAATTTACTATTTATAAACCTCTCCAGCTGTATTTTCCTAGGCAAAGCAGCTGGCTCGTTGCGGGAGTGTGAAGGAGAGGATGTTAACAGGTTGGCTGGCCGGACTCCGGAGAGCATTTTCGGCAGCACATGGGAAAGGGTTCATGTGCAGGACAGTGCCGAAAATCCTCTGCTGGCCAGGGCTGGGCTGCAAAACCTCCCGGGGCCAGGCTGGCGAGGAGGATCTGGCTATTTACTCACTAAAAGACGATATTACTCCAATGACCGGTGCCAAGGGAATGGCTGAGAAAGGCAGAGCCAGGGGCTGGTGGCAGCCAGCCTGCTGGTGCCCGCAACACAAAGTGGTGAAAAAAGCCTCGTTTCCCTTTTTACCCTCAATGTCCTGCTGAGCCCCCAACCTGGGCAACCCCCCGCTGTCCCGCTCTACCACCCATGGGGCCTGGCTCGCCCCATAGCACCCACCCCCGGAGGCACGGGATGCGGTCCTTGGGGAGGATGTGCTGGGACCCATGGGAACCAGGGGCTCCCCCACACCTTGGCTGCCCCATCGGGGGAAAAGCCACAGAGAAAGGGCAGTGAACGGTGCAAACCAGAGCATACACTGGTCACACACCTTCTCTCTGGCAGGCGCCATCCGAAGGTTTCTGTAATTCCTGCGCTTTGTGCTGGGTGACACATCCCCACCGCTCTGCATAGGCTTCTCCCGGCACTGCTAATGCAAACATTTAATTTTGATGATTTATAGCATGGCTATAAAAAAACTCTGGATTACACTTTGGAGTCAAGGTCTGAGCTTGAGAGCACATTTTTATAGAGTCAGCATCTCTGTTTTTAAAAGTTATACTTCAATATTAAATATGACTTTTTTCAGCAAGTCAATAAAATCCCTTTAGACCAGATAATAAACTCATTTCTTCTGGGCTGGCTATTGTTTCTACACTGGGTCATATCCTGCAGCCTTTAACACTGCTAAGCATTTAGCCTCTCCGATTAGGATTTTTGCCTTAAAACCCTCTCAGGCGTGTGCCCAAGCATGGCTGTTGCCCCATGGTGCAGGTCACACAAACCAGCTCCACCAAGTTTTCCTTCCCTTGTACAGGCACTGTTCTTCAATGCAACACGGTTTTAAGAAGAAAGCACCAAGATGTGTCATAATAAATTAGTTTAATCTAATCATACCAGCTCTCCGGATGGAAGGAGATAAATCTCTGCACTATCTTCAAAATACATGTACAGGAGAAAGTCTGGGTTCATAACAAATGCTCAAATATTTCAATTTATTAAATGAGCCATATAATATTTCTTCTTATATGCTATATTCTACAAAAAGCTGCACAACTTTAACAGCAAGTAGTTCTTACAAAGCTTTTTACAGACATTGATGACTCCAGCTTGATTCCCCGAGTTGTGGCTGAGGAACAGCTTTGCTAATACAGGTTCCCCTTTGGCATCCAAATAAGCTTTAAATAATTTTTAGGGTTCCCACTGGCCTTGGCACTGAGACGTCCAAGATGGAAACCTTCCATAGGAAGCCAATAAGGCAGTCAGCAGGGTTTGGCTCAGTGAGCCTCCCCAGCCGCACTCAGCTGGAGCAGGATGAGAAGACGGAGGGACACGGGGATGGGCAAAGCGAGCACTCCGAGCCCTGACCCCTCTCCTGTGGTTGCTCCTGCACCTAAAACCCTGTCTAGACCAAGGGGCAGCAGGAGAGATGCAGTTATGACTCACGGGTCTCATGTGATCCTGTTTGGCTGGGCTGAGCCCATCGTGGAAGCTTCTGGTGCTCATCCCTGTCCTGTCCCTGTCCCCATCCCATCCTGATCCTGGTGCATCTTGTCCCCAGTGCATCCCCATCCCTGGTGCATCCCCATCCTAAGTCTCAATACATCCCCGTCACATCCTCATCCCACCACCATCCCCGATGCATCCCAGTGAAAATCCTCATCCCATCCCTGTCCCTGTCCGATCCTCATCCCATCCTCTACCCAATACATCCCCATCCCATCCCCACTGTGCCTGGCAGCAGAGCTGGGCTTGGGCGGAGGCTGGGAGGTGGCCCAAAGCTGGCTGTGCCAGGGCTGTGGTGCCAGGATCAGGCCCCGTACTTGGGCACTGCTGGGCTGAAAGGAGAAGATGCCTACGGTGGGGGAGCTGATGGTATCAGTCACTGCAGGAGACAATCCAATGTCACGGCACGGATAATATTGCTATTAAAATGTTGTACAATAAAACACAACTTCTGCATTTAAAGGAAAACAAGTGTTTTATGTTTTTAGAGCTCTCAGAATTATCCTGTAATCTAATTATCCCGTAATCTAAATTTTCTAATACAAGTTTCTGTGGAAAAGGGTATCATAAGATAAAGAGAAATTAACTGATTATAAGGATTGTAATTCTTTAAGTACATATTTATCAGACTGTTTGCTCATTCTCTTCTAATATCTTGACATAAGAGTGTCAAATTAAACACTAGCCAGATTATGATAATACTCAGCACTTTTGTAGCTTTCCTATCTGATTTGAAAAGCTTTCTTCTCCGCAAATGCACTTGAAGTTGGTGCTTTATAGGGTTTGATAGAATTCATTTCAGGGTTCATAAGCCTTCTCTGAACCATTTAACAAAATCTCTGCAGCATCCCTTTCTTGAATAGGGAATAGATTCCGAATACCAAAGAGCGGTTTAATTAATTTGTCTAATTAATTGAGGGAAATGGAAGTTATTTCTTTTCTGCAAATTGTTTCATGTTAACAGCAGCGAATGTCAGCTGAATTACACGGGTGATACAGCCCCGGCTCCCGCCGAACACGAGGTTATCTGGGTGGTGTTTTAGCGGTACATGAAATTTGATGTCTGCGACCATCCGGGGCCAGCCGCCCGGGTGAGTCTATAATTACTTTTGCCACTTTGCTTTTGTGGAGTCATTCATTATGAGCTCGTTCTTATCTTGTCATACCTCCGTGTCATTAGCAATGTTTGAATGCATTAGTGACCAAAGGCAGGTTTAGCAGGCAGCGATTAGAGCGGCGGGGCCGCCAGCCGCCTGAGTGATGTTTGAAATATTGGAATTGTTCTGCTCATTTCTATCCAAACAGGAGAGTGAGGCGTCAGCCGCGAAGCCGGTGCTGCTCCGAGAGGGGAAACACGTCGCTCTTTTATCATGGCGCGATCGCTTTCACAATTAACCTCATATTAGCTGGGCTCCAAAGCCACGGTGTCCATTGAAACAGGACACGCGGTGCCGTAGCAGCAAAGGTTTGTTTAAACAAGGGAAACACTTGGGAAAGCAGCGTCTCACACCCCCACCTCCCGTTAAAAGCTGCTTCTGCCCATCCCAGAATACACACACACACACGCGCGCACACACACACGTGTGCATCTCTAAATATGTAAGTGCTCACAGCCTTGCTATATGGATGTGCAATATATATGCAGCTGCCTTGCTGTAATAGAATCATAGAATCAGAATGATTTAGGTTGTAAGGGACCTTAAAGACCATCCAGTTCCACCCCCCTGCCCTGGGCAGGGACACCTCCCACCAGACCAGGCTGCTCCAAGCCCCATCCAGCCTGGCCTTGAACACCTCCAGGGATGGGGCAGCCACAGCTTCTCTGGGCAACCTGGGGACCTCCAGCCTGTCAGGGGAAGGTTTAATTGGGCTGAGCCCCCAGACAGCATTATCTGAGCCCCAGCCCCAAGGACAGCCCCTGGTGGGGGTGCAGGGGGGTCCTACTGCTCCCCTGCTCCCCATCCCCACCCGTTAGCCCAGGTAGGACATCACCGCTCTCCCCCAGACCCAGTGGCAGCTCCTGGTTTCCAGCCCACTGCTCTCAGACGAACCAGATCTCAAATCTTCCTAACACCCGGAATATTGATCTTCCAAAAATGAACTGAACAGCGAAACGTATTTCCATTTATGAACTATGAATTCAGTTCTTTATTAAAAAGCCCGACTGCGTCCTCCTGGAGTCAAACATTATGGGATAGATTTAAAAAGTGCCGGTCTGTGTTGCAGATGCAATTAATTGCTGGCTAAAAGAGTACCATGTAGCCAGTCGTGCATGCAGACATCTAGGTAGGGACTGATATTGTGGCATTTTCTGAAGCTCTAAAGATATCTAAGGCATCATATATTTCTAATAAAGGCAACTTTTGTATGCACGCGGTTCCTGAGCTCGGACAACATCTGTTGTGCTTTCTCTTCCTGCAAAATAGCAGCAGATTTTACTCTGCTGTAGAAACAAACAATTTTTATGGGAATAAGAGAAAGTTTTACTAGATACGCTCTTGCAGATCTCATCTAGTACTTACTAGAGGAGTTGAGCATTTTCAAAAAGGCTTTGAATGGTTATGCCATGTGGTGTTAGTATATATGAAATTACTGGCACAGCTTTTGCACTCTGCTGCATTTCAAAAGCTGGAGAAGTATGTCCTTTGATTGCTTTAAATTTATTTGCCCTTAATTTCATCGCATGAACTCTCTTTCTCATCACCTGGACGTTGCTGCATAGCACAGAAATTAAGCTTGATTACTTTTTTTCTTTGTTTCTTTGCCATATGTAAAACTGCTCTGGTTTTTTTCCCCGTTAAAGCGGTCCCTAACACTTGCACTTGTGGAAGTGCTCCCAGGTGCCCCATCTTTGCTGTCCCTCCCTGGGGCCGTGAAAGCGGCTGCAGATCATCTCCCCCCAGTACGGTGCGGGGAAAAAGCCAGCACAGAGAATCGCAGGGATTTCCAGCAAACCCTCGATGTGATACAAAATGTTTGTAGCACAGAGAATTCATAAGTTACTGCTAAGAAGAGATAGAGGAAAAAACCTAATATAGGCAGCTGCAGAGCATTTTTGTACCCTCCACAGAGTGCAAGTCTTTGGACATTGTTTGGTAAGAAACATAATTAAGCAAATGATTATTAGGTAAAACACACCATGGTTTTACCAGGAAGAGATATGTTCACTCTCACCTGACATGTACCTTTCTTGGTGAGGTAAGTGGTTCATTCAACAAGGAAAATGGGGTAAGTGTAACCAGCCCACATGTCCATTTGACGTCATGCTACAGAAGAGCTTGCTTCAATCAGAGGATGGAGGCCTTCATTGAGAGGACGACCTTCAGCATGAGGACCTGGCTGCCCTAGACGAGTAGGAAGACGTTCGCCGGGAGGACATGGCTGGGCTGGAGAAGGGGAATGTCATATTATGATTCCTGTGTAAACTAGGTGAGAAGGTATGTGAAGGACCAACACCATGACCACAAAGTAACCATGGGCCACCAGTATGGGATGGCCATGAAGGGAAGCAAGCAGCATTCCAAGTGGCTCCCCAGGAACACGTCCAGTTCTGCTGCAGGACCTCCGTGCAACCGTGGCAAGCCCTGCTCAGCTAGACATCGCCTTCAAGAGATGTCGTCATCTCCGCCTGGCAGGCCATGGTGGAGGAGGACAAAGTACAAAGAGCTGGGCATGGGCAAGAGCCCAGGAAGGCCACGCTGGCTCTGCAGCCCCATCAGGAAAAGGACCTAGACAGGCTGAAGGACATCCCTGGTCCAAGAACAAAACACCTGTGAACCGTCTCAGAGGTAACTGGCTTTGAAATGGGGTTTCTGTTTTCTTGATGAGAAGAATGACGTTCTGCAGCAGCCACACAAACACGTGTGCGCATGGGGGAACGTGGGAGGAAGAGAGGAAAGCAGCCTTGCGGGGGTTGGATTGGTCTTGTCAAATTTATGGAAGGGATTATATCCTGCGGTTGCCTATGTACACAGCATTTTCTTCCCCTGAACTCAAACTGAAATCCCTTAAGTAGAAATTGTATGCCCCTTTCTGGCTCCCACTGCAAATTAAATCAAATACTTGGACAATTAGTACAATCGTCATGTCAAGGGAACAGCCTCAAGATACAGTAAACACACTGTACAGCGAGTGAATGTTTGATATAGCTAAAAAATCTTTACAGTCATGATATTTTACACTAAGCCACATTGATTTCCCGTCAATTTTTTTATATCAGTGTATGTAATCCTGGTTCAGCAAAAAATACAATAAATACTAGAAGCGATATATCCAAATGGCATATAGCAGACATTTTGCAGTAACTCAGTTCATAGCCTAATCATAAATAAATCAAAATGAAAACAA
The DNA here is from genome assembly GCF_028500815.1 of Rissa tridactyla. Taxonomy (NCBI): domain Eukaryota; kingdom Metazoa; phylum Chordata; class Aves; order Charadriiformes; family Laridae; genus Rissa; species Rissa tridactyla. Next base: position 9,605,695 of record NC_071471.1, read on the forward strand.
AAGCCAGCACATAAATCCCGTGTATAACCTACACCCTTACTGAGATGTAAAATACAGGGGAAAAACGCAGCCGGACGGTGCGAGGCTGGGGATGCTGCACATCTGGCAGCCTGGACCGCGGCTCTCCTTGCTTATCTGAGAATTTGCTTTTCTCCTTTCATTAAATTTTGCAAACATATTACAGCGTTTCATCTGTCAGTCCTAATACTGAAAGACCATATTAGCCTACATATTACCTGGTTCCTGTCTCCTGAAAACTTTGATAAGACCAGGCAGAAATAGCTCCAAAAAGCCACATAATCATTTTGCGCTCTAAGCCCGGCTTTATGGAAATGGGCAGAAGGAGCCGTGAAGGAGGAACGTGAGGGCTGGAAATTAAAAATACATAGCGAAGCACTAAGGACGAGCAGGCGGTAATGGAAGGGGTGGGGAAGCAAAGGAAACATGGGCAGATGCCTGAACTGGGCTGAATAAAGAGCAGCGGCTGCTTGGTGCTGTTCATTTTGCTTAGTAGGGGACAATTTATTAATTGGGATTGATACGCAGGAGAGATGCAGAGGAGGAGGAGGAGCCCATCCCCGTGGCGTCACATCCCGTCCCCGTGCCAGGGATGCCAGCTGGCAGCGCACCTCCTAGGCTTCCGAGCCAACGCCATCCCCACATTTTAAAGTAAGGTTCCTTTTGGAGAGCTGCAGAAGTACAGGATAAGGATAAAATTGTCTGGAAAAATGGCTAAGGTATTCCCAGGAAGAAACTTTTCTGACGTTAGTCTCACTTAAATAGATGGCGCTTGCATATCTGAGGGCAGAGCTGGGCCCATATATGTCGCCATAATGAAGGTCAGGTTTAGAGGACAGAAAAAAATAGTTTTGGGGGTTTTCTTTTGAGAGGGCACTTAATGGGTATTATGTAACACTCTCACATTTTTGCAAATATGTCACATTTCAGTGTATATATACATATATATGTCAATAAGATTAGAAGAAACACTGTATTTCATTAGCAGTTGTGGTAGCTGATCAATACGTTGTGTTTTATCAAAGCTCCGCGGAAGGGTTGAGTTTTGCAATACGATTAGTACCTCGCGCTCTTCCCCGCTGACATGCTTGTGTCTCATTTACGCAGGGCTCCTCATCCCCCTCTGCCTCGTCTGACACCCCGGCTCTTGCCGGTATAACCACCACTTCACGAGAAAGAATTTCCATTTATCAGTATTTTCAATACAACGGTATGTTAATTCTGAAATCCATATTTAGCCACTTAGTCAATGCCATGGTGGTATATTTTAGCTGAGTGAGTTTAAAGCCTCCCTATTCAGTGTTTCATGTAATCTCTTGTAATATTTAAGGTGTTGCAGATGCGTTGTTCTACCAGATATTGGAGCTCCTACAGTTTTCTGCAGCTGTATGTGGAAGTTGCTTTTCACAATTGATTTTTTAGTTAATTTAAAATAACAAGACAAACAGCCTATGCACTAAATTCAGTATAAGCGTGCATACTTTAAAATGGGGTTAAAGTCATTTTAACTAGAGATATTTCTTCAGTCTGCCTGTAGGGAAAAAAAAAAAATAAAATCAATCCTAACTTAATTGGAGACCACAAACCAACTTCCACGTTCACTGCTTCCTATGAGGAGGACACGAGGCTGTATTTACAAACAGGATTTGGAGCAGGGAACCCGCTGAGCCTGTTGCATATCAAGCAATTTTAATTTTTGCTACTTGAAAAAGCCCAATGGCCACCGTGCTCTCACGAATTTGGGGAGACCGCCGCAGCCGGTCGCTCTTTCAAGGGCTCTGAATATGAACAGCAATGCTTATAAACCCCCCGGGACTCCCTAAAAGCCCTGTGGAAGTGCAAAAGATTATGAGTATGGGATCAATGCTCGTATATCTCCTTCGTGCCATGTTTATTGTGCAGCTGCTGCTGCAGCGCCCGTGGGAATTGGGTACCGGATCAATGGGTCAATCCTGCCTCCCGGCTCCGTCGCCGCCTCTCGCCGAGCATCCCTCCCCAGGCTCAGCCCACACCTTGGGGGGTTCTGAGCAGGAGTTTGCACCCTGAGCCATATGCCAGGAGCTGGGACCCTGGGCGGGTTGTGGGGCCATGAACCCCCTTTGAGGGTTTGCAGCCCCCTCGGCGCCGCAGCGAGGGCAGGGGCGGGATGGGGGAGTTGATTTCTCCCCTGCTTCGGGAACGTTGAATATTTTCTTCCCAGTTTTCTGAACATGGGAAGTTTCTTGCTAAGTGTTTTATCAACGCCTGCAAGGAGGGAGGTTTAATCCTCTTTGTGTCCTCCAGATGTTACTGCAGCAGGGAAGCAGCAACCGGGCTGCCGGGCACTGGGCGCAGACGGCCAATGCTGGGTTTATTTCCTTGGCAAAATAAACCCAAATGGAGATTACAGGTATATTGCATGAAAACCTAAGTCCAAGAGGCAAAACTTTCCACCTCATTATATCCACACTTCCAGACGTTATGTTTCAGTTTGCGGAGCAAGAAGTGGGACAGGGCTTCTCCTTTTCTCTGGGGGAGAGCAGGGCCGGCAGCGCCGCAGTCCGGCTTTTCTCTGGTAATGAGGAGCAGCGGCACCGCGCCGTGTCCATCAAACTGCTTTTTGAAATGAAACTCACAATATAAGTGCAAAAAAAACCCAACAGGCTGGGGAAAAAGGGAAAAAAAAAAAGGATAAAAATCGTATTAGTGCTGGAAATTCAACTTTCTACTTTTCTTCCTATACCAGAATTTAATAAACCCCTGCCCGGTCCCAGCGCCGCTGAAAGCCACGCAAGCCCCAAGCAAGCAACCTCGTGGGCGACCGCACCGCGCAGACGCCACATCAAGTCTTTATTAAACCCAGTCCTAGGAAAAAAAAAGCATATTTCTGCAAAACTGAGTAACCAAACAGGAGACGCAAGAAGCTACAAACAAAACCTCTCCAGAGATGACTTTTTTAGCAAGTCACATCTGCTTATGTGCAACTTAGAGGGAAAGAAAGAAGAGTCTCTTGGGCTGGAGGTGGCAGCAGCAGCTGGAGGTTAGGCAAGGCATCTCTGGCCAGCTGTGGTGGTGGTTTTGGGGTGGAATAGGGAAAGGTGGCCGAAAAACAGACACGACTCCAAGAGGGGGGATGTCAGTGATGCCAAAATTCAGCTTTAAAAACAAGCAGCCCTCCTTCTTCTTCCTCTTTTGAACAATTCATCAATTGTTATTTTACTTTGTGATTTAAACTAGTGCAGGAGTTAATGAGGGTTTAATGAGAGAAGGGCGTTGTCCTGCGGCCACCAGCATGCCTGCCCGGATATGCTGGGCTGAGGGCAAGGGGTGGCCACCGCAGAGCCCCACCAAGCCCCGAAGCTCCTCCAGGAAGAGGAGCCCGGCAGAAGGGTCCCTTTGCAGGATGTCCCTATGCAGCACCTCACCCTCCGGGAGGGCGAGAGCAGCATCAGTGCTGGCTGTTTAATTTGTCCTCTCTGTGTTCACAAAATCAGAGGGTGAAGGAGCAGGAGGATGCTGGAGCCCGGGAGCTGGTTGCACCCAGAGTTTGCTCTTCCCAGGTGCAAAATACACAGCCACAGTCTTAACGCAGCAGCTGCCCTAACAGCGCTCTCCAGACGGGGTACCCCAGAGGCGCTGTGGGGCAGCTTCAGGCTTGGCACTGCCTGGGATCCCCAAGAATTGGGATGTCCTGGGTTGGAGTAGGCTGGGGTTTGGGATTGGGTTTGGGATGGGTTTGGACTTGGATTTGGGTTGGGTTGGGGTTTGGGGTGGGTTTTTGTTTGGGTTTGGGTTTATGTTTGGGTTTGGGTTGGGTTCGGGTTCGGGTTTGGGTTGAGTTCAGGTTCAGGTTTGAGTTTGGGTCAGGGTGAGGTGCAGGTTTGGGTTCATGCTTGGGTTTGGGTTGGGTTCAGGTTTGGGGTTGGTTTGGGGTTGATTTTGGGGTTGAGTTCACGTTCGGGTTTTTTTTCGAGTTCATGTTCAGGTCCAAGTTTGAGTCTCTGGGTTGGGGATACGGGTTCTGGCCCATCCCCAGGCCCCCAGAGCTGCCCCCAGCTAAGGAGGATCTGAAGCGCAGAGGGATGGCGAGGAGCAGGCTGCACTAGCCGCAAGGCTGAGAATCCAAAATCTTATTAGGATGAAAGGTGTTTGCTATCAGAGCAGAACTTTCCCAGGGCACTTCTGAAGCAGTGCCTGTAGGAAGATGAGTTTTCTAAATGACTTTTCTAACTTCTTTTTTGGCTTGCATTGGTAATTGGTTCATTTCCAGGTACTAGCAAGAATGTAAATATGGAATGAATCAACTTTTTCCACATTTTCTTTAGCAGCCCTTTTATGAAGAACAGATTTTCCACAGAGGAAATTAAAAAGTACATAAAACTGAGAAACCATGGTGTTGTTGAGAACAGCATCAGCTTTCAATGTCACTTTATAACTGGCAGCACATACTGTATTCGAATGGCATTAATATAAAGTACAAAGTTTGTTTCAATTAGCTTCGTTTTTCTTTCAGAAAAGGAATTATCATAAATCCCTGAAATAACATTTGTCCAAAAGAGATGTGTATCATTACTTTAGAAATCTTTTATGTCTGTTTTTAAATTACACTTCCTTGTAAAAATGACTATACATTGATTTAATAAATATACTTGATTTGTGTATATTGCTTAAATTAAAAAAAGACGCTACATAACTCCGATTTCCTGTACAAGACTGTCAAATAGTTTTTTCTGCAGTAAATTTGTCGAGAAGTCTCTTGCCGTGTTGTTCTGCGTATGGGCATGTAAGCGAAGGAGAAAGAAGGGATTGCCTTAGCATTTGGTTCCTATTTCTTTCTGGGCAGGGTTCTTTTGAACAACTCCTACAATGATCTTCCTTCTCGATGCATCTGTAAACAACTGAGGCCCGGGCGGTTGGTGGAGGATGATGGATTCGGACGGCTCGGGGAGCGGAATTGACCACAGGGATGGCTGGGTTGCAATCCCAGCCCCACGCTTGGACCCTGGAGGGTCCTTCTGCTTCAGCCTGGGGGACACGGCGGGAAGAGACCTGTGCCTACGCCAGAGGAACGTACATGCATCTGCATATATATATGTACAAAAGTATATATATATATATGTGCATATACATGTGTGCAGAGAGAGAGAATGAAGAGGTGGTTTATATATGCATACATACACACACACTTATACAAACATATATGCATATATGTATTCGCACGTATATATACGTGTACCAATATATATTTACACATCTAAACCCAGTCCTTTTTTCTCATACTCTCTTTTCAGCGATACGCAGCGGGGAGGCTGTGGTGAGCCGGGGAAGTGGAGGTCTGCCCTGCCCTCTGCAGCCCCTCCACCATCCCAAATGAACATCAGCCTTCTCTGGTTTCCTGGAGAGCTTTCCTGGCTCAGTCTGCTTGCTGCTGAAGAAGCGTTTATGCACGCACAGGTCCCCAAGCCACATGGCAGCGAGTGCCCAGGCACTACAGCACTCCTCCTTCGCGCTGCTGCTCTTCGCTTTCTGAAACATACCAATTTAATGAATTTTAGGATGTTTTTCACCACACTGCACCATATCCCCTAATGCTTCAGGTGTTCCACACATCTTTTAGCAAACCCTGGGGAGAAAGAGGTGCTCTGTACCACCTGAGGGCTGGTGGATATTCCTCCCCGTGCCAGGGAAAGCGAGGACGATGGTGACAGATGGCCAGTGCTGGGCTCAGGGTGGTGGCAGTGATGCGCAGCCATCTCTCAGCGCTGCCAGAGGGCAGGGAGCTGATCTGGGGAAAGCTCTCAACCAAACGTCCGAGACTTGGCATCCTCCAGATGCCTTCAAAGATCTGGAGGAACTTGGACCCAAACCTCATAAAAACTCTTATAACTTATAAAACGTTACATACCTCATAAACTTTATGAGTCCATCCCAAAGGCAGTGCCCACTTCCCGGGCAGTTTTATCATAGAATCACAGAACAGTTTGGGTTGGAAGGGACCTTAAAGACCATTTAGTATCAACCCCTGCCCTGGGCAGGGACACCTCCCGCCAGACCAGGTTGCTCCAAGCCCCATCCAGCCTGGCCTTGAACCCCTCCAGGGATGGGGCAGCCACAGCTTCCCTGGGCAACCTGGGACAGGGTCTCATCACCCTCAGAGTGAAAAATTTCTTCCTGATATATAATTTAAATCTCCCCTCTTCCAGTTTGAAACAATTACCCCTCGTCCTTCCAGACGCTGTTTGGAAGCTGTTACCCCTTGTTTTGAAGTTGTTACCCCTTGTTTTCAGCATCCTGCAGTCGCTCCAGGTGCAGGACCTGGCCTGTCCTCCCACAGGGAGCCGCACCCAGGGCTGCCCCCACCCCAGCGTCCACCGAAGGGGCAATTGCAAACGGGCCCCAAGCCCCGTCTCCAGAAATGCCCTGGGGAAGAGCTGGGGCCGGAGGGATAGGGCATGAGCCAGGGGCTCAGGGCTTGGCATTGCCTCTCCCTGTTTTACGGAGTCACCTACGAGCATCACCGAAGCAAACGAGTGCTATGAAAACCCAGGGACTCTTGTGCACCCATCAAAGCGGCACGTTCATGAGAGATGCTCCACAAATTGTAATTAACGTGAGAGCTATGTGTCGTGCATGACAGCCGGTGCACACCTACAAAAGCATCCTGTCTCGTGAACGTTTTTACTGAAATCCAGGCTAATCCCGGCAGCTTATTTACATTAGTATCTAAAAATATTTGTCCTCTCCTTGCCAGCGTGACACATGCCTTGGCTCTCCGTGTCTCAACAACAAAGGTTTTCTGAACCAGACAAGCTGCATCATAGTTAATATGTACGGCTCATCATTGCATCATGCAATGCAAATTGCAGGACATGCTGCTTTATCGGCTAAGCCGTATTTTAATGTTACTGTCACATTAAATATTTGTTGCTTCGAGTCAGTAAATGACAGAGTCATAAAGTGCGGTGATAGCCAGCATCTTAAGTGTTTTTGATGCCTAATGTGGATTCTGATATTGAAAATAAACCACACGCATTTAGCACTAATTACATGCAAGCTATGATAACAGATTTATTTTACAAGTGCTGAACTGTGATCCACAGCTGTAATAACAAGCTGGGGAAAAAAAATTGTTGAGATGGGTGAGTATGGAGTTGTGAAGGTGAATTGAACTTTTGCTTGGCACTGGTTTGGGTAGTGTGGGGGCAGTTCCTGGGGTTTTAGGCCTGGTGAAGTGATCAAGGAGCAAGAGGCTCCCAACAAGGAAGGTCAAAAACGTGATGGGCTACCAACTATGCCCCGCCGTTACCCTGAGCATGATTAAACCAATGAATCTACAAAGTCATTCAAATGATTCATATCCTAGTGTCACATATGGGTTACTATGGGATCAGCAAAATGCTCACAACTGATGTTCAAAAGTGTCCTTTTCTAAGAGTCTCCGTCGTCCTCTGGTTGCACATGGGTTGTCGGGCTCAACGCCTGCAGCAGAATCCGCGTGCCGGGAGAGTGGGACACCTCTCCGGCCTTTTACAGCATCTGTCAAGCTGTCTGCCTCATCCCACACATCTAGGGCTGGGCACGTAGTTATTTTAATGTATTGCCTAAGAGAGAACATGTTTCCTTTGAAATACACCACTGCAGGCATTTTACCTATTTATTGGAACTGAATTGTTGAAGCTTTAAGCCACAGAGCTGGAAATAGTATTCCTTTAAGAGTATAAACAAAAAAGTCTTTCTTTTGGACTCCATGTTTGGGAAAAAGTTACAGCATATTTGAACAGTTAAAGATCATTTTTATGTAGGCTCATTATATTCATTTTGGTGATGAGCTGCAGACAGCTTTAATAGGTAATATGTACTCTCCAAAAGTAGTGCCCATTATATCTAAAATATTGCATAAACTTTCATGGTCTTGTTCCGCATGAAAAAAATACAGGTACTAATTTTTGGCATGTGTGAGATAAACACCAAAGATACGTGGTGTGGGAAGGAGACTCAGTCGCGCAGTTGTTGTGTTGGTGACAGCACTGGCAGCTCCCAGCTCCTTGCTGCAGCTCTGGTGAAGATGCACGCCGGGCTGACGGAGAGTGTGGTTTTAATTAAAATATCACAAAGGTCTATACATGCAGCTGACAACAGATATAATTTATCTTGTCAGCTTTCCCCACATCAGAAGTGTATTCTTTGAAGTAATAGCAATAATAATAATAAAAATCATCCCTGACTACAATGTGAAGCAAGTTCTCGCGGCTCCCCTGCCTGCGCCTGCCCGCCGGGTCGCTGTCAGCTGGTGCCACGGCTGTGATCACCTCACACATCCATCTTTCCCAGGGATGGGAAGGCAGGAAAGGTCATCACTGGGACGGCCAGAGGAGCAATGCCCAAGCCTGGCAATGTCAGGAACCGGTGAGGTTGGTGCTCGCCAGCTGCACCAAGACTGTGATGGTCCAGCCTGGTCCCACTGCTGTGCATGAGCCCACGGTGTTTGGGAATGGGGATGGAGCTCCCAGCGAGGCCGGGTACCAGCCTCGTGCCCTGCAGCCCGTGCTGGGGGAGGCGATGTGGTAAAGGATGCAGTTTTGCACTGACGAAGCAGCTTTGCCTTCGCCAGCAGACGGTGGGTACAGAGAGCAGGGGAGGGTTTCAGCCAGCGGCGGTGGCCAGATCAGCCGACCCAATGACGACGCAGGAGAGCAGTGGTGGCCACGCTGGACCTGCTCCAAAGCCGGCTCAGGTTCCCTCTGCTGACGAGCCAGAGCATTTGTTTGTGCGTTTGTCCATCATACGACTAGTATACATACACGTATGCATCTGTAAGGGGACTCCAACATTGTTGTACCCAAAGGGAAGGGCACAATTGACCCTCCCAGAGGACCAGAACAGAAACACACCTTGTAAATCTTAACGCCGGCAGTGCTCGTTAGTGTTTGTGTCTGTGACACGCTAACCCTGCTGCCAGCCAGCGTGACGAAGCAGCCCCGGCGTGCCCGCTGTGCATCACCCACCCGCCTCTGCCGGGGAGCCACGTCGGTGTTTCTGCTCTGGGAAAAATCGACCTTCCCAGACATTTTGCGACTCTTCTCAGGAGACCTTCCCATATTCCCTCCACGCATGCTCACCATCCCTGATCGTCCTGCCCCGCACTGAGGTACTCTGCTGCTGGCAGGGGAAAGAGCGATTAATGTACATCTGCTGGGAATTACACAGGACAAAGACAATTGCAGCGTGAAGCAGATCTGATCCCTTTTCCTTCCATTCTCCAAATTATATTTCCTATTCCACTTTTGCATACCATTCAAAGTATGTCTTATATGTAACGTATTGCACAGGGTGTGGCAAACAAACAGCAAAGGGGCCATCCCCCCCCTCTCCCCCTAAACTGACCGCACCGTGCATGGTGTGTTTCCGGCAACGTGTCCGTAACTATCTCAAAGCGCCCATAATTCGGTCTGGGTTTGCGAGGAGGAGCAGGAGGCCACGCGCAGGAATTAAGAGTGCTGCGCACACGCGCTTCTTGCCTGGGGACGCACCTCAGCCCCCTGGACTCGGCAATGTATGACCATCTTGGTGGTTAAAAATAATAATTAAAATATACAAAGTAATTCAGGGCAATTTAGTGAGTGTCTTTCAATGCATCTGGGGGTAAAATGAGAAAACTCCAGAAAGGATCTCTAAAACCTGACCACGTGGTTCTGTTTTCTCTTCCTCTACAATGGAAGAAGATAAACACCTCCCTTCGTTAGTGCCCCTAGAAAGTTTTAGAATTAAAATGCTGATGGAACTTCCAGATTTTATTTCCAGTGGGAGCGGGAGGATGAACCCCGCGGGGCAGTTGGGCCGTGTTTCACACGGGCTTTTCCATTGACACCCCAGCGACGCGGGGCTGCGGCAGCTCCAGCCCGTTCCCTGCCTCCATTGCCTCCTCCCCGCCAGAGCTCCAGCCCCGGCTGCAATTATCATGCAAACCAGCACCTCGCAGACTCGTTAATGCCTTTCAAACCTGAAGTTCCTTGAAGTTCTGAGGATTTTAAAATACTGATGCCCATTAGCAGCGTGATTTCCTGCGACACAAATGCATGTTACATACTTGAATGTGCTGGAAACAGCAGCAAACGCCGTGTCGGGAGTGTTTACATGGCTGTTGTGAAAAACGCCGCCGCGCTAATATATGCCTGTTCCTTAAATTCTGTTAGCAGTTGTAAGACAGTCGGATCCCACCCATGGGAGCGTGTGCCCTCATGAAACACAATTACAATGAGAATATCTCATTATCTCATTGGCTTTAGCTTACTCTTCTGTTACCATGGTTTCAAATACACAGAGGAGCCTGAAACTAAGAGCGCTGCTAACAAAGAACATCTCCTTGTACAATGACATCAGATCGTGTTAGACAGAATAGACTTAATTAAATACCCACCGACATAGGGCAAAATATAGAAGTTGCAGATACTTTTGAAAAAGGCATCTCCCGGGTGTTGTGTGCGGCTGGAAAGCTCTGCTAAGTACCAACCCGGCGGTTCCTGATGGTACTGAGGAGCGACAGACACCTGGACATAGTTATGGCAATAAAATTGTTCTTAAAATTATCTCTCTCTCAGCCCTGAGCCCTTTCCCACCTCTTTGTGCTCCCACCCCTCCGCCCGGCACTGTCCCAATCTGCGTGTGAGGCTGAGGGACTTTGGGTGATGCTCCGTAAAGGATGGCAGGACACAAGTGCCATCGACCCAGCTGGGCTCCGTGCTGCCCCAGCCCCACCTCGGTTGACCTTTTTCCCCCTCGTTTTTGCCACAGCAGCGATTCGGTCCCTGGGGAAGGGCAGAGACGGCGCTCGGACCCCCCGGCTGGCCGGTCCCGCCACCCATGCGGCTCAGCTTCGGGTTTCCAGCGGCGGCATTAAAAATTCCACAAATCATTTATTTACCCCTGGAGTATATCCGGTGACATAATGTGACAATAATGACATCCCTAGTGGTGTTAATTGATTTTGTCCTGGTAGAGAAGGTAATTTGGCGTCCACAGCAGCTTCTAGATCACGGACTTACTGATTGTCTTCCTAGGTAATATTACTGTTAATGAAGAGAAAACATGCTTTCCTCTTTAAAAGACAGTATGCTAATTATGACAGACAATAGAGAGTCAGGGGTCATTTATTATTTTTAAACAGAGAGTTAATGCTAAATGACTGGCATGGAAGTGCAAAATGACTGTAAATTAATAAGTGCGATTCTTAGCTCATAAAATCCAATGTCGCTATTAAATAAAAAGGAGAGCATTCATGAAATATTCTAACCATCTGAATACTTGAAGGTGTGAATAATTAACAGCCAGAAGTTAACATCCACTAGCTTGTAAAAGGTCTGATTAAAAGCAGTGTTCATCATCCACTGAACTATCACAGCTCATTGGGTCAACATCTCCTAATTAGTGATTTCTTATTAGAGAGAAAGAATTATTTTTAAAAAGGAAGGACTGTTTTCAATGTAATCTATGGAAAAATTAAAACTCGTTTAATGGGGATGAGACTTGCTGGGTTTCTAAGGGAGATGTTGGTGTAGGCACCAGTGGCTGCTGTGTGACACCACTGGGTGTTAGCAAGGTCCCTGGGCAGATGGTTCACCAGGACTCTCCTACTCAGACCTGACCTTTGCTAAAACCCAGCCCCAAAAGTCCAAATTTTCAACTTTCCTGGAAAATACCACCACTGCAGCACACAAGGTAGCAACCAGCTCTTAGCTGATAGCCCAGCAATCTCTTATCTGGTCTCCCTCTACAGGTGTCCCCAAAGCTGGACCCCAGGAAAGGAGAAGACGCCCATTACAGAGCTGGAGAAAGGTTCTTCTGCCCTTTTAGTTCAGTTCAGTTCAGTTTCCAGCTTCTGTCCCAGCCTTCTGATGACAGAGGCTGGTGAGATAATGTGCCACATGTCCTCCACCACGATGCAACATGGGGAGCTGCTCTTTGGCAACAGATTTTGGATTTGTGGGCTGAGAAGCAGCATGGAAAGCTGCCAGTGAGGTCTCATTGCAAGGCAGGGACTGGGATGAACCAAACCCGCGTTCAGGAGATGCAAGGGGGAGGTCATACGTTGTGTAGTCATCCTCTGGTTCCGCTTATTTAAGTTGCCATCACAAAAACATGCACTTCTAGAGACTATCTCAAAAGCACGATAACAGGTATTAGGTTAGAGCAGGATAAGAGATTAGGCAACCCAGATTTCAGCCGTATCCGAACACTTACAGACTTGTCTCTTTTGCTATATGCATGTAATTTCAATTGGTATTAATAAAGTATTAGCTGAATTCAGTGGAAGGGAGCTGACCTTTATTGCTCTTTGTTAGAAAACTTTAAAAAATTCATTATAGGCCATCATCGGAGGTGTCACTCTAACCTTCATCTTACTCTGCCTCTCCTGTTCCCATCTCATCTTGGCTTGTGTTTTATGTGCAAAACCGCAGCTCGCCTGGTGCTGCCAGCTCCAGACCTTGCAGAATCAGGCCTCCAGCTACCCCACATTCACAAGGTTGATTTTTTAGCTGAACTAGTTTAGAAAGCAAAGTGTCCTTATTTTTTATGTGGATTTTAGAAGACATCTATAGGAATGGAGGACACCTTTTTTGGTCTGTTTTAACCTCAACAGCTGAATTTGTGTATTTCCTTCACTTCAGCAAAAAGAACTGGCACCACTTAAAACTTGGGATCGCCACTGAGGTGCAGTTTTCTTGACTTCTACTCCTTGTGCAGCTACATTTATATGAATAATTTATTTTTAAAAACAATTTTGTTAAATGTCTTGAGGAACCGGTTTAGCATTTGGGACCTGTGTTTAAGGATAGTGGTTATAACACTACACAATGTACTCTTGGTAGAGAAATAGCCCATTTTTAAAAAGTGAAGAAAATATTGCTGGAAGGGTGAAGACAATACCTTATAAATCAGGAGCATCGGTCGCTGGGTTAGCGTGAACCATGTCAATCTGCATGTTGAAGCGTGGGAGGAAATGCTATTTTAGTGCATTAAAAATCCTCACAGGTTGAGTAAATAGGACCTTCACAGAAAAGGATGACTATGTCCTATTTAACTCCCACCCAGGGTTACAGGGCGATTGTAATCCTATAAATACCTAACTTGGAGAGATAGTTTGAGACTGGTGCTGACAATTCTTGCTCCCCCTGTGAAAGGGGAGACATCACTGGGGTTGTAAAGGTGCTGCAGGGGGCAACCAAAAAGACTCTCTGTTTTGGGACATGAATTATGAAGAAAGCTGGAGACACCCACGTCTGGTTAATCTGACAAAAGGGAGAGTAAAAGGGTAATCTCTGAGAGATACACAGTGTCCTGAAAAGGAGGGAATTAATGCGGATGAGATGTCAAAGGCAGTTAATAATTTAAAAGCCGTAGGTAATGGGCTGACGGTATTTTCTGGGGATAGATCAGCTGATACGGGTATCGCAGAAGCGGCGTGGGGTTTTGAAAGACTTGGGCTTATTTGTTGGTGTTGCTTTGATTTCTCATTTTCTTGGAGATAGGGGTTAGTGCTGGAAGAGGGAAATGATGCCGAAACCCAGTGATCCCAGGCGTGTACCGCACCCGTCCTTCCCCCTGCCCAGGGTTTTGCCCATCGTTTCCATCAATGAACACAGTGTGGTGGCTCCACTTGACATGTCTGCTCTGAGGGGTCATTGCTGGGGGGAATAAATACCACTGGACTGCAAAATGCCAGATGAGCCCCCAGTCATTGGGTTGGGCAAGCAAATGGGAGTGGGGCGAGCTGCTGCCTGTGCAGCCACAGGAGCCGGGACATTGTGTCCTTGAGGAGGTCCACCTGGCTGGACCAGGAGAGGAAATCCTAGAGGATTTCACCAGGGGAACACCTGCGCCGGTGGCTTTTGCTGTACCCTCAAACCAGGTGGTGTCACCCATGATCCTCACTGGAGCAAGTGAACAGAGGAAAATTAATTGTGGCAGACCTGGTAATTCAGGTCTGAGCCCCCCAGGGGGAAGGAGGTGCTGGTTTTATTGCAGTCATGGTGCCACGTAAACAACAACAAAGAACTCTGATGACAGCATGGTCCCTAAGGTTTGGGGGTTTTGTTTTTAATTTACTTTTTAAACACCAGTTTCTAAGCGGTGACCTGCATTAAAAGCATCTCCTGGTGCTCGTTTGCATTTAAAGAAGCAAAGTTCAAGCTCTTAAAACTCCAAATTCTGCATGAAGTGGGGACTGATGAACCAATATTTACACTAGGTTCATTTTGGTGACTAAATGGCATTTTAGCTCTTGTTATAATGAGGGAGTGCTGCGCATGCCGCCTTGCTGTTTTTGACTTGCTCTAATGATCTGGAGGTGTGGCTACGCTTTAATGATATGCTTTAATAATTTATCAATAGAGTTTGTAAGTGCTAATTTGCACTTTTAGGTGCATATTCTCCTTTTGAAGCCGTCGTACAACCCCCTATTAATGTTAATGGGAATTGTGCTCACATTAAAAGGAGATTATACCCCTTAGGTGTTTAACATCTGACTTATCTAGGTCTTAAATTGCATTGCTGAATGTCACTTCTTTCATTTATTAAGATGGCTTTTTGTTGCGCTGTCACCACACGAGTGCAAAGGCAAAGACTACTTCAAGGGAGAAAAAAAATTGGGAAGTGGTAAGTCAGTGCACCAGCCTTGACTTCTTAGTCCTGGGCTTAAATCTCATTTCAGCGCAAGGTGAAGCGAGGTTTGCGATAGATCAGCTCCTTTTAGAGGTTCGCCACCAAAGGAGATGGCATAATTCACCATGGTCGCCACGTGGCCACAGAAGCTACCAAGGTGTATGCAGGAGGTTAATTTATGCCCGGGAAAAAGTAGAAGACCAATAGTCTGGAAGACAGATTTCCTCCACCAGCTAAGTGTTTAAGAGAGTCCCTAATCACTTCTAGGGGCAATTTTTGCAATAGCATCAAATGCCAGCATTTATGAATTGACATCTAATTAACGGGAAGTAGGTGAAGGCCCATATTTATCTCCTGGCTTAACAAATCGCTGAAGAAGAAATTTCAATCCTATTTACTTCACTGAAATTAATTGGGTTAAACTACACATTTAAAGATCAATACAGCAAGTTTTCACCTCTTAACCCTTTACTAAGCCCACACCTATGAATAACTGGGATTTTGGAAGATGAAGGGAAAAATGGAGAGTTATCTGGGTGCAAGAGCTAGGCAGTCTGATTCACGCAAGGATGCATTAGCTGATGCATAGAGGGGTATGCAGTCCACCGGGGAGAGCATTCATTAGTTACTGAAACCCATCTTCCCCAGAAATACAAAGTCAGGGCTGGTCCCAGCTCAACCACTAACCCACATCACCCTGCTGCAGTCTTCAGATTCACTCTTAATTCCTTTGGTGGTTTTTTTTGGGGGAGTGAATGATGTTTTAAGGCAGGTTTGGTGTGAGCAGAGTGATTGTTTGCCTGTCACCTTGCAAGGGCAGGGCTCAGCGGAGCATCCCGGCTCTCCCACCACCTCCTTTCGAAGACGCTGTCGTGCATTCAGGTCACATAGCACATTAAAGCGAATGAACACATGTGAAAAATTCATATGTGCAGACAGAAAAAGCTCTTCTCAATGTACAGCTCAGCAGTGTCACCCAGCTGGCAGGTGGGGGGCAGGACCTTCATGGTGGGTTCACCTTGGGGATCGGGCTGCAGAGGTTCCCCCTGTCCTGTCCCTGCAAGCACCCTCCTTCAGGTCGCTCCATTCACCAAGAAGATCTTTTTCCCCCAGAAAACTGATGGGTGGACAGTAGGGTATTCCTAGGGCAGTGCAATTGACCTGCACGTACTCTCCTAACCTGCCAGAAATGAAGGCAGAGCTTAACACCTTGTGAGGATGGAAAGATGGCAAAAAGCAAGACGTTTCTGCTGTAAATGTAGTGGTTCATTTTGGCGCTGGAGATCTATCTGGGTGCTGCTCACGGGCTTCACAGACAAGCTACAAGGCCAAGCCTTTCTTGGGCTAGATTTTGTGTGGTATTCTATTTCATGAGCAGTATCTCTCACCTGCAGCCCCTGGGTCTGCTCAGCAGCCTTCTCGTGGACACAGCGTTATTTCATGCCCACTAAATCACACCCTTTAGGATGTAAACATAAAAATGTTTACATTTTGGCAGTAGATTAGTGTGGATAAAGAAAATTCTGGTAGCATATTTGTTTCTTGACTAGGGCCATCCATGAGGCAGGAGAGCATGGCAAATGCATGTGTCCTTTTGCATGGAAAAAACAGGTGGAAGTTCCGGTTTTGTTATTTTGGATCTAAGACAACCAGGACTGTGACAACCCTAGGAAGATCCATCAGATGATGGAAATAGTTTGATAAACCCAGCGGTTCCCAGGTGAGGCTGTGGTTGGTGAAGCCTGTGCAGCTGGGAGAGTAGGTGTAGGACAAAGGGTCTTGCAACTTGAAGTTGTCAGCGTCTGTCTTTGTGTGTTCAGCTTTTGGAAGAAAACGATGGACAAAGGGCTCTTTTGCCTGTCAGAGATGTAACAGGTGAGGAGAAGATCCATTAGCATGGAAAGAGATTTAATTTTGCCTGAAAAGCAGAGAGTAACGAAGTGGTTGTGTCACTTCTGGATGAGGCACCATGTTTCGCGGCCCCATGGTGGATGCTGTCAGTAACACGAGCAGTTTCTTTGGCCAAGTGTCGTTTCTCCTTGAGGACACGTTGATAAGACAGTGAGATGACAAACTCGAACTCACAGACCAGAAGGGCTGCTGGCAGGTTGACAGTGGCTATTTGAATGAACCTCTGTGTGGCTGCAGCAGGAAAAGCCCCCGACTCCTACGGTGAGGAGTGACGGAGTCACAGAGTGGCCAACCTCTACCTGCCCAACCCCAGGAGGCTCCCGGTGCACTACAGGGATGCAGCAGGGATGTCTGGCTGTGGAACAGGTCCTGCGATGGAGCGGGATGGTTTTGTATCACGCAGGTGCTTGGTATTCATCTGCATAACTTTCTACGCTCGTCGACACACCAGCTGAAAAATATAATGAATGCCTTACATGTTAATCATGAGAGAGACAGAGCAGTCGGAATGTGCTAGCTGATGAATTATGCATTTTGCCCCACCTGGGAGTTAATATTTACCATATCTTGCTGAAATCCATTAGGAAGAACAAACATTGTATTTATCTGACAAGCTGCAAAACCATTCATTTGCATTGTTACCCGTGAGGAGAAGGTACAAGGGCCGCTGCCGGGGCGAGCCGGGCTCCAAACCATGTCGTGTCCTCGGTGCAATCACCTCCGGAGAGGGAGGCTGAGCTCCAGTCGCAGGGGCACAGCACCAGCCTCCTGGAAAATCCTCGGCTGCACACACGTGGGAAACCCCCAGGGTGGGATCTCTCGGAGATAACACTGCCTCAGAGATAACGCCAGCTACAGCCCGATGGGCAGGGAGGAGGCTGGACTGCTGCACCACCAGTGCGGGGCTGAGACCTGTGTCGGTGCACCCCGAGCCGCTGCACCCTGGTTTGAACAATCCGTTTGTGATCTCTGAGACTCTCCGTCTGCCCCATTGCCCTCCGCAGTTTTCCATCTTCTGCTGCTTCCCCTTTGTGATTTCTTTGAACATATTGTCTTTTCTTTTTTCTTTTCTTAATAAATCATTAGAGAAACTCCTTTAAGATAAATTTTCATTTCCCCGCGGGATGTGAGAGATGTGCAGCCGACAGCTCGGTCCTGCACACCGCTTGTGCAAGCACGTTGCTCCCGTGAAACCAGGAAGGACTATTCGCCCGAGGAAAATCAGTTGCCTAATGCAGAAACACGTGCAGACTCAGCGGTGAAGGTTCTGCACAGACAGGCGACCACCGGGAGCAGAATGGATGTGGTTTTACTGACCCACCTCTCCAGCATCAGTGGGTGATTCTTCATCACACACTTTTCTTGAGCAGAAATCTGCGGAATTCAAGGGTGTGGGAGCCTGAGCTCCGCAAGGCTCTTGCCAGGGCACGGCGCTGGTGCGGCAGCGCTGGCATGGAGACATGGTGCCTGCAGGGTTATCCGGAGCCACACGCAGCTCCTGCAGCCCAACAACCCCGTGGGCACACCATGGCTGGGAGGGCTTGGCCACATGATGGAATTTGTAGTTAAAATCCCAGCCATCACTCCACAGCAGCTGGTGGCACGAGGAGCATGGAAGTAAAACCCATCTCACACTCCTCAGCCAGCGCTTCTGCAAACGGGGAGAGCCAAAAGGTACCAGGGATGCAACATAAGATACAGAGAAAATTCTGGTTTTTCAATCCTCGTAATTGGAAAGCATGCGGTGATGTGCTCAGCCCTGTCTGGACCATCATATTTTTTATTAGTATTTGGCATGCAAGGTCCAGGCTGGCAATAACCCAAGAGGCACGGTCCCCCTGTGACCATCCCTCGGTGGGGACTGTCAGCGCATCCCCGCAGGGTAGTGCCGGAGGGAGGTGCCACCACGGGGACCCCTCCCGCAGCCCACCAGCACCTCCCGGCAGGAAGCCCTGGGGCACGTGAGGTCAGTGTGCCGGTCACTTCACTGCATACATGGGCTTTCAACGTGGGGGATGAACTCCTCCACTAAAGATTCAGCTTCCTGCGAGCTTGAAGTTGTGCTTCTTTTCACCCCGTCTCACCAAACACCTCTGTCGAGTTTGCCCAAGTTGCTTTGGAAAGCAGAAGCAGACGCGTGGCGCTGAAGAACCTCACCCCAGTGACCACTTATTTCCTAAGGGATGAAAGCTAAGAGGCATGTTTATAAAAACAACGCTCTTCACTATTTGCTACCAAGCCCATGGGTCACTGGAGGAGGAGGAAAAGTGGAGAGGGACAAGCGTGCTCCTTCTAGTGTATCCCCAGCACCCCCAGCACTCCAGCATCCCCAGCGCCTCCAGCATCCCCAGCACCCCCTTACCCCCAGCATCCCCAGCACTCCAGCACACCAAGCAACCCAGTACCCCCAGCATTCCCAATGCTTTCCTATGCAGAAAGCTTTTGCCACATTAATGACCTTTTAATGACAGGGAGTCAGCTGATGGGGATGCAGCAATCCCCATCACCCCCAACACTCCCAGCACCCCAGTAACCCCAGCGTGCCCAGCAGCCCCAGCATCCCCAGCACTCCCGCATTCCCAGTCCCCCAGCACCCAAGGTGGCTGATGGCTGTGGCTGGGCGGGTGGGAGCTTGGGCCGGGAGCCCCCACACCGCTCACAGAGCCTCCTGCACAAGCAAAGGACCAGTCTGAGAGACAAGGGAAAGCAGAGAAATCGTATTTTTAAAGAAGTCAATGATGGGAGGCAGAGGAAGGAGAGGACCAAGCTTCTAAGGAGCGGAGCATATTTCATCTCTGCTCCCCGTCCCAGTCCCTGCAGGACCCACACCAGCTGCGGCTTCCGACAAACCGGCGGTTTCAATCGCAGCCGCGCCGCCTCTGCCGGCACCGCGTTTGAAGATGTCATGGGAGAATGGGGCTCTCTGTGAAGCCCGAGTTTCAAGAAAATAGGCTGTTCCCTGCCCCCATTCAGAGATGAGCTCTTTAAAGCCTTCAGCAACTCCACCAACATGACATCGCTCCCCTCCCCGAGAGCGCCGCCGTCCCGCTGCACCACGGCTGCTCTCACCTGCCTGGATCTGTGCTTCAGCAGAGAACGGTTGTAGGGAGGCTCAAGAGCCTGTAGGAGCACTTAAATAAACCTTTCCCTGCTTTTTCCTATTTAAATGAATAAGAAGGAAACAAAAAGATAACTTCTTTCCTTTCTCTCTGACAACCTATTTAAAGCAATCGCACTGTTTTCTGAAAAGCAGAAGCTCCAGCCTCCCCCAGGGTTCTTTCCTGCCCACTGAGGCAATCCCTGGGAAAGTCCACGCTGGGCTGTACAGGGGTTTTCCCACATGGCGATCAGGGAGGTTGGGCAGGAGAAACCCTCGCAGGAGCTTCCACAACTCACGGCCAGCCCTGGCAAGGGGCATCTCCCGCAGCCCCCGCTCTGCCCCCGCACCGCAGGGGGATTGGGCACCACTTCTCCAGTTTCATCCCTGTCTCCTACCAGCACTGAACCTCATTTGATTTTTTTATGTATCTTTTAAAAAGAACAGTAAAAGAAGTTATTTACGAAGCCCATTAGGATGAAATTTTAAGTAGGTGCTCGCTGTCGGAGTCGCCTTCAGGGAGACCACACGAGTCTCTGAGTGTCGGCGGTGCCTGGTGTGAAACCGCTCATCCACACACCCCACGCTTCGTGGTTTGTCTCCTTCCTAATGACTCCGAAATATCCAACGCTTTCCTATGCAGAAAGCTTTTGTCACGCTAATGAACCTTTAATGAGAGGGAGGCAGCGGATGGGGAGGCAGTGGCAGCTCTGTCCCGCGGCTGTGGGCGCAGGCTGGGTGCCGGGAGCTGCCCCGGGAGGTGCTCCAGTCTTACTTTGGCTCAATTATTTATAATGGGAAAAAGAGGGAGTTTTACTGAACCCAAACGAAGGAGACTTTTTGTCAAAATTGCGCAAGAAAGTGAATGCAAGTTTTGCTAGAAAATTTGCTATTCGTTAATATTTTTTTGCTATGCCTTGATTTTTGCGTGCATGCATGTATGACATTGGGAGTAAAGGGAGTTCAATATCATTTAATGAAGTTGTACAAGAGACAGTAATCACCCCGAGTTCTTGAGAAGATGACAGCGGTGCCAGGGTTCCCGGGCTCTGTTTTCCCATAAGGACAAGCAGAGCTGCCACCAACGGGGACAAGGGCAAAGGTGCCACATCCTTCAACCTCCTTTATTTTCCCCACTCCATGTCAGTCCCGTGCCCAGAGCCCTGAGTTTTTATGCAAATGTCTCAGCAGTGGAAAAAACTTTAGCAAAGGGCGATGGTTAAATGCTGCTGAAGCTTGACAGAAATAATCCCCTGTCCTCGGCAGCCCAGGGAGGCTCTGCGGTGATGGAATGAAGAAAGAGAGCAGGGAAGCTCCTTCCCGAATACCGGGGATGTCCCATAACTGAAGTGGGGTCTGTATTCACTGTATATCCACAGACAATATTCACCATGGGTTCAATATTCACTAATATTGAACCTCGCTCCACTGCGGCTGCACTGTGGAGATTTGAAACAGGGTAAGAAAACAGTGTGAAAAATACCTGATAGTGTGAGAGACTGATCAGCATTGCTGGGCAGAGAAAAAAAAACCCCACTAAAAAACTGATCCAAAACATAGGGGGTTGGCAGAACTGACGGTTTTGTTCTGTTGGCACAGACTGGTTTCGGGAGTTTATGCTTTTCTTTTTATTTTCTTTGCTTTTAATCAAGTCGTCGTAACTTGTGGTTTTCCCCTCCAGGCTGGCAGCTCTTGCTGGGGGTTGCAGCATCCCCTGCCTCCCGCAGCTGGTGTCACCCCAAACTCACAGGTTTAGGACGCTGGAGCTGGGCTCGGAGCCGGTATTTGGAGCTGCTTAGTATTCAGTGGCACGGCTTACCTAATGCAAGTGGATTTAACTCATTTCTGATTGATCCTATAATTACGAAATTTGTTTAAAGCTGTTATATTATCTCCTTATTTGACACAATATGGCACAATTTTGTTATAGTATTGAAAACCAAATAAGACAACTACAGTTGGTAGCATTTCAAAGAAATATTCCCTTTAAGATGAAATCAATCCTGTTTCAAGTTTATTCCCTTGCTTTATGATTGAGGCTCTAGGGGCGTATTTTGCTGAAAAATGTCTTTTTGATTTTTCAGAAATTCTTTAGATTAATATGCAGCTGTCATTGCAAGGCAAATCCAGACCCGCTTTCATGTGCCTCCTCTCTCCCCAGGCTGCGGCGAGTGCCTATCCCTGCCGGGCAAGCGGCCGCCACGCTGGCGGCAGCACTGGGCACGGCTGCCCCGGCCCCTGCTGGCCCCTCGCCCTCCGTGCCCGCCTCTCCCCCGGTTCACCCTCGCCACCCGTTTTTAAAGCAAGCTTAAAGTACGACCCCCATGACAATATAAAGAGAGTTTTGGTCCTTTGTGTTTCCCTTGGTGCGCCTTTTGAAAAGTTGTTTGACTTGCAGATCATGTCGAATAAACTTTCTAAGGGGATATTTTCGAGTAAATAGACGCTGAAGGCCATAAGTGAAGTTTAAATATTTATATCAATATTTAACCACTTATTCTTTCGGCGGCATCAATCAGTGTGGCTGGTTGGACACGTCCGCCTCCCCATTTATTTAGGCTTGATCCACGCACGGAGCAGCAGTGACGGCAGGGATGACGAGCAAGCGTAGCTCTGAGGTGGGGCTGGGGGCTCTGCTCCAGCCGCTTCCCCCAGCACCAGCAGCTCTTCTCCAGCTGCCCGTTAGCAGGATGTCCACCAGCGCCCACAGGCAGGACATGTTGCAGCATCTATTGCCTGTCACCGGTGAGCGGGGAAGGGTTCGTGCAGCCAAACTAGGTTTTGGCTGCTGGAAATGGAAATGCCGATCCAACACGGTGGTGTGGCGATGGCACTTGTTTGCTCAGGGTGCTACTACTCTTGTTAGTATGGTCAAAGGATGGAGATTGCCCAGAGAACTTGTGGATGTCCCATCCCTGGAGGGGTTCAAGGCCAGGCTGGATGATGCTTTGAGCAGCCTGGTCTGGTGGAAGGCGTCCCTTCCCATGGCAGGGGGTTGGAACTGGATGATCTTTAAGATCCCTTCCAACCCAAATCATTCTATCATTCTATGATTACTTTATGGTTAAAGGATGGATTTGTAGTCCTTTAGTCATGTTAAATGGAAAGTCACTTCCCGGATAGCTCCATTAAAGCAAATTATCAACCAAAACCCAACAGGGAGGGCAAACCCAGCTGGGAGGCAGGACAGTTGCAGCAAGCAGGAGCAATTTCACCAGAGATTCATAAAAACTATTATTTGGAAGGGCTTTTGCATATTTTATTTTCTTATGTAAACTGGAGCATTCCAAATCAGGCGTTCCTACTATTTCAAAGAATGAGAAATGCTGTGAGGGAGTAATACATTAATAGCTGAAATGCTACACACGCTTGCTTTACTAAGGCATTTTCTGCACTAGTTGAATAATTCGGTTGATTCCTCCACTTTAACATAAAATTTGTATTTGAACTGCTTTCTCGGAAGCCTTCTGCCACAGCTGGAGTTATAGGATGAGTCAAATTGAGAATATATGAATGGCGAGAGCACAGGAGTGGGAGCGTTGTGTGCAGAAGTGCTCATCTCGCCCTAAAATTTAACTCTTCTTTTCTTTGTACTCTGTTTGTTTTTCCTTTTTCCATATTTCCTTGATATTTCCATTTTCCTTCAGGGCAACTGCAAAGAGCTTGGCTGGGACTGGGTTTGTACCAAGTACCAGAAGCCCAAGTTTAGCACAGCTGGAAAAAACACAACAACCGTTTTCTCTTTCTGAGGGCAAACATCAGCAGTCTGCGTAACCGAGGGCTGAGAAATTTTGCAAAAAGCCTTATCAACAAAATTCCTTGACACATCTGAAACCCAGATGCTCAAAAACATTTATCTCGTGGCTGCTTCTAATCTGACAGAGATGGGGTGAAAGGACAGACGCCATCTCGGACCGACCTTCCCCACAGCTCCGCATTTGGGCAGATTTCTGGGTTGATATTACCCTCGACAGCCCGACAGAGCAGGGATTATGCACCAGCGCAAGCGCTGCAACCCTGGCCATGGGTACTTTACCCCTTTGTCTCCTGTATAAAGACACTATATTATATCCCAGACGGATTTACAGCGGCGCCCAGAGCCCACAGCACTGCATTCCTAAGGAGTGGCGAAAATAAAGGTAAATCCTCCCCTAAATGCAATTTTAAGAGGGGTCTTTGGAAGCCAAATAAATGAATTTGCTTATTCCTTGAGTAAGTGGCTTATCGGAGCTACTGCAGTCGCAGCGGGATGGTCATGGCCAGCCAATGTGCGGTTTTGCTGTCCCACTCCATTGCCAGTGTTTTACAGCTTTTGCTCATCAAATCAAAGAAAAACGAAAGGTCTTGGGCAATCAATTGCTAAAAATTGAAGGTACCGTACAGCAAGAACTGTGCCTGCATCCCGAGCAAAACCCGAACCCCAAGCTCCAGTTGCAGATGTGGAGGGTCCGAGGGGGCGCCGTACCCCAAAAGCACGATAAGAAGCAATGATTCTCAGAGGTGCTGGAAATGTAACGTATTCCAGACTCCAAAATTTCCATATTTTTTTTTTTTTTAAAAGCAATGGATAATAATAAGAAACTTTCTTAGTGGCAGATACTGCCCGCCACACGCACAAGGATTATGTGCGTACATTCACGCAGCCTATAATTTTTCCTGCCTGGTCTGAGGTGTTTTACATAAGCAAACATTCAGAAGGGGAAAGGGTGAGAGGAGCTTTGGGATGCCCACTGGTGGTAACTGAGCACCGATTAACTGAAATTGAATACAAAGACATGAAAATGGCTGTTTTCCCTGCTGGTACGGCACGTTGCACGTCAGCCCCAGAGGAGCCCTGGTCCATGCCCCGGGGGCCGCATCCCACGTGGGGCTGGGCAGCGGGGTCCCGGGCACATGGCTGGGCACTGTCCCCCCCCTCTCCCCCGGAGCCCCTCTGAACAGTGCTCTAAACATCTTGGAGGATGTTTCTGAGAGGCAGCGGAGCTTACCCGCCGGCGAGGAAGCCTTAGCGAACCAGACTGGGTTTACACTGAACTAATTTGGGGTATGGGTATCGATGGCGACCTGATTGCGTAATTGTTTAAGGCAGATTGAAAACACAAGCAGCGTTTTCAGCATCCATGTGCTGATCGTCTGACTTTCCACCGGCACGGGCACAGCTTTTGTTTGCTGCTGGGGGCGCGGGAATGCTGGTGATTTACACATGTTTCGGATGAAGGATAGTCACGTGCATCTGGTGCTTACAACGTTTTACATTACTCTAGATTATACATCTGTCATGTTAGTTATTAAGTCGCTGCGGATTACATTGCATTACCGCTTAACAAGGAGATGTATTGCAGAGCCGGGGAATGCCGTGCCTCTTCCAGCAAAGGACATTGTTTTCCCATATTTCTCTAGAAAGATCACACATTATAATCACGGCATACAGTATACCATGTAAAACGATCCCCATTTATTTCATACAATAGATACTGTGTCATTTAATTAATTTAGACTAAAGAGGAATGCTCAGCATTCACTAACAACTTTTCCTTTGGGACTGTAAATGAAAAACCCTCATTCTGCACAGCAGCCAGAGCCAGGAGAGCGCTCCTGGAGAGAAGGTTTGCATAGAGAGGAAAACTGCCCCCGCACTCTGTTTTTCCCCCCAGGTACGTATTGAATTCATAAAATTGATCTAAAGCATCTAGTGGCCGTGAAAGCTACAGCACCGGGCAGTACGTAAGACTGACCCATGTAAGAAACGCCAACAATTTAAGGAAACCACACACAACCACAGCCACGGACTCGAGGAAACCAGCCTAACCGATGGCAGAACCGGCACCAGCGGTACTGCTTTCTTTTCCTGGTACTTGTATTTTTTTAGCGCTTTTTTTTGTTCTTAAGCGAAGCGTAGTAGGGAAGTATAATGGTACACCTCTAATGATGATGTTTATGGTGCATGGAGCACCACACCAGCGATCGCCTGAAGTGGTGGCGCTGCCTTTTAGCATTCCTGTCCCTGCAGAATCCATTTCTGTATTATGGAGATTTCTGCAGACCTTAGGCCATGCGTATTGAACAGTCCTCACCTCTCTCAGCTTCTCATTGACCCAGAGTACAATACAGGCTTTTTTGAACATAAAAGCATCATTGACAACCCTTATATTACTCCAAGAGATTGTTTACCCATGTGCTAGAGGGGACTTTTAAACTTACTGCTAATTAGAGGTACGTTACTGAGGCCAAGCCTTCAGTTAGTTAGAGCTATCACAGGTCCTGGCACGTTGCTTCCTTTGTAGACGATCTCTTAATCATGATTTCAGTGGGTCTGATGAGCGCTGAGGTAGCACCCTGTGTTTTGCTTGCTGTTTATTTGCCCGGGGCGCATCCCCTGCCCCGCGCGAAGGGGTTGTCACCCACCACCCACGGACCCTGACTGCAAACCTTCAGCGCATCTTATACCTCGCTCTTAGTTTTTCCTCTCACATTTATAGCCCCATGTGCTTACTACAATCACTATTTTCAGCATACATAAAGCAAACCATTTTAATCACGGGGAGCAGAACTCCTCACTCCAAAACATTTTTAATTCTTGGGAGAGATGATGTGTGCTAGAGGCGCGGGTTAGCCTCCGCGGTGCTCCTCGGTAAATTAGCTGTGGAAAAAGTCTTTCATTGCAGCCTTTAGCAGTCGGAGTATTTAAATATAACCACACAGCTTTCATTGGACGCAATAAAAGATTCTCGTCTGTATTACTGGGTTCGATATAAGTGGTTTGCCTCTCAAATGTATTATAGTTCATTTCATGTTTAGTGATACAGTAATAGCTTAAATTGTGCATTGAGGTCAAGGACAGACATTGATCTGTTTAAGCAAATACTGCTATTAATTAGAGGTGGGCTTGCACTGAAATACCTGGCCTGCGTGGGACACTTCAGGCACCCCTGAAGAACTGGCATTGGCAGTGATTGTCCTGATGACCGTGTTGATCACTGGAAGGTAAAATTGGGTACCTTGATTGCAGGATGAGGAAGGATGGGGGGTACCTCCCTGCTGGTCTCCCCCCAGATGAGTTCCGGCCTGCCACGGTCACCACTGCCTTTCTTACCCTGATGGAGGGCACCAGGTAGCAGCAGTTACCCGGAAATTAATTTTTTTTTTTAAATTTGCTAGCATTTTGTTATTAATGCTAAGTTCTGCTAAGGGAAGCCCTGTCGTCTCCGCAGGTGGCAAGTAGGAATGTGTCACCCTGCAAGTGCGGGCAGCAGGAGACAGCTCATGGTAATGAGCCACAACAACATTAATTACCGCATCTGTATCAGAGGATGCTCAAACTCTTTGGTCTGAACCACAGCTCATGCGTGTCCTCGCTGGCATTGTCCAACCACACTGCCATTGCCCATAGGGATGGGGCTGGGGCTGTCCTGTGCTGGGGGCGAGGGACGGCTCCTGCCCCAGACCCCCAAATGGACCAACGTTAACAACCTCAAGGACAACCTCAGGGACAACACCTTCTGTCTCAGCACCTTCACTCCACTCCCCATCAGTCCTCTTCCCACATCTTTTTCTTCTTCCCTT
Organism: Rissa tridactyla; assembly: GCF_028500815.1. Taxonomy (NCBI): domain Eukaryota; kingdom Metazoa; phylum Chordata; class Aves; order Charadriiformes; family Laridae; genus Rissa; species Rissa tridactyla. The sequence continues at coordinate 9,632,921 of NC_071471.1, forward strand.
TCTAAAGCTGTTGCCTAGCCAATTCCTTGTAAGCGAAGAAGATTTCACAAAGTCTCATGGGCCATTTCTCATGTCTATAAACATTTTATTACTTCAGCAATATGGCCAACGCACTCACTTGTCTCCTCTCCAAGACCTCAAACACAACAAAACAACTCCCCTAAATCCTCACTCCCAAGTGAACACTCAGTTCCTTGCTACTACCAGATCACCTTAATGAAGCCAATGAGTTTGTGCGAGTACAACTAAGCTGTCAAGAAAAGTCTTTCTATATTAGAGCTCCCATTTTATTGAGACATTTCAAGCAAAAACAAACAAAGAGCTTAAACAGATTCGAGGAAAAAAAAGTTATGGACAGGAGATGGCCCCATGCCTGGAGGTGTTCAAGGCCAGGCTGGATGGGGCTTGGAGCAACCTGGTCTGGTGGGAAGTGTCCCTGCCCAGGGCAGGGGGGTTGGAACTGGATGGTCTTTAAGTTCCCTTCCAACCCAAACCATTCTGTGATTCTATGGTGGAAAGCCCTGCAGTATCAGAGACAACCACTCCAAAGACCAGGGGTGCAAGGGACACCTTGGTGAGGTCTGCTCTTCACCTAAAGGTGTGTACCTATGAGCAATGGGCTCCTGACAGGTTTTGCTCCTCCCGGCACCATTTGCAGACTGTTTGCTCTGACGCGCACATGGAGTTTTTGAGGAATAACTCCTACGCCACCAGCTCCCAGCCTTCTTTTACCTTAATTCACCTGCGAGAGCAAAACCTTGTCTAGCTGGGGTGTCTTGGTGCTTTCCCGTGCGGTTACAGAGGTGATGCCTGGGGGCTTTGGGGCTGGGAGGAAATAATTTGGAAAGCTTACACAGCAGGCGCTGCCCATCCTGCCCACCCTGCCTGCGCTGCCTACCCTGCCCCCGGCGGGGAGGAGGGAGGCAGGCAGCGAGTGTACAAAGGCTGAGCGTAGCCCCAAGTGAAAAACCTGCCACAAACACAAAGCAGAAGCAGGATAAACCAAACCCGCTGCTGAGAAGTTGCAGAGGTTATCCATCATTGTCAAGGCTCCCTTTGCAGTATAAGCCATCAGAGCAATTCAGAATACCGGCAGCTATAGCTGTTCTTATATCTTAAGGATATCCTTTTCAGAAGACATCAGTAACAAAAACAATGACAAAAAAAAAAATCCGTCTTTTTAAGGGTCTCATCACACTGAAAACTTGCTTGGGTTTGTGGCAGCACTTTTGCATAAAGATGAAAGAATTCAGAGTTTCCCCGTGATGTGGTACCAAAAATCACATTAGCAGAGAGTTGAGCAAAAAGATCAACATTTAATATGAACCCATCATATACCCATTTTTAAGAATAAAATGCAATACTGAATAAAGAGGGATTAAAATAAAACCTGTCTCCAGCTCTGTGCTTGGGGCATCTTCACGCAGTGGTGGTAGCCTCCAGGATTGCGTTATATTTGTTTTCGGGCTCCAAAGCACAACTAAAACGATTTATCTATTGTAGGTTGGGAGATTGAACTGATACATGTTGGCACGGGGAAGATTAGGAGAAAAGGCATGCTCTACAGCTTAATGCATCTGGAATACATATTATAATCTATTCTAAACTAAACGCTGTGTGTGCAGCAATTGGAATTGGCACCATAGACCTGGAGACCTTGGTGTGGTGCAGACCCCCTTCCTGGCCCCGTTAACTCGGACCATTTTTAAATTGAGCCAGACATGGTGTCCCATATGGAGCAGGGGTGCACATCAGCGATCTGGGCTCAATGCGGCGCGACTTGCATCAAAAAAAAAAATCTCACTTTCTTTCGGTAGGATGTGGATTTTACCCAGGGCACGGATGAGCTGCACCATCCTTGGGCACCGGCAGAGCAGGGTCTCGGCTCGCCCCGAGATGCTCTGCCAAATGGAAAGCCGGCCGGCTGGGAGGGCGGCAGATGAAAGCACTCTTGCTGCAGGTTGTTGGTGTCCTGAGCAGCAAGATTTGTATTTTAGCAGCACCTTGATCTGTATTTTGGTGCCTGGGCAGCATGGTAGGAACCTGAGAGTGCCTGTGCCTGCCCGCCCTGCCTGCTGGGTCGCTCCCACGGCAGCACCAGGAAAAGGCAGGCAATAGGCATGGGAGACTTACACCCACAAGAAACGAGTGGGTTTCGAGGCCAATGGGATCCTTTGTGGGGGTCTTTTGTGGCAGTAGCAGCAGCAGCTTGATGTCCAAGCATTTCATTGCAAGTGTTTTGCTGAGACACGTCTCCCAGGACATGCCATGGCTCCTGTCCCACTGCCGGCCAGCCCGGCTGCTCCGAGACCATGCTTTGCAGAAGTTACAGCAGTTTTATACGCACAAATAGGTGAAAGATGTTGATTTCCTTTGGAGAGACTTTGCCACAACCCATCCTTACAGCCCCCGGGCAGGAGCGCTGCCACCATCCTGCCGCAGGTCCCCAAAGCCCCACCAGGAAAAGCACAAAGGACGTTATCCACCAGGAGAGAGGGTGAAGCATCCGCATCTGTGCAGGGAGAGAATGCAATAAATAACAAATGAGATTTGATTATACAACATAATATTACTTTCAATGTAAAAATGAATCATGCTGCATACAATAATAAATCATAACTTTACATTTCACCAGCACAGAGCCAGTTCTGAACTGCAACATCTGGACCTCAGACTGAGCCTTCCAGCTTTTGGGGATACTTTGACCCCAAGCTTCATCTCCAGCAGATGAGATGAAAAACTTGAGCCTGATTATCATGAAAGTACCTGTACGCAGGGAGAAGGCATCGCCAGTCCATGGCAATATGCAACCCTTGCAAGAAGGCCAGGTGGGTTGGGAAGAATTTTTTTAAAGCAATAGCAAAGCAAAGTCAAGAAGCCCTAAGCTTGGTAATTTGAACAGGTTTCCTACTCCCATTGCGGCGGCAGCACATGAAGGTACCGGTCAGTGATATGTGTGGGGCCAATGCCATGGGTTGTCCTCCTAGGGAGCAGCATCTCTCTGCAGCAAGGGCTGGGGGAAAACTCCCTGCTTTCCTTCACAGGGCAGGTGTCAGATCCACGGGGAGCAAGGGTGTGGGTCGGGATTCAGGGCAAAGTGAAGATTAGATGGGAAAACTCAGCTCTGTTTTTTTTCCAGGCTCTCGCACAGCCCCAGTGCATGACCAGGCTCTGGCTGAGCACACTGGAGCAGACGAGTGTGGCACAGCACCGTGGGCATCCCACTGCGGGGGGCACCGCTGGCCCCAGCAGCTCCCCTCTCCCGTACGGAGGCTGTCTCCTCGGGAAAATTTAGGTAAGGAGGGCTTAAAAACCCTGCTGCAGTTTGGCATCATTCCTTGCATGCGCTTAGCAAAACAGCAGTCATTTTGCAAATGTATGGTCACCACAGGCCCTCCGAGGCAGTGGCTGGTTACTCGGCCCATCGCCAGGCTGCCTCTCCGTACCCGCGTGCTGCGGCGCCGGGCAACGCACCCACCGGGTCACGTATGGCCCCACGCGGGTGCATTTTCCCCACGCCAGATCTGTGCACCTTCGTCAGGAGGGTGACTGCTGCACGGGCAGCACGCCATCGGCTCCCACCTGGGACAGGCACACTTGGATCCACAGCTAGGTCATATTTAATTTAATGTGTTGCATGGTTTTTAAGCACCTGTTTGGCATTTTGGCCAAACCAGGTGAAAAGAGGCAGTTTGTTAAAACGCACCGGTCCCCTGTACCTGGCGCGCCCTGCAACGTTAGAAAAAACACGGACAGAGGCTTAGAAACATTTGAAAAGTGAGAAGCTGCCAAAAAGCAAAGCAAAGGATCAAATCAGAGGCAGTGCTTTGGCTTGGCTCTCACGGCTCTGTGGCTTTTATTCCAGATTTACATCCTGAGAGCAAAGTCGAGATGAGTTGGGGCACTTGCAGGGTAATGCGTGGGGGTCCCTCCTCGGGGCCGGGACATGCAGCCCTTCGCGGCTCAGCAGCACTGGAACGGCAACTGCTCCATCTGGTGGGAACGGCTCCGTCTGGGTTGGGACGTGGGCTTGCAGCTCCATCCTACAGGGCAAGTGGTGATGCCCTGGTCAGCCCGGCATGCCGCAGGGCTCCCAGCCCTCTGCCACCACACGACCATCACCCGCTGGAGGCACCAGGTCCCCTGGCGTGATGCAGCAAGGGTGGACAAGGGATGTGGACTTGTTGATAAAGGACACATGTAAAAAAGCGCTGAGGATCGACCGAGGATGAAGCATTCGCCCTGCAGTTGTGCTCACACGCTACAAAGGGGAAATGAAAGGGGACATGCTGGAGCGCAGTGTCCCTTCTGCTGACAGCCCTGGTGTTGGAGGGAGTTTGAAGAACGAGGCCAGCATGCAACCAGCATACAACCAGCACACAACAAGCACAACCAGCACAAGCAGCACCAGCAGCACAACCAGCACACAACCAGCGCACCAGCAGCACGACCAGCACACAACCAGCACAACCAGCACACAACCAGCACAACCAGCACACAACCAGCACGACCAGCACGACCAGCACACAACCAGCACAACCAGCACACAACCAGCATGACCAGCACGACCAGCACAAGCACACAACCAGCACACAACCAGCACAACCAGCACACAACCAGCACAAGCACGCAACCAGCACACAACCAGCACAACCAGCACAACTAGCACACAACCAGCGCACAACCAGCACACAACCACACAACCAGCACAACCAGCACGCAACCAGCACACAACCAGCACAACCGGCACACAACCAGCATACAACCAGCACACAACCACACAACCAGCACAACCAGCACAACCAGCACACAACCAGCACACAACCAGCACACAACCAGCACAACCAGCACACAACCAGCATACCACCAGCACACAACCAGCACAACCAGCACAACCGGCACACAACCAGCATACAACCAGCACAACCAGCACAACCAGCACAAGCACACAACCAGCGCACAACCAGCACAACCAGCACAACCAGCACACAACCAGCACAACCAGCACACAACCAGCACACAACCAGCACACAACCAGCACAACCAGCACAGCCCCGGCAGCCAGCCAGGCCAGCCCTGTGAAACGCGCGTGCGGCTTCAGCGACCAAACCTCCACCACGAGGGAGAGTCACTGTGGACATGTATCCTTAAAAATACACCTGGGGACGGCTTCTTTCTGGTTTTAAGCATATGACATCACAACGGTTTAAAAGGAGGCGTCACGGGAGCGCAGCTTGGCCCGGCATCGCAGCACCAGGCAGGGACGGGAAGGCACAGCCCATGTCGGCTGCATTTGCAGGCAGGTGGGATGCTGGGTAGTTGACCAAGCTTCGTATGTAGGAAAAAAAACGAGTAAAGATAAAAGTGGAAGGAACTGCTGTCCTGGCTTGAGCGACACAGGATTAATTTCTCTTTCAGTAATTTCGCTTTTCAGTAAGGTCTCCTACAATGCTTGTGAAAACAGCACTTTTAGAAGACTCTGGTGTCTGAATTTGTGAAAATATTCACTTTACAGCCAGCTATGGTGTGCGGGTTTCAAGGTTTCAGTGTTTTTGAGCTTGCCAGGCACAGGGATGAGGAGGAGCGAGACCCGGGCGCTTGACCCAAGCTGCCAACAGGATTGTTTCATACCATGAACGTCACATTCGATGTAAATGCGAAAGCTTGCTGATGGGTGTGATGCTGGGAACTCCTTGCCCCGGTGCTGGAGCCCTGAGCCCTTCCCTTCCTCCCAAAGCCACAGCGCTGACAGTGTCCCACGTTTGCTGTCCCTGCTGGGAGCGCACAGCTTCTGATGATGGAACGGGCTGAGTATGATCCTTGTGTATTTTATATTGGTATCGGGATCAATACTGGTTCTTTAGTATTATTAATTTTAATTATTTAGTCTTATTCTATTAAATCTGTCTATATTTCAACCCTTGGGTTTCCTTGTCTTTTCCCAATTCCCCTTCCCGGGTGGGCAGGGGTCATCGGGTGATAGAAGAATTGTCTAAATGACAAGAAATTGTTGTGGGTTCCTCAAACCATAACAACTGCTTTCACTACAGCTTGGGTTCAACCAAACAAACCCGTTGTGAAGCAGTGGTGTGGTCGGGCTGAGCGGGGCGAGGTCCGTCCCACAGCTCTGCCCCTGCAGCGGCAGGGATTCAACAGCCCGTTACCATTTCATCCGACATCAAACATCTCTTGCTTCTTCACTACAAACAGATGAACGAGAGAGGACTGCAGCACCCTAGGACTGGTAGAAAGCTTCCAGCTTTTGTACTTAAAAAAACCCAGACACAGAAATGCAGGAAAAGAAAATAAATCTATGTTCAGCACTTAAACTTCCCTTCCACATGAGTTTTCACTTGCAACCCAGGGAGAGCACTAAGAGACGAGGCTGTGCTGCAGGACTCATCTCCAAATGAATGATCACAGACGTGCTTAGACATCGTGGACTCTGTACATTTGTCCGGGGCCAACTCAAGTGACCTCGTGCTACAAAAGGGATCAAAATGCCCAGGTGTAAGTCCTTAGATGTGCGACGGGAGAGGTGCCCCAAGCCCAGCCCTGCTGGCCCCGTGGCGAGGGGCTCGCAGCCGGTTCCTGTGCTATCCAACACGCCTGATGTGCTGCGTGGAGCCACGCAAACAGGCAGAGATGCTGGAAGACAAGGGGAAGAAATACTTGCTTGCTTTCTAAGCGTGGCACTTCCGTATCTCAGCGAATTGGCGTAGCTACAGACGGCAGTCCTTATTTTAAAATATGGGCATTTCTCTGCTGGAAATGCTGTCCTCCACTATTTCCTTGATCTGAAAGCTGCAAGTGTCAATACATCAGCACTGATGTCTGCTGAGTGCCTAGAAATAAGGCGATATCGTTTCCAAAAGTAAGTGACCACCAGGCTGCCGTTAGCTCTGCCAGCGCAGAGGGAGAGATGGCTTTTTGCAACTTTGATTTACTGGCAATTGTTGGAAAAGAAGCAAGCAAGAAATGAAAACCCAATATTTCCATTACGGTTTACTTAATAAAAAAATATTGTAGGAAAGTCAGACATCATAAAATGCCCATCTTCTCTCTATATTTACAGGATCATACAATAACTTGAGCCAGGCCCGTAATCAATTTAAAAAAGCCCTTTGCAATTGAAGGCACAGAGAACTGAGTGTTCAATATCCCCACAGCAAACCAGCAGCCACACTTCACCCGGGCACCCCGAATACGGCCAGACTGCATTATAGCAATAGGCGGAGGGTAAAGTACCGACTAAAAGGCTGCTCGCAGAGAGTTCTGGAGCAGGACTCTGTATTTCCAAGAAGCCGTTTTGAACACTGAGCAATTTCTCCTCCAACCTGCCCAAGAACTCTTCTGCGTCATCCATTCTCCCCACCTGCAAAACAACCTTCTCTTGTTGATAAGGAGGATATTTTTAACATCAAGCTCCCACGTTATGGCCAATCCATCAGGCAGCAAGTGTTGCTTATGGTAAAAAAAAGATCAATTCTGACTAGGTGGTTTCTCCTCCCCTTCACACACACCTCCCTCTCCTCTCCCCCAGCATTACACCCCCTTTCTTGCTTTCTTCTCCTCCTTCCCATTATCTTCATTTACCACTGGTCCTGGAGAGTCTGGTTTTGCTGTAGATACCATGACCTCAGTGCTAGGGGACAGTCCCGGAGGAGGGGGGCTGTGGAGGACCATGTCACCCTGCCCAACCACCCTGCTCCACCGTTCCCCTCCATACCATCCACACCGGGTGCTCTGCCCCATGGGCTGTGGTGCCTGGGGGAGTCCCCAGCCCGAACCAGCACCAGTTTCAGCTCGGTGTCCTACCTCCTGCTGAGCCAATGTCCCCTAAGGAGACAGTGTTAGTTTGTGTGAGACACCTGGCTCATGGGCTGTGAGTTTAAGGCAACCTCAGGTCCATCTCCCCTCCACCTCAGACGCTAAAGCTTTGCTCCTGCTGTGGTTCCAGTAAATATCTTACACAGCTCCATCTGTCCAGCCTCATCAGAAGAACTGGGTCATTTCATGTACACGTCACTCTGGGCTGTATCGACAAGAGCTTCTTTTAAGAGGAGAAAGTTCAGGCTGCTGCTGAAGGCAATGCAAAGTGAGTCGTTGAGGTTGTGCTGAGAAATAAAGGCTCGTTTCCAAGTGAGGGCCATTCCCTCTGGGTGTGTTAAGACCCTGGAAGATGTCCTTCAGCAATGGCTTGGGCTCCAAGCAGGAGCGGGTACAAGCCTGTGGCCCACCAGCAAGCCAGACAAAATGATGCAATGCTGCTTTCTTCCTGAAGTCTGCAATGTGTCCTCCAAGGACATTTAAAGATAAAACGTGCTGTTAGAATAGGTGCTAATTTTGAGGCACACGGTGCTCATGAAGAACAGTAACTGGTACCCGCCTGAACCTCCACGTAGCAGCGGGAAGTTCCAGGAAGCAGGAGGGGCACTGCTGTAAAGTCAAACCAGCACTTGTGCTAGAGTCAACCAGCATTTCTTATTTCTCAGTCGATAGTTTAATCTATTTTAATGATTATCAATACTGATGTTGAGCATAATCACCTTGTCTGATACAATTGCTAGAATCTAAAAGTCAACTTGATTTTAATGGTTTATCACTAGGAGTATTATTTAGTCAGATTAAACTGGTCTTAATTCCTCCTCAGTCATTATTTAAAAGCTGTTTCGAGCACATTACGGTGGCCCCCCTCATCATGATATGAATCAATGCTCTGTCTCCACACCATACATTTTCAGCAGCATCTAGCAAAGCATCCACATGGATGGACACCAAAGTACTACAAGCTATGAATGTTCATGAATCATCTCTACCACCATTAAAAATTCCTCAAAATGCACCACAGCAGTGGTTGGATTTACCTCTCCTGGTGGTGATGGGGCCCATTAACCCCCAACTGTTGGGAGAATGGCTAGGAAATGCTCAACGAGCCAGGATTTGGAGCAGCCCTTGCTGCAGTACTGAGCTTTCAGGGGATGGATCTGGACCCACAGGAGGAAGCGCTGTGCTGCCAAGGCACCTCTGGGTGCATCCCCATGGCTTGCCGTTGTGCCCACGGTGGCACTACCCCGTGGCAGCCATCGTTCATCCAAGCACGGGGCGCGGGAGCTGGGCTCCGCTTCTGGCTAGATGAACAAACTCTCTTTCCTCTAGACCATTAACACGTGTTTTGTCAGTGAGAATATAAGCACAAATTTAGAAAAAACTTAAATCCAAAGAGACAGTCAGAAGTAGCGAACCACGTACATATTTTTCTTATTGAAACAAGTGATCACACCCGACGTGTAATGGCCAGGAGTAACTCCATTCCTGGAAGAATCTCCTGTGGAAGACGGAGAACTATGTTAGCTAAATTATTTGATTAATTTGTTTAAAAATAAAGCCCTGAAGACATTAGATGTTTCCTTTAGTTAATGAGATTTCCATGATAGTTAAAAAAATAAAATTGGAAAACAATGCTGTTAATCTTGGATTACATGCAGCACGAGGGAAGAATTAGCATAAAGCGAGAAGATTAAGACACTTTTTGCTTCCCAAAAAGCTGTGATAGAAGCTACATGCCCTGTTTTCCTGTCTGAGATTAACAAGGAGGTGATCAGGATCTGCCCTTTAGTCTCTAACCTGGTACATCTGGGCACGGCTCTACCTTCTTCTGACACGGCAGGGTCTGGTTCTGAGGAAATAATTATGGGCTGAGCAAAGGGGCAGCAGAGACCTTACATCCTAATAGGCAATAGGGAACAGCAAGGACAACGATCTATTTGATCAGCTCTTGCAGTCAAATAGCTCACTGGAAATAACATTTCCTCAAGTGTAAGTATTCATTTAACCCATATACTAAATATTACACGTATGTGAACTCTCAATAAATAACTACCATTGCTTCACATTAAAAAGCTAAATTATTTTCCATGAAAAGCCTCAAATTAAATCACAGTAACTTCATCCACCCCATATTTGGCTATTCTAATAAACAGCGGTATGAAACAGGGATAAAAAGATATCCCAAAATAGGATTACATATAGCAATAAAAGGGGAAATAATCTTTGAAGAAATGAGGCAAGAACAAATTCTAACTGCATTAAAAAGTAACAAGTCATGGTTTCAATCACCAGCCAGGCAAGAGTTTGATAATCTCGCGTGTACAGCATATAAATCTGCGAGTACGACAAATTGCATTTTAATTTATGTACTCAAAAGGTTAACTTCTAGTACCCTCTACTTGCTACAGAAATCAGGGAAAACATGCTTGCCCTAAGTACACACCGAGACTAATAAAGTAACCGTCTTGCACGAACCCTCAGCCTCTCGCAGAGCTGTGAAACGTTTCGGAAGTTCTTGGCTGTTCAAAACACGACTTCGCAAATCCCTTTTCCTCAGCTGTTGTGGCACTGCCTAAACCACCACCACCGAGGCGGGGATTGCCGCGCCGTATTCCCGGTATTCCCGAGCCGCCGGGATGGGTTTATCCTGCCAGGGCACATCATGCCATTGACAAGGAATCCACCGTCGCGCAGTCATTGCTTGATGGGACCCAGCTCATTTCTAGCAAGAACACAAAATTCAGTTATTCGTGTAAGTTACTGCTGCAAGAGAAGCTGAAACTCAATTTCCACATAGAGCAGCAGGGACGAGGCTGCCCCCCCCGCTCCAAAACCACCCCTCTGGGCTTTTGTCAGTGGTGCGTGAAGGCCTGTAAAAGCCCGTAGAGAAAAATGCTTCATTTGTAGCGTGCGCTTTTGGCAGCAACTTAGATGCGATCAATTGCACTCCTTAGTTTCTTTTATTGTTTAAAAATAAATTTATTTTTTATTAGTTTTTATTATTTAAAAACCACATCTAAATCGTGTCCCTTTAATAGTCTGAAACCAAAGGGAAGGAGCTCCATGATGAGCTCACCAATGTATAAAATCCTCATAATGACCTTTTTTAAAAACCAACTCTTTTGTTCACAAACTTATTTATAGACGAGTGAATCATTATACACATATTCAATGAAATATTAACAAGAAGTTTATTCTTTGAGCTAATTTCATGGAAGTTTTCTTCAAACACAACAGAGTTTTGCAAAAAATCCACAACTGCAAGGTACGGTCTCCTTAGCTTCTGATTTTTTTTCTCTGTGGTACTTATCTAAACCAGAAGCTCGCTAAGAAAATGCACGTTGTACAAAAATATTATATGGGGTATATGATGACATACAGTAATTATACAGGTATTGATGTATAAATGCTTTAACTCTTAAGAATAAAATGCATAGTGGCACTCTGCAATGAGCTGTACATGAGGCTCCCACCAACGTACACCAGGATTCTGCTTTTGTATCAATAACGGGTCCTCTGCACTGAATTTGCTTAATTAGAGGATGCTTTTTCCTTCTGATTGAGTATGAATAAAAAGGCCAAATCTTACCATACAACGCACCTGGACGGAGCAGCCCATAACTCCAGGCTGGGTTCAGGCACGGGGATAATCTCATCCATTGTTTTTAAACCAGCCATGCTACTGTTAACTAGAGGTACATGCTCATCTAAAAATAAATAGTCATCCCACAATACGCATTGCATCATGATGTCAAATAAATATTTCTACAGCAGCTGTTGCTGTGACTCCATATCACACTTTGGGGAGAAACAGCTACAATCGGCTGGGGGGCGGGGGGGCAGAAATCAAGAAAAAAAAAATTGTATCTATCCTGAAACAACACAGTAAATATTAAATATCTTATTATTGACATGTCATTTGCAAGTAAGTAATGACAAATGAATGACAAAATAAATACTAAAAAAGAAGTAATAAATTTGGTCCCTAAGCAGCTGTTTGTCAAAGTCATCCAAGAGCAAAATCCAACAAAGCCAGGAGCCGAATCCAGCCCGACGCTACGCGGTCTCCTCGTTCACCAGCAATGGTTCCACCTCCAGCGCTACCACACCAGATTGTCTTGCCTCGTGCTGACGATACAGAATGAATTGCGCAGTCACCTGTTATTTTTGGGTAAGGAAGTAATTAACTAGGATACAGAGGCAGCATTTGCAGTACTTGCTTTCAATTAAAACCAAAATAAGCTGTACAGAATAAAAGCAGCCATCCATTTAGTTCTGGCACAGACTCTGAATACCACAGTCCACAGAGGAAAGCTTAAAACTTGCTGTGTCTAATTCATGCACTGTAGTGTAAGTATTATCCATTTATTTAATCCCGACTGTGGAATTTTCTACATTAGCATATAACCTTTTCCAAATCCTACTTAACGCTCATTTTCAGTACTTGTTTATGGCAAAAAGTTTAATCATATTTTACTTGGAACACTAGAAAAGGGAACATACAGAAAAATTCTAACTCAAAACTTCAGATCCCCTTGGTTATATGGCTCAAATACACATGAAAATATCCTTTACTACTTCATCTTCACGCTTGCAAGGGTCCCAAGGGTGAAATTCATCAGAAGCAGAATAAGAACAAGGCTCATCTAGGAACAACGTGGAATCAAACATATTGCCCTGTACTACTCCAGCCTCAGCGGTCTAACTACCGCGGGCTGGGCTGAGGGTGGATGCTGGTAAGGAGGGGAAGTCATTAAAAACCTTCCTTTGCAATAGATCAGCAGGGCCCAAACAGAAAACAAAATTCTCATTTCCTGCAAAATTCTAGGCGGTTTGATATTTACAGGCACTGACATGCAGACAACACTATGACTCAATATTTAATATTGTCTTCAACACAGAATTGTGCAACTAGACATAACTATTTATTTCTATTGTAAAACACACCATTGGAAATACTGCTAATTAAAAATAATTAACAAGTATGTACTTGTCCTTTTTCTTGATGGTTCCAGTTCTCAAACAAAATTATTGACTTTAAGCATAGATAGCCTTTAAATAAAAAAATCAGGGGTGGGCATCTAGAACGGATGAGAGAGATTTCTTACTCTAGAATTTTTGCTAGAGTAGTTTTATGGTAGAGGAGTTTTATACTTGAATACTGAACTTGATAAAAACCACTCTGTTTTCTGACAGAGATACCATTGTAAGATATAAAGGTATCATACAAACCTATCCAGCTATGCACTTCCTGTATGTATTCTATTCTATTCTAAGAAATATGCATCGCATCTTACACAATAAAGACTTCTGAGTCGCAGTAAATCGATCTGGAAATGAGGTGAAACACAAAGCAGCAGGTACCAGAAGACTCCCATTTACCAAGGCAAACCACCACCAGCCACCAAACTGGCAACACCCTCTGTACGGCAGGGTTTAGGGCTCTGACTTTTTTTGCTCACTTTGGACACTTTTTTTTTTTCCTTTTTCTAAAAGACGGAGCGATTTGAGCAGCAGATTATGGTAAACCCAGCATGGCTTGCTATCCAACTCTGATGAAGAAAGTTTTGAGAAGGACACGAGATGGGTGGAAGCAGGTATAGTAGATGAGGTCAAGTAGGAAGCCTCCAACATAAGGATCCGCATGAAAGCATGTTTAAAGGTAGGTGGTGTAGAAACAAGTGGCCACCCGTATACCCACGTACCTTCTACAAAGTCCAACGTATGCTCATATATGTTCAGCTTTCCCAGACCCTGGATCACCACTACTGTTATACGTAAAATCCCATTTAAAAAATGAAAGTTTCTCTGGGAGGAAATTTGATATATAGACTTCTACGAGAAACAATTTAGATCAGTTGAAATAACTTGGCTGGTAGACAAGGGTTCTGAGAAGTTTGAGGCTAATGTATGTAATTATTTAGAAAAATAAGGAGAGAAAAAAATAAGCTTTCTGGGAGGCCTGGATGAATGGAGAGGAAATTCTCTGCTTCCTAGGCGGAGCCCCAAGAATTATCCCACCTTCCCAAACTTTCCAGCATCCCACCTCTGAGGCCCCCCAACTAAAGCCTAGACAGGATTTCCTTCAGAGACAGCAGGTCAGCACTCCTTTTTCAGCCTTTCTGTAGTAGTATGTGGGGAATGCTTTCTTCTTAGAGCTTAGCAAATTAGTTTTATAGCATACAAAGCTACCACTTAAATTTCCTGCCTTTTTCTTTTTTTTTTTAATAGGCCTTACTGTACTAGCAGCTGAGCAGCTTCCCCAATCTTAATAGTTGCACTGGTGGAAAAAGACACTGTGAATTTGGAATCAAATTTGCTGAAATCATACTGTGGGCTTGGGACAAGCCTGGGCTGCAGCACTGTGCGTTATCTCTGTTAGCCACCAAGCTGGCAACAGCAACACAGCTTTTCAGGAGAAATAAATTATAAACACAAGTTCCGTGGAGCTTATCAAACAGTCTTTCCAGAAGATGTTTTTGTAGCATATGTACTCAGCTGCTCACGTTTTTTAAATAAATACTGAACTGCCAAGACTACTTTATATAGAAACTAACTTGCTGCTCGAGTCTGACTTTCTGGGGGAAACTTTAAGACCTAAGGATGGAGACAGCCCAAAGTGGAGAAGACAACCAAACGAACTTCTTAGAGTAAAGTTAATGACAGCCACTTAGCTAGTGTATCAAATTTGTTTCATTAAATTAAACAATTTAATGACAATTCAAAAAACAAACCAGTTTTAAGACAAAAATGGGTATTTACAGGAGTGCAGAGAAGTTGGATGTTTGGCTGGGAAACTCTCCTGTCCGAATTGTCAGGCCAGACTTATATTCTTTGCAGAATGTAATTAAATTACAAAGCGTGATGTTTTGTAGGAGCATATAATGGATTCCAAGTGGTTGCCCTGCAAATCACAAAAGGTACAAGAGAAGAGTCTGCGTACAACAGCTTGGCTCTTGCTGAATATACTTTGGCTATCTAGTAACAACCTGGCTACCCTTAATGAAAAGAAGTACACGCAGAGGATCTGAACACAGTTCTCTGACAATAGGGTGATGTCAAATAAAAAAAGAAGGCAAAAATCTTGGTAAAGGGCTTTGTCTGAACTAAATACAAAGCAGAGTTGTTTGGTTTTGGTGGGAGCAGGTGAGGAAGGACGCAGGGTGAAAGCGGGTAGCAGACTTACAGAAAAGGACAAAGTTTTCTGGAAGAACTTGCACTAGATTCAGTCTCTTAGAAACTTAGCGATGGCTGCTGCTAAAAGTCTAAGGCCAGAACTGGCCATCAACTGATTTTAAAATATGTAGTATTGCATCCTTGTGTTCAAGTGAAACATTAAGTAATCATGCACATAAAATGAAGCTCTAAAAAGGTTCACCATGGATCCCTACAGTAGGCAAATCCAGACTTAGCATCTCTGACGGACAAGGCACCCTATCAGGCCCATTCAAAGCCTGGGCTTTGTGGTTTCTTGAGAAACTCCAACCACCTGCAAAGCAGCAGTTGGAAGGAAACATTTACTGGAAAAGAAAATCATGCCCAATTTATAATTCAGATGTGTAACGCCATGAAAGTCCTCTTAAAATGAAAAGGAGGACAATTCATACTTTACAAACAATTGGACACTTCTATTATTTATCAAAAATAAATGGCTTATTGCGCAATCAAATAACTTTAACTGTAGACACCAAGGAAACGGGATGACCACGTTATACTGTTAAACTGAGCTGAAACAACTCCAGTGTAATCCTGCACTAAGTAATGCTGGAGCTGCTGTTCCAGCTATGATCAGGAGTCCATTTGTTTCTAAAAATAGTCAATGCCAGCCGTGTCAGATGGAAGCAAAAGAGTACTGCAGCAGACACAGAGTAAGTGAACTCTTAATCCTTGCTTGGACCTTGAGAAATGAGAGTTTATTTTCCGCCTAATGAAACGCTGGACCCTATCAGGAATAAGGTCAACTAGAATTAGGATATTTCTGCAACTACTCCTCAAAACAGAGACTGTTACACAAACGATCAATTATGAAACATCTCTGTCTGAAATTATGACTTTTTGGTTTCTGTTTTCCAAAACCCAGGTGATCCTGCTCTTCATTTTCTGGTCTAACATAACATATCAGTTTGTTAGATATTTTACTTTCTTGCTTGGCAAGAGACAGTAATGAAGCTCTCTAAAAGCATTGACTTCCATACCTTCAGGGCTTCTCAAAGCAGGAGGTCTGCTTTTGTTTTCTCTTGATTACAAATACTTCATACATTTTCAGCTAACGCTATATACTTGACTAGATTCCTATAAGCTCCTCAACCTGATTTGGAAGCATCTGTTTTCAATATAATTTGAACTGGAGGACTATTAGCAAGATTGGATTCAGGCTCCAATCAAGACAGAACCCAGAAATGAATGTCATGTGCACACTGGCACCGCGATCCTGGGGCAGGGCTCAGAGAGGGGGGGAGGTTTGTGGCCAATATAAAAGTTCCTTTTCAGAGTACATCATAGAAAGGCATCTGCAAATACGCACAGAATGTACTGTAAGGGTCATCAAGATCAAATTCGGGGGGGGGGGGCGTTGGGTAAATAAATACTGGGTGGTTTATATTTCCAGCTGGGGGTGGAAGAAAGAGTCACTACTTCATTCACGGAACAAAAACCCAAGCGCTCAAACCAGCCATATGGGCTAGCAACCCTGAACCCTACAGTCTGCTCGTGCACAGGAAACTGCATTGTCTCATAAAAGATAGAACTACGACGTATTTCGAAACGGGCCACGAACCACAGTTCAGTCTCACCACTGCAGTGGTGTATTGTGTTCCCAGGATGCAGAATGTTTTACTAAACTGCCCACTTAAATCGCCATGGCTGGAGATGCAAAAAACACAGATGGCTATTCTGAATGAGAGTATAATTTAACTGTCCATCCAAAGGCCAGGGTCAGCTGTGCCATCGCCAGTCTAATTGGAGTGGATTATGAAATTACTTTAATCAGAAAGACAAGACTGATGCCTGGGAATCATAACTTCTGGAACTGTTCCAGGTAAATCTGGTAAAGAACTTCCTTTTAATATGGAACGGATTAACACAATATGCTTCAGCATGGTCCTGATATCACTCTTCATTTTATCCTGTTTTACAGTTTGAGTTCATGGGGCTAAGTAGCAAGATGTTTTGAGACACAAACCTAAAATTCTTACTTCAGCGAAAATCAGAAAGTCTCCTCTTTTATACTCTTATAAATGAAAATATATAATGAATAAATAAATAAATAAATAGCTATAGTAACAAGACAGGTGACTGTAAACCTATAGCTAACAGTAAGACCAAGTACCACCGTGTCACTGTTCACTAGGCTTCTAAAGCAAAAGTACGTTACTCCAAACATTTTGCTTTTAATTTCTCAATCACAAAATGCTAATGCTCAGTCTAGAAAGAACACGACTAACAATAACCAATACACTGCGGGCATCTTATGTATGTCCCCTGAATATAAGAATAAAAAAATTACAGTGGTACAAGTTTGCTCAGGACTTCCAAGAAACTGGCATACTAATCTAGATAACTGTGTAGTTGGTTAGCCCTTCGCATGACTCAACGAGCACAGCGGCTGGTTTTCAGAAGGCACTCAGGGTCTGATTTTTGCCCTGAATGATGTAGTTAAGGGTAGCTGCAGCATTTCTTTGCTAAACACTATTTTCTGAAACTAAATTTGCCAAAACCTCATGGTTTGTCTCTGACGTTAATGCAATCTTGCAATAACACTTACAATTTAACCAAATTCTCAAAGCTATAATTCTATATTTGCATTTAAAAACAAGCAGGTTTGGGGTTTGTTTTGGTTTGTTTGTTTGTTTGGGATTTTTGGAGGTTTCTTACATTTATCAGACAGCAAACGTAAGAAAAACAGCACAATGTGCACACACATCCCCAGCTTTTAGTATACTACATATTGGGTACAAGATATAAATAAGCCTGTGCAATGTAGCTTTAATATAGATATTTTCTATAAACTTGTTATTCTTATGAAGAAATATTATTATAAAAAACATACAAGTTATTGTTCAGAAAGAAGATTTTACGATCAGGTTAGAATCACAGAAAAAAAATATCTGATTTTTTAAAAAAATCCACAGTTTCTAATCTACTTATTAAAAAGCCTATCCTGAGAAACTGTAGCTAAAATAGGAAAAGGATACAAAAATGTCTAGAAACAAAACTCCAAAGCTCCCAATGAGCCATGGAAGATGGTGTAAAAAGTACAGGGTCCGGAAGGATGCGGTAGCTGGCATCTTTAAAACAAGGCTCAGTCCATATGTACAGTTTCCCATCATGGCTAATGCAAACAGCAGGTAAGAGGTGCCTTCTGTTGATCTTCTTCGGAACTAAACACAAAGAAATTTTTACGAATACAAAGAAATGTGAAAACATGTATGACAGTAGCTAGTTATAGATAATTTTTGGCATTTTGTACTATAACATATCCATAGATTTTCAGTCATTCTTGTCCATCTCTTCCTGGGCTCTGAATCCTCCGAGCTTAGTGCTTTCAGCACTTATCACTGAAAACTGCAGAAATTGTAACAGTTCTTAGAAGCCGCTCTGGTTAATGTAATTTTTATGTAAGTGCAAAGCAGGAAGGATAATCTGCTTCTAAATGATATTTAGTTCTTAAGAAATCTGTTGCTCTACCAGTCTGTTTAGCAGACCTTTTTGGAAACACTGCGGTATTCCAGCTGTGAAGGAAAAGGTAGAGGGGGGATACGAATAGGCTTGGAAATGAACTAATCATTTCCATAATCAATTAAAATGCCTGTATACAATTGACAATGTAAAACCTTCAGGTCTTTTGTTGTGTTGACTTTCTATTTTAATATACTGATAGTGAAGAGGCGGGGAGGGGGAGTCAGTAATGGCATCTTTGTGAAAAGGGGATAAAATTCTAAACTAATTTTCCTCTAATTCTAACTTCTGATCCCATGGTTGGTTACTCAATGTAGAACAGTTTGGAGAAAGAAAAGGGGAGATACCACTTGCTCATGAAAACAATCACATAAAGCATGTCTCTGCTTACAGCTGATAAATCCAACTGTAAACACTTCCAATCAATCCTCTATCATCAAAGACCATAGTTTTTCTAAAATTCTCACCATCCTCCTCTGAATGGGGAAAAAAAAGCCCAACATTTTTTTTCTTTACCACTTTAGAAAGTCACAAAAGCAAAGTAGGCTTTCAAGTTCAAGAGGGTTCACTGTTAGGGAGAATCCAACATTTTAAGCAACGGAGAGTATTTTATACAAGTATACTTAGCCAAAAACCTACTTACATTTTTATAAAGCTGAGGAAATCTACTTCCCAAGTAAAACACACAGGATATATAGCCACAAATGAAGCCTGACATTTCAATCATATCAAGAGAGTTCTGAAAAAGAAAGGTACATACATTTTGGCAAGAATGTTTTCAGGCATTTCAGGGGATTAAACTGAGAGTCCAGTGGCTGATTTTCTGGACAGAATTCTTTTCAAAGCAGTTCAGTGCTGCTTTTCAAATGACCAAAGAGGGCTAAAAAGGGTTTAATCTTTATCTCACAACAATGCACTCTGCTGCGTCATGGCCATGACTGAGATCAAAACTAGTGCTGGGCTTTAGGATACGACACTAAGCCAGTCCTCCTGCTAAAAAAGCCTGGGCACACTAATTCAAACCAAAACTAAGAAATGTAGCTAGGGCCACTAAAAAAATGAATCATCCTGTCTGGAGAAAGCAAAATACTCATTTTTCACAGTTTAAGAGTTGTTAGTTTTCTCACTCTAGCTGTGTTTTGAAAATAAGCTGCTTCCCTGCTGGGCAATGTTGCTGGATTACAATTATTTTACTGGCATTAGTATGAAGGCCTTAAAATTGCTGGAATAGCCTGCGAATGTTCCCGCTGAAATGACAGCAGCAGCAGGTACAATTGTAATTTTCCACCTTTATTGATTTCACCTGTGACTGTGTAGTCTCTACATGGATGCCTACAGTACTTAACGCAAGCAGAAACACAACATGTACACGTTATTTCACAGGGCAGCACATCCTAATGACCCAAGGGGCAGAATAAGCCCAAAACACAGGAAGCTGCTCAAAGAAGTAATTTTATAACTTCTTTATTTCAGGATGTACGGTCCATAGTTAAAATATCCACATAGTGCGACATTTCTGATTTCTAAATCATTGTTAAAAACGTCATCCAAATTTCTTTAAAGCTCAGAGTACACAAACTTTTCAAGATACTCTTGGGTGAGATTTTTTTGGAAAGGAAGCAGGTAAGAACTTACATTACTCCTTTCGATTACTGTACTCTGGTCTTGGTTTCTTAGTAACAGCTGACAGGGTAAAATAACACCCAGCGCTGTACACACGATGATCCAGGTTACACAGAAATTCTTCAGGCTTTTGCTGCCTAGAATGACACACAAACAAATTAGCTGAAAAATAACATCTGCTGTTGATTTAAGGTTACTTTTTGTTTGCAGTATAGATATGTAAATTTGAAGGTACAATTTCATGTATGATTTTCTTGGCAGCAATGCAAGTCCACCTTTTTCTTCTGGGCTTCGTGCCCACCCCTGTTCACTATGACAGTGAGCAGGGGTGGGCATGGAGCCCACCTGGTGGTGTGTCAACAAGTGAGGGCAGCAGTGCAGGAACAGGAGGGGAACTCCTTAAATGGGCATTGCTACCAAGAAAAGAAAATTTTCATACTCAACTTATCTCTTATATTAACTCCTAATAGTTTACTATTAAATAACAGCTGATAAACAGGAAACTGCTCAGTAGAATAGAATGTAACAGCCTCTTTCAGCACATCTTGAGTAAAAGCTGCAAAAGCAAGGATATTTGACATTTAAATTAACAAAAATATCTTTAAGATAAATATGTTATCTAAGTGCTCTGCTGGACCAGTCTCCATGGCCATGGTTGGCTAAATATCAAGCCTTACTGAGACTGACATATTCAAAGACTCCATCTAGCAAGTCTCCATAGACACCTACAAGACAACTTGAAAATGGCAGACAGTCCTACAGAACCCTGGAGCTGCACTACCTTCTGTATCTAGAAGATGCTGGCAAAGTCCTGCAGTCTTTGTTACCAGTGGAACAAATTGCTCTACAGCATTAGCAAGCCTGTTCTAAAGACCTATAGTCTAAAGAAGACAGACTTAGTAGTGATGTTCCACAGGCCGCACTTTGAGATGTAACACTGACCAACTTGTCTATGGTAACTGCTCCAGACCTGGGTATTGAAAAGCCCTCTTTTAACAGCTTTATTCTCAGTGCCGTGCCTCCCTCTGCAGCTATGCAAACCACTGAGCTGGAACAGGCACTGGCAGCTAAAATGTACAAAAGCCTGTGTTTGTTTTCAAGAGTAGGCTGCAGGAAGGAAGTATCTTCAGTATTGACCTATCTCCAGGTTTATTATCAGTTCCATATTGAATGAATCTGCTTTATCCCTATTTAGTTTGCTGGGCAGGCATCTGTTTTACTTCAGCTTTTTGCTACCTCTGCTGTACCATGGATTTTCTTTGATACTTTCTTTTTTTTTTTTTTTTTTAAGATTGATGAGTTAATGTTTTTGATTTGATACAATGTGAACAGAGCTTTCTGTCTTCCATTTCAGTCAAAACAGTAGTCCCTTGGTAGGCTGAATACTACAACTACTGCCAGGATTTTATGAAGCACAACTCAAGTAATTTCATTCCCTTTTAATATGTTTTTTAACTATATGTATTGAAACGGAAGACATGAAGTTGTCAAGATATTTTATGCTATAAGCAAATAAAGTCCCGTTTCAATCAACATGGAGGAAACTAACTGAACCACACAAAGAAATAATGCTTGCTTTCAACTTATACATATATTTAGATAGCTGTAAGTAGACAGTAAAACCATGCAGTAAGTTAAAACATGGAACCAGTTTCCACAAAACTACTGTATTTTTTATGTCTATATAAACAGAAAGTACTGCATGGAAAATATTTACAGATATTGTGTGGGTAAGAAAAGAGAAAAGCAGAAAGGGTGAGGAGAGAGGGGAAAGGAGGGGAGAGGATTTTCACAAAAGCCCGAGAAAAGAAAGTAATAGGCCTAACAACTTCAAACAGAATTTGTGCACTCTATTTTTTAATCCCTCTGAAAAAACTTTACTTAAACACTGTAGAAAACATCAAGGTAAAGAGTGTGCTACATTACGGAGAACATTTTAATTTTTGAAACACCTTACGTTTTGTCATCTGCTTCTTGAGCTTATAGTAGACAAATTGTGAAATCATAATTATATCCATGTTAACATAAAAAATGGCAGTGACAATCTGAAAGAGAAGATACATTTGCTTGTTCAGTATACACATAATTCAAAATACCTTAACTGCATGGAAATTTTCCTTCATAGTCATAATGTGAATGACAAATACCAAAGCACTGCCAAAAAAAAAAAAAAGCATTTCCAGCACAAAACAAGTTAGGCTGCTGCAGATGAATGCAGTGTAAACCTTATGCAACAGGGACTTGCTGACACAATCGCAATAGCTGGTCATTTTCCAGGATGCACAGCAAAAATTCCTACCTGGGCAGACTGATAAGTCCTTCTTGCCCAGAAGCTTAAGTCTGCTCCATCCACCTAGTTTTCCAGCACTTCGGAAGCTACTGATCTAACTCAGTGCTTCTTCCTTCAATAAGACAAAAATGTCATTCTTTCTTCCCCTTTTCATAACGGGGAGATGAAATGGTTAGTGCCACACTTTAAGTTGTAAAAGAGAAGAGAACTCTGTCCACCCTTGGGGTCCATCTCCAGCTTGTGAAGACTTCTGCAGGTGGCTGTCACATACCTCTTTCTCTTTTAATTAAGAATAAAAAATAAACACAGCAGGTAAGAAAGTTTCAGACACAATTAATCGCTGACAGCTACTGTTTCTTTCAAAGAAACCCTTGCCTTAACAAAGAAAATACATTTTTCAAATTAGTCAGATTAACAACTTTGAACTAGTATTTCTTTGCTAATAAACAGTTTTCCTAAAAAAAAAAAAAAAAAGGCAAGTTTCGAGAGTAGGAACCCCAAAACTTCTTGATTTATTACAAGCTAAACAACACAACTTCCTTCCAGCCCTATTTGTTCTGCAAGCTCACTTTGAAGCTGAAGCTTAACTGAAAATTCCTCACTTCATTCATCATTGAGTAACACCCAGTAAGTCTTTCCAAATGTTAATTACAAGTGTGAAATGGTTTCTATAACACATAACAGCATCAATGTATGTATTTGGGAAGTTATGACTTACTTTATGGATGGTAGATCAGTGAACAGAATACAAAAACATTTCCTTTCCCAGTACATACTTGACTGTGCAATATTAAGTTATCCTACAGTTTAAAGAGACTGTTTGAAAAGAATAAATCAAGAAGTAGGAGTATTGACAGATTACCTGAATTGGCAGTTGATTTGTTAAATAGCAGCCTATGAAATTTGTAAGATCTCCAGCTATCCAACACAGCAGAAAGCCCAAAGACAGTGCTTGATCCACTCTTCCATTCTGACAGGCAATGTAAATTTGACTGGCACAAATTCCAGAAGTAATTGTAAAATAGTGTAAGCAAAAACATTTAATAAGTTCAAAAGTACATTTTTCAAAATCTGAATAAAGAAAGATTAAAACTCTAACCACAAGAGACCTATCGCAGCAATACTCCACTTACCTTTTGAAGAAGAACTCAGTATCACTATAGCTCGCCATGTCTTACTCTAGCATAACAAAAGGCTCAAATCACAACCTCATTACTGCTTGTATGTGCTCCTTTTTTGTGGCCTGCACTGAAATAACCATTTTCTGGACACCAGAACTATGCCATAAGCGTTTTATATTCATCTGCTGTAAATACCAGCTTTTAAAATACTGAAATAAGAAAAACACTGTTACTTAACATAGAAGGGCTAAGATGTAACAAAGCTTCTAAAAGAGTTGACAACTACACTTATGCCTCTAAATTGGAGAATTTTTATTCAGATTCACAATAGGGACTACGAAGCAATCCCAAACGTGAGTCCATTGGACATATCTTGATGAATTCCATGCTCACTAACATGACAGTTTTAATGTAAAGCCCCCTTACAACTAATATTTCAACTAATATTTCTGAAGCTCAACAGCTTACTAAGGGTGGTTTTATTTTGCTTGATTTCCATAGCCCTTTTACTAGTTCAGTAAATTATATCCCCTTATGGGGACAGACTTTGGAGTCAATCCCATTTTGTTTCAAGCATTTTCACCTGCTGGGAGCATTTCTACTTTTCCTTTGTCATCTCCTACCTACATATTTGAAACCTGAACCCAGTGCCAGCGACCAAACAGCAACTGATTTAGCACTAGCGAAGTGCTAACTCATGTGCTGCTTCTGACCTTTTCTCAATCCAAATTTCATTGGCAGGAGCCAGCACAACAGTACTGGCGACAAAGCATGTGGTTTAAATAAACACTGAGCCAGCTTCTGCTGCAAGTGTGCCTGCGTGTGCACACACATCTCAGGGTGGAGAAGATAAGAGAGAAGAGGTGATTTATTCTCATTTGCTCTAAGTGGCAGAGATTAGTGTCAAGTCAGTACAACAGAACAGTACATCAAGCTCATTTGTCAACCACTAAATATTGTTGCAAACATGAACAACATGCTTCTCTGGCATATTATATCTGTATTATGCAGATAGAGAAACATATCCAAGATAAAATAAAAAAAAAAGGCAGCTTTTGAAAAAGGCTTCAGGCAAGATTACTCATGTTTCAATCTGAGGACTGCTTAAGACTTTAAACTTACGGTAGTGCAGCAAACAGAAAACAGACAATGGAAATCAGTCCTATGACAACGCTCCAATACTCCCACGCATTCTCGACACATTCTTCTAGGAGATGCCAAATCCATGGTGTTCCATTTATGCACAATCTCCTATTCTCTATTGGGGAGATATTGAAAGCATGTGTATACAGCCGAGAAGTCATCATTCCTGGACCAAGATTCGATTTCAGAAGTTTATTTCTGCCTCCATTTTTACCCCATGCAAATCCACAAATCCGTTTACCAATGCTGAATATCCTCTGTGAAAAGACCTCTGCATCCAGACGGATGCTTGATATCACAGTTATTTCCAATCTCATAAACGAACCTGCCAAATTCAAAGAAAGAAATATAGCCAGTGTGAATAAGACATTAAATGTACAATGCTTGCTTATATTTATTGCTTGCAGAAGAGAAGTTGGACTTCCAAGAAAGAAAAATACTTTGTGGTCCGCCGCATTCATTAGCTCTTGACAAATATACAACACTCTAGATTTATATCACTTTAGCATTTTAATCTGAGGTTGTGTTAGACACAGACTGCTAGTTACACTGAGGTGCCAGCAATCTGCCACAGGGTAAAGTAAACCAAATAATTTGCACTTAAGACCAAAACCCTGATTTTCATGTTCAACATTATGCCAATAAAGTCACAGTACTTTCTTTAATAGTACTAGCCTGGATGCTGAACACTCTACTCACACTGTCAAAACATAAACATAATGTTGCTTTCTATACAACTAATATCAGGACAATGTTATGAAAAAGAAGTCACTTATGACTCAGATCCCCAAACAGCTGTAAGGTCTACTTGATCTAGATAGCTCATCAGGCTAATGAGTGATTCAACGTAGTGTGAAACAGTTTGCGTTACTTAACACTCCAGAGCAAAGATGGACAGCATAAGGAACTTGCAGAAAGTTTCTTACGTAGGATATGCCTGCCCCCAAAATCCCCAGAATGAAACACAATAGTACAATATAGCTTAAATTTTGAAGCAAGGGAGAGTTATGTTTGAGCTTTAAAAATATTTTCTTGTAGCCAATTATTAAAATTCTGGATATTTTTTGTTTCTGCTGATATATCCATCCTATTTGAAATTTTAATATTTACTTAGAAGGGTAACCATTACAAAATTGAAGAAAATTCAAACAAAAATGCAGAATTATCTAGTTCTATTCCTTGAAACTTCCTGCTGACAAAAACGAGCTGATTTCCCACTCATTCGGATGATAACTTAAGTCCCCTGAAGACTAATAATTCCTCGTACAGAGTTTTAAATCAACAAGCTATTAAGGAAAAAAGCCAGAGCAAATACACTGTTTAAAAAAAAAAAAAAACAACAAAAAAGTAAGTACTATACTTGTAGGTTCACCCGTTTAGTATTTAAAGCCAGAATGTAGAACCAGTAACAGAAAAGATGGTGAAAATTTCTAAGACCATTTGGAACATCTCAGATGCACAGCAAATTCAGAAAACTGGAAGAAGTGATAGTGAGGTGTAACAGCATCCCTCTAGAAGTGAATAAAGTTATTTACTATCTCACAGGCCCAAAGGCCTGATGTTTGTGGCTGGCATTTTTGATGTTCTTCAAGCCACACACATGGGGACAGGGCTCGGAACGGCTGGCAGCATATCCTTCCAACTGGTTGGAGCAACCTTCATTATACATCAAACTACTTTTGAATCTTGATGAAGTTTGACAAGGTGGGTTTTCACAGAGGATCATTCACTATAAAGTTAGGACTCACTTTGCTAGTCATCGAGAAACCTCCTTTTTCTTTTCATGAGACTTCAGGTATCTGTGGTGTTAAATGCTGGACCAAGTTTTCTGTAGAAACCGGCTGCCTCTGAAGAGAACTGTCATCATTGGACCTAAACCAATTAAACAATAAAAAAAGAACATGTATTCATACACTGTGAATTGACCTTAGCCTATTAGATCTATTCAGCTTATACTAGTAAAGTTATTAGAATTCATAGCCATCTTTGAAAATAATTTTTAAAGTTAAAAAAAAAGTTGTGAGTAATGTTTCAAGTAAGCTTTCCCATTTTGGTACTCTGCAGCTGAATAGGGTTTTACCACGCACTAAAAAGGGAGAAACATCAAAGCACACATACTACTTAGGTAGCTTTTAGGCATGAACTTTCAGGTGTTCGTTAACATTGTAACAAAAACCTTATACATTTTATTAAGCTTCATCCCAAAATAAGCAAAATATGTCAGCTGTAAAAAAAAAAAAAAAAAAAATTGAACATGGTATTTTAAAACCACGTCTGAAAAATTAAGTTTAACATGGTATTTAAAACCATGTATGAATATCATAACTGCAGTTGGACTCACACATGCAAAAGTTCTCTTATAAGATCAAGGACTATGTGGTAGCAAGTCTAAACAAGGCAAGTCAGCCTCAGCCACCTGATCTTATGTTGTACCCTGCTCCAAAACCCTGCAGCTATTACAGAAAACCAAACAGCTTAAAAAGTGGTAGGAATTAGACAGGCCACTTACACTTCCCAGATGACTGAAGACTTGAGCTTTGGCCTCCTGCCACGCAACACGCTTAACACATTTAAAGCATGTGGATATTCTTGGGTTGTTATTACTTAACATTTATGCAGCAAAATAATGTTCGTGTTGCCAGTATTTGTGACCATATTTTTAATCTTACAATAATTGCTATTTTTCTTGAATCCCCACCAAAATACTCCATCCCAGTAATAGCCCGATCACAAAAAACAGCAACCCCACCAGCAGCTAGAACAACTGGATGCCATGAACTAAATGTATCGGACACAAAACCCAAACTCCTCCTGCCATTGCTGGGAAGCAAAAGGCAATGGTGTCAGTGATCTTCAGTTATTTTCACACCTGGACTGGCTGCACCATATTAACATATACCTTGCACCAAATAAGCTATGTCTTCTTACACCGAAGTATTTCATAACTACATTTTCAGCTCAAAAGTTTGAGCTAGATCAATACAGATGATTCCCTCACCCAATATATATAGTCTTGCAAAGAGAATTGAATTGTTCCTCAACATTTAAAAAAAACCTTTTCTTTTGTTGCATTAAATGCTTTGCACCTGAAAACGGGATAAGGAGACTGCCACGACGTTTCTTTTCTTCCTGCAGTATTTAAGTTGCCAATCAGGAGAAAAGAAAATAATATTAAAAGGTGATTTATGTTCCTATAACAATTCCTTGCCTGTAACCTCATATTCTTTCTTAGATTACTGCCCAAACACTAGTTACTACCATTTGGGAAAGTTACAGTAAAGCTATTATTTTCACAGAACAGTTAACTTGGAACCTTGTCATTGTACCTTTCTGCAAAGGTTTAGTGTTGGACTAGTAAAACTATTATAGTGTAAGATATTTAGTAATAAGGAAGCAGTAGCTTGAGACTCCTGTTCGGAGACTCTTTTTTCTTATTTTAATCCCTTATTCTGGAGAAAAGACGTGCAAACAGAAATAGTCAATGGTTTGAAAATGAAATCTACTCCATTAAGGATAGCTCCACAGCACAGACGAGGAAAAGCAAGCTTTCCCTGGAACTTGGGAGACTCATCACAGATTCTCTGCCTCCCCAAGTGCCACGCTGCTGTGCACATCCATGTGTTCTGGCTGCTGCGTGTTCCTGGATGTCAAATAACGAGACACTGCTAGTAATGTGTAAAGATGTCAGATATGTGTGTTTGGCAGATTTGCAAGTTCTCTAAAGAGCAGCTAATAGCAGCTTGAAATCCAAAAGGATGTTCGGTTGTACGGTATTCATAATTTAATTACTCCTGGGGAAAAGGAAAAATGGACCTAAACTGAGGAGTGATTCAGGGCTTCTTCAAACACTGACTGGGTTAATACTGGGAATTGTATTTTGTCTACAGCTGTTCTGTAAACACATTTTTTACATGATCCTGATGGCGAATGCTGCCTCTTCAGAGCTGATGATAAAGCATGAAACCCCTAGAAACCAACCCCAGTTCTCACAGACCGCTTCCAACTCAGCTTATTTAAGAAACCCCATCAGGAAGCGCCTTTTCCTCAGGAGTCCCGCGGGCACCACAGCCCCGAAGCCGGGAATGGGGGGTCCGGGAGGCGGCAGCAGCTCACGGCCTTCAGCAGGCCCCGGCGGGGCTGTGCCCCCGCACCTCGGCTGGGTCACCGGAGGAGGAGGCAACATTAAAGGAATCATAATGAAGAACGGTTTTCAGAAAGGGCAGTGGCTGCGGTTCCGTGCTGGACACGGAGGGGGCTGGGGCTCGGCCCCGGCAGACCATGGCGGGCCTGTCCGGGGAGGTGCAAGCACCGACCTGGCGAGAGCTGCTGCTGCTCCGGGGGTCCGGCCGGGCCCGCCGCCGCACGCCGCTCCCCGCGCCGCCGCCGGAGGAAGACCCTGAGGAGAGGGAGGGGGTTACGCTCCAGCAGCTGACCGGCCGGCGGCGGGGAGATGGCAGGCAGAGGGCCGGGAAGCACCGCCGCTCCTCCCCTTCCCCCGGCGCCGCCATGAGCCGCTCCAGCGGCGGGGCCCGGGCGCCCTCTGCGGGCGGGCGGGCGGCGGTGCCGGCCCTCAGGCCGGGCGGGCCGCGTTGCGGAGCCGCCTCCCGCCCCGCGCCGGGGAAGAGGGATCAGGGGTCGGGTTGGTGTGAGGAAGGTGAGGCTGGAGGAGGCAGCAGTGCTCCGAGTCCCAGGGAGCGAAGGCCCGCGGGCCGGCTGTGGCTGCAGAGCGCGGCGATGTTCGTTGTGCCTGGCGGGGGGGCGGCTAGCACAGCCCCCTGCAGGCAAAGGTGCTGGAGCCGTGCTTATGCTGACAGGGTGCAAACAAACATGTTTTTTTTAAGACCTAGGCAGTTATATCAGTGGTGCTACCTCTCTTTTATCATCGAATCACAGATGGTTTGGGTTGGAAGGGACCTTACAGACCATCCAGTTCCACCCCCCTGCCATGGGCAGGGACACCTCCCACCAGACCAGGTTGCTCCAAGCCCCATCCAGCCTGGCCTTGAACACCTCCAGGGATGGGGCAGCCACAGCTTCTCTGGGCAACCTGGGCCAGGGGCTCACCACCCCCACAGTCAAGAATTTCTTCCCAGTATCTAAATCTCCGCTCTTTCAGTTTGAAACCGTTCACCCTCGTCCTATGGCTCCACTCCCTGATCCAGAGTCCCTCCCCAGCTCTCCTGTAGCCCCTTTAGGGACTGGAAGGGGCTCTAAGGTCTCCCCGGAGCCTTCTCATCTCCAGGCTGAACAACCCCAACTCTCTCAGCCTGTCCTCACAGCAGAGGGGCTCCAGCCTCAGACTGTTTTACACAAAAACATGGCTTTCAGGCCCGTGCAGTGCATGCACGGAGAGCAGCCATTTGGAGGCATAGAGAAGCGAGGTTTTGTGTGATAAGGCCCCTGGCTATTCGATTAGCACAGGGGTGAAGCCAATGGACCCTTTGCAAACCCAACCTTGGCTCCGGACACCCAATAAACACCATGTTTGTGCCCACTGGAGTTTCCGAGCCTTGGCAGCTCTTAAATGCTACCTTTTAATTTGATCAGTAGCGGCAGTGATACGCGATACAAAGCAGTCTAATGAACAGTCCCAGGATCTTTATAGGATGTGTTCTTTTGGACATGAATATTTTAAAATATTTTGATAGGAAAGAGTGTTGTATAATTTACTGAATTTTTAATACAATTTTACTTTTTATTCTCATACAGACTCATCATTTCTGTGGTTACTGCAGCCTAGCTAATTAACACAGGGTTGGGAGAATGATTAAAGGAAGGCTCGGGTATCTGCATTGTTCTAGTTTAATTGCTGCTCAAGCAATGATTCAGTGTTGGTTTTGGCAGTTGAGCAGCATTTGCCTGGCACTGTGAAATTCCCTGTTTATGTCCATGAGACTCATCTGTTGTTGATGGGCAAAAGCATGTGGATCGGTAAAATTTTTAGTATCGTACAGACTTGTGGAAGAAATAGGTTTTGTTACCTGCCTGATGTTTTGGCTGAGATGCTCATGTGGTGCCTGCTGTTACAGAGCCTGCTTGCTGGAGTCCCCTCGCCTGTGGAGGCAAAACTGGGTCTCGTGGCTGGTGCAGGGCGGGAGAAGAGGGGAGCAGGCTGGAGCCAGTTTCTCCTGGAGAAACTGGCTGCCCATGGCTTGGATGGGAGTACTCTTTGCTGGGTAAAATCTGGCTGGCTGGCCGGGCCCAAAGAGTTGCAGTGAATGGAGTTAAATTCCGTTGGCGGCTGGTGACAAGTGGTGTTCCCCAGGGCTCAGTGTTGGTGATGGTTCTCTTTAATATCTTCATCAGTGATCTGGACAAGGGGATCGAGTGCACCCTCAGTAAGTTCACTGACAACACCAAGTTGGGTGGGAGTGTTGATCTGCTGGAGGACAGGATGGCTCCGCAGGGGGATCTGGACAGGCTGGACCGATGGGCCGAGGCCAATGGTGTGAAGTTCAATGAGGCCAAGCGCCGTGTCCGGCACTTGGGTCACAACAGCCCCAGGCAGCGCTACAGGCTTGGGGAGGAGTGTCTGGAGAGCTGCCTGGCAGAAAAGGACCTGGGGGGGTGTTGGTTGACAGCCAGCTGAATAGGAGCCAGCAGTGTGCCCAGGTGGCCAAGAAGGCCAACAGCATCCTGGCATTTATCAGGAACAGTGTGGTCAGCAGGACTAGGGCAGTGATCATCCCCCTGTACTCAGCACCGGAGAGGCCCCACCTCGAGTGCTGTGTCCAGTTTTGGGTCTCTCACCACAGAAAAGGCATTGAGGTGCTGGAGCGGGTCCAGAGAAGGGCAATGAAGCTGGTGAGGGGTCTGGAGCACAAGTCCTGTGAGGAGCAGCTGAGGGAGCTGGGGGTGTTCAGCCTGGAGAAAAGGAGGCTGAGGGGAGACCTTCTTGCTCTCTACAACTACCCAAAAGGAGGGTGTAGAGCGGTGGTGGTCAGTCTCTTCTCCCAAGTACGAAGTGGTAGGACGAGAAGAAACGTCCTCAGGTTGTGCCAGGGGAGATTTAGGATGGATATTGGAAAAAATTTCTTCACTGAAAGGGTTGTCAGGCATTGGAACAGGCTGCCCAGGGAAGTGGTGGAGTTGCCAGCCCTGGAGGTATTTAAAAGACATGTAGATGTGGTGTTTAGGGACATGGTTTAGTGGTGAACTCAGCAAAGTTAGGGTAATGGTTGGACTCAATGATCTTAAAGGTCCCTTCCAACCTAGATGATTCTAAACCAGAACTGGATGTGTACGTGAAGCATTGAAGAGATCGTGCAGGCAACTGGAGAGGATAAAATGCAAATGCTCCTTCTAATAATTTATGAAGGCAAACAAAATTTGAGCAAATGGGTGATGGGACCTCAAAAGTGTTTGTGCTCTGAGGGCACTGATAGGACTTGATGTCCTTGACCAGCCTCACCTGGGGCATGGGTCACCTGGGGCCCTCTTTGATGTATCTGGGACTTGTTTGACCAATTGACTCTCCTGGGACCGATAGTGGCCGGTGTTGCCTGCACCCAGCTCTGCTGGCCATGTTCAGACCCTGCGAGTCTAAGCCTTGCTGGTGAGGGCACTACCGGTGCCAAGACCTCTCTCTGCTCGTGGCTCGCCTTGCTTTAGGATACTGAGTAAGGAGGTTTGAATACTTTTTATTATTTAAGTCAAAACCCCACATATCATTACATACATGAACTGTATTTAAATATGGTGATGATTAGATACAACTTGTTGACCTGAAATGAGTTAATACATTTAAAAACACATAACACTAATTGTAAGGAAAACAGAGTAAAGTGGCAATTTATATGTGGAAAAAAGCTGTAAAGATACCTCCAAAATCCTTCAAGAGACTAGAAAACATTTTCAGAAACAGAGGTTGAAATTTATAGGTTTATCCAGGCTAGTTGCTGTCTCTGTTCCTGGAATGAACAGAGTCCTTCTATGTCACGAACTGCGTTTTATGACATCCGCTCAAAAAAAAAGTGAATAAAAAGAGGACAATGTGGTGAAAGACGGCCAATTATTTCATAAATGTAAACTACATTAAAAAGTGGTGTACAACATTATATATTTATGGATACAATTTTGTTCTACTGTCACATAACAAAATGAATAATACATTAGTCCAAGAACTTGTCATTAAGTGAATCTCTTTGTTGCCTTGCCATTAAAATAAAAAAGTCCTTGGTCTGTATATATGCATGACATTAACCCTTTTCTGGGAGCATAATGTAGGGTGAGTGAAGGTACTATTAGACTGCAAATTTGAAGTAGATTTTGTAATTTTTAAGGTGAAATAATGCTAATGAAATTTGTCAGAGATTTAAAGACATTTAGGAAGGCTTTACAGGTTTTTTTTCTGTTAATGAGATGTGATAAATGGAAGTGATATTGGATGTTATTTAGACAAGAAAATACTGGTTTTTACCCTCTGTTGTCAGAATATTAGTGCAGTAACCGGGAGGAAAGGATTTCTTTGCAAGAATTAACGAGAACATGGAATTGGACAAGATTTTTTTAAGCATCAGAAAACTTCCAGGTAAGGCTGACAGTTCTGTTTGATCAGTTTTAACTCTAGAATACCAACCCATTTTTCTCTTGTAAATCTCTGTGTATTACAATACCAGTATCACACTTACGTCTTACTTGTAATGGGGTTGAGTCCGGTTGTGACAGCCATGCTTTTCCTCTGTAGTGCCTCCTTATGTTGTTCTAAAGCCTGATTCTCAAAAGTAGTGAATGAAAACATTTGAAAACAGCGTGTGGGAAGCTGAACCAGTGTCTACAGAAGTTTATGGATGCAGAGGACTTCGATGGCCCGTGAGCCAGCAATGTACCCTTGCAGCAGAGGCGGACAACAGCCCACCGGATTGCCTTAGGCAGAGCATTGCCTGTCGCTGGAGGTAGGTGATCCTTCCGCTCTGCTCAGCACTGGTGAGACACATCTGGAGTGCTGGGTCCAGCGCTGGGCTCCTCAGTGCAAGAAAGACGGGGGCATATGAAGCGAATCCAGTGAAGAGCCGTGAAGATGATTGGAGGTGGGAGCATCTGAGATAGAGGGAGAGGCTGAGGGAGCTGAGACTGCTTAGCCTGGGGAAGAGAAGGCTCGGGGAGAACTTATCAATGTATATTAATACCTCATGGGGAGGAGTGAAGCAAGACTCCTCTCAGCAGCATTCAGTAACAGGACAGGAGGCAGTGGGCACAAGTACAAATACAGGCAAATCCAGTTAAATGTGAGGAAAAACTTTTTTACTGTGAGGCAGGTAAAACTCCGGAAGAGGTTGGCCAGAGGGGCTGTGCACTCCCCATCCTTGGAGGTTTTCAAAGTCCAACTGGAAGTGGCCCTGAGCAATCTCCTCTGTCTCACCTCCCTTTAAGCAGGGAGTTGGACTAGGTGATCACTAGAAGTGTCTTCCAATTTCAACCATGCTGTGATTCTCTGACTCTGAAATGGGGCAATGAATAACTAAAAAGAATCAGACTGTTACTCATATGGTTGAAGTTAAGTTCAAGAATCTGTTGACTTAAGATCTGGTACCTCCTAATGACATCTAAGTTCATGGTATCTACCTCTAGTCTGTATGGGTTTCAATCTTTTCCCGTGTCTTTTCTTTCTTTAATTCTTGTCCTCCCAAGAAGAGAGAGGAACATCTATTTACAGTCTGATGAGGAAGACTAAAGGAGCAATCTAACTTGACTATTAGGAGAAAATTACCTTTATGGTTATAGTCAGTTAGACTGGATATGGGAATTTCAGGCCCCAGCCTAAATTCTTGTCTCGTCTATGAGTCCTGCTGAGGAAAATTGAGAAGACCTTAATACAGTTAGATGATGGTGTAACTGTTTTGGTGTTGAGCCTTCTGGGTGTTCTGCAGAGTTCTCCATGTAGATGTGTGTGATGAGTTTGCAGCTTTCAAAAGTAAGATTAAAACTTACCTGAAATACCATTTATCTCAGAATGCACTAATCTAATTTTTTTCCTACTTTCTCCATTTTCTCCCTAACGTAATTGACAGCAAAATCGAATCGGTTTACTACTGGGTTGGACTTGAAAGGTGAACACTTAATTTTCTATTACTTGATTTTAATGTAATGTGTACACCTCACTATTTGATAAATTCAGACCTGCTAGGGAAAAACTGAGAATGACATTTTGGACACAAAGAATCAGATGTTGACATATGTTGCAGAGACTATTGTTTTAAATTTTTAGTTTATGAGAGAAAAAGGGTTTCTTTGCGATATGTTTTGAAAATTCAGGCAGTTGGTTTTGTACTGGAGTTCCTGCTTTGGTTGTTTGCCACGTCTGTGGAGCAGGATGTTCTCAGGCTAGGGGCAATGCCTAAGAAAAAAGACAACAGGTATAGCGATACCACCCCCAAAAAAAACCCCCAACACCACAAACAAACCCAAACTAACAAAAAAAACAACCCACAAAAAAATTGAGGTCAAGGAAATTTTGGGAGTTAAATTTTGCTCGGGCCCTGCCCTGAGGTTAAGCCAAGCGGACAGGAGATGGAAAAGCACTGGGTACAACGTGTGAAATTGCCAGAAGTGACAGATAATGGTGTGAGAGCTGACAAAAGTTACAGGCACAGGGGACGGTTGGATTGCACAGCTGGTTAAGAGGGGCCGTTAGGGAAATGATCAAACCTCACAGATAATTTAGGGGGAGTACTGGGGACCTTCTGGGGAGTGGACTCTTGCAAGGCCAGCTATAGCTAAAGGACTGTATCTGTAATACTAGATAAAACTCAGTTTACCTGGATAATGCTAATGGAAATACTAGTTTTGTGTATGGAGAGGCATACACAAGGCAGAGGAGGGGATGTGAAGAGGATGGCCAAGAAACAGGACAGGGGGCTGATAAAGTGTGCTGGCTGGGGCTACTGTGGGCAACCTTGTGCTTGATTGCTGCAGCTGGCACAGGATAATAAACCAAACTGGTTGTTCTGACCATGCCATAAGAGTCAAAGCTGCTTTTGTGGGCAGGAGCTGAGGCAGGTGTGCCACCTCCCTGGGCTGAGACACTGACGGTCAGAGCATCCTGGTACCCTGTTGGTGCCCTATCCAGGCCTGCAGGCATCAGCAGTTACCTGCTGCTCCCTGATGGCACAAGTGCCCTATGGAAACGGGCTGAGAAATTCCAGAAAAGAGAGTCCACAGGAGATTCAACAAGAAGGAAAAAAAAAAGGCAAGAAAATATGACAGCAGTGAGAAGCTGCAAGAGATGTTTGCTCTGTGAGGGGACGGTTGAGAGAGCAAAGAATCACAGAGTCAAATACTGCAGCAAAACAGTGATCTGTTGTCCCCTGTTTCTAATGGAGTAGGAAGAAGTCTTTGGCTATTGGGTAAATTCCTAATTATGAAGTGCTGAAAAGCTTTGCTTAGGGAAGCAAGATCGGAACAAACATCAGGTGTGCCTAGACCTGACAGCTCTTGCCTCAACATAAGGAGGTAGGTTAGGAAATCTCTTGAGGATTTTCCAATACTGTATTTCCATGGTTTCATGCTCACTTATTTATATAGAGGCTTTCTTCTACAAATCTAGCAAACAAACATGTGTCCTGGAAAGGCATTTATGTAGCCATATTAGTGCTGGTATAAATTAATTTAAATGACTTGTCCCATGAGGTGCTGTCTCTCTTTTTTTTTTTTTTTTTTTTTCCTGCTGATTGGTTTCCTGAAGCCTCAAAATAACTGCCACTACTTAGCTCTGATGCCATTATTGAAATTAGAGTTGCCGGTGGAAGAACAATTCCTCTTGTTTGTCTTTCAAAGCATTGTGCTCATCTGTGAGGTATAGTGTTAATGATGGTAAGCTTATTAAGCATCTGAACAGATGTTTTAGTGTTTTTTAAACACTGGCTCTTACGGTGGCATCTATCCATAGCCAAGAGGAGAACTTGTGCACGAGCACATTGTATCGTGTGTACTGCTTCTCTTTCTTGTAAGTTAGCATAAATGCTTGTATTAATTTTAAATGTGGCACTATGGTACGGATTATCTGGTTTCATTAGTAGCTTCAGAGGGTAGGTGTTTAATATTAATAATCACTGTTGCCTATAGACTTAATTAGGATGAGAAACAGCTGGATGCTGTGCGGAACCAGTCTTGGCTCCAGACGCTGTGTCTGATTGCTGAGCTCTTAACTCGTGGCAGCTGAGAACAGCATGTCCTCGTGGTTACTTATCAATACTGCTTTTCCTTCCTGCTTCTGGGACCCTTTTAAAGGCTTCTGGCTCTTAACCAGAAACCAGGAGCGTAAGCACCTATTGGAACAGTCCCTTGTGGTCAGGCAGTTTTTCTTGTCTGTGGGAGTAGCTGCCTTTGCTCTCTTAGGGTAAGTTTTCTTGACTTCTGCCCTCAAGACCAGAATACAAGGGTTACTTGGGCTGTCATCAACAGTTTAATTCATTTGTCCTGGCTATCCTTAAAAAAACTTTTGCTTAAGCCAAATGCAGATTTCAACCCACTCAGGTATTACAAAGTAGGAAAAACAGAAATCGAAGAAGTGAAAAATAGAGCAGAACTGTTAAAGTGCTCCTTAACTTGCAGGGCTTGTAACTCCAGTGGCACAAATCCAGCACTCGATATGCTGCTTGGTACAGTATGTGAGAACTCAGCAGTGGAGTTATGCAGTCAATTAGCACAGTTCATAAACTATGCAGCTCAATTAAGAAAGCCCTGTACATGGGAAACAAAGTGAATAGAAATAGATGCCTGAAGTAATAAAATATGCAGTTCAATAAGAAAATGATGCGAGTGGTAACGGAAAATGTTATCTGATATGCAAAATGTGAGAGAGTGTGCGTATGTATGCGTATATGTAAAAAAGAGACTGGATGTGTCTGCAGTTTGCCCATCATAGCAAGGGAGGCTGCAGAGCATCTGAAGTACTGTCAGATGGACCCACAGTGACATTTGTTTGTTGCCTGTGAGTATTTTGGAACTGTCTCCAAACCAGCAGTGGCTATAAAGAAATGAGCGTGCAAACTTTTTCTATTTCTGTTATACTTTATCAACGAGACGGCACCTAGATGCACAGCAGATGTTGTCTTTTGTGATGCAGATGAGCCTTTTGGAGCAGTGCAGCTGATAATGAGCTTTGTGTATTGTTACAAGATAGGGCTGCCAGGCAATAGCCACCTACGAACCTGACTAACAAACGGCTACAGTGCTGAGGCAGGGTCTAAGCTCCTCTGAGACAATGGGTCAAATCCTATAGTTTTTAGACTTCATTCAGGGAAAACCTCTTTTAATTTCAACAGGAGCTTTGACTTTGTCTAGTACACAGGGTTTGGCCTTTAGAAATAAACAGCTATTCTAAAAGTATCTGACAAGATTGCTGGGTTTTGCCAGTAATTGGAGTATAAGAAATACTTAGTATGGAAAAAAAATTTAGAATAGTTACAAAATAGCTTTAGTAATTAGTGTGAAATTTGATAGAAATATTAGGTTGACATCGAACATCTTTTTATTTGGCAGGACAGTTTACAATCCTGAATAATCCATTTAGTGTATGAAACTATGCAAGTACACTAAATATTGAGCTACTGCTGCTCAAATGCATGGTCCAGAGACGATTCTTGTTACGTGGTCTGTATAGAAACCAAAGGTTACTTCACAAATGTCTATGTCATTGTCTGTTTCTTTGTTTGGGACAGAAAATGGGCATAAGGTAACTTCAGGAAATACCTACTGGGAGAATAAAAGACTGTAGATCCCTGTAATGACAATAAGAGTCTCTCCATTAACTTCAGTGGGCTTTTGAGAAGCCCTGTTATTTCTGGAGTGAAACATTTCATCCTCACAGGAATGGAAACATCAGTGTATCTTATCTGGAGGGAAAACGAAATCAAATTGGATGTCTTCTGTTGTGGTAGAGGAAACATTGCATCAGTTCTACAATTCTTGGACAAAATTCCGAATACGTATGTAAAAGATGTAGCTGTGAATTAGGGAACTATGACATGTGATAGATAAACTTGCTTACGCAGGAAACATTTTCATGGTCCTCAAGGTATTTGTATCCTTGCTGATTCCATCAGAATCAGAGGAATGTTGCCAGATTTTAAAAATACAAGGGGATTAGGGGAACATTCATCCTGTGCTGAATCTGTCCTCTGACAATGCCACCACCCGTGACTGACCACCAGGTCCTACAACGCTGAACAGAATTTTGCTATGTGAACTTGTTTATCACCACACAGACTTCAACTTCAAAATCGGATAATTATTAGTCAAACACGTAAACCATTTGGAGGTATGATCTGTGATTTCTATACTATTCTCTCTGGTTTTCCATGGCTGACTCTTGGCATACAACAGATTTTTGGCATCGAGACAGGCTGCAGGGACGTAAACCTGTTTTTTCCATTAGCCTTTTATGTTAGTAGGTTGGGAGGGGGTTGGATTTTTATGAATACCCTAAATTAAAGAGACTCCGGCCTGACTGTGGAATTAATAGAGCTATCAAAAAACCCACTGTCATTATACAACAATTGTTAATTATTTACAAGCAAACTTCTGCAAGAACAGTATTGTAGCTGTCAGCATTGTCGTTATTAAAATTAAAATGCTTTGTCTGGGTAGAAGATAACATGACTCATTTAGGCTAAATGCGATGAATGTGGAATATTCTGTTTCTCTTCACCAATTAGTCGGAGAGAGAACAATAGGATGTCTCTTTCCTAACAAGATGTTTATTTTTTAAAAGTCTAACAAAATAAGTATTTTCAGTGCTTTGTTTGAAAAGGACATAAATTCATTGTAGCTATTATAATAAAAGTTAAAAAGATTTTTTTTCTAGGATGGGAAAAACTACTTTCATAAAATAAATTCTCCCTTTTCAGATAGTGATATGTAGGTGAAAATCTTTTTGCCTTATGATCACAGTATCTTGTTTTGCCTTATTATTACAACATATTGTTTACTATGCCCGTTATATGCTTTAGAGTTGTGAGTTGCTCAAGTGCTCTTTGCTGCCTCTGATTTCATTTGTCTTTCCGAGCATATCCTGGTCCAGTGGTAACTTCTTGGTTCTTGGTGAAGGTGATTACAATTTTTATAAAGAGCAAGAAGAAAGCCAGAGAACTTTTAAGACAACTGCACTGGGTGGCTTGAGTCAGTCTTCCTGCTATATTCTTTCACATGTCATCTTGCATTATCTAAGATTTCATTGTCTTAATGACAGTAATGGTTTACAGCAATGAATCCATCGATGAAAAAGCCGAAGCAAAAGAATTATGGTATGACTGTCAGGGTTGTAAAGGGTGATGCTAGCATGGCAAACCTCTGCAGGGAGTCTACAGAGGGGAAGGGATCGAAGTGCCTAGCTTGGAAAGGGCCACATCACTGTCTTTCTCCGTGGTGATGCCATCAGTCTTCTTTTCAAGGCTTGTTTGGGTCTTTCTCACTGATCCTTACTTTGCTGCCTTATATTCCCCAGCCTGCTGTCTGTCTTGGTTTTCTTACTTGTTGTATAGATGATTCTGGGAGCAGAGCACATTTGCCTCAGAGTGGGAGGCACCCCTTTCTGCTGTCCACCTTGTGATGTGAGGAGAGCAGGTTGTCTGAGAAGACAGTCAACACTGATCTTACCCTTTCAACATAGTTATCAGAAAAGTTTTTCCATGTAAATCTTCTGAGGACTATCATTAGCTACAATTGTAGTTCTGTTTGAGTAACTACAAAACCAGCTTGTGGTTCTACTTTTCCTTCCATGTGAAAAATTAAAGGATTGTGAGACACTGGGGGAAATGTTGCTTTGGTTGCTATTAGAAGTCAAAAGTAGGCTCACAGTGAGTGAAGGAATTGACCTCTTGATTCTGCCTATACAATTACTTAAGTAGTTATCAGATGCAGAAGTAAAATCCAAGGCCCTCGTTTATGCTGTCACAGTTAGACAATGCTGCCTTTTGAAACTTTGTTTTTTAGTATCTTGTTTAGAAAATTATTTTTATAATGCGAATATTTATGTTCTGCTATCAGCTTGCAAGTTTTTTACAGTCTCATAGAGGTAGGAGAAAAGCAAGCTGTGTTCTTCGTATACATACTAAGTTTAAAGGAAGTTGTAGAAAACACAGAATTGTATTTTATTTAAAAAACAGCGACTTAACATCATTAAAAGTATGTGTTCACCCACCATTAATTTTGTATTTAGTTGTAGAGGCCATAGTGGAATGAATAGGAGCAAAAAAAAAAGCTATTTGGGGGATTTGGCATCAAAATTGAGGACTTGTATGACTGAATGCATATTCTATGGAGCAGATTTTTTTAAACTACATAATTTATAAATCCTTTCTGTATTACAAAAGGCCTAACAAGAATGGTACAAACGTGCCTTCTCATTATCTTTGGGCAAGCAGTCTTTTCTTCAATCAGCTGGCTAAAAGTGCTTGACCTTCCACTTTGCTGTTCTGAGAGTTGGTTCATTTGATATTACTTTGGCCATTATTTGAAAAACATCAGTGCTGGGATACTCCTAGTGTGGGTTTGCCCCTGTGCTCTCCCGTGAGAGGAGGACACGGCCACTATCAGTTCCATCAAGAACCTTGGGATCTGTGTGTCAGGTAGGCTTTATTTACGGTTGATTTGTTGGTAATCTGGAATTTATTTATCAAAGGAAAGTAAAGGGGAAAAGTATACAGACGTGCTTAATGTGGAAGGAAAGCATGTTCAGCTTGTGTGCAGAATGCCTCTGGAATGATTTTGAAATAATTTCTTTGCTATGGCTGCCAAGCTTTGGAGGTGTTCAGGTAGGTCCTGGGCACTGGTTCCGCCTGGGTGGTTAAGCTTTCAAAGGGCTGGCTGAAGCTCTACGATTTGGTGAGATGCAACAGGTGTCAACTGAAAGATG
Organism: Rissa tridactyla; assembly: GCF_028500815.1. Taxonomy (NCBI): domain Eukaryota; kingdom Metazoa; phylum Chordata; class Aves; order Charadriiformes; family Laridae; genus Rissa; species Rissa tridactyla. The sequence goes on from NC_071471.1 coordinate 9,674,460, forward strand.
TGTTTCCTCCAGGGTCCTACTCTTTCCTGATTTTTCTTTTGGCTAATGTTCCTCCAAAGACACTGAAAGGGTCCAGCCTCGCCAACTTCTGAGAAGAGGCCCCATAAGTAATATTAACTTCTGCAATTTCCTCGTTACTCTTAAGCAAGTTATTAATTAACTGAATGTAACCACTGGCTGTTGATAAATCCTTTTAACTAATTCAAATTCCATATCAAGCTCGGAGCATTTTCACTCAAGCAGCTGCTGAAGTTAAGCTTTGTGAAGAATTAGTTCTGATCTGTTTTTGAGTGCCGGAGTTGAGGAAAATGGAGAGAAGATATTTGTTTGCTTGATTCCACATGACAACTCCAGGGTAACTGAATAGACTGTACGGTTGGTTTGACAAGACTGTGCACCGAGCCAGCAGCCGCGCATACCAGAGTCAGGGGGATGGAAGGGGGACTGACAACTGTAATGAATTTTATCAGAATTTCTCTAAAGAGCGACAATTTGCCTTCAATTATTAATGTTTTTCAGAGCTTTCTCTTCTGAGAGGTATGAATAACTAACTTAAATATGCATTCATGTAACATTTTCAATAATGAATAAATTACTGCATGGAAAGAAGTTGAGTAGCAGATCCAAATATTAAATAATGGAAGAGGTTTTTGAGAGTGTAGGAAATGTAGTCTTTAATAGTGTGACTGTTACTGTTTTTTCTCTGAATGCAGGAACTGTAGTTATTATATGTATAAATGTATTATATTGTGAAAAATGCTGTACGTTAGCTTGAAGTGCCACAGAAAAGAAAAAGCAGTGCCTGCGTATTGTGGTGTGTGACAGCGTGTACGTTAATCCTGCAGTGCTCTTAACGCATCCTGAGGCTCAGATGGGTTTCACTTTCCTCCCCGTGCTCAGGAGGCGATCTGTGCCCCGTGCTGCAGAATGATTGCCTTACCTTAGGGGAACTTTGAAAATGCAGGCTAGGGAAGCTGTTGGCCCTATTAAAACATGGGCTAAAGAGAAACTGGAGTGGATTGCCAGGTACCTGGGAGGAACCTCAGGATGTTCAATGATTGTTCGGTGAGCTGCTATTTCAGGAGACTCTGTGAGACAGTGACTTTGAATTTATTTATTGCTCTAGTCCAATTTTCACTTCCAGAGTGGCGTTCTTAGACACCCTGTCCTGTAGTCCCTCATGCTCTGTTCCATTTAGTCTTTCATTCTCTTTAGACAGAAATACGTACTTGTACTTCTTGCAAAATTTTATAATGAGTCCTTTTTCTGTAACATCGCTATAGTCTTGAAAATTCATCACAGATATGAAAGCTCGTTAAGCAACACTTGAAAATGATCGGCTTTTGACAGCATCACCATGACAATGAGTGTATTGGTATTTGTTATATGAAGCAATTTATTTCATATTAGCAGTGTGTTGTTTATTTTAGCATAACATTTTAGTATCATGAAGATATTTAGAAATGGAATTCTTACAAATCTGTCTTACTGACCTTAAAAAATGCTAAGTCTTAGGAATTGTTATATATAGCATTGGTGTGTTCTGAAACAGCCGTCAAATATAAACCTTTGTGATCCCTTATATACTGAAAATTGTAGAAAACTGCCTGGATGGCACGTAGGTTATCAAGTAGATATATATTTAAAAAAAAAAAAAACAACCAAACACAAAAACTTGTTCACACTATAAATGGTTTGCAAAAGTAGCACTTAGCAAGTTTATAGGTATAGTCTTACCACTCTGCATCAGTTGAGTTCTGCATGGGTTGTGCAGCCAAAATTGCCTCGGAGATCTGTGAAATCTGGTTCACTTAAAGCAGCATCTGACCTATAAAACCTACTGATTAAGCCAGTTTATCGCAGGGGAGACTATTTGCACACTGGCTTACATTTCTAGGAAGAACACTGAACTTACTTCAAACTGAGGAAGTAGTATAGCCCTGTGATTCTGGTCAAGAGATGTATCTAAAAGAGGCTGTATAATTCTTCTGATTATTGCACAGTTGCCTCCAATAAGAATATTGCTTCCTTGTGTATAAGAACTGGATGTTGAAAACAAGTCAGTTCACAGCTCCCAGGACTGCAGCAAGGTGTTTCATTAGCAAAAAAAAAAAAAAAAAACCAACAAAAAAAACCCCACACCAAAAAAACCCCACAACCGAAATAATTTAACCCTAGCCTAATTAGTAGACCTCATAATTTATTGTTTCATCATCTGGTCCAGCTCAGCATCCATGGGATTTCTAGGCGACATGAAGTGTGGAAACCTGTCATGACAGAAAAAAAAAAAACCAGAGAGGCTTGTAGGAAACAATGGTTGTCTTGTGGGAAGAGTTTAAATATATGCAGCTGATCCCATGGGAACTGCTGTAGTCTATTCACCCTCTGTGAAAATGATGCTCTTTCAATATAATCTTTAATCCTTTTCTTTCACTGAAAAATGTGAGAACTTTATTTAAAAGTTTTGAAAGACTGCTCTGTTTTAGTGAGTAAATGCTTTTCAAACATAAAAATAAATCAAATTATTAGTATAACACAGAGGGGAAAAGTTATTTGACATATCTTCCAATATTCTGTCCATAAATTGCGTACGTGAATGTTCTTGTGAAACTTTCAGGCTGAAAATAACCAGGAAATGTATCCGGGCTTTTTTTTTTTGCTGGCTGGGTGCATGTGGGGAAGGAAGTATCCAGCAGTCTTGGAGACATTACAAACTTCTGTAACTGTTGGAGACATGCTTTTTCTAATTCCACAAAACAGATTTTTCCTGTGAGATGGGGGGAGAAGGATTTCAAGAGAAGTGAATCCTATCATATGCACAGAATAAAAGTTTGCTTTGAAGATGATTCTAATCTTCCTATTCACAGAAAGTAAAATAAAACTAAATACGCAGTTGTTGAAAACATTTGTCCCCACCCCCAGAGAGAATGGCAATCTAAACCTCGCTGTGTTCCATCCATGCATGTGTGAATAACATCACAAACTCCCACAGGGTTTAGTAGAGCTGCTGTCCTGTTTGGGTTTTATGGGACCATGTCCTAAATATTAAACCCTGTTTGGTGAAATATACAGCTGTATTCCTGGAGGTATCATGCGGCGTGTATTTTATAGTCTGCACACAGAGCGCTGAAAAGGCAGAGAGTTACTAATACTATTTTGCTTTTGCTTTCCTATAGCGTCTTTCATCAAAGGCATCCAAAGCACTTCATACAATCCAGTGTATTAAGTATGGCAACATGTCTGTGAGGTAAGGAAATTGATTTTTTTTTTTCTTCTGTTTTCTTTATAGATAGAGTAGTCAAAGCATTGAGCTGTGATTTTCCCAAGATTGCCATGGTAAAGCAAGACCTCTGGCCTCCCAGTCCTTTAGCAGAAGTCTCTCTGTTTAAGGGGAATTCTCAGATCACCTTCCTCTCCTGTGTGATTTACCTGACACTTAAATATACGTTACTTTTTTGAACTGGGTGCTCAGTTTATACCTCTTAGATTTCTTTCTTTAATATTTCAGAAAATGAATGTTACCTTTTGTTTATCAAAGAGCTTTGGTGCCTGTGGTAACTTGGTCCTTCGGTACAGAACAAGAAACACCAGCTGGAAGTGCTCCAGCTGGGAGCTGTGCTGCAGCATTTGAGGAGAACCACGCATGGCGCTGGCGGTAAACGGAGTGTTACAGAGGAAAATGGGGTTTGGGAAGTGCTGAATGAATCTGGATTCTGTGCAGTGGGTTTGAAGTATCATCTGTCCTCAGTGTGGCTCCAGCAAGGGGATGGTTTGTACTCGCAGCCTGTTGTCTCTTGATGGGTTCAACTGCAACTGGCCAGTGGCTTTGAGAGCCTTTAGGGACTATCCCCAATGGCGGTGCATTATGAATTTTGCTGCGGGGGTGAATTAGCTCAGGACTTAGTACTGTGGATGCTTAACCTCCTCCTGAAATGCAATATTATGTAAGCTCACATACAAGAGTGGTTCAACAGTATAGTAAGGTTTTGATTGCTTCTTGCTTTGCAGTGAGCAAACTAGAAGATACTATAAGGTTCGCTTAACATGGTGAACTAGGTGGCCTGCGTTTCCTAAAATTCCTTAAATATAGTGAGGGTTTTCTTGATTTATGTTGCTTAGCGTGGAACTAGATTAACAATATCATTGCACAGTTCTTTTGAAGGTTACACTTTTGTTTTCAGTGGGATAGTACCATCTGGTAAAATCAAGCAGCCATACTTACATTTCAAATCTTTTGGAAGTTAAGGAAATTATTTTAATTTCTTGTAGAACTTCCTTCACTGTAAACTTAAAAATTTTTATCCTCTCGCCTTCCTCTTTGATTTAAGAGATTTTTTTCTTTTTTTTTTCTTCTTTTTTTTGTCCTTCTAACGTCATTCTGCAGAATCTGAGTTCCTGGTAAAACTGTAAGACTCAATCTTTTAGCTCGAAGTTCAATTGGCTTTTGGATGCCCTTAGGTCCAACTGCCCTTTTACATGGAATTTTTATTGTTAATCTTCTATTATTGGGGGAATTATTTTGCAAACAGGCCAATTCAATTGCTTCAAGCTCTGAAACCTGTCAGGCTAGCTTTTATTCTGATTGCTTCTGATAAGGAGCTTTGGTAAGAATGCTGTGCTTCCAGCAAGTTGAGAGACTCACCTTGGAGGGGAACAGCTTCAAGGTCCCAGGGAAAGTATGGCGCTCTCAGCCGTCATGAAAAGGGAAACTAGGTGTTGCATATCAGAATCAAAACTTTGAATTAGATGTGGGACTGCACCGCAAACCAGTGGAAATGTCCTGTGTTATAAGCTGAGTTTCTTTTTCCCTGCATAATGGTGACTTGAAGTTTGTTACAAGAGATGGAGTCACTGCTTTGTTCCCCACGTTTTGACCATAGGAAGGTATGGATCCCTGCTGCAAACCCCCACGGACACTGTGCCCATGGGGACGCATGAGGGTGTACCAACTTTGGCAAGACTTTGCCTCTTTTCCATTGCTTGTGTACATGGGACGCAAATACACGTCTGATCTGTCTCAGACGCTGATCTGGCAGGTAGAGTAATCTCTGTCCTGTCTGAATGAGAAGAAACTGATAGGTGATGTGGAGTCAAGGTGATGAGACATCTCAGGAACCATACTCTGAAGCAATTTCATCATCCAACTTGACCTTTTTTTAAAAAAAAATTTAAAAAAGATGACATTTTAGAAGACACATATACTATGTTTTCCCTTTTCCTCAGCGCCAGCTGCCTATTATTAGGAAACGGTACAATCTTGTAGTGGGCAGGGAGATGCTCAAGTGACAATTCTCTCCTTTTAAAACCTGTGCAAGAAAAGTATTTTCATCACTGTTACGTAATGTAAGTATTAAGAAGATTTGCTATAATTCCATTTCAAAGAGCTTATAGTAAGTAAATGTTTTTCTGTATTGTCCTTAGTGTTGTCTATCAACTTATATAAAAAGTGTCAGTTCATCAGGTAGAAAACAGGGCCTTTCTGAGAAACTCTGCTTCTGCAGAAGCACATCGAGTAGAATATCATTCGCAAAAGGCCAAGAAGGGGCTGCTGTGTTTCAGTGCAGCTGATCAAAGGGAGGGTTCACATGGATCTTCCTTCCTAGAGCATTTTTCTAAATGCTGCGTGCAGATTTTGTTGTGTTACTTACGAGAGTAATGTTAAAAGCCAAAGCAAACTTCAGACCCTCTTTTGTGTTCATGTAAAGTGTTACAGAATGATAGCATTTATTCCTTTGGACAGAAAATCTCTTCTGTAGCAAGTTTGTTCACTTGTTCTTTTTCTTTCAAACACTGTGAGCTTACTGAGGGGTTTTTTTACCTCCTTCCCAGGGAAGGATAGCTTTCCACTAACACAGAGAGTTCTGTTTTCTCTATTAAAAACAACTGCCCTCAAGTGGAGTAGGCTTTGTGTTTTGTCCCAGAAACAGAGCGGTTCATTCAGAGATAAGGCCTCTCTGCATTTAGGTTCCTTTAGTCACCTGACGGAGCCATTGGTAACTTTTAGGCTGCTTTAGTCTGCATTCCTGAGATGCCTTCCTCCTGGCACTGCAATTAACAGCTTCAGGTTCACTGCTTGCCACCCACTTCCCCAGCTTTCCACTTGCTGTGCCCTCGGCTGCTGCCTGGGGTGGCAGGAGGGCAAAGCAAATGGTCAGGCTTTGTTTCCAAGAACACGAGCTTTGCACCTGTAACCGCCGTTGAGGACGATGTTGTGGAATCGTGAACAGGTAAAAAAAAAAAAAAAAAAAAAAAAAATCAGTTTGTGTCTGCACCTTTTTGCACTTTTCTTTTAGAATTTGAGAGTTGCTGAGTATGAGTACGATGAGCCCAATCTGCTCTGTACTTACACCATCCCCTTCAGTTCAGTGACTGGTGATTTATGCCATAGTGATTGTCAGGAGGATCTAGCCTGTTCTTCGGGGTTTGCAATTTTACCAGCTCTTTTCTACTCTTGTCTTGTTGCAAATAATCAAACTGAAAGTCCTATGTAATGATATTGATAGGTTTGGGAAAATTAAAAAATACTTACAATTGGGCTTATGGCAGGTCAGGTGCAAGGTGCTGTGTATGCTATTAAAATAGGGATTATTTAATTGAGTTATTTTCAGAAGGTTCTCAGTGTTTTGCATTGGTTTTGCCCCTTATTTAACATTTTAGTTTTGGTTTTTTTCCTGAAAAATAGCATACAATAGAGCAACAGTGATTAAGGATACACTGTATCTCAAATAATTATTGTAAGCAATCTAGTTTTCAACAACGTAGAACTTTGTTCATCAACTCAAGAAAAGAACCTGAAGGAGTTGGCTGTGAATCCACGTGGGCCATCTGGAAGATGTGCTTGGTAGATCTCTTCCTAGCCTCAAAATCAGTAAATATTCTGTATTAGATGAAAAAGTGAAGACAGAAGGAAAGTTTTTGTTTGTGACGTAATGTTTGTATTTTAATAGATGTTCTCTTGTCAAGCTATGCCTGAGCTAGATACAGATCTGCACAGAGCTTCCTGCAGGCCACCACGTGCTCCAGCGGGCAGGAGCCCTGCCTGCCACACTTGGCACAGGCCATTGGGGTGAGTGTGGCCTTACACTGCTATACCAGGTTCATCTAATGCAAGCCTGCATGGAAAATGTGGTGATGTTTGAGTCTTTAATTTGTCACACTTATCCAGCCTCTTTGTCATTCTCTCCAGATTATGAATAGCCTATTTTTTCCCTAAGATTCCCTTTTTTCCTGCTTTCTACTTCAGTTAATATATGTCAAATCTCAGACGTTTCTCTTTTCTCTATATAAAGCTACAGAGCAGCTTTGGAACCAGACTAGGTCAATTAAGCGATGTGCACAAACAAAGGCAGACTGATCCAATTCTAGCAACTGTATAACTTTTGAAGCTAACTCAAACTCTTGAATTAATGAGTATCATATTTAGTGTATGGCTACTTTAATGTCATCATTTTGTCAGCTAGATAGTCATGAACCTGTTGTATTCCTGCAAAGACAGCCACTAGTGGCTAAGACGAAACTTTGTTTAGATTGTTGCATACCTAAACATAAAGGACATACATACATACAGGTATAATATATGTACATCCATTACACTTAGATATGTTTACTTCAATTCAGCAAGACATTTTGATTCACAAAACAGCAGCTAACAATAGGTTACTTCACAGTTTATCTCCGCTCACTTCATTATGGAGAAAATATTGATAATGTGGAAGATGTTGGTGTTGAAGGAGTGAGAATCATCACTTGTGTACCAAAAGATGGCCAACACAGATGCAGTTGAAGCTAAAGGGAGCTTAAAGTGACTGTCGAGCAGAGCTCGTTTGGGATGAGCTTGTTGAGCTGTGCAGCAGCTTCCCCAGGGAACAGAGGCATTCATTCCCATTTGTAACCTCTCCTTTCATGTTTATCTGAGCTTACTGAGGGCCATGGCGCTATGTGTCTTTGTGTCCCCCTTGGCTGGCAGAAGCTCAGTGTGCTTCTGGCCAGTGTGGCTGCTGTGAGTGCCAGTGAATGTCCTCTGTGTGGTCCCTTTCACAGTAGGGTCTCAAACAGAAGGCTCTTCTACCACCCCGCTTCCTGCACAGCTCTGCCTGAAGTGCTGGCAGCCTGTTGGAGGGCTCTACACATAGAGGTGCTCTTTGGGGCTGAGAAATGGTGGCTTGCTGGCTTTCTTTGTCATCGTGAATAAAGTTGGTGGAAAAGGATGGAAGAAGTGCAGTACAACTGGGAGCCGAGGGAAGAGGGACTGATTTTGTCCTGTTCCTGCTGGTAAGGCCATCATGGAGGCCCTTGGAAGATTCAACAACAGGCCTTTTCTGCCTGCGTGGACTTGTACCTGCCTTGGTGAGATCCAAGGAGGGTGTCCAAGCCCCATGGGATGTTCTGGGTTTGAAGGACCCTGCTGTTGGTACCTTTCTCATATTCACTGAGGTTGGCCATGAAGATCCTTGCTTCAAAGGTGTATGAACAGAGCACATCAGCACAAGGCAAGTCCTGGCAGGCTTGGAATAACAAATAGCACTTCTGAAATGTGGAAAAACCAAACTTCTCCTATAATTAAGGCAAATGTCTCCTCTGCAGGTGTTTTAAATGCAAGAGTTTTGGGGCACAAGTGCAGGACTGTCCTCTTTCATGAGCACATGGTGCCGAGCCCGGCCCCACTTGGCTCGGCTTCTGTTAAATTCCCCAGCCAAGGAGAAGTGCATAGTTTCAGCTCAGCCAAGTGTTTGTTTTACATGAGTTGAAAAGACTGCAGGGATCATTTTGGCAACAAAACTGACTGTTTTTCTAAACAAAAATCATTATCTTCTCAATCTTGCTAATAGTCTATCTCTGGAGTCAAGACACAACAACCCGGAAAACAAACGAAGCGGCTTCACCCACCCCCTCTAGCTCGGTTCCGCTACTGACTACAGAAGGTGGTTTGTAATCCTTATCAGTTAGTCCAGTCACCATCCTGCTCAGGTGATATGCATTGAAATGGAAAAAAACCCTTGGTTTTATTTATTGAAAGCTGTATATTGGTTAGCTAATTTTAAGCTATGTAATGTTTGAGGGCAAAAGGGCCTACAACATGCGGTTCATGTTATGTGCTTTAAGGACATCCCTGGATCGGGGCATCCTCTACGCTGCTTGCATACACCATTTAAAAACCTTTGCTAAACATTTGCTAATTTTTCCCTTTTTTTTTTTCTTTTTTTCCTTTTTTTTTTTTTTTTTTTTTTTCCTTTAGACTGGGGCCAAGAAAGTTTTGAAATGTGCCCCAGATTTATTCTTCATGTTAAGTTGAGCACAGTTCCCCAGGATTGTTTGCGTTCCGTCCTCATCTGAGTCGTTCATGCCCATGGTGCATGCGGAGGTCTGGCTGAGTGGCAGCAAATGCAGCCATGCATCATCTCTTTGGGCTGGTTTTGGCACAGAAGGACCTTTCACGCGCAGGGGATCTCTTCTCCTTAGAGGATGCTGAAATTGAAGGAAGCCTCTCAGAAGCTCTTGAACAAATAAGAATAATTAGTTCATCTGCGGTAAGTGAAACACTGTCCTTAATAATTTTTCATGAGATTAAACGTATAAATAAAATATTAAAGACAGGGACATAGAAAATTTAAGTTTCTAAAAAAAACTCAAAACTGCTGAGCAAAATTTAAGATTTAAAAAGGTGGTAACCAAATCCAGTTCCCACTAGCTGGATTTCCTTTAAGATACTTCAAGTTCATCTTTATCATAATTTTTATTAAATAGTTATTTAAGGCATATTAAAGATAAACAGGAGGTTAAAGGTACACTGTATGTATAGTGTATATTCTGTTTGCAGCAGAAAGTGTTCTGAATGATGGTAGGCTCACGTATTTCGGTAAAGTCTGTAAAAGTGCTGTCCAAAAAAAAAATAAAAGCTTCCAGTCTGCTGAAGGGACGGGAAAATCTTTTCTGAGCCTTAAGATATCCAATTAGCAACACGTACGTGTTCACACAACTGCACTTTTTTGGCTCTTCATATAGCATGTGATTTTAGGGATCAGTTTTGGCAACGTGCAAACCTCTGACTCTCAGAACATTGATCACAGCGTTGCCAGTTGTAACAAGAACTGACTCATGCATCAGGACAGCCACTGTGCACTGGCTATTCTCCTTGGTCATTTCTTTGACAGCAATTACATCTGCGCAGTCTTTCAGATCATTAATCAAGTTATTTTGACCATTGCCTCCACTGTTTGTGATGTACTTCGACTCCTCTAACTGGAGATTATCAGGAATTTTACACAAATTCCTCCTAATATACTTTTTGAGAGAACATGCCTGAATTTGCTATAAAATGATTTTACAAACGCACCAGTCTGCGTTAAGCAGTTAAAGCATCTGCAGAGCTTCACCATCCCCTTCCTCCGAGCTGCTGAGAGGCGACTCCCACCAGAGGGCTCCGGAGATCGGGGAGCTGCTCCAGCGCTCCCTGAGCAGGCTGGATTTGGCAGAGGGGTGCAAATGTTTTTTTTTTCCCCCAAACGTGAGGAGTTTCACAGCAATGCAGACAGAACTGCTCTGCTCTCCGTGTCCACACACAGCCAGCGACCGTGACGCTCACCAGGGCTTTACTTTGTGCCGTCCCAGCCAGCGGCTGTTAACTTGTTCACCTCTTTATCAATAGGTAATCTTAGACAAAAGAAAAAGGCTGTTTTCTTTTTTTAATAAATGCATGGATTTCTCTGTCACACCAGGCAAAGCTTGTAGAGGGCAGAGAACTGCTATGAGTCTGACCCAGCGTCATGCCACGCTGTAGCGCAGAGCCCCCAGAGCTGACCCCAGCGCTGCACTTCTGCAAGCTAGCGCTGAACTTGTCTCCAGCCTTTTAAAAATGACAGTCCTTTATCTAGCAAAAACAATGACTTTGATTAATACTTCATCCTGTCTTTTATCTTCATTACTTTTTAGGGTGTAATAACGTAAGTTAGACCAAGGGACAGTGATTGTGTGTTCTGGGTCTTTTAAGTTGTGGCGAAGTGCTGGCGTTTCATATCCACACGGCATCTGTGTCAGTGGTTACGGGGGATTACAGGATTTTGTGATAAGGCCTATTTAATTAACTTTTATGCATGTTACACCGTTACTAATTGAAATCAGGGACCTGACATGATGTGAAATATTTGGACCGCTGCATTTGGCTCTATATATTGTGGATATAACAATTCCAGTTTCGGTTTTAGGACAGTTATAGGAGAAGAGACCTGTGCGAGTGGTTCTAAGGTGTGCAGCTGCAATCCCTGGTCAAAAAGGCCATGCTTCAGAACAGACTACTAAACATCATTTGATAACAGAACCCGTACCTTTACAATAACAAGAATTAAGACCTAAAACAGTGAATTGTATATGGCATCACTAATTTCTGTGATTAATCACACTACGTGTTCATTGTAATGGTTGAAATGAGAAAATGGACACTGAACAAGAACTTCATGTCTTCAGGCTAATTTTGTGGGGTCCTTCAAAAGGATGGGCATTCATTGGGAAATGTCTTTTCGTTTGAACCAGGACTATCAGACCAATGACAATGACCAGGCTGTGGTGGAAATCTGCATCACTCGCATCACCACTGCCATCAGGGAGACGGCATCCATAGAGAAGCACGGGAAAGCCCTGGTGGCACTCTGGGAGTCATGTCTAGAGCACAACCTGAAGCCATCCGGAAAAGATGAGGACACACCACATGCAAAAATTGCATCGGATATCATGAGCTGTATCTTGCAGGTAAGACTCAGCTGAAAGGAAGGGAGTGTAATGCATTCATTGGCTATTTGGTTTTATCTTTTAAAATGCAGTTGTTCTTCATGTTTTCTGAAGGTGTGTGGGAGTGGTTGCTTTTGTTTGAAACCAAGAATATGACCCCAAATGTTAATGTATATTATTACATGTATATGGCATGTATTGCAGTGAATCAAAAGTTTTGGCAGCTTCCTTGTCTTTAGAAGTGTCTTGACTGTTTAGTGCCAGATTTCATTAGTTCTCCGTCAATTCTAAGTATTTGTCTTTTATGTAAGGATTTAAGTGGGAGACATAGGACTATAATTTTCTGTGCTTAGAGAAAGATTCGAAACCAAGATCGAAAAGGTATTCGGTCCCAAAAAACATTTTCTAGAAGAACACCTGAAATTGGGTCCTATTTGAACTCAGTAGTTTATGGACTATCGCTACCTGTGAATGCAAGACTAAAAAGAAGACATCTTGGTACACAGCAGCCTTTTGGGGATAGGAATGGGCTATTCCAAGGCTTTCTAAGTAAGCGAGCTGAGGGTGAAAAGCCAGTTAAAGGGGGGAGGAGGGGGAATCTGGTATTAAATCAGGGTGAGTTTGTGTGTGTTTTCGGGTTTGTTTGGTTGGGTTTTTTTAGCCAGGACTGCAGGCTGTATCATTCCTTGTTGGAAAAGCAGTGTAATACACTGGAGAGACCCATAGAGAAATCTATGTGCACAGTTATCTAACTGGAAGCAGAAATCAAGGGTTTTTCCAGAGGTTCAGCCATGGGTACCATACATAGGGACCAGGTCTGTGTCAGATGGAGAAACAGTTGCTATGCAGTGCCTTTCTAGACAGCCTACCCTGGAGTGATGTTTGCAGTGCATCTGCTGTTTCATAGTTGCTTTCTTTACCTCTGCTTCTTAAATCAGATGAGGAGGTGTCTTTTTTGGTTCTTTCATTATAAAAATTCAAGTGATGGTGGCACAAGTATGTCACTGTCCCATGAAAGGTACTGTTTAGCCCCTTGTACAATATATTGTTCCATAGACTTGTTGAGATTCCTATCTAGTTTGGCTGAAAGTGTTCAAAGTCCAAAAGAAACAGTGTTTCAAAACAAAAAAACCCAAAACCCACCACAAAACCAAAATACATCAAATTCTAATTTGCTTCAATTAAATTTTACTTTACAGTGGTCAGTTCTGTTTACCCCTGGTCTGTCTGTGCGTCTGAAGATGCACAAAAAAGGGAAAAATCTCCTTTTCTGAAGCCCAGGTTCTTGTTGATTTTTGGTTTGGGTAGCATAGAGGTTTAGTCTAACCAGACATTTGGTCAAGACTGTGAATGAGGCTTAGGAAGATGACTTCTGCACTGCGCTGGCATCCCTGAGCCGTGATCCATAAGCTGCACCCCAGCGCAGGGCACAGCAATGCATCTGATGAAGGTCAGTGGTGTATCAGGGGGTTGTGTCCCCTCTGCCCTTCTCTGTGAATGACTGGCTTTGGCAGGCGCCACGCTCTCTGATGGGCAATGCGTTCCTGGAGGTGTTGCCTAATCTCCCTTTCTGTCTTGTGTCCCTGGAGGTGACACAGTAACTGGATTTGGATACCAGTAGGAGCACAGCTTAAACTTTCCAGATGAGATACTGTACGTTGTAAAATCATATTTTGTCTTTACAGTACTTTAGAAATCGTATTTCATGAGAATACTAAAGAATGCAATGGCTTGCCTGAACTTTCAGTTTGTGCTGTTGGCAACTGTGTGCCTATATCAAGCTAATCCATATCCAAATGTTTTAGGGATTGCACTGTGTTGTAGACTCCTTCAAGAAAGGAGTTCATTGAAATGAAATGAGAAAGTTATAAAAGTACATTTACTGCTCCCTGAAACAGCACTATTATCACCAAGTTCCTTTGCATAAAAAAAAAAAGTAAGAAGGCATAAAATGAGGTTTTGTACAATACGTGAGGGATAGTTGAGTAGTAATGAATATCTGACAGCTGGGTTGAATCTCACAGCATGTTTCTGTTGATATTAGCAGCAGGGAGGTCCCCTAGGTTTGCAAACATCACTCTATCATATAATTGAAATCTGTTTTTCATTGTCACCTTCACATTTTCATAAGTGTGCATTCATGCCCTGATATTTATAATGGAACAAATGAAAGCTTTCTCCTTCCATCTGAATTCAAACCTTTTCTTAACTAAGTATTTTATCTTTATTGTAGGAAAAAAAATAAAGTCGTTCTTTGGAATTTTCTTAGATCTTTTAAAGCACGGTCAGAGGGCCAAACCTTATCTTCCTGTTCTTTCTGCGGGGAGTTCTCAGAGTATAACTTGGAGGCAGAATTTGGCTCCTACTCAGTAATGCCTCTCGGCCAAATATAATGAGGCATTATGATGATTTAAACGTGCTGCTGCATAAAACTCTCTTCATTTTAAGGGCTTTTCTCATTAAAGACGCAGTTTTTGGTCATATGGCAGTTGCCGTGATGAGAGCTATCTTGACACCTTCTTCCTTAAGGGCTGGCAGAAAGGCACTGTCCCAGAGTGGCTGCAGAACTCCGCTGCTTGGCAGGTCTCTGTTGCAAGGAAAAGTCCTCATAGACGGTCGAACTTGGCTCCTGTGCATTGGTTGAGTAGCACAATGCAGCCGTAATTAGGGTCAGTCCTGCTCTCTGTGAGACTAATGGCAAAGGCAGTTACTGCTGACGGAGGCAGAGCTGGCCTAGGAGGCAACCTAGCAGGGTATATGGAACAACAGATTTGAGTTTTTTTCAGGTCTCAATTTATTTTTTTTTTCCAGTGCTGCTCCAGAATGACCATGTGTTAAGTCTGGTCTGCCTTTCTTTGCACAGTTTTGTTGCTTTCCGAAACATCTGGGTTCCAGTGGTTGCCTGTGATTTCAGATGCTAATTAAATATAGTCATATTGCAGGATGATTTTCAAAAACAGTGATGTACTCTAGTTTCAGAGATGTTCAAAACTGAGTGAAGATGAGAGAAAAGAACTGATTAAGGAGGCTCCAGCAAGAATGTAGTTCTTCAGTTACACATAAACATATCCTACTAGTTTCAAGTGCAGTTATGTATGGGAACTTAACGGACAATATATGTGTGTAGTCTGTCCACACAATTCCAGGTATACAAATAGTTGCAGAAAACCTTTTCTGACCTTAATGTCAAAACTTAACTGTATGTGCAGATACCCCTGGGATCACTGAACCTTGGTGCCAGTTTGAGGACAGAAGTTAGCTGTCTTGACAAATTTCAGTTGACCCCCAATGTTCAGAGAAATTGACTGGAGTCTAAGAATCCTAAAATAGTTTGGATTGTAAGGGACCTTTAAAGGTCATCTAGTCCAACCTCCCTGCAACGAGCAGGGGCATAAGGAAAGGAAATCTAAATTTCTATTAGAGGAAAACTGATGTTCAATACTAAAGCTGTTACCCTGTAAGCAAGTCTCCCAGAACTCGTGCATACTCTTTTCCTCATTTGACCAGTTTGCCTTTGATTTAGTCCCAATGGCTTAGCATGAGATCCTGTTCTGGGAACAGAGGAGTTCTTTCTTCACGTGGTCTCTGCCAGCATAAAGATAGGCCAAAACACTTCGGTTTAGATGAGGGAAGCTGTGATTTGTGCTGGGGAAGACTTACTCATGCTTGAAATTCAGCTTCCCTGAGCCTTGACTCTGCACCTGCACGTTGGGCTGCCTGCCTGGGGCTGGACATCGGAGTGGGGCAGGTCGCTGGGATGCAGGACTGAGAAGCAGCAACGTGTGTCTGACTGCAGGGAGCAATACTTACCAGTCAACAGCATGAGCCGCTGCTCTGAGGTGTTTCCTACACTTTGGGATGAAAATTACCTATTCTGTGTGGATGATGGATACAGCTTCTTCTCTGGGAGCACCAAACACAAAATGTCTTGTTAGAGATGTTACAGCAATTAACATTTAACTAGTGCACTTAATATGGTTTTTTTTTCCTCTTGCATTAGACAAAAATAGGTGTGTTATCAGCATGTCCTTGTGCAGTACTTTTAAATTTCCTTACTTGCTCTTTCTTTGAAGTCTGCCTTCAGGGGTGTTACCAAAACATAACCTTTCTTGATGTGTGTTTTGCTTTTTTCCCCTGTTGTTTTGATTTTTGTTTTTCTACTCTGATCAGCGTGAGACTTTATTTTAATCATTTTTTTCAGCTGCTTATTTTTCAGTGGTTTTTAATGTTTTTACAGAATTACAATCGACCTCCAGTAATGGCCTTAGCTGTCCCAGTGGCGGTGAAATTTCTTCAGAGGGGCAATAAGGAACTGTGCAGAAACATGTCAAGTTATCTGTCCTTGGCTGCAATCGCTAAAGCGGATCTGCTGGCTGATCACACAGACACCATTGTCAAAAGTGTCCTTCAAGGTACGAACCCACTGAGGTTTTGGATTTAGTCCTGCATTGTGCCCACCGTTAGATTAGTTAGGCTGTATTAGACATATATACAAACAATCACATTATACGTAAAAACAAGTATGATGCATCTATGTATAAAGCATACATGTGGACGTATCTATAAACATGTGATTAAAACATGTTTGACACAATCTAGTAACAGACTACATCAAGACAGACCTTTCAAGAGTATGCAAATTTACTGAACTTTGTTGACTATGGAAGTTTCATTATAGATTGGGTGACCCATAGGGCAGGAAATACGTCTGTACTAGTTAGTATACCATACTGATGGACTTCGAATTCTAAGCCATGACATGAGACACTAGTTACTGGGCTCTTATCCGTTCTATTAGTGTCATTGGCAACACCCCAAGATACAAATGGAGATGAAATTAATCCCATTCTGTGTCAAAATAGTCAGATGTAAAATATAAAAGCTTTGTAGTGGTTCTTTAATTTTGCCTGTATTATTAGCTTTACATAGAATATTGTTGCTAAACTGTGTTCGTTTTGCTTTTGTGGTTTAAAAAAGCCAAAATTATTCATATCTCTACAAAAGGAAGTCCAACTTAGTTGAAGTAGTAAAGCTCACAGTACTTGTTGCAATACAGTGCTACTGCAGTAGTACAACCACTATTTTGGTTTTTGGTTTTTTGTTTTTCGGTTTTTTTTTTTCAAGTACAAGTAATAGCAATAAGTAGCAATAGCTGCATAATTATTCCAAGAACATTGTTATGAAGATGTTAAGGCCACAAATTATACGTGTGCATTCTGTATTTATTAAAAAATATAAGTGGAGTGTAGTTATTTTTAGGGGGAAGAACAGCTAAGCTAGAAACTAATTTTGTTGTTAAGACGTTATGGTAAGAGTTTGCATATTACTGTCTGCTTTGTTTAAAGACAAATGTGTGATAAATATCATAAATGATAAATATTTATGAGCTATGTGGTAATACTAATTGAGTAGAGTCCAAGAACAGAACATTGCTAACAACTTACATAGCCACATGGATAATTCTTTTAAGACTTGTGACATTAGTATTTATGAGTTACGGTTGCGCTTTACCACTTGTAATGCGGTGCTATTAATAGAAATAAATGAAGTGAAACAGGTTTTTTGGTATAGTCATAGGGTTAGGAAAAATGGTTAACTCCCACAATTGAAGGTTTCATTGTGACTGTTCCTGCTCGTTTTTGTGTATTTATGTTATTCTACCAGCAGATGTTGCTGTGGACATCAGGTTTGGAAATTCCAGAGTGGAAGAGGGCACTCTGAATAGGCATAGTGCTTTGTTTTGAGTAGTGGCTTAATTGCACTGTATATAATTTGTATTTCAGGCATGAAAAGGTTGGTTTGCAGCAGGCTAAGAACTGCGCTTAAAGACTGAGTGTTTGCTGAAGGGAGAAGGGAAGCAAGAGGATAAGCTGCTAAGGATGGATTTACAAAGCAGTGCGGAGACAAAGGGCCTTGTTCTGGTGCTGCACAGACAGGGCTCAGCCTCGTGGCACCACTGAGACTGATAGTAGACTTTGGCCCGTTGCCTGCCAGTGTTTGAGAGCTAACTGGGTTTTTTGATTACTTGGGGCAACTGTTTGGCTGCATGATCAGTTCCTTATCTTATTAGCTAAAAAAGAGCTCTTTAGAAGGAGTGTTTAACTACTTTGTTCCAGTTAGTATGAACTCAGCTTCTAAACATGCAAATGTCAGCCTGCGTTGCTGACAGGCCCTGTGCTGATGCCTTCCATCAGCATAAGGGATCAGGCAGATTTATTCCCATTTCCAGGGGAAAGCAGCAAAACTATCCTGCAGTCGTTGACGGCTGCTCCACCTTCCAGAGATGCTCAGGCAAGGGATGTGCGTCTTCCATTCAGCAAAGACTTGTCAGAGAGCAGAACTGGGCTTGGCAACATACTCCAGGTATGCATGTCTTGCACTTGCTCCTTCATTTCTACATTTGCAGTGCAAGAGCAGTGGCTTTTCCATATTTGGAGGCCAAACTCCCCCAAAATACTATTTACTTGGTGTTTTCCAAACAGGAGAAGTAGCTGTTGACAAAGAAAAATATAGTTATGCTAGGAAGGGAAGAGAGAATGGTGATGGAAGTGACTTTTGATGCTGGGCAGGAGGGGACTAGACTGTGGGAAAGCTTTGCTAGGCCACAGAGGTGATAAAAGAAGAGCAAACCAATTGGAAAGAGTAGAGTTTTCCAGCTGAGTCAGTGAGAATGAAAGGAATGGCTTTGCATTTGGTTATCTGCCAAACCAGAACAGAGATAGGAAAAGGCTATTTCCAAGACAAAGTATTTCAGGTATGAGGTACAGTAAGAACAGCAGCCAGAAAGGACTTGTGGTAATCTTTTTGAGGATTTTTCTTTTTCTGCTGCATTTCACAGACATTTGTTTTCGTTTAATGGAGGGCACTGTATGGAAAGAGGATTTGAGAGTGTTTTTGCCCTTGCACAATGTTGGGACCTCAAGTGTTTTTCTTAACTGAAGGTCTGCTGTTTGGCTGACAGCAGATGAGCAGAGGTAATCTTTCATTGTTCCGTAGTTACGGTTACTTGCACCTATTATTTAGTAAGGGATTTTTGTCATACTTACTACTAAGCATTTATAATTTAGATGCATTTTTACGGCAGGGTAATAGGAAAAATTCTAGCAATTGGAGCAGTTATTTTTACCTTAAATGAACCATGTTGCCTAAACTTTGGAGCAGATCGTATAACTTTAGGTATGAAGCACAACCCCCTTGAATGGCACAGTAAAGTGGAAATTACCTTGTCATAGCTTTTTCTGACTACTTTTGTATCATGGAAGGAAGGATCTGGTAACTGCATCGTATTCAGGAATATGTATAGCAGCAACATGTCAAGAAACTTTTTGAAGTACAGTCTTAGGACATCTGTAGAGAATGAGAAAGAGAAGCACGTGAATAGAGCAGAAGGGCGGGCTGCTTCCAGTGGAAATAAGAATTGTTTTAAGTAAGACATTCTCCATGATAACTTGTTCAGAGGCTTCAACAAGTAGTGAATAATCATTCTTGTCATAAATGGTTACGTATCCAGAGAATAACTATTCATCATTGTCTACTTCTGCTCTGTTTTCTACACACAAATCACCACCTGTGTCTTGGCTCTCTGCATCTGCTTCTTATGCACTGTGTCCAGCCCTATGAGTTTTTTTGGATTTTGGATAAGCTTGCGAATGTGAGAGAACAAAGCCGCTGCCATCAGTTTTGCCTTGTACGAACCTCCTGTTAGCATCAAACAGTTGGTTACTTTGGATATCTAAATGTATCTTAAAACCAAGTACATCCTTCTCAGGTGGACAGGATTATGCGTGGGGTACTGATTAATTTTTATTTGAGGATATCTCAAAACCAATCCTTCCTTCAACCTCCATGCTAGCACAGCCTCAGGTCAACGCGCGTGTGTCAGCACGTCAAAGCATCTCTTCTCTAGTCAACCACGTTCGTGTGGCAAAACTCCTACATTGGCAGATCTTTGCACATGGCACCAGTCACAAGAGGGATTGCTATCATGACGGGCCTCTAAAGCCATCTCTGGCTAATGCTTGGATTTCAGTCCTCTGAGGGTCTCTGTATGAGATGTTGATATTTATGTTCTTTTCCTATGAACAGCTAAAATTATGCGGTTTAAAACATGGAAAAATTCCCAAATTGGTACGTACTTTCAGAGTTTCATGAGAAGCGTGGGAAGTTTCAGTTTAGTAAAGTATCTTTATTTACAGAACAACTTTACAAAAATAATTTCAATAAAATTAATACAAAGTCAATTTACAATATAATACAGCTGCATCTTCGCCAAATGTAACATCAGATTATGATGGGGAATATTACTTTTATATGTTACGTCAATCCGTGGCATAAATAATGTTTAAACAAGGAGCTAGTTTTGTTATAGTCTACAAATTACTAACAACGATTAATAAACAACACATTTCTTGGCTTATGTGGTTCCTCTGTAAAATTCACATCAGCGCTATAAAAACCAATGACTGGAGGAACCGGAAAGATGCGCAGCCTCGTGTCAGTTCTGCAGAGACTGGTCAGCTGGATACCCAATGTGTTTGTTTCAGCAGGGATGCCAGGAGCACTGTTCAGCTCAAAAATGTCCACAGTGGCACTCATACATCAAAAAACACTACGCTAGAGAGACAGCAGTCGCCTGACCTCAGGAACAGCTTTTTCAATGTCATGCCTTGATGTGTGTTTTTTTCAGTGTTTTGCCAAAACAGCAGGCAGAGATCAAATCCCATTTCCACAGTACCTCATTTTGTAAACTTGCAATGCTAATCTTCCTTAGGATTTCAAGAGACACAGGCTCCTACGGCTCTGTTTACTTGTACGTATTGTCATTCAGCTTTTCATGAAATACGTTCGCTGCTTCAGAAACTGCCTTGCCAGAATTTAAGAAACGTACTGGGCTCCTCCGTACGGCAAAACTTCTGTGACTCCCCACCCAATGATGTTGCCCCTGATGCTGCACGCATCTTCTCCGCTTTGCGCTGCAATCTCTTTGGCGCTGAGCACTCTGTCCCACATGTTAAAGCCAGTTAATTTTCCGGAGAAGGCTAAAGCTTCATCAAATCCACCTCCAATGCAGCAGCCATTCTTTTCTTGACCGATCTGCAAAATCCCTCCGTCTGGAATGGTATGAGCGTTGGCGATGTCCAAGGCAGTGGCTGTGAGCTCTCCCTTCACCCACAGAGATGCGGATCCATTCTCTGAGCTCCAGGCACCGCAGAGATGTATCCACTTCCCAGGAACAACTACATTTTTAGCAGCTAACTTGCGCTGGTCACTGCCAACAACAAGTACTACAGACTCCCGGCTGAGATAAAGCTGGATTTCATATGGATTGAACTTGGTTCCATAGGAGAAGACAATAGTTTTGTCCAAAGCCTCAGTCACCTTGATCCAGATACAAGCAGTAAAGGAGTGAAGGGTCATTCCAGCAGTTGGGTGAACGCTCCCAAATATCTTTTTCGAACGCATAGGGAATAGAATTGCTGTTTCACACCCTGAAAAAGTTAGAAAGATTGTTAGGTAAATAAAAACTGGTCTATTTGTACATTAGGACCAGATAGGTCCCCTGACATAAGCTCACTACTGGGCTCCTCAAAGGGATCTGAGAGCTCAGCTCATCCTGTGGGGTGTAGGATGCTTTGAAGAAGCTGTCAAATCTGATGGATGAATTTGCCTAACACTATGGCAATGGGTTTAGGGGCTAATCAGGCTGCAGGAACAAGGTTTGTCTCTTCCCTCGCCGCAAAAGTAGCGTGTTGTATAGTCCTGTGCTGTGCAAAGTGACGTTGAGGCTTAATGCTGCCCATCTGCCCTGGTGCTTGCCTTGGGAAGTTGGGCTTCCCCAAGGGTCTATGCGGGGCAGGTGCCTTCTGCTCTGATGTGCCTCCCAGGAGAGCTTTTCTTTTGCTGGGTCACCTAGAGAAATTAGCACTTTACATTAGGTAATTGTGTGGGGTTAGTCCTCTCTCTGTTTCATTGAGGTCTTGTTTTAGCCTCCATGGTTTTTTTTTTCAGTATGGGGTGATGCAAACAGCAATGTTATGGTGAGGGGATGGGTTCAGTGATCTATCAAATGGCAGCTTTAGATTCTGTGCCATTCCGGGGGTAGTAGTGTCAGGCTGCCGCTGGGGAAACAGAGCCGCAGGGTAGCTGTGTCACCAGCAGTTACGCAGTGTCCTGCAGTTGTCCCATGGGTAACTGGGCAGTGGAGGAGAAGGGGACAGGGGCTACTGAAAAGCAGGGACAGGGGCTACTGAAAAGCAGGGGCAGGGAGCATTGGCAGAAGCTTGCTGAGATGTGTTTGTTTATTTTAATGACTCCTTTTTCTGACCCTGCCTTTAGGGGTCTTGGTCAGTAACTTCCGTGTGCACTGGTTAAACATGGGAAATGTGTAAGATGAGTGACATTTTAAAAACAGTTCATCTCTCATCTCCAATTAATCAACATGTTGATAATAGAAATCAGTTTAGTTAAAAGCACTAGCAGCAATTTATGAAACTCAGAAAAGTAACTGATGATCACTAAACCCAAGCCATTTTTGGTATTCTATGTGCTGTTCCCTAGGCATATATAACTTAATATTCTAAGCAACATAGAGGAAAAAGCAGCCCCCTTCTACAATTAAGCTGGTTCATTTCCTGTTTAAACAAGCTAGAGGATCTAAAATGTCTAAAACGCATGCGGAAATTTCTGCTTCAGTGAATGAAGGACTCTTTGTGTCCTCCAGGACTGCGGTGCTGTGTTATTTCACAGGCTGCTTCCTTTCAACTTTGAGCAGATTTTACATTTCTTCATTGGCCCTTTTGAGGAGGGGCAGGAGCAGTGAGCAACTGCTGGGGGTACTCCTTAAAATGCTACTTAGGAACGCTATATTGTGAAAAAGCTTTTAATTAGCAAGCTTTCATGCTTTATTATCAAGGCCTAAGCAAAATTAAAAACAGCCTCACTGAAGAACAAAAAGTGTGATTAGAAAATCCCTCAAGAGTATGGCTGGCAGTAACTCAAGATGTGAGAAATTAAAGTCTGTTGCTAAAAATTCCCTTGAAAAAAGATTTCCAGAGAGAGACTCTGGAAGTACTTAAAATGTATCTTTTAAATTAAAAAATAAGAACACTTTATATAAAACCATGTGGGAACCTGTGGAAATAATCCGGATTTCCACTGATGAGACTGAGATCATTAATGTTGATCAAGTTTTTTACTCTCACCTAGTGCAGAGGAACGGGCTGAGAGGCTGGCCATGTTACACGAGCAAGATAAAGTATGAGATCATGCTTTCTGGAAGGCAAGGTTCACACGTTCGGGGAAAAAAGGAATATACTGTAAGATCTACTCCCAGTACACAAAGATTACTAAAGTGTTGTGATAAATGAAGGAGTAAAAGCAATTTATTTATAAAGCTGAATCCATGCCCTACGTGAAAGGATAGGTTCATGTTAGATTGTGAAACGCTTTGGTGTAAACTGTTGTTATGCTGTGTTTGTGTCGTAATAGGCTTCTGTAAGTTGTAGCCTTTGCTTTGGCAGTTACAAGAAGCGCTCCCCTTGCTCACTGGTGCAAGGGCTCATGCCAGTGGTGCTGCTAAGGGTCACGGACAAGGCTGGTCTAACCACTTATTTGCGCGCAGCCATGGGATCCTGTGAGTGTAGATTTCTGTTGGGTTTTTAAGCTGCAGTAACTTATATTTGTGGAAAATACGGTCATTAAAGACATGTCAATATTTATAAGACACTCAGTGACAGCTATCTGGTAGGCAGAGTTATGTTCCACATAGCTACGTTGTGCATGTAGCAATTTTGCACCCACATTTTAAATAGATGGTGGTCTGTTCTGCCATACCCAAGTTGCTGTAGCTGCTTTTTGGGTGTCACATTATAGTGCACAGAAGAACTGTCATGAAATTTAGAATCATAGAATCGTTTTGGTTGGAAGAGACCTTCAAGATCATCCAGTCCAACCATTAACCTAACACTGCCAAGTCCACCACTAAACCGTGTCCTGCAGCACCACATCTACACATCTTTTAAATACCTCCAGGGATGACGACTCCACCACTTCCCTGGGCAGCCTGTTCCAATGTTTGATAACCCTTTCGGTAAAGAATTTTTTCCTCATATCCAATCTAAACCCCCCTTAGCAAAACTTGAGGCCATTTCCTCTTATCCTGAAATTTGTTCCTTCTTGCCCTTAAATTTGAGTTATGAGCTCATCTTTCTATGGCCACCTTGCTTGCTGACCAATGCAAACATTTTGGAAAGGAAAATAAAAACCCCAACAATACCACAGAGTTACAAATTTTTCCATGCTTCAGGAAATACTCTGTCCTGACAGTTACACGCAGTGGATGTGCCCTCCCTGCTGCAGGAAGCGTGCTTAGCCCGTTGACATCAACGGCGTGTCCTCAGATCTAGCTCTGCTCTTGGGCAGTTGGAGTTGGTGAGAAGACGACAGCACTTAGTTTAGGAAGAAGGAGGAGTGGGTACATGCATGAAGAGAATAGGAGAGCTCAGTGAATAGTGCATATGTGTAGGAGTAACCAGCTGGGAAGGTAAAAGGTAAGAGAACATAAATTGTATGTTTAAAATATGTTTGCTGCTCTCTGACCGTTTTGATCTGGGAGAGCCTGCAGGAGGTGGGATCCTAGCTGGGTGGCTGCTTTACCCTGTGTAAGGACTTTGATTAAACCCTTCTTTGATCCCACGCTTGAAAAGCTCAGCGCCTATTTTTTTGAGAAGAGTTAATGGGTTTCCTCCCTGTACGTACAGACTGCTCAAAGCTGTTGTGCTGTTCATAAGACTGCTTTGGAGTCATATGCGGAGGAAGGTGCTTAAAAGGATTGTTTTTAGGAAGTCTGTTTGGACAGGCCCTCCAAAGAGAGCTCTCTGATAAAGTATAGCGCATGTGGACTTACCTGCTGGCAGTAGGTGCTGAGCTGCCCATTTCTGTGATGCCTTCAGTTCAGCTCTGGTTTGCTGTAGCTCTTTCCACAGAGAGTTCAAAATGAGATTGTCTCCTCTGGTGGGACTGAATTTATCCTGCTGAAAAGCTGTCTCCTGAGCCACCGCCTCAGACCTCCTCAGCCAAGCGCTCTCCAGTTGGCCGAGCCTGCTGGACACATTGTGGCTTAGCAGCAGAATGTGCTCAAGAACCTTCCCTTGCTCAGACTCTTGAAGCCTCTTGGCTTCTTCAGCTTGGTCACTGTTCCTCACGAGTGCCTGCTCTACCCGTGACACAATGTGGGAGGTGACTTTCTCAACCGTGGTGGTGAAGGTGCCTGCGAGGTTGGTGGTGAGCTGGCTCAGCTCTGCTTTCAGGGTCTGCAGGTCCACCTTCAGCATCTCATCCATCGCCTGCAGCATCATGTTCTCTTTCATCTGCGAGTTCTCAAGCATGATGAAGAGCTTGTCCCACTCGGTGTGCTCTCGCTGGCAGTCGCACGAAACAGCTGGAATGGAAGATACAGATGTTGCTTTGCTATTCCTTTGTACTTACAGTTTCAAACAGAAGGACAAAATCTGGCTCTGTGCAAGGCTTATGTGCTTTAGAATGTCAGTGTGTTTCCCTCTATATGAAAACAGAAAAGTAAAATAGTGTGTATTATAGCAATTCTAAAACTAAGTGTCATCAGCAGTCTTTTGCAGGAAAACTGAAAAATAAAAGAGTATAAAGCAAATTTTGAGGCATGCCATCCAAGTGCTTTAGCATTTGCTGTCCATAATAATCTACTGGTTCAAGCACATGCTTCTTCCTCTGAAAAAAAAAAAATTATGTTTGTAATAATAACTGCTACAAGAGCTAGGCAACAGAGAATGCAATTCTGCACTTAACACAAATTTAGTTTAAATCTACTTACTTTCCTCAGTGCCAAGAACTGGACCTTCAATTTCATTATCCAGATTCACATACATGAGATCATAGTCATCATCTTCATCCAGAACCGAAACAGAAGCCCTGAAAACACAGAACAGCATAAGCAGAGAAAGTATTTCTTGGGGCCGCATTCTCTAGCTGCTTCCTGCAAATAGCTGGGCTGTCTGGAACTAGAGTCTAAGTCAGACTTCAGCAGAGACAAGACTGCGAGTGAGACGCAGCGAGCCCCTAATAAATGCTCCGAGCGCCTCGGCTTGAATGAATGAGCAATGCTCGTGCCAGTGTTGTAATAAGAGCACTTCTGACTGTTGGTTTTGGCCGGGAGGAGAAGGGGGCGTGCAGCTTGCTCAATTCCAGCCTTCCAGGTTTGCGCTGGGGGGAAGATGTACTGACTCGTGGAGGGGAAGAAACGGGGGAAGCTGCTCTTGCGAGCGGCCGATTCCCCTTCTGAGAGCAGATTGCTGCAACGTGCAGCGATGCGAGGGTGAGAGCGGGGGATGAAATCGCTTGGAGTTTGCTGCCTACAAGCACTGGCTGCGTCGGTTATATTGTTCTGTGCTCTTTGTGGAAAGGAAAGTGTTCTCTGCAAACTCATTTTGTAGTTGGTATGTGCCAGTACTCTGGAGGGGGTTGGTAGAAAAATAAACGTACCTGGAGTTGGTTTGGATACACATATATGGTTTAACCTAAATATTGCGACTTTTTTGGTAGTTATGTACAAAAACTTCTATTATATACTAGCAGTTTACTGCTTTAACCGATGAAGGAGAGCTCATAAAGACAGCTTGTTAGAGTTTTGCTTTTCTAGCTCTAATTATCAATAACAACATCATAATTATATGTGGATAATACGTTATTGCTAGTGTCTTGTTTCAGGAACGTGTAGATTAGTAGCTGCGTGATTAGAGTTGTTTCTGTTAACTTTGAAAAAACAAAGAAAGGCACTCTTGGATTAGACATTAATCTAGTTCTAAATATTGTCGTTGTTCTTAATCTGTTTTAAATTCTGGGAGGCTCATCAGTTCAATGGGCCATTAATTATTTCAGAGATGCATTGCTTAGGTGAGATTAGGGGTAATACGGTACAAATTATATATCGGCTATGAAATATTCAGAGAATAGCAAAAAACCCCTACATAATTGCACCTAACTTGCAATCTGTGTTCTCTTTCTATTTGAGTCTCTGGTTTAGCCCCTTATTGCTGGGCACTTGGGTCACAACAGCCCCAGGCAGCGCTACAGGCTTGGGGGAGGAGTGTCTGGAGAGCTGCCTGGCAGAAAAGGACCTGGGGGGGTGTTGGTTGACAGCCAGCTGAATAGGAGCCAGCAGTGTGCCCAGGTGGCCAAGAAGGCCAACAGCATCCTGGCATTTATCAGGAACAGTGTGGTCAGCAGGACTAGGGCAGTGATCATCCCCCTGTACTCAGCACTGGTGAGGCCCCACCTCGAGTGCTGTGTCCAGTTTTGGGTCTCTCACCACAGAAAAGGCATTGAGGTGCTGGAGCGGGTCCAGAGAAGGACAACGAACCTGGTGAGGGGTCTGGAGCACAAGTCCTGTGAGGAGCAGCTGAGGGAGCTGGGGGTGTTCAGCCTGGAGAAAAGGAGGCTGAGGGGAGACCTTCTTGCTCTCTACAACTACCCAAAAGGAGGGGGTAGTGGGGGGGATTCAGCCTCTTTACCCAAGTAACAAGCAATAGGACAAGAAGAAACATCCTCAGGTTGTGCCAGGGGAGGTTTAGGATGGATATTGGAAAAAACTTCTTCACTGAAAGGGTTGTCAGGCATTGGAACAGGCTGCCCAGGGAAGTGGTGGAGTCGCCAGCCCTGGAGGTATTTAAAAGACGTGTAGATGTGGTGTTTAGAGACGTGGTTTAGTGGTAACTTGGCAGTGTTAGGTTAACAGTTGGACTTGGTAATTTTAAAGGTCTTTTCTAACCAGAAGGATTCTAGAATTCTATTCCTATGCTCCTTGTTTCGCCCTATGTATATATGGGTGTTCCTGCCATCATGGGGCTTCCAGCTGCTCTCCTGCAAACACAAATAATAGATAGTAACATTGAAGCAGTGTACTAGTAAACTCAAAAGTTTGGTAAATTAGAGGTGAACATTTTCAGAGAGGTATGTGCCTAACTCGAGTAATCCTGGGGAAAAAAATTAATCTTGCTGTACGGGCTTTTATCTTTGAATACTCAATTTGGAGTGAATGTCAAAACACCGCTGTATAGCTTTGAGAGCTCCTTCTGTTCATCTTACATTTGCAGTGTGCCAACAGGGTCTTTTTTTTTTTTTTTTTCCTTCTTTTTTTCTTCCTCCCAAACTCTCTGTGCTGCCGGGTTGGGCAGAGCAGAGATCGAGCACAAGGCAACTTTTGCAATTCGTGTGTGCAGGGAGCATGGCCGAAGCGTGCCCGGGGCATCTGGGGCGGGCTGGCACCATCACAGCCCACGGCTGGGGTTGCTCCTGCCCTATGTGCCTCCTCCCTGCCTGACTCGCAGCCCGCCGTGCAAAGCAAAGAGTGTCCCCAACTGTACGTTAGTCTCTGCCTGAATTGCATAATTCCCAGTGTGTGGTCTGCTTGGAAAGTCTGAGAAAATCTGATCTGGAAAGTACTGGGGGTAAGGTTGGTAGGGGAAGGAAGAGGGAAAGAAGGTAATTAAGGAGTTGTGTATAATGTTTTTCCATTCTTAGTCAACAAACATATTTTTCAGGCACTTTATTTAGACTGAGATAGATCAAGGGAGATTGAAAAAAGTTAATTACTTGGGAAGGGGCACAATATCGCCTCTGACTGCTTGAGCTCCGAGTATTGAAAGGTTAGTGAGCTGCATGTGCGTAAATCCCTTAGAAATTGAAAAGGTGTGGCAAACAAACGGCAAGAGGTACCTAGAGCTAACTCAAAACATGAAGATACAAGAAAATAGCTAATTGGCTTGTGCTTCATGACCTTTCTTGAGTTATATGAAGAACAGACACGAACTGCGGTATCTGCTTGGATTGTTTACAAGTTTGTATATGCAGGTTATTCAATTAAAGCAATTGCATGTCAGTGAAGTCTTTTAAGTATCGCTCGAAAGTGATGGGCTTCTAAATTGCCTTTGTTTTTCATTTATCTTGGTTAGTGACTAGAAACCCTGCAATGTTTGCTGTAGGAAACTGCCCAAATTTACGTTTGTACAAAGTATTTTTGTTCAGAGTAGTTTCATGGCTGCAATCCATCATGTTGTGTCATGTCAAATTACATCACTCCCGTAATACAGCTGATACTTAAAATGGTTGTTTTCTCGGATTGAATAATTAGTCTTAGTTTCCGGATACCTTTCTATCTGTGATATCCCAGCTTAGGCAATAGCATGTCTCAGGTCCGTGGCTGTCTTTCCTCATTTAAAGCTGATAGTTTTCATTCGCCTCTGCTGAATTCCTTCCCTTGACGCTTTTACAGACAATGAATGTTGCCCGTCCAGGAACATGGGAATTTCCTCTTTTGCGATTGTTACCGTTGCTGAAATTTAACTGGAGTTTCAGGGCTCTGCTCCATATCAGCAGAAAACTCCCAGTGGAAACTAAACGTGTGCAAGTGCAAAGAAAGGACTTATTTTTCTAAGCACTAATTTATCCAAAGAAGGAAATAATTTTAGGGTATTCAGTTATAAAATTTTTCAATTTCAAACTCAGATGTGAGTCTAGAAAAAGTTCAAGTAAATGCATTCTCTCACCATTTTGGTTCTAATTTTGCGTGAATAGGTGCTTTGCATAAATCCCACGGTACATTAGTGACACTTGTAAAAGGGGTGACAGTTTTTATACAGATTCCCTTGTAACATCAGGAAGAGATTTGCACAAAGAATGTGGCTAGAAAATGGCCAGAACTGAACAGCTTGCTAATGTGTTTGGGGTAATTCATCAGCAAATATCTTTCCTTTGTAACTGGCCTTTGTGCTTTGTACATAGAACAGAACAAGACAGAAATTTGCCATGTCCATGGGACTAGGGGTGGGGTCTGAGCCTTGCCTTTACAGCAAGCGGCTGTATGGAGGAGGAGGAGGAGGATAGCTAATTGTTGGAAGCCAACTATTCTTCAAGCAGAAGAAATGTTTCAGGATAGGATGCAGAAGTGTGGCTGGCTGAACAGCGCGGAGGCACTCCTCCCAACCATAAGGACCGCTTAGGGATCATTACAAACTGTTCAACTAAAAGTTGTCTGAACCTGCAATGAATTATATGTTAGTTACTTGGCTCAGAGGTGATGTTGCAAGACCTAACAGTGTCTTGGGGTGCATTTTCTGTATCTGGCGAGAGCACGATGTGGTCCAGTCTGACCCATATATCCTTTTTTTTCTACCATCCATGAAGTGACATGCTTATCTTCCAAAATTGCAAAGTTCAGATTTAAATGGGAGAAAAAGCAGCAGGCCAGAGAGCTAGTTCCTATTGGAAACCAAATCCAAAGAGACCTTAAGGACTTTCAAGGGTTTACAAAAGGAGCCATACTACATTGCAATAGGCAGATGTTTTCCATATGTTGTTGAAGTGAAACTTAAATATATCGAGGCAGGCATGTACAGCAACGTGAAGTTATATATTTTGGTATGAGCCTGGGCTTCAAATTGAATTATGCATAGACATCTTAAGAAAATGTGTGAGAGAGGGTTTTGCATATCTTTGTCTGTCTGCAGTTGACTCTCTCTGTCTCCTTTCTATTCCTGGAAATGGCATCCTTAACTATTTATGTTCAAATTTACTGTCATGCATGTTTAGTTCTCTTAATAACCAGCTATTCTTTCCATATGCTGCTTATTTAATTTGAAAGTCTGAATCTCAACAAAGGAGAAATATAGCTTTTATGTGCTTTCTAGCCTTCTTTTTTTTCTTTTTCCTTTTTTTTTTTTTAATTTAAATCACACTTAGTTTGGTCTAGGAGTCAACAGAGTACCATCCAAATCTGAAAGCTCATTAAGCAGCCTTCTCATGATATTGTACTTCAGGATGAAAATTCTAATTAATAGGATTTTCTTTTTTTTTTTTTTTCTTTTTACACCTACGTTGCTATACCCGCAATGATTCGTTCTACTTAAGTTATTTATTTACCTTCTTGGCCTAGTATATATTTTTCTACAGTGTGTTTTATGCCTCCCTGTATTTGTACTGATGATTCTTGAAAACTGGTGTCTCCAGGGGTGTGCTGATTTTTCTAGAGTTATCTCTTGCTGTGGGATAGGGACATACGTTGAGTCACTGGCCTCTCATTTGCTCCGTTTTAGGGAACTCGATGCTGCTGCGTGTCCTGCCTGCTCTGTATGAGAAGCAACCGCAGCCAATAAACCCCCATCTGAGGGAGCTGGTGGCACTGATGGCTCAGCTGGATCAAGCCGAACAACACCACCTCCTCAGGCTCTTCCAGATTGTGGCTAGGAAGAAAGAACTGGGGGTAAAACCATCTTTGGAAGATCTTACTGCTAAATGCTGCACCTCCTTTTGGAGGAGTTTATTTGTTTCAGATGACTTGGCACGGTCTGTCTGCTAGCTGCTCTCCGAACAGTGAGGAGTCCCATAACATGCATGACAGTGCTTTCCTACGATAATTCCCCATGAATTCTTTAATTTCATTCCAAATTTTCCATCTAATCGTAAAGAGAACATAACAACGACTCTGCTGGACCAAAATGTTTGTGTTAAACCAGTTTTCTACTTTTTTTGGCTCTTTTTCTGTCAGCTGAGCATGAATTCGCTTAACTACGTTTCCGTCAGAATATATGAAATGTATTAAATTACATGTCAAGGAAAATAAAAATTAGTAAGGAATTGATTGGGAGTGAGATGTAGGTTAATTAAGGCAAAATATATCATGATTTGCAAATAGCATGTCATCGACAGCACCCAGTGCATTAGAAAAAGGCACAAAACTACTACCTGCTTTGTGAATTTATGAAATTCATAAAGTCTTTGGAAAAGAAGAGTCAACAGTAGTTAGTATCTTTCCCTGGGTAGCCAAGGAAACTTTATCATAATACGTAGTCCCAGATGAAATAGAGATCCTTTCAGAAGCAACGACTTGTCAGCTGGAGGAGGCTGGGGTGCACCACTGGCTATTGTGGGGCTCCGTGCTGGTGTTGCTTTGTGGTATCATTATTACTATCATTATCATTTATTACTACTATAACATTATCATTTACTACTACTACAACAATTTATTCAGCCACCCACCTGCAGTGTTTTGCCAGAGCGATAGGTATCGTCTTGCTAAAACTGATGACCCTCAAAAAAAAAAAAAAAAAAAAAAAACCAAAAAAACAACGAGAAGAACGAGGCACTTTATACTCCATTTCTGTGTTGAAATGTCTTTTACACAGATGCAACAGTTTCTCTGAATCAGAGGTGTATTAGTGTACATGTGTGTTTATATAAAAAATAATCATGCAGTCAATAGTTGTACACACGGTATCCTGTTTGTAAGATGATTTTAAGGACTATACCCCTTCAGCCTCTTGAAAATTGTGGTGTTACAAGACATGACAACTTCCCTAAAGCATTTTTTTGTGCAGTGAGGATCTTGCCTCTTATTTTTCCCTCTCTTCCAGCTATTAACATTGTCACGTTATTTAGTTTCCGGTAGAACCCAAAAATTTCTACTAGTACTTTAATTTATTGTTGGGGAAGGCTAAGTCCTATGTTGTTTTAATTAAAAAAAAGTATAGGACTGGCCCAGAGCAAGGGAAATATTTTGGTGAGGGTTTTTTTTTTTTTTGTTCTTTTTTAACAATTGGGCATTTCCTTACTTACATATGCATAACTGCAATATTTCAAGGCTACAGCTTACCCTTATTCCATATGTTGAACTGAACTTTGATTGACCTCAGTGATAGCTCTGTGCAAAGGTCAGCAAGGGCGGAAGGCTATTTTACTAAATCAAATTCTAGTGTTTTATTTTTATCACCCCAATGTACAGTACCTCTTTTGGTTATACGTGTTCACAATTAAAAAATATATTCACAGTTTGCTTCTGTCTGATTTTTTTTTTATAGGTGCTGAAAGAGTGTATTCCATTTCTATTTGGACACTTGAGAGACCCTAACCATAGTGACATTATTCTAACCATACTTACAGAAATAGCAGGCTATGAACCAACAGCCTTAGCCACTTTTCTTCCGATGCTGAAAGAAATTGGTGAGAATTTTCCGAGTTTGATTGGGCAAACAGCAAAGATCTTTGGAGCTGTTGGACGTATTGATGAGGTAAGTTTAAAAACAAAAGTAGTTGGTTGGTTGGTTTTGGGGTTGGATTGTTTAGGGTTTTTTCCTAAATCTTGTATAAAGTAATACATCTAAGTATTCCTTTCTTCACAAGTAACAAAACTACCCTACCAAAACGTATTCCTAGTCAGAAGACCATGGTAGGTCTAGACTGTAAAACCAGTATGGCTATAGGAGAGTAAGTACCACAAAACTCGGATGTGGTATTTTAGTGTCTGCGACTGCCCTTTGGTCTTCTAACCAAGGAACAGTCACGTAGTAACGGGTCTCTGTAGAAATGGCGTGGAGGTTAGCGGGAAAGAAAGAAACTTTCTAAAAGAGCTTAATGAGCATGAAAAAGATGAATATTTAAATTCTCATAACTGTAAAGATAAATATATAAATTATTATTATTTACTGTGTATCTAATCTCTGCACATATATGTTCTGTTTATATGATTTGTCTTTTTATGGAATTGCTAAAACTCCTGTTCGATAAAAACACATAATTGTCATTATTCCAGTGGCTTAGCTAAGTTAGGTTGCAGCGTTACCTATATGTGAAATGAAAGGCAGAGAAAAAGAAAGGCATATTTTGCACGCGCTTTGTATGATATCATATTTTAGATGCATATAGCCTTCAGGAATGTTGTAATCATGCCGTGAAATATGAACTTCCTCATATAGTGCAAGCCAGATATTTTGGCTTTGTAGCCATAGTTACCTGGATACTTCAGACAAATGTCTTTATAATGAAAAGGGCCAGTGGTGATGCTGGGCTTAAACCTCATCACAGGAACATCTTGGTCTGGGATCTGACCCAATGGGAACATTATGCCTAAAAGGGATTTACAGTGACAAACTCTTAAAAAAATTATGGGAGCTTCATGGCAGCCTAATGAATTTGCATGGAAGTTTTTGCTTTAGTCATAACTGTGTTGTCTGGATGCGGGAGTGATGTTCACATAACCCAGGTGCCATGACCACACTCAAACACACTGTACAGAGACCCTGAGCAGCTCTCAGGTCCCAGAGCCCCCTGCCCTCCCCAGAATACCAGCTCCAATGAGCAGCCCAAAGGTCCCTCTGTCCCCAGCAGCGAGGGATGCTGCTCATGAAGATCCAGTGTTAGCCCTGTCCCACTGGGACTGGGAAATGCCTTAGACCCCGACGAGACCCATCTTACCCTGCTGCTATCCACTGCTCCTAAAAATACAGCCTGGAGGAGATTACCACCATGAGCTTGTGAACTACCTGTTTGCTCAAGACCTTGGGTGTCGTGAGGACACCAAACTGGTTAAACTTATTTATCACATGTCATGATTTTTGATGAGATTTTATTTTCATTCCGAGGTATGAGCTTTTGTGTCTTTCACCACTGTTAATAGGCATTTTCCTTCCACATCAAATCATTGTTCTGTAAAGGCAAAAATAATGTTCTGCTGAATTCAAAGAGTTTCTTGTAAATAATTCAAATTTTTATGTCTGTGGCAAAGCTCAATTATATAGCAGAAAATGAATGATATGTAATACCATTTGCTGAAGTGTGGCACTGTTGCCTGCCGTACAGTAACCTGGATAATTCATTTCAGCAAAGAACTGAATCCTGCAGTTTTTGTGTCCTTTCAGTGATCCTTGAGGTAAAACTTGCACTAAGTCAACTGGAGTTTGTCTGTGTCAAGGACGACAGGTGTCTGATTGCTGTGGGTACAGCATAGGAAGACACTATACTTGCAATTTCTACTGATCTTGAGCTTTAAAATGCAATTCATCTTGTAAGAATCAAAACCAGATTTGGTTTGGCTTTGTAAATCTTATTTCTG
The DNA here is from genome assembly GCF_028500815.1 of Rissa tridactyla. NCBI lineage: Eukaryota > Metazoa > Chordata > Aves > Charadriiformes > Laridae > Rissa > Rissa tridactyla. The sequence goes on from NC_071471.1 coordinate 9,709,093, forward strand.
TAGGGGGGAGAAGCCAAAAATCACATTTGAAGACTGTGAGCCAAATTAAGTTTGTTCTCTCCGTGTTTACGTACATCACCCCAGCAAAATTTACCTTTGTAAGAACTGCAGCTGACCATGTTTAATTCTGTGTTTAGGACTTAAGAGTCAACATCTCCTAGAAGCTTTACAGCTTATAACTAGCTAATCCTCAAATGAGCATAGCTGGGATCACAGTTTAAGGATTTAATTCGGATTCTGTATTTTAGCATGTTGACCCAGCTCTTGCCATTTGAGTGTCTCTGAGGCTCCTTTTCTGCTGTGTTCTGCTACTTAAGAGGGACAGAATTTATTTTGCTTTATTTTGTTACTGTTTTATACCAAGAATAAGCAAGCAACCAGTTGGACATGTTGGATTTCATGTATTGTTGGAAATTATAGACTACAGCAAAGTTTACAAAGAAATGATTTACAGAATATTTTCTCCTTATATATTGTAATCCATTGGTTTGTGTGCATGCATGTAGCTACCAAGCATTACACGCGCAGCTTGGGCAGGCCTGCATTGAATAATTAGTCTCCAGTCTCTCTCTTGTAAGTGTTGAGTAATTGGCATTACATCCCGTGTCGTATGCCTTGTTTTTCTCAGGAGCTGTGAGCTGCTGATGGAGCAGCAGACTGCATTCCAGCCCGCTCTGCCTCCATGAATGCCACTTGTTTGCAGAGATGGCTTTTTTTTTTGCGTGTTTGTAATGGGCTTTGTTTTAGTGACATCCGGGAGACCTTTCACTAGATACTCAAAAATATTGATAAAAGCAATATGCAAAGGATGCCAGAGATGAACTTTCCCATGTGAGACAAATGGCTCCTCTCCTCTTGTGTTCTAAAAAATATCCAAATAATGGAAGAGCTGCCTTTATTGAAATGTCTAAGTAGTTACCAGTGCTCTGCTCTGGTGACTTGATTTTGTTTCTGCGGTCACCTTTGAGCTGTAACAGTCGTGAGGCTGCTGAGGGGTCACGCTGGGCTTGATGGTGGTTCTCCCTGCACTGAGGCTACCAGAGGCTCCTGCCACCAGTGCCAGGCTTGCACAGCACTGTCACCCAGACACAGATTACACATGTTGAAACCTCACCACTGGATCTTCTCCGGAGGTTGTCCCCACTCTGTCCTGTCTCCTCTGTGCTAGGTAGAGGAGCCGGGGTGGCAGAAAGGGGCTCTTAACGCTGTGCCTCAAGCCAGGGAGAACATCTTGGTGAGAAAACAAAGGCAAGCTCCCAGGTAAGGAGGTGTCCAAGCACAATGTCCAGGAGCTTTAGGCTGGCCTGGGGACCAGGTAGATCTTGGGCACTGTCTGCAGAGCCCTGGTACCCCAGCCCAGTCTGGCAGCTGCCTCTGCCAGCACTGCAGCTCTTTTCTGGGTGCCTCCTGCCTTTCCTTGGTGGGGTGCAGAGTCACTGTTGCTCTCAAAGAGCTTGAATGTGTTTCTGGAGGCGCCACGCTGCCAGTTCAGTTATTCCCTCTGCTATGAATTGTGCAGAAAGAGCCTTAAAATGTGCTTGGGTGATGGCTGGGCGTTGCATGCTGGAGCCAAGGCAAGTCCCTGTTTTGGGTGCAACTCCTATGGTAGAGTTGCTGAGGTGGGCTTAAAGTTTCCCATTTTCTACTTGTGCAATATGTTTGTTTCATGATGTGGGATGAGGTCTGCTCCCCTCATCACCTGGACATTTTCACATAGTAAGTTCCCTCTTCCTTCATAGACATGTAACTGATGGTCTTTCTCTCGCCTTCTACTTGTGAGATTTGTCTCTTTACCCTAAGGATTTTATATTTTATTTCAGGTACCTTGAGTGCTTTGTGGCCTGCAGTTCTGTGGGCGTATGAGGAGATAGTTTGGCGGGAACTTCGTTGGTCCATAATTGCCTGGGGTTGCAGCAGACCAGACATGGTGACTGAAGGGTCTTTGCGGCTCTTGTGTGTTTCTCTTGTGAAACACAGTGGGTCTCTCATGCTCCTTCTTTTCCTTGTAAAGGTTTTGTTTGATTTATTCTGGCAGTTCCTAGTGCAGATTTTGTTCCCACCCTATCATGAACCAAGAGATAGGTCGTGTCTCTGGATGTTCCCATGCAGATCAGGCTTCTTGAAAGGGCAAAAAAAATGCCTTTTTGAACACACCATGGATTTCACTGATGTATGGAGCATCACTCACTGCAATGCAGGCAATCAGCCTGTGATAAAATAACTAGAAACACATCTGGCATCATAAAAGCTGGACAGATCTTAAAGGCTCAGTGTATAACAATGAGTACACCCACAAGAAAGAATTGAAATAGTACTCCGATCTATAAGCATAACTACTAAATTACAAGCATTACTGCGGCCAGTTAATTTATTTAGATGAGGTCCAAATAGAAACGTGCAAGCAGCAAAATAGTCCCTGCAGACACATGTGCTGCTGATGGTCTCGCCTCGCAGCCCGCCATGGCAATGCCTTCCTGGAAACCTCTCTTGTCACTTCTCCCCCTCCTCCTTTTCCTGTAATGGCGCCGTGTTACAGATATGCCGCTGGCTCTTACTTATAGATGTGCATCAGCATCCCCTTCCCTGCCAAGCAAAACAAATGGGAAATGAAATGACAGTGGTAGTGTTGGAATTTTATTCATTGACATTTTATTTCACTGGGAGGTTTAGTTGGGCAAAAGATGCAGCAAGGATTGAGGCCTGACCCTTTATGGTATAGATTGCAGATATGAACAGAAAATCCTTTCTGCTGGCTTCTAGAAGCAACCTCTTGTGCTTTCATTGAACTGCACTCTCCACCTTGGCAGTTCAGGCAGACCCCTGGAGAGATGAGAGGTTTGGCTGAAAATAGATCCCTTCATTTTAAATGTTGCCCCCTTGTTTATACACGCCACTTCTGCTGATGTCAGGGACAGTCTCATGGGTGAAGTTGAAATCAGAACTTGTACCTCAACCATAAATTTGTGCAAAGCAAAACACCATCTTGGGGCATAGGTCAATCGAACATTTTAATAACTTTTTTTCCAATAACTGTATGTTTTGAACCAACTGGAAATCAGAGTTACTTCGGAAAGCCTTGTGATCTCTCTTTGTGGTCTCCTGAACCTGATTTTAAAATAAAGTAAAATACTTTGCCACGCCTCATTGCTCATATTTTAGATCTTCACCTACTGGCAGATGTAATGCCATAAAGCGCAAGGGATGCTTATGAAAAAATACATGAATACATAAAATAAGCATTGTTAAAATAACAATGGGTTATGTATATATAAATAGGCTTTCTGAAAATTTTTGGATAAAATTGTGGGAGGAATAATGACTGCTTTCATGTTGAGCTATTTTGCTGTAATTTTGTTTTGTATAACAGTTACATATTATATTACTCAGTAGAGTTTATTGTTCTTTTACCTCACTCCAGGCGAGTAGCAGCATTTCAGCATGGCTGGAGACACTCCAGCTGGACCAAAGTGACATGAAAATGGTCAAAACTTCTCCTCTAGTTACGTCTGCTGCACAGTTTGTTTAGGAAACAAAAATGTGTTTTAAATGTTAATTGAGCCTGTGTTTATCTCTTGGAGGGGGGATTGTCTTCCAAATAAACTAGTGAGTATGTACCAAAAAGTCAACCTCTTTCAAACCGTGGAGAAAAAAAAGCTCATTCTGTCACACCAGCCCAGCCCAGCCGAGGATGTAGCTGTAGTTTTTCCCCATATGGCTGAAGGGAAGCAATTTGTCTGATACGCTTTTCTCATTTATCTCTGTCATGACACAGTGTAGCAGATCCTCTTTTGCTTAAAATAAGTTGACTTTTTCTTCAAAAAAATGTCTCGCTTGTGATGCTTGGGCCATGTTCTTCTGAAGTCCCCCATGTATTTTTATGGCCCAGCTCTACTTGGAATCAAACTTTCAGCAACTTTTTCTCTCCTGTTACACGGTCCCAGAAGAGCCCAGGTAATAATGCTATTGCCCTGCAGCTTGAGGATGTGTGTGGCACACCACTTCCACTCCTTTTCTGCTAACCCTTGGGAAGAAGAGAATTTTTTATTTTCCTAAAGTGCCTTTGTTTGCATTTCAGCACAGGGTCTAAAAGCACAGTATTTCCTAATTTCTATAACAATCTGCTGAGCACCAAGTGGGTTTCACTGAGCAGAGCCATACCTGGTTACCCTGGTGGAGGATCTGATATGAGCTCCTGAGTTAATTGCTGCTTTCTCTGCTGCTTTTCCCACTTAGATATTTTTAGGACTGTGGAACATAATACACTTAGGACAATTATCATAAAACAGGGGAACCCTAATGCATTTCTTTACCTTTGGGGTTTGTGTTTTAGTATGTGAATTTGTACATATACACACAGAAATAGTTGGAAGTGGAATTGTGTGCCCTTGCCAAGCAGAGATGATAAAGTATCTTTGCTAGAAAATATTCGCATGTTTAATATTATGATCTGAAACAGCCCCTTTAATCCTAATTTGTGGGGGATGTGATCTCGCTGATAAATTGGTGAGATCACATCCCCCTGATAAATTGGCTAGCAAAACTTTGGCTACAGAGGGCGTATCAGACTTCAGTGCGTTGGCAGTGATTGATACAGCTGCCAGGCAGCGCCTTATCGCCTGTGATGAGATCTTAAAATGAAATCTCATTTTAAACTTCTCCTTGTTGCAGCGTTAGTCACGGGTCTAATCTGAGTGTTGCTCCAAAATGAATTGCTATGAAAGGAGAGAACCTCCCCTGTGATTTACAAGGTACTTTAATCTCTCGCCATTAGCGAGAAGAGGTGCTGATAGTCCCTCGCTCCTGCCTGCTGCACCTCGCTCCTCTGCCAACGCAGTGCCGGAAGAGTCCCACTAAGTCTGGGTAGCACCAGTGACGACAGGCTCTTAGGTGACACTGCTCAATATAGCAAACCAGCAACACCCAACGGGTCCAGAAAGGAAGTCGTGACTGGGAAACATTCTATGGTCTGAAAAATAGATGTTTGCTCCTGGCTAAATATTTGTAACAGCTAATGGCATACGCAGAATTCACTGCAATTGCCTGGTGACACTTGATTATTTGCAGTTATGGAGAGTAACATGGACAAAGAAAAATCTGGAAATTAGCCCATTAATACAGTGAGATTGTAACAAAGACACAAAAACACAGTCAGTCATGGGTCATGCAGTGCCACAAACCACTGCAGACCTGAGCCATGGGGTCTGCTCCGGGCTGAGCTCAGGTCTTCCAGCAGGTTATAATGGGTTTATGTCTGTGCTAATACCTCCGTGAGCTCCATGTGCAACAGGTCGTGTACAAACATGAGGAAAAAGACCCCGGGGTAGAAGACCCTGTGAACTGGAGCAGCGTGTGTCAGCGCTTGGGCCCTTGCGAGAGAGTTTGCCTGCCACAAACAGCACAGAATAAAGCAAAAAACGGGCATGGAAACTGGGTATATGGAGGTGAAGTAGCTTGGCCAGGCTCATAAGGCTGATCAAAGATGAAAGGGGAGCTAGGTCTGCTGCTGGTGCTCTGAGCGATCAGCCAGGCTGATCTACCACCCTAGAGCAATGCAGAACCCTCCAAAGAGGCTTTATGGATTCTGACTCTAGTGTAATGTCAATAGTACACAAAAATAAATTCTGTGCTTGGTGCACTTGCCTTTTTATTAGTTATCATGGGGTAGCCACTATTCCCCAATGCCAATGATTTAATCAGTAGCATGCACACAAACCTCCCTTGCACAAGCAAACAATTAAATAATTTGTTTAAAATTGTTTTTGTCTCCTTGTGTTGTCTAGGAGCAAGCCAGAATATGCCTGATGTATCTGGTGAACCAGCTGGCCAACATGGAGCACTCATTTCACCATATTCTTTTGCTGGAAATTAAGAGTCTCACTGACACCTTCTCGAGCATCTTGGGCACCCAGAGCAGAGATATCTACCGCATGAGCAACAGTTTCACTGCCATAGCCAAGCTCCTTGTCCGACAGCTAGAGAACGACAACATGTCAGGAGCCAGGTAAAACTGGTTTTTGTATGATAAAGCCACAGCCATGTTTATGGCTGCGTGAGGCAGTATAAACTTATTTTAAATATATTCAAGTTGTGATGAATGAACAATCGGCTGAAAGTAAGACGTACTGTAGTTCCTCTAAGTTGCTATATTGACGTTTTCATATTGATCTTGGAAATCTCTCTTGTATCATTCCATATATGCTCATTCAGCTGTTGGATTGTGTTACTTATAGGGTCAGATAAGCATATAAAATATTTTACAGGCACCTGATGGACAACATCCCTACTTGTGGAAGTATCTTGAGGTATGCATTTCAAATGCAAGCATAAGGATGAGTGACACTAAAGCAGGGATCTGTAATTAAAGGGTGACAGTAAGAGCTGTGGGTGCACTGCAGAGACCAGCTCCATGCTACCAGGCAGAATCACCTCTGAACATCATACAGTAGAAATTGCGTCATTTGGCACTGAAGAATAAAGAAGCTGTTCAAGTTTTAGCACTTAAAGAATAGGAAGAAAGCCATGTCTCAGATAAGTAGACTAAAGCAATCTAAAAAGCTTCAGTTAAAAATAAATCAGTGAAATCAGGTTACGCAATTATCAAGATAACCACTGAAGCTGATGAGAACAATGACTGGCATAGCTCTCTGATAAAGATTTGCTAAAAGAAAGTCTGAAAAATTTTTCTCAAGCTTGTACAAAAGGATGTTCTGCTCACTCATCTTCTTTTAAATGAGCATCCTAAGGTTAAAGCATTGGGAGTGTTGCTGTATTCGTCACAGTAAGAATGTATTGTTATTTAAATATATGGTAGTAGTCACTTTTAATAGGGGAGAGATTTATAATTAGCATTGTGTATACTGAAATAGGTCAAGAGAGCACAAAGGAATAGTAATTCTGTGATAAAATTTAACACAGCTGTCAGAAAACTCATAACCATGAAGGACAGCCTTGGAGACAGACTTGCGGAGTTGGAGCCAAAACATTGAGGTCATTCAAGAAACAATTAATTGGTATCCTGGAGAGAGTTAAAACTGAAAAAGGAGAGGAACCTTGATATAGTCCCTCATTTTACAAGGCTGTAAGAAACGTCTGAACTTCACCTGGTGGCAGAAACCTCTGCTGAAATCGAGCCCTTGGCATTGGTTTTATGAAAAGTTTCAATGAAGATAGTGAAAAAGCCTAAGTGAAGATAGCACAGTGAGCATGAAATGACATGTGTGTTTCCCAAACTAGTCAAGTTCAACCGTGAAGGAGAGTATGCCAGATGTCACTTAATGAAGGGGACCAGAAAGGTGTCATGTGTTCTGGGAACTGCAATGAAGCAGGACAGGAATGCAGGCTTCAGTAACACAGCATAATAATTATTTACACGGCCCACTGTGGTGTCTTGATTTATGGTAGAAAAATTGCTTTATTTGCTAAAATGTTGATATTCCTATTCTTTATCATCTTTGCTTAACATTTATCTCTAGAGATGATAAAAACAGTAAAAAAAAAAGACGTTTTCATTAAAATGTTGTTGCTGCATTTCCCCATTTCTCTCTAAAATTCCCCTCTGTTAAGGACTTGCTTGCTGAGGAGTAGAAGCTTCTTCATCTGCCTGAGTGTAGTTACAGATGCAAATACTGTTTGGGTGGAGAGGCTGGGGGAAGAGAAGGGAGGAAATGATAATAATTTTTTGTGGATTTTTCAGAAAGCATCCTTATTTTCCTTCAGGAAAAAAACTCTACTGATTATACTGAGCATGAAAGGAAAAAGAGCTTCGGTTGTTTGCTTGTTTAAGTTGTATTTGCTTCCAGGTACCAACACAGCCATTCATATAGGCAAATGAAAATGTAACTGCTGTCTTTGGAGCATGACCATTGCCGTGGGTTCAGGGGACCAGACTCTGGAGGGCAATACGTGCGGGAGACCATGCAAATGCACCCAGCTCATTCCAGGGCTGCAGTGGAGCTGCTCAGAGTTTATTCTGGTTTGAGGATGGGCAGAGTTTGGCCTTAAGTCTGCAGCAGAAGCAACTTAAAATAGACTTTTCTCCACACTATTTGTTTTGTTGTTATCAGTTTTTAACCTTTCTGTTGCATAAATTGCTTCTTTTATGAGATGGGATGGTCCCTGTGATACAGCTGTGCTCGCCATGAGGCGGGTGTGAGCATAGCCTGAAGCGATGGGAAGGAAAACCTGTTCCTGGTGCTCCTCAGGGTAAGGAATGGTGTCCTGGGACATGTCTGCCCCGCACAGAGCTGTCTCGGGCCAGTGGCAGGGCCTGGAGCCTTTCAAACAAACTTTTCTGAAATTATTTCTTATTCTTCGTCTGCCTCTTGATTTTTTTTATTTATTTTTTTTTTAATTTTATGTGTTCCTGCTTCATCTGCCTAATCCTTCGTGACCCCGGTTCCCTGTACGCTTGCGTCTGCCATCATCTTGTTACCGCAATGTGGCTATCAGATCAGAGCAAGACACTGATTTTTCACAATTACAATTTATAGGTATTCTTTGGGTTTACAATTCAGGCCTGAATCAAACATAGTATCAGCTAAATCAGACAAGAAAAAGTATGGAGCAACACTTAGGGATAAAATGAGAGTTCTCCACTGTTTTAAGCGGTGTTTTTTCTGACTTGTGCATGGGGCTGGTTCAGACATCGATGTGGAAATTCCCTCCTAGCTCCAGAGCTGCTGCAGTTGCTGAACTGCAGGGCTTTTTAAAGAGTAGCAATCCAGAGTATTTATGCTGTGAAAGGAAAACAGGATTTTAAAATGTGTGGCTGGATTATAACCATTCCTTCCAGAATCATGTGTTTACATAAGAAGAAACTGGTTTCTTCAGAGCGATGGCTGGCTTGGAGTTGTTCGACACAGGGAATTTTACATGCAGTTAGTGGAGAGTGTAATTAAAACCATGCGATGCTCTGTTGCCCCTTACTGTCACAAAATTGCAAGTTATTCAGTCTCAGAGGTGCTTTTTAAGAACACATACAGAGATTTAATGGACTGATCCAACCTAGAAGCATAGCATGACCAACTAAAGGAAGGAAAGAAAGGAAGGAAAGAAAGGAAGGAAATTTAACGACACTTTCAAGCCATCATTCTGGGTAGGAACTGAGCATAACAGGCTCTACCAGTGCTACTCATTTTAGTGCAGTGGCTGGATGAAATTATCTCCTCTCCTTAAAGGAGCACATGGCATCATAGAGCATTCTTTTACTATTGTTTTACCTTTCATTTTCCAGAGTATTTGTCCTCCTTCAAATCAACATTTGTAGTGGTAAAGAGAGCTGTAATGGCATCTAAGACTTTCCAGTGTTGGTAAGGGACTATGGTGTGATTTAATTCAGTGCAGACTCCAAGAAGCCTGTCTGCATGAAGCATCCACTCCCCTTGCCACTCCGTGTCCCTTACCAGTGTCCGCCAGCGTCAGCTATGACAACGTTCTGGCCTCCCCCATTAGCACCCTGAGTGCAGAGGCTGCGGGTGAAGAGACAGAGGATGCAGCCTTCAGCTCCCTGTGGTACCTCAGCCTTGAACATTATCTGGCTGATGGTAGTTTCCATGATCATTCCTAGCAATATTTGGAAGCTCTTGATGGGCTTCCCAACTGTGAGCCAGAGGTTTTGAACTCACCATTGCTATCCACCACTTGCCTTCTTCAAACCCGCGCTTCCATCGTATTTGAGGAGGTGATTATGTCTGTACGTTAATGAACCACAAGGACCTGCACTTGATCCATTCGTGTTGCCTCTATCCACACACAGTCAAAGCCCTGGAAGCAATCCCATCTCGAGTGTATTTTTAGCAATTTCTATTTGTGTATGCTCTTTTTCCCATTTGAAGCACCTGACTGGTGGTGTTGATAATGGTGCTGGTGGTCTGGAGAAATGCTCTTCAAATTAATGCATCACTCTTGACTTGCTGACCTGTGTGTTTAGATCTCTTTCTACAGAGAATTTAAAAGCAGTGAAATGGTGATGAGCGTGGCATTATCTTCACAAGCCAGATCCTTATGATTTCTCAATAGGTTTGTGCATCCTTTTCCACTTGAAAACAGTTTGAGCATTGGTGTAAGCTGATCGTGCTCCAGCAACCTCAGCAATGTACCTAATGTCTCTTGCCAAGATTTCAAACAATAGTTTATTTTACTGTTGCTGGAAGGGGAGGCCAGCAGGACGGTCTGCCAGGCGTCCCGTTGGGTGTGGGGTGGAGGCTTCATTGAACATTTCGCTTGGGATATGTGCTTTTGGCTTCCCGGGAATTGATGCGAGTGCAAAGCGGGTACACGTGAGAGCAAGTGGTCCCCTGGGGTTGAGCACTCTGCCTCTCTCCCGCAGCGATTGCAGTCACTCTGAAATCTTGGGAACACGCAGGGTTTGAGGAGCAGCGGCAGCAATGAGCCCTGTATTTACTGACTTGCTGCTGCTTTACGTATGGCTAATAGGATTCATTAATACATTTCTTTAGCAGAAGCGTTTTCTTCTATTTCCTTTACAAAACCGTCAGAGGAGAATGCTGGACAAAAGGGTGTTGTTATAAAAGGCTATTTTTATTTCTAAATATCATCGAGGCTTGCTGGTTTGGGTCTGTCATTCATAAACCCCATCAGTCTATCAATCCCCTCTCTGTAGCCAGAGGGCTTTATATGTATATACGTATGTAACAGACATTTTCCTTAATGCTTAGTTCCCACAATGGGAGCAGTGTTGAGAATTATGTTGGAGTGGCAGCCTTCTAATAAATTAAATCTTGTCCCGCATCTCCAGAAAGATTTGTTGGTAAAGGTCATACCGAGGTTCTTTATTACAGAAGAATAATTTTTTTTTCAAAGTGTTCTGCAGTGTTAATGTATTATGAGATCTTGCCTAAATTAAAAACAAAACAAGACAAAACTTGCCAACTCCCCTGAGAAATATCCTGAACTGCCTTTATCAAAACAAATGAAAAAGTGCATTTTGTGATGCAGTATTTGTGGTTGGTTTTTTTAAAACATGCTTTTTTGTTTCCACAATTTGCAGTATTTTGGAGTTTTTAATAGGCTTCCCGACTGTGAGCGTGACTCTGCTGCTTTGGAAGTGCTATGTTAAAACTCTCACTTGTGGCTTTCCATACCCATGTTTTACAGATTTAGTTATTCAGATGTTTGCTCATTGAGGAGAAAAAACAAACAAACAAACAAACAACAACAAAGAAATAGTCAGACACAAAACGCGCTTGTTTTAGAGCTATGGGTAGAGTTTAAAAAGTAAATACTATCAAATACCCCTTAATTCTCAAAGAGATTTCTCATTGTCTCTGTATTGCCTTCATGATTTTTTAGTCCAGTTACTCCATAGCTGCAGGAGTAAGATGGGGACATATAAATCCCTAGCAAAAGGCCGAAGAGCCTGAAGAAGAGGGGAAGGATCAACAGTGCTTTTGCCACAGTATGCTCTTGGTCCCCTGGGCAATTCAGTCCTGCTGCTGCATAAAGGCCAAGCAGCATCTTCAAGGGAGGGTGTGGATATCCGAGGTTTAGGTTTCTGGCAAATGGCCCACTGTTCGGAGGAGCTGAGTCTCGCCACAGGCCGCGAGTTGTGTAGGAACCCAGCAAACCGCGTTTCTGGGAGCCCTCTTTTGGGGAATCCAGCGCTCAGACTGAAAACCTTAATCTGAGAAACCTGGTTTTGGGCAGGGAAGCAGCTGCGCTTGGGGCAGGGTGTAACATCGGTCTGCCTCCCCTTGCCCTGGGTTGGGGTGTGGGGTGCTTTATTCCGGGACCCTTCTGTGGATGGTTGCCGCTGGGCCCTCTGGCTTTGGCTGGTAGCGATTACTGCCCCTGCGGCAGCTCTGCTGGGCCTCCGGTGAAGACAGTGTTTTTTCACTGGTCAGAAGATATTTTCATCAATAAAAGCAAATTTTTACCCGCAGTATATTGGACAGCAGATTTCTTTTTGTCCTTTAAGATTAAGGACAATTTATTTTAAAGTTATCTTTAAATTTTGCATAAGTTTACATATTCTAAGACTAACATAACAATCAAATTTAAAATAAAACAGCTTGTCCTGCAGTCCTACACGTTCATTTTAACTCTTCATTTTCTCTTTCCCTTTTGCTGAACTTCAGTCACATTGCTTAGAACTTTTCCTGAGCCTGTTTCTGTCCACGTGCTTGAGTTTTAAAAGATGTTTTTCTTACTCAAGAGTACAATAACTCGGTAGGAACTGCATGTACTTTTGTCAAATCCTTAAAACCGCAGACTTCTATAAACTCTGCAATTAGCTCTACTTTTGGTTTATGAAAATAATATAATAAGTCACTGTTTAGCAAGCTTGAGAAAATGGTTTAAGTTCTGGTGAAAAACTTTGCTATGGGGCTATGAGGGAAAGAGTCGGGGTTTGCTTCTGCAGACATAGCACGTGCAGTTTCTAATCCAGTGCTGTCAGAGATGTTCAGTGTTTCCGACCCATCTGACAGAGACATTGGTCTAGAAGATGTTTTTGAAAATGATTAATCAACCTCTAAGAGAATCTCTGCTGAAATGTAATTATTTTACCAGATATATAATACAGGTCACAGGCAGAAATGCAGCATCAGCATCACTATGAACACAGTGTGCCAGAGTTAAATCTCTGCTTTCTACTTCCTTAGGATGGAAAATGATACTGAAACAGAATCTCCTGTACCACTGGACGATTTAAAATCTGTGATGAATGGGAATGAAGAAGATGAAAAGCTTCAAGTTAAAATACAGGCTTTTGAAGAGAAAATAAATGTCGACAACAGTACTCCTGGCTCAGTGCGGAGATACAGTTTAGGCCAGGTTTCTAAAGAAGAAAGGAAGGATATGAGATTTAACAGGTATGGCTCTGTAAAATGTGTGAGTGGTTTTCATGAATATCAGTTTTGTAATAAAACTTTATCCAAACATTGAGAAATCGGCCCACTTGCATGATACCTGTGGTCTAATTTTAACCAAGTCTCACATCCGTTAATTCAAAGGCTGGATAAAATCTTTCTAAATTATTTATTTAATCTCTTCTGTGCCCAAACACAGCACAAGGGATAGGAAAATATTTGCATACAGATATTACTAGAAAGGAAGATAGAGAGACATCTCCTGGGTATTATTGCTAACAATGTATATCGAATGTTTGAATCCAATTTTGCCTGTGTGCTGTGCGAGATGAGTGTGACTCTCGTGGGACGCTGGGTGCGATAAGGGCTCAGGCAGCAACGTGTACCTGTGGTGGCCTTAGGCTGCCTGTGCACTGCAGCTCCACAGCAGGGGTTTTCTCTTCCTACTCCAGTATTTGCCCTTTCAGTCACTTCACTTCTACCTTTCTTACTGTTACGGAGGCTTAACTTCATCCTCAGCATATGGGTACGGGGCAACAAAGAACTGGAGGCTGAATCTTGGTTCAGTCAAATGGCTGCTGGATGGCATTTTTATGATGTGATCAAGAAACATATACTCCAGTCCTGGGGTTGACTATCTCCCTCCATGGCATGCAGATGTTGTGATATATGGATATTATTTAGTTTCATTTGCTTATTAAAGCCTTGGCTTTGAGTTTTGCTTTTGAAATGCATATTTACCAGAAGATACTTGCCGCAGGCTAAGCGAGCCCCACGTTCAGCCGTTCAGCTCTCTGAACCAGCTGCACAGAGGTAACTCAGAAGACCATGTGTTTGGGTGATTTTTGTGTCTTGCCTCTATTTCAAAACATTTTTCCTTTCCTTAATCGCCTTCCAGGTCCAAAAGCCTCGCTTTGCATGCAGTCCGCATGAAGGGGGTAAACTCAGAGAGTGGACAGGATGAGGAGAACGGGGAGATAACTGCTGGCATCTCCTTCACCGAGATCTACATTAGCCAAGAAAATGACAAATTGCCTTTTACTGTTGATAGTGAAGCAATGCAACTGGGAAATTCTTTGGTTTCTCACCAAAGTATCGATTACACAGAATCAGCAACTTTGCCAGAATCTGCTAAAGAAAAGGCCCTCGAGGGAAGCGCAGAGGCAGTGACGAGCCCCATGGAATACCAGGACAAGCTCTACTTGCACTTGAAGGAAAACCTGGGTAAAGTGAAAGCATATGTCATGGAGATGGGGAGGAAAATTCCTGTCCCCGATCAGTGTGTTATTGAAGGTAAGAGGTCTGAGCCTTTCCGATTATGAGAACTTTAACACTACACTGAAAGTCCTCTTGGGATTCAAACAAATGGGTAGCAAAGATCCTCTAGCACAGAGCTCATGGACGGAGAGGAACATTAGTTTTATAAAACAACGTCATTCACAAATTGCAGTGTTTTGAGATCTTCCAGGACTGTTGTTCTTTTTTTCTTCAAGGACATAGTGCAGCCCTCGCCTACCCCGGGCTCCCATGAAGGTTAATGTGAGGGTTGCCTTTTGGCTGTCGTAGGGAATGAACCCTGAGACCTCTGGAAAAAGGCAGACCTGTCACACAGCTGAAGAGCTGTGGGTGCTAGCGAGGGCTGGCAATACCTCTGAGCATGTCTGCAGGGTGGGCAGGCAAGGAGAATGTCACCCAGCTCCAGGCTGTAAGTTGTGGAGCGGTGTTAAGTTGTGGGGAGTTGAGTGCAACAGAGCACACGTGCCATGGGTTGGACTCGGCCATGCAGGCATCTGGGTAGGCATGTGCTAATACTTAAGCCTCCTTCTTGGCCTGCCGGGTTGGGGTAGAGCAAATCTGTGTCTCCTTCCTTATTGTCATACTATTAAATCAGTTAACTCACAAGATACACCGGAAATGGAGCAGGTCAGGACCCTCAGGTCAGCACATTCCAGCCCAGATGCAAAGCTCCTTGAAGGCGCAACAAAATGAGATCCCCAGTGCTTTGGGTTGGGTTGGATCCTATCTCACCGCTTCCCTGGGGTTGTTTAATGTTTTCTGCTTTCATCAAGGGTGGGTATTTGTTTTCAAGTGCAAGAAAGCTGGGTTTGTGAGACTGCGGGGGAGGCAGGCAATACACTTTGAGATGGGTCTTTGATGCTCCTCTTTGAAGTAGGTAGGTTGGGTTGTGGGCCTCTCGCTTACACCGAGCAGCAGCCGCTCCCTTTACCGTGGTTTTGTGTGCACCTACCCACGTGCTGGTGGCCGTGAGCTATTTACAGCCCAACCCTTCAACGGGCCACCGTGATTCCAAAGTGTAGCTGACTTAATAAATTAAATTAATTTGCAGTCACTTAAAACATCATCTTCTAATAACCTCAGGTGTATTGAATATCAACTTTTGCTGATAAAATATTTGTTTGTTTACTTTTTCAGTGCTCAAGAAGTTGACAAGCAGTTTCCACTTGTAAAAGGGATATAACTATATATATTTTTAAAGCTTATGTTTCTGAAGAATTTCCTAAATATCTTAAATTCCAGGTTTACTATTTGAAATAGTTAGTTGGTAGAATTAATAATAAAACTTTTATTTCATAAAATTACAGTGGAAACATGAGAGTGAACAATCTGGCTTTTGAAGTGCTGAATGCTATGACCTTGCATTAATCAAATACAATATGTTGAATACTTTTAAACATATTGCTCAGTTTCCTTTCTGAAGTACCTATTATGATATGTTCTAAGCATGTGACTATTTCTAAATTCATTCAAACTATTGTAATTTCCTGAAAATCCTCAACTAGCATTCTTAGGGAAATTCTTTGAGTAGGGACACATGTGCGGAACAGGAGATTTATGTGACTCATTCTAAATATGTTGAAGAAATGCAGTCTGGATCATTACGCAAGGGACAGCTTTGTTAATATTTCAGATATTACATAAACCACTCCATCAAAAACCTTGCAGTTATTGGACTTCTGTGATTCCCAGACACTATAAAGGCCCATTCGAATGTGTCTGTGTTACTTTTCAAATAAGATTTTTGTAAAATAGTAAGAAAATGTTAGAAAATATTAATATATATAGTTGGCTAATTTTATGTTGGTTATGTAGGAGTTTGTTGAACTGGAAATGTAATACGTAAATCAGGGAAAATATTAAAAGAAAGGCAATTTAGAGCAATTGCCTGTGAAACAGAGTACTTGATGGAAATAGTGGCAAAACATTGCAAGAAAATAGCACTGCAGTGTGCTAATACTGAAGAATGCAAATTTCCCCACATACCCGTTCTTTAGAGCCATGCCATTCCTGGGCTTTCAAGTGGCAGCTCACACACAGCTCAACAGAGCGTTAATGTCAGCTGTAAGAATTTTTAAGTAATAATGGGCCAAAATATGCTCACTTCACTGAAACAGAATTCAAAGCCCTGCTTGCATTTGTAATCAGGGAGATGTCTAACCTTCGGGTAGACTGTCTGTCAACGTGGGGAATTCCTTATTGCTTAAAACCGAGGCTGGGTGGCATCCCCGAAAGGATGCTGTGATGACATACCAGTGAGGACAGAAGCAGCTTGCATGCCTTTGGGAACATCCAGAATCAGTGTGCGTGGCCCTTGTCAAGTCTGGGGCACGAATACCAAGAGCAGTAGGAACGAAAGCAGGAGGCTGCCAAGGTTTTCCCAATACAGAGTCACTGCCTTGTAGAATGGCAGAGGACATTCAGTTCAGTGTTCAACAGCTGAGAAAAAAGCAAATGGACAAGAGAAGAACTGGGAGTGGTGGCTCACTGTCTGTCCTGGTACAGGTGCTAGAGAACATGTAATGAAGTTGTCAGGAAGCAAATTCAAAATACACAAAATAGGGACCTCTTAACACATAATTAGATAAACATAATCAAATGCCTGAACTGTTTGCTACAGTACATTATGTATGCTGAAAGGGTACCTGGTTTCAGAAGTGATTGGGTAAATTCATGGATTAGAGCTGTTCAAGGGTTATCAAAATAATACCAGCCCTGACTCTGGAAATGCTGGAGCCACTGATGGAGATACCAGGAGAGCAGGAGGGAAATTACTGCTGTGTACTTGTTCTGTTCTTGTGCTCCTTACTTACAGCTCTTATTCGCCCTTTGTAAGCTAATACCTGGGTAAGGTACTGGTGGGACTTTCCGACTTGAATTAGAATTGCCATTCCAACATCCCTCGAAAGGACAAAAATAAGTAGGAGAAAACTGAAGGAGGACTTGAGAACAGTTTTTAGCTACGTGCAAGACAGTTAAGGGAACAGCCCATGCTGGGCAAGGCAAGAAATAATGAGATTAAATAACACCAATGAAAATCATTTGGCTTGAAAGTAGAAAAAGCTCTCTAGCTCTTGCTGGCAGAGGAGGTTGTGGAGGTTAAAAGCAGGTTAAAGAAACCTGAAAGCTGGCTTAGGCAAGGCAGGGCTGTGAGGTTTGACAGATCTGAAGAAGTGTTGGTGGTCCCTAAAACATTTCTATTTTTTCTACGTACATCAGTTGGATTAATATAAGATTTTGTTTCTTCCGAAGCTTGCCTTACACCATCAGCCAGCTGTGCTGCTACAACTCCAACATCATAGGCACTCTTGACTCTGAGTGTGGGCAAGGGGGCAGATCTGGTGACCACTCCAGGTCCAGTGTCTCTGATTGCATCCCCTGCTCTATAACATTGTCCATGATTTGCAAATTTTCTTTTTTGCTATTGATTCAGGTATTTGCTGTGTAGGTATTAGCCCTCACAAAATATTTTTGCTTTACAGGGTGTGGTTTTTTCAGTCTCCTTGTTGAGTTATAACCTCATTTGATTTATACTGTATGTCAAAATTTACGTAATATTAACTTGAGTGACTTTACAGCTGTGAAAGGGATACTGGTTAAGAAATGTAAGGGTGGATCCATGGTCAGTCTGTGACAGTTAATTTGAAGCTGTCTCCTATAAATATTGAAAGCTTGACATGTCCTCAGCTCTGTTACCTCATTTAGTATTTGCTATTTTGGGTTTCATGTGCTGCAGGCAGAGAAGAGCTGTGAATTGGGTGATGATCCTACAGCGGAGGCAGGGTTAAGACTGGGCTGTTGGTCAGAATGTCTTAGTATAAGAAAATGGTCAAGTTGAGGGTGTTTTGAAGAACAGACAAGCTACAACAGCTACCAAATGCATGTGTGTATGTGCATAAGTGAATCTTTTGGAACTAACACTGCCATCAGATAGGGGATTTAAGGTGGGGCAGAAAGAAGGCATACAAAACCACAAAAAATCCACTTATTTTAGCTCGTTTCAGTTTGAGGCTGATGGTTTGGTTCAGTTCCTGATTAGTTTGGATGACTTTACCCAGATTCACATCTCTGCCATACCTTAAGCAATTTGAAGCATTCTTTTATGTCATGTTGATCACTTTAATCCTCTTAATCCTGTGGATCTTTTCCTAAACAAAAAATTAGAATGCTACCCTATTTGTCAGGCGCTTTAGCTTTCATGGAGCTAGGCAAAGTAGTTTCCATCAGCCCATATTTTTCCAGATGGTTTGTCATCTTATATCTTACAGATACATCCAGGATCTTGCAGATGGCAGTGGCCCATACTTGTGCATCTATAATTTCCTGAATGCTCCCGAGTTTCATTATTGCTTTTCAGCGTACACTGGGCAGAATATCTGCTACCTCGGTGTGGCTGGGGTCTCAGTGATTAAGAAGATTGCCCCATCCCTGCAGGTGTTCAAGGACAGGTTGGATGGGGCTTTGAGCAACCTGGTCTAGTGGGAGGTGTCCCTGCCCAGGGCGGGGGAGTGGAACTGGGTGGTCTTTAAGGTCCCTTCCAACCCAAACCATTCTGTGATTCTATGAACAACACGAGCCTGTGTCTGAGATCCCCACATTGCATTTGCAGTTTCACCACTGGCTGCAGTAGGTGCTCTCTGAAAATTCCTTCAGCCTTTCTGTTTTCCTAGGTCTCGTGTACCCATCAGGGCAGGTAGGGCTGGCAATGGTTTGAGTAGGTTGTTTTGAAAGGCTTAAGTGAAAGGTGACATTCCTGTTTTACCTGGTTTAGCCCCGATTACCCCTGCATGCAGCAGAGGGTTCTTGAGCAGCTGGCAGGCTCCACCTGCTCTAGCCTCGCTCGGTCTCACCTTGAACTCTGCGTGTTGGACGATTATGGACTTACTTTTCTTGTTTCCCAGACTCGTTGGGATGGTGGATCAAATGCATGGCCATGTGCATCCTGCCTCTGAGAGTGGCTGGTGTCAGATGGTTCCCAGACACAAGCCTGTATGACTGCTGGATTTGCTTATAACTTGAGGGCAGGTCCTTGTTTTCCACTCTAGTTCTACTTGCTCTTTAGATAATTGGGATAAAAATGCCACCGTTAATGGCTACAGCTCGGAGCATTGAGTGTCAAGTGAGCTGTTGGAAAGAAGGCATTTGATAATATATGTGTGTAGAGGATACTGAAGGATTTGCACATCTCCAGCCTGCCTAGCCTCCTTTTTAAAAGGATAGAGCCCAGGGAGATCTAGTGCATCGTTCCATCCTTGGTCACTGAAGCCACATTCAAAGTGCAGAGCCATCCAATGAAAAATATTATAACCATTTTATATAGTAGTAAGTCACTCCTGGCTCCTCAGTGCCCTACAGGAGGAAATGCAAACAGCAAACATTCTAAGGGATTAATGACAGAATGCTGAAAAGGGAGGAGGCGGCAGGGGAAACAGGTTGCAGTACACTGGCCCTAAATCTGGTTGTTATTATGTTTTATGCTGTACTGAGAGATAATCGGTACCATATGACGGTGTAGATGGAAAAGCTCATTGCTCCCCTGCAGTGCTCGCCCCTGCACCAGTCTGATAAATTCCAGCATTCCATAAGCCAAACGTTGATTTGGAACAGATGGACCTCTGCTTCTTCGGTGGGACCACAAAGTTGCATAGGTTCAGGCCAGTGTTTCCAGGGATCAGCTCTGCTGCTGCTAGGCCAAAAAAAATATTAGTTGGCATTTTATTCTACAGGACTGGTATTTCAAATGCATCCCAAATGTGAGGGCTGGCAGTGAGAATGGAAGTGCTAACTCACAGGATAGCCATCGCGCTCACCATGATCTGCGTTGTCAGACCACGGAGAAACCCCTGGCCCAACGGGGAGCGTAATAGGAACATGAACACTCTCATAACTTGCTGCCCTCGCATACGTGATAATAGCAAATCATGTGTGCTTTACACCTAATCTGGAAGCACCAGGTTAAACAGGCTGGTCTCCAGATGCGCTTTACCTAGTAGTTGGGAGATTCCTGTTGGGGTGGTGTTATCACTTTCCTGGGGGGAAAGCCAAACCAGAGGACTTGGAATGAGTCCAGAGGAGGCCACGAAGATGATCAGAGGGCTGGAGCACCTCTGCTATGAAGACAGTCTGAGAGAGCTGGGGTTGTTCAACCTGGAGAAGAGAAGGCTCTGGGGAGACCTTATAGCAGCTTTCCAGTATCTAAAGGGGGCCTACAAGAAAGCTGGAGAGGTACTTTTTACAAGGGCACGTAGTAATAGGACGAGGGGTAATGGCTTCAAACTGGAAGAGGGTAGATTTAGATTAGATATCAGGAAGAAATTTTTCACTATGGGGGTGGTGAGACCCTGGCCCAGGTTGCCCAGAGAAGCTGTGGCTGCCCCATCCCTGGAGGTGTTCAAGGCCAGGCTGGATGGGGCTTGGAGCAACCTGGTCTGGTGGGAGGTTGTCCCTGCCCAGGGCAGGGGTTGGAACTAGATGATCTTTAAGGTCCCTTCCAACCTAAATCATTCTATGACTTTGACTTCTGAGCTTCTGTGTTGGGGCCAGGACAGGCATAATACAGGCAGTGGAAAGGTAAATGTGCTTTTGCTTATGAAGATGGGACAATGTGGCAAAAATATTTTGCTATTTTACCTTCCCAAATGACATAAGCTTTTCCTTGCCCCAATGGTAAAGGGGGAAGATAGAGGGGTTTATAAAGCTAAGTTAATCTGTATGTTTTCAAATGTGGCTTTCACCACTCAGATTTGGACTCCGTGTATTGAGTGCATTGTGGCGGCTGTTCAGACCCCATTGTGGTCATGCCCTCTTCATTAATTTTTGTGTAACTTGGTGGAGGTGAAATCTGTTGGATTGTGTTATGGCATGCATGCAAAGCTAGTAGTGTTAAAAAAAAAAAAAATTAAAGTGGCATTTCTTGAAGCTGGTTGCTTTAAAAATTACTCTTTTCTCCTATAAACGTATTTGTTGTTTGCATTCTTATTTGTAATCCAGACTGAAGAGATCAGGCAAAGGAAACTGAGGAAGCTGAAAAAGGCTTAAAACTGAAATTTAAAAAGTTGTATCCATTTCTTATTCCCTGGTTTCATGTTTATGGGTGGGTTTGATTCTATTTGGGAAATTTATGAACATACTTTTACTCCTGTTAACAGATTTTATTTAATAGTAAAGGATTACCAATGTAAACCAAATAATGTATTAATTGTTCCCAGAACCAATGACTCTGTACCTACTTGCCTATGGCCCTCCTGGTTTAGCCCAGCATATTAAGCTGGGATAAACAGCAATTAACAACTCTACTGACATTCTTCTGGTTATATTTTGTTCTTTTCCCCCAGGAACAACTACTTAGTAGTGAACTTCAAAGTTGCAACATATATTCTCTTATTTCCTTTAGGAAAAACAAGTTGTTTCTTATTCTCTTGCTAGAAGTTTGAGACTTGCCAAGACGTGATGAAAAATGTTTCTTGACTGGAGGAGTGTTTCCTTGGGATCTTGATCAGTCTCTGCCATCTGGGGCATTTGGTGATTATGTGGTGTTGTTTTGTGCCTTGCATTGCCTTTCACATACATGGTCTTCATGTTTTAAAATCCTTTCCTTGTGTTACTTGGACTCTCCTTCCAAGCCAAGACAAAGTCAGGCTAAGGAAGGAGAAGAATTCATCCTTCTTCATGGAGAAGATGTGCCCAAGCATTAGCAGCTGCTGCTGCCAGGGGTGCAGGAGAGCAGGATGCAGGCACAGCCGGGTACGATGCCCGGGGGAGGCTGAGATGAGGAGCTGCTTGAGTGGAGCAGTGGACAGAGCTCTAAAATATCTCAGCTTAGGTTTGCTATTAGGCCCTCGTCAATAGGGATAATTCATAGTAACTGGATAAAACAAGGAATTGTTCTGTCTGTTCAGTGTGTCGCCCCAGGTACTCAGCAGCAGTAGGGATATGCTGCTAATGAGATGAAGCAGAGCTATGAAACTTTTTCCTTTGCTGAGTTAACCAAGCTGGTGTTTCGCCTAAACAAAACTTTCATCAACATACACACAGACTTCTCACCTAATAAACCTGCTTCGCACCAGAGCGGGCTGGCCTCTCCTGGAGCCGGGGGTAGATCCAGGCTGGCCACCTTTCCACCTGGATGTGGGGGCACAGGCTGACATCCCAAGTGCTGAGAAATTGGTTTCTCTGCCGTTACCAAAGGGAGTGCTGACAAGACGTACAAAATGTGCTGTAATGCTCTCTGAGAAAGTCGGAGCGTGGCTCAGCTGACAGCAGTTCACATGTCCATGAGAAGCTAATTTTTCATGCAAATAATACAGCAGCAGCACGGCTATGGGGGTGACTGGTGTTCAGACCAGGGCGGTGTATGCGTTTACCCGTGACTGCCCGTACTAAGCCAACACCACAATGAAGACATACCTGGTGTTGTATTGTCTTGTCCCTGAACTGTCCCTTTCCTCCTCATGCAGCGTCTTTTGACATGTTGACATGTACAAGGGATTTTCCTGGTCCAAGCAAAACAATCATATCCATCGTCCAGCTCCAAGAGCTAGCACTCTTAAATAGTTGTAAGCCAAGTCTGTCTCTGGGGTTTTGTTTCTTTTCTTTTCGTTTTTCCAGTCAAAGCCTCTATGAGCTCATGCACTGTAGAAGTGCTATTAGAGTCACAGTTCTAGTGGTTGAAATGGCGTTTCCATAAATCCTAATTTAGGTCAGGTGGGACAGGTTACTCAGTGAAATAGAAGTTGGCACGAACACCCTGCTTCAAATTTGCGTTCTGCATTTAGAAGCGACAGTAGTTTTTAAAGTACAAAACTGGTTCTAGAGTCTATAAATGTGTAGCTTAAATGTGACCAATGTAATAGGCTTAATGTCCTCAGGGAAATTAGTTAATTTTTTCCTTCCTCTCTCCCTTACGTACTTTCTACCAATTATTTTAAAGAGTTGCAGATCCATCTTTGCCATAATTTGGACTTCGTTGCTTTAAATCACATTAAAAGGACCTTTAGTCAACACTGGATTACCGGCACTCACCAAGATATGCCATGTGCTGGGGGAACTGTTGCAGAGCAAGTAGGTTTTGTTGAGAGGAATCTCCTGTGTGTTGTATCTTACTGATATCTGGAAAGTTTCTTGGGGCTAAATTAATCTTTCCTTACCAGGAAAAGTCAGGGTGAGTGGTTACATGTTTCCACACAGGGAATTACACAGAGATTCAGGGAACTAAGTTGTCTCCACCTTCATAGGCTGAGACTGGTTTCTTTTCACCTTCAAAGCTTTTTTGTTAACTCAAGCCTGCAAGTGATTTATTTCTGTTCTTTATAGCAAAAATGTTTATATGCTCCCCTTTCCCAGCTAAACCTACAGACCTGATCCCTGCTCGCTCATCAGATTCCCCTTTGTCAGCCGCTGTGCGTTGCCAAGTGCAAAAGCAGTGACTTGTTTTCCCTAGAAATGACTGCCTTCAAGTCTCGCTGGTGTGAACAGGTCTTACTATGTCGTATTATCTCTGCTTTAACTCCTCTGAAATCTATTGGGATTGCACAAGGTTGATATTTGGTTCGTAGTGTTTTATATAACTTGCAATGATGGACTGGGAAAAGTATGCAACCGAGCTGACCTAAAACTCAGCCAACTGATGTGTTTTAGGAAAGCCAAAAATGTATCTTCATAAGGTACATAACATACTGAGTACTTAAGTATATGCAATTTGTAAATACTACAGTGATTTTTAAAAGCACCTTTTTCATACTCTGTTAGAGCGCGTCTGAGCACAAGTATGAGCACGGACGTGTTACATGCATGCTTCACTCCTAAATGATCCTGGCACACTTTTAACTACCACAAGGTAGAGCAAAAATGACTTCCTGTGATGGACGTTTTGAGGTTTAAATAATAGTCCTTTGGGATCCTTGAATATAATATTATAGAAGTGCAATACTGTACTAGAAATATAAAAACCCATGGTGAATGATGTTGTTCTGCTACAGTGGGATACTGTGCATAGACCCTGAATCAAAATTGCTACGTGAGAGGGAAAATACTTGTAAAGAGTAATATTGTCACTTCTAGAAACTCTCAGTGCTTTGCTTTGCCTTCTTGAAAATGAAAATGTAGCATACAAAAGTTAGTGCCTAGCAACAGCTGGGTGTTAAGATAACACTTGCCATATAAAATACAGACATTTTTGGGGGATATTTTGAGCACAACAGGCTCTGATAACCTGTTGAATAAAATTTACATCATCTGCAATGTTTTTATATGGGAGGTAGTACAAGAGAACTCTACTGCCATGGTTACATTTGAATAAAAGTTTAAACCTATTTTATTATTCGCGATGCTAGAAAGGGAAAGCTGCAGCAGTTAAAAATCTCTGACAACTTTGGCCAGACACTTGAGCGCTTGGTTGCTTGTGAGCAGAAAGGTATGTTCCTGGGTGGGAAGTGCTGCCGTGGGCAGGGCCGCAGGAAGGCAGGGCTTTCAGTTCTGCTCCTTCACCTTTGGTGGACGCTGTCAAAATTTGGAAAACTAGGACTCAACCTATGTGACTGTTACAATTCAGTTTTTTAGCTAGAGGTCTGTCTCTGTGCGGCAGTTAGTGACACAACGGGCCACTGGTTGTTCTGCAGCGTGTGGTACGTCCAATGTGCCAATCTCACGTGCTGTGGGTCAGTCTCTGATGCTATTAATTAAAATGAGCAGGATTTTGGTTTTGGTTTTTTTCCATTTTATGAAATGCACAATGTAGATATTTTGCTGGCATGTCATTTTTTTGAAAATGTGCCCAGCTTCATGCACCCAGATGACAAGAAACTCATTTTGCCTTGCCTATCTATTTACAGGTCTCCTGTGACCATAAAAATGAATTCCCGTGGTATTGGCATGATGGTTTGCGCTTGAGCAAAATGCAATGTAACAGTGCTAGAAATGGATCAGAGTCATCTTAGTCCTCATCAGAATAGGTTTATTATTTAAATACCACTTTCCACTGACTTTGGAATAACTGAGATTAGCTGTTACATGTTAAAACTGGTAGTTCGTTGCAAACCATTGAAAAACACATGTAGTAAACTGTCTTGTCAGATATTGCCAAATTCAGAATATCAAATGTAGCAGAAATAGCTATGAGTAATCGCTCCTCTCATACCAAAGGTTTGAAGGTTGTCTGAGTAGGAGGCTTTTATCGGTTGGTATTAACAAATGAATGCTGCTTTTTTCCAGGAACTAACTTTTTGCTCAGCCAGCATGGACTCCAGCGCTTCAGTTGACATTTATTTTGGCATGTATTATCAGCCTCAGAATTTTTCTCTGTGTCATCCACAATGTCTTGCTAAGCAATTTGTTAGGATCTTGTGTCTCTCCGTATATCCTATGCAATTTTTTGTTCCGCAGCAACAAACCTCCTTCACAATCCCATCAAACACAATCCCACCTAGCACTGAGCACCCTTTCTTAATTGCTAACCAGGAGCTGGTGTCCTGGAGCTCTGCCACCCCCTGCTCGCAGCCACAATCACTTCTGTGGGAAGCCCAGGTGGGGTTTGATCGGCTTGATGTGGACCTACTGTGGGTGACATGAAAGCTAGCTCTGGTCTCTGCTGCCTTGGTTGTTTAATGCACTCCAGTGTTTGCCGGCAGCCTTTAAATGCCTCCCAAGTTTCTTGTCAATTCATACATTTGTAACTGAAAAAATTAACAGCCATACTCACTGGAGAGGAAGGCATTGACTGCCAGCTCCTTTTTGCAATGGCAGTACATGGTTTATGGTCACTTTTAGCTCAGAGTGATTTCCTATAATGAAGCATTAAACTTTTCACATACATGGACCAAGGCCAAACCTCTACTTCTGGTTGAGTATTTTGTTAGCGTCTGTGATGCATGAACCAGGGGTCTTTAGTTTGGACCATGCTGTTGGAAGAGCATTCTGTTCAACAGTCTCCTTGGAGACATCATTTAGTTTTGTGCTGTAATATGTCCCAGTATTTAAGGTCGCTCTAATTAACCCCTTCAGTTTCTCAAGCTCCTCTTTATATTGGATGTGAACACTGGCAGGTTACTGGTTTGGGTAATTAGATTAAACTCAAATTTGCCCCACAGCTACAAATCCAAGAGTAGGGGATTTTATGCCCCATCTTTTTCCCACTAAGGTGAGTGTGTTGCTTATGGGCATGATGTACCTGTGATCTGCAGCTAAGTTAGTTTTCTTTTCAGAACTGTTATCTCAGTTTAGCAGCACTTGCATCTTTGTTGGTTTAACTTTAAGCCCTGGCTTTCTCCTGCTGAAAGCTTATGGTCATACACTTCTAATATCGTCCCACTGTAGATCTTAGAGTATGTTCATGCTCAGGCAATAGACATGACCCAAGCAACACTTCCACATTCCACAGGATTTAGTCAGTGTGCACAAATCAGTATTGTCTTCTTCAAAGAGCAGCCTACAAATGCCCAATGCTTTGAACCAAGCCACCACTTCATATGGATTCTTCCCTTCTTCGAGGTAACATTCTCCTGAAATATATATATTTTTTTTCCAGGCCTACACAAGACGAAAGAGTGCCATATTTCCTAACACCAACAAGTGTGCCTCTTTTTTTGGTATGCTCAGTAAATCCAAGAGCATTGCCCCCACTTTAGCTTCTCTTTCCATTGCTGTCTCAGAGCAAAGGAAATATCTTCAGAATTGTCCTCTGCTAAATGCATTCCTCGGAGACAAATAGAGACAGGTTTTCTTGTTGGCTCACCCATGGATTAGGAGAGCCAGGGCTGGTCTAGGTCCTTCCTCCTGTCTCTTTGGAGGGGAGTGATCCACATGGGGTCCTGTGCAGCTCAACATCATTTTGGCTTGGTTCATGAACTCCCTGTCTAGGAGGAAAGCTCACTGGCTGGTCTGATCCTCTGACCTCCTGGTGCTTGTGGCTTTTCTTCTGCTTTCAATATTGCTCCTTCTGGCCCCATATCGGTTTATGCACCTGCCTATGATTAAAGATTAATGAACACCCCATTGGTTTCCAGATAATCCAAGCTTCATCTGCTGTAATGTTGCTGATTATACCATGCAAGTGTTCCTGTGAGGAAGGAGTGCTGTTGTCATCCCTTTCTCTACAGTCAGTACAATCTGGTTTGGTTCTTGTGCTCCCTTCCAAACATTATACATTGCCTTGTGTGTGTTTCCCCACAGTATGTGTTGTGACTCTACTGGGTTTTGTGGAGCCTAACTTTAATCTTCCCATGCCTTTACATCTCAGATCTCTTCTCCTGTGCTACAGTGGAGTCTCAGTGAGCTCTGCAGTCCCGACTTGACACTGGTGACTTCCTTTTCTTGGCAAATTCAAGCAGCTTTGTCAAAGAATAATAAAGTGGTTTCCACTTGCCAGCTTCTGAAGTTTTTTCTCCCAGCCTAACAGCCATCTGGCCTCTCTGTAGCATCTTAGGCAGGTTCCAACATCCCAGTTTTGAATTTTCTGCATCTTTAGTGACAACCTGATCCATTGATACTTTTGCTCAAGGGACCCATCCTTTTGTACCTCTGGTAAACTCATTCCTCATATGTGATGTTTTTATGTGAAATACAGAATTTGTTACATTTCTCTTCTATGCTTTCACATCTTGGTTAAACGAAAATTGTTAAAACCAAGTATTTCAAGATGGTCTGTTGTTGGACAGATAGGCTGCCTTCTGAGATCAGTTGTCCGTGTGGCTGGTGCTCATTGGCAGTAGATCTAGATGGCTGTGCTGTTTAAACTGTCTCCCATTAGCCACATTTTCTAGAAAGTTAGGACTCGTTTTTCCAGTTAGGGTATTTTCTTACAGCATTTTATTCCTGCACCTTCACCATTCGGTGACTCACAAGGATAGCATGTGACTCTGAGTAACACTCCCGGCGCAGCTGGGCCGTGTCAGCCCCCTCAACTGCCTGACTCATCTGTGGACGCTGCAGGCGAGACCTGGCTGGCTGACACCGCGGGAGCCTGCGCTGCTCTCTCTTCTCCTCGAAACCACTTTGGCTCTGCCCCTGCAGGTGCTGGCAGGACAGGGCGACAGGAGAGGTGAGCAGCAGTGGCTTTGTGCATGGATCAGTCTACCGGGCTCATCAGCCATGGCCTGCCTGTCTGTCTGTCTGTTATTTCTGCCTTTAGCTCAGAAACAAGTTCGTCAGCGGCAGCTGCTGGTGGGACCGTTTGCTCCCCTCCCCTTCCAAGTTCAAGTCTCCAGCTGGGTGAAGAAGGTGCAGCTCTCTCCTGTTTTTCCATTAAGGTCATCGTTTAAGGATCTTTGTCTCTTGTTTTCCATGCCTTTTTACCTTGGATAGCCGCTTGTCCCTGTTCAAAGGGGCTATAAAATGATATCGCTATTTTAAGTTAATAAAGAAGGCTGGTTAGGTTATGCCTACCATGCTGTTATCATTATGAGTAGTCATCCAAAGACAGAAAATAAGGGTCCAAGGTCAATATTTTGCAAAAGCAGAATCATGCATCTCAAGGGCTTCATTTCCAGTTAAAACCAGCAGAGAGGTTCAGAGTCAGGTAACATTACATAGCATATAGCTTTTGCTCTGAGCGATTCATCCCAAAGGACACCTTCAGGTTGCATGTAACCATTTTTTTATCAACAGATGACATGATTACAGATGGCATAAATGGTCAGTATTTGACAGAGCAGTGAGAACTGGAGATGCTTTCTCTGTCTGTAGTGCCCCGGAGCTGAGGCTGTGAGTCAAACTGCACTTTTGGAGAAAACCTGTGTGTTAGCGGGTGTCGCTGAGTCACAGCTCTGGACAGACATATCATACCTTTCCCAGCATATAACTGTTCCTTGTCCTTGTTGGACCTGGAGCTCCATTCCTTTTCCTCTCCGTATGGGTTTTTTGCTGCAAGGTCTGCTGCTGGGCTGGCAGTGTGGCCCACGAGCTCTGCCAACGGCTGCCCTTATGCTGATTTGAGCAAGTCACTGTGTCACATTGTCCCTTGCAGCGTGGCAGCAGCAACGATTCCTGTCCCTTGTGTGTTGTGCCTCTTGGAGAACGGCTGCAAAAGCTGCAGCTCCCTGGCTTGGTGTGTAAAAATCGGGTATGACCAGCAGATTTATGCTTGATAAGAAGCGGGTTTTGTAGGACCTGGAACCCCTAGAAGCCAGGCTGTAGCCAGAGCACCTCTGCAGGGGCAGGTTCAGGTGGACCTGAACTTGGACTGGGGCTCCAGGGTGGATGGGGAGAGGGGCTGCTGCTGGGAGTCCCCACAGCCTGGGTCACCCCTGTCCCTGCGGTGACACAGGGCTCAGTGAACGCTCAGTTAATGCTCTTTGAAACTGTGGTATTTCTGGTGATGAATTAATAAGATGGCCCATACAGCAAACATGCTACATGCACAATAGTGTTGTAAATCGATTTATGCATCTTTTGGCTCTGTGAGGATCCACTGCAAAGGGGAAGTACCCCAGGTTTTACCAGGGGCTGAATGAGCCCGATCCTGGCTGGGAGCCGTGCACCGCGCTCCTCCGTCCCTGTAGACACCGGCTTTCAGCTGCGCAAAGTCTCGGCAGGGATCCCACAGATGTCAGGCCCCCATATGGCTGTTTCCTAATATGGGATGGGTTTTTTTTCCAACAAACACTTTAAATAAGAATAAGTGATGCACAGTTTTGACAGGTCTGTCTGGTTTGATAAGCTAAACCACTGTACTGAACGCGTGAGAAAGAACAGAGAGGAGAAACAGCCCAACTGTGCACTGTCTTGCACCTTTTGCATTTGGGAGTAAATGATTACTGCATAAGATTTAAAGCACTGGAGACTAAATTTCTCTGGTACTGTCAGATGGCTAGTGTTTAATTTAAGGGCGTAGGCACAGAGACAGCAATGCCCTTCTGGACGTTGCAGGAGTTGACCCAGACTGAGATACCCCCACAGTGGAAATGCATGCCCAGGCACTGCTTGATTGCTGATAATGGACAGTGAGGTTTCTGTCTTTTATGTAGTTGATTTTAATATCCTGTATATTTATTTCTAGATACTGTTAGAAGTTGTGTAGCAAAGCTCTTCTTCAGCTGTCCCCTGAAGGGCCATTACTGCTTGTACAGTAAATCCAGCTTTACCCTCATCAGCCAGCAGCCTCCGCTGTGGATCCATATCATGTTCCTCTTTCAGCAGGTGTGTGCAATACAAATTAGTGGCACCTCTTTATTGTTAACGTTGTTTTAATGGTTAATCTCTTTAAATATGTTTCTAATCCACTGTGCTTTGTGACCCCTGTGATTTCTCAGAAAGTCTTTATAGTGGGTTGAAGTGATTTTGCAGTTTGTGTTTCTATTTCTATTAAATACAACAAGTTCAAACTGTCTGGAGAGATTACAAGGTCTGGGGATAAAAAAGTGGGACCAAGCCTTATTGTCCTCGTGCAGGCAAAACTTCCAGTAAGTCCCAGGTGCATTGCAGTGGATTTGCAGGGGAGCAGAATCAACCCCGAGGCTGCAGGTTGGAGGTCAGAGGCACAGCACACACCGGGAGTTTTTACTGCAGGAGTTTTGACTGAACAGGATTTGCAAATCTGAGCAGTGTTGTTCTCCTACCAACCCCAAAGCTATTTTCTCACATTTAATACTGTTTCCAAATACAGCCCAGTATTTGGACATGGGTGGGATTTCCTAATACGTTACAAATAGCATGAAATTGTAAGAGAAGACCCTACATTCACACTTCAAGATGAAACAGATGGTTTTTGTGTTAAAACAGTAAGGTTCAGTTTCTTAACCTATACAGAACTATTCACGCAGTTCATCCCACCCTAACGTTAGATATATAGAGGATTTATCTGAAATTTAAAACATGCGCAGCAAGTCATGCTGTGAATTTAACAGCTCTCAAATCACTCTTCCCTGTGTTTGCTTCTAGAAATAAATACAAAAAATGTTTTTCAAAGCCACAGGTCAGTTGGAGGTGGTCAGGGAAGGAGAGGACAGTAGCAGAGCAAAGGAAGCAAAGAAGTGCAGAGGCAGAAGCAGGAATGAGAAGACACGGTGAAAGGGGAAAATAAAGGAGATTAATTACTCTGTAAATGAAAATCTGAAGAAAGAGGTTGAATTTTAACAGGGCCTAGAGAGAATAAATGAATTATCTTACAAAGGTACCACTTTATTCCTGATGAGAGGAAAACAGATGTTGAAAAATATGGACAAAGGTACTAAAATGCACAAGAATGAGAAAGGAGGAGCAGAAGCAGAGGAGATGGGTGGCAGAGCTGGCACACCTCACTTGCTGCTGCGCAGCCGCCACCGGATTTTAATACACTGACCTCTGCTCTGCCTGTGGTTCATGGTTTGAATCAGTTGCAGTAACATTGCAATCCCCGATCCCACCTTTAATCCCTGGTGCCTCACCTTTTCCCGACACATTTTTCATTGAAAAAACCTCCCCCTTTAACCCCTTCCCAGATTACACTGAATTTCGCCCTGCCAGTTCCATCTTTTGTCCGGAGTATTGAGCTCCACACAGTTCCCAGCTCGCAGGGGCAATATTGTTTTCCTTCCCCATCCCTCTGCACATCGGTCCCCATGGCTTTCCCTGCCCTGGGCTCGGTAATTGCATTTATCCCACTGAAGTTACTCTTTCCAAAGCTTTGGTTTTATTCCCTACGGTCTTGCTAGTTTGCTCCAGCTGTGCTAATGCTACCCCTGGCCCCAGCAGAATTCCCCCATGCTGCCAGGGCCAGGCTTGAAGCAATGCAGTTTAGTTTGTGTCTTTGCAAACATGCTGTAAACACAGCACTTAATATGCTTTTTTTTAGGGGGGGGGGGGGGGAATAAAATTCCTCTTGTGTTGCACCAAGTGTTTGAGCCTGCTGTGCATCACAATGGTGTTTAATGTCAGATAATTTATGTTTTTCTTTTGTTCAAAATCCTAAAGCTTTTAAATACTGGATATATAACTAGCATTAAATTAAATACACGGTACTAAATTCAGCCCCTGGATAATGTTATTTAAGCCTATGAAATTGTACAAGAGTTAAATTTGACATAGAATGTATTTATAGCGTGTTAATAATGAGTTAAATGAAAGGCTAGTGATAAAAACGTAGTTTTCAGCAGATCCGTCATAGATTCACAGACAGACAAATAATATACGGCTTCTGAAGATTTCAGTATCACTTATCGTATTTTTACGCCTTTTTTGCCAGTCGCTCCATATTGTGCTTGACATTGCATTCTGCAAAAGTAAAAGCAAGAAGAGAGACTGATCCTTAACTTCATGACCCCGCTTTCCATTTAATTTTAAAAATATTAGGGAATAGTTATATCATGTTTCTAAACCCTTGGATAGAAGTCGTGAAATGGCAAATTATTAGTGCAGGGCAGTAGGAAGAGAAGCGTATGTCTGTCAGCGGAGATCTGAGAAATTGTCTTACAGTTCAGCAGCTATTAACATAAGGAAAAAAAATTAGAATAAGGGGTGAGGTTAGAGAGGTTATTTGATAGACAGGATGCTTCATTTCACAGATTCATGCATTAAAATCATCCTCTAATGGTATATGATTTATGGTTTAATTTCCTTAATCAGGTGGGACAGTGTCACACCGCTGTGGTGGCACCAGGGAGCACGGGGCTTCCTGACAAGTCCCTTTCTAACACCTTCCATAGAGTTGCTCATAAATTTGCCAAACATGAACTAATTGGGCTGCCATTTTCTCATGCCAGTGACTGCCTGGAGCTGACTGGTTCTCCCTTTTAATTTGGACAAAATGATTTGTCTGTTTCTGGCAGCTTAGCTGGAAAAAAGGCATTGCCTCAGCCACGATAAAATTCCTGGTTGAGTCTGACAGAAGCGTGTCTGTGTCAGTTGGATGCCAGACAGTGTGATTAGGATTGTTGGGTTGCCGTTTAGAAAGAGAAGAAGGAACATCCATCCAGGAAACCTACGTTAAAAGGACATTGTTCATATTGCGAAATCAAATACTTGAAATACGGAAAATCAGATTTGCTTGTGCACTCTTAATTTGGCTCCTGCGTGCAAATGCATTTTTTAATGTCAAGATCATTTAGCAGATATAGTAGAGGCAGAAATGCTAAGCTCTCTCAGCCGCAGTAGTGATCTTGTAACGTTGACTTTTTGTGCAGTTTAAACAATGAAGAACTTCGTGCTGTTGAAAGACTAGAATAATTCAAGGCAGGGTAAGGTTGTGTCCTTGCTGTCCTTTGAAATAGGGAGCTTTGGAGGTGGGAGCACCTAACACAGGTTTCATCTTGTTTCGTGAATGTTCAGGGGCTGAAAAATTCCTGTACTCTGCCAGCAAAATCTGGGTTGAACTTGTTCTGTGGAGGGTTGGTTTTTTTTCCTGCGTTTCATCCCGCTGTCCATTCAGTGCAGTCACAGACATTACACTGTTACTACTCCCCGCACAAAGGCCGGGAGCTGCAGCCAGGTCCAAATAACCGTACACAAACCTGGAGCGGCGCTAAGCATCTCTTCGCATTAACTGTACATGACCTGTCTTTTCCGAAAAGATGCGTGTCACCCAGATCCACACCTGGTTCACAGAGACCAGTGCTGCTCACATTGTGATAAACTAGCATTTCAATACAAAAATGACGGGCAAGTTGGTATGCCTGGTGGTAGTTGATAGATAATCTTTGGTGAGCCACAGACCTTTAGGCATGTAATGTACAATAAAAGAAAAAGCCCCAAAGTAAATGAAATATATGAGGATTTCTCTAATTGTGTGCATATTGATCCAACGTAGCTCCTTACAGAGAAATGAACTAATCCCTGGTCATTCGCACGGCTGTCCCACTGTAAAAACAAAATGCTCTTTTTTAATGGCCAAGTAAAAAATTATTGAAATCCTGTTTTCAACGTTTTCTCCAGAGCTTGTTTGCAGAACCTTTGTCCATACAGAGTAATTCTGTGCAAGTCCTTAAGGCCCTGTGGGAGAAGACACAGCTCAAAGGGACGCACAGTTTTGAAACTGCCATGATCCAGTCTACATTTCCACACCAAAAGGTAAGCTTGGGTTTTTTCACTCAGAAAAAAAAAAAAAAGTAGAAGAACTTTGCCCTGACTTTTAGAACAGCTGTACATAGACCTTTACAATAGCTACAGCAATCTTTTCTGTGCTCAAATTGTGAGAGACAAAACCCCTTTCCCTGCCCCTTCCCCTTCTTTCCCTTAGCTCTGGTGTCTTCCGAGCATTTGCACTTACTGGCATGCCAAGTCCTCTTCTCCTGGATGGCCATACAGCGATCCATAGTGTGTGCCTGACCTCCCTTTTATATGAAGCCCTCAGCTTGTGAGGTGGCTGGAAAACCTTCACCAGCCGTTATATTTTCAGCCTCCACAGTGGGTCCACAGTGTTGTTTTGTCCTGTGCTTTGAAAGGTCTCCGGGCTTGTTCACCACCCCCTCCTACATGCTTCATATGGATTGTTCCCAACGTGATGAAAACTAGTGATGCTACATATGGATTTTTTTCCTGCTCACAGTTTCAAACTCTAGATTCAGATTAGCTGCCACTGTGGACTGCTTGGCAGCCACTTGGAAATTCACCTAGTTAAACACAGACTTGGATTTTATGGAAACGATCATTTGCACATGCACCATTAGTTACCCCCATCAGTTTAAAAGATTACTCTTTCAAAGCTGTTTACTGTCTCTGGGATTTCAGCGAATGCTATTTCAAAGCTATTAATCAGGCTTCTTGGAAAAGGACGCTGTAGGATTGTAAAACAAATATCTGTTTATTCCTGAACATCTCCATCCAGCTCAATTGGATGAAATGAATTGTCAAACATGATTTTAAAATACTCTCTCTCAGAATATTGTACGCATGGAGATGTCTGACTGAACAAGATTAATTTACTGGGGCTGATTTAAAAACAGGAGTTTTGTCAGAAACACCTCCTGAACCCTCAAGATAATGTTGCATTGAAGTGGGAACTCCTGCTGCAGCTTGTAAAAGGAGTAGGGGATCCCCACATCTGAGACCCACTTGATGGGCCAGTTTTACTTAGACACAGCGGAGCTCGCACTAAGTATTTTAGCTGCTATTGAAATCCCAGCCTGACTCATCCGAAGGCATTAGAACTGCTTTTCTGTTCAATACTGGCTTAACTTGAGTCCATGCCAAGATCTACTAGTCAAAAGTCGGAGCTGGTGGAGTGCAAAGGAGTTTGGGGTGAATAAAGAGCTTAGGGAAGAGCATGCCTTCGTGGGTAGGATTAGATGCAGTGCATCGTGCACACACAGTCTACAAAAGATGTCCCGCACCCTAGAAACGTGATTAGTCTCCAGCACATCAGTTGCATAATCCTACTACCGCTCAGATACTAGCGTTTGGCCTATTTTGGGAACTTTCATCACACCATGACAGTAAGAGTATCTTTGAGTTCCCAAAATAGCAGAGCTGGAAAATGAGATACTGATCTTCGCTGATTTCATGAATTAAGCAGTGAATTGAAGTTTGGAAACTCCAGGAGCTGCAGATTGCCTAACAGCCTTCGGAGGCTGGAGACAGTCGGGCAGATGGAATACATCTGAAATGGTAAGAGACTGTAACGTTCAGTCTTGGTCTCCACAGTATGCTGCTGGATGTACTTTCTCCATTTTGGCTTTTCTTATTAATCCAGAACCTGAGGTTGTTTCTAGTGCAATTTCCATTCAGTTTACTGAGAAAAGTCCCATTGAATTTTCTGGGAGCGAGACCTAGGCCTACCATAAGGAAGGTTTCCTTTAGCTTTTACATTCCCAAAAAAATCTCGCCAGAGCATGCCTGGCATGACCTAATCCTTACTTTGCGTGACAGACTAAGCTTCTGCAGTCATCTGAAATTTTCGTTTCAGTTCTTCCCATTGCTACTAGAAACTGAAATATTGTGAATGATTTGACAAAATTATTGTAGTTGTTAATATTATTCCTGTATATTCCTGTACCAGTAGTGCAGGAAGCGA
Organism: Rissa tridactyla; assembly: GCF_028500815.1. Lineage (NCBI taxonomy): Eukaryota > Metazoa > Chordata > Aves > Charadriiformes > Laridae > Rissa > Rissa tridactyla. The sequence continues at coordinate 9,745,129 of NC_071471.1, forward strand.
AATTATTTTGGGGGGTGGTTGTTTCAGTAAGCATAGCACTTTTGATTTAAAATATTTTGAAATCTGTTGATACAAATGCAGTGTGAGCATCTGTATTATATTTTATATTAAGTTTCATGCGTCGTGTGGCAGCAGTGTCTGAATGCTTTATCAGAACTGAGGGATTTCTATTCTGTGAGCATGTGGGGAAGGTCCGACCCCCAGCAGCCAGCAGGAACCACAGCGGAGTCCGTGCTGCAACGCGGCTCTGCAATCGCTCCACTTTTGCCCCGTGACCCTGTGGCTGATCCAGAGTTAAATTGATTTAGATTTTTTTTTTTCAATATGTTTTCTAAAGCATTTTGCAAACCTGGAGAAAAATCTGTTACATCAATGATTTATTCCAGTGTAAATTCTGAGAAATAGTTTGAGATTTACCTCACTGTAAGCGGTTTCTGAATTTGGCCCAGGATGCATGTGCAAGGAATTGCAGCGAATACCTGGCTTACAGAAAGCATGTCGTGTTTCACTGGGCAGCCTGTTCGTGCCACAAAAAATATTTATACAACACGGCTTAAGATGTGCCAGAAATAAAGCATTTCCAGATGTACATCCTTACAGATTTCCGTTTGGTTGCTTCATAGTTCTTTATCGAAGTACACGCAGGCCACATTACAAAAACTAAGCCGGTTTTGAGCTCGTTGCTGAATTCTTTGTGTTGACTCATGCTGTGTCAGAAGAGCGAGATGGTGACTACTTTACGAGCCCCATGTGATGCCTTAAGAGAGTCTTTTGTTGAGCAGCCTTGCAACAGAATAATTAACATTTTTAAGCCATTGTTAGTTCTGTTCTTCCCGTCCCTTTGTTTGCTATCTCAGTTTACGCAGCAGAAAGAAGTGCCACATTTTCACAATAGAGTCACTGAAGTTTTCAAGATGATGGGGCATGAAGATGAGATAAATCTCTCCTCTCCCATTAGGTTTTTTCTCCGTGCTTCCCGTCCTGAAATAAGTGGCTTATTGCAGATTATTTCAAGCGAACTAGAGTACAGAGTGGAAAAGAAAGATTGCTGCATTGATATTTCAGTGATATTTGTTCTCTTTCAGTCTAGAGTTGGCTCATTGCAGCCACTAAAAGATTTTTCCCAGGAAGGAGAAGCTCCTAGGCTTTTTGTTCAGTGGGATCCACGTGCCCTTATGTCCTGCACAGACCCACTGAGAGCAGTACCATCATTATTTTGCCCGTTTTGTGTCCTCCCAGATGCCACAGCAGCAGGAGGACCAGGACACGTCAGGGCAGGGCACATCGCCGAACGTGCTCTGCTCTGCCATCCCTTGCTCGCAGGGACATCTGCCCCTCCATTGGGAGCCTGCAGCTGGGAGGACACCCCAGGAGGCTGTGGTCTGTCCCTCCTGAGGACTTGGCTCCCCTGCCCAGGGGAGATCTGCTCAGGATTCCACGCAGTGCACAAAGTGTCTGAAGGGAGGCAGAGAGCCTCAGACCATCAGATCCACTAGCCACAGGCCGGTGGGAGAAACATGGAGAGAAGCTGCGCAGCGCTTCTGCTACACAGCACGGCAGCCAGCTGAATTCCTCAAATGCATAGAATTCCTCTTTGGAGGAAAATGAGAACTTCAGCAATGTATAAAGAGCTGTTACAGAGCAAAATAACCAAGTTTTACTCATGATCCCTAGTATAAACCAGTTTGAGCGTGCTGGGGCAGGGCAGCCCAGTCGTCGACTGCGCAGAGGTATGGACACGGCCCTGACCCCAGGGAACGGGCACAGGAGGCGTAAGGAATTGCACAGCCAAGCGTTACGAGGGAGCCCACCGAGGCAGGCAGGGGGAGCAGGGACCTCCCAGCTGCAGCCTGGCCATGTGTCTCCCACGTGAGGATGGAGGGAAGAGCCGGGCTGTGGGGCTGCTGCCTGCAGCACCCTCTTGCAAGCAAAGCCAATGCGTGTCCAAGAACTTCAGCATTGTCTTCCTGTGTGTTGTGAAGCCCATTTCTCTGTGTGTTCCTGCTGGAAAGGGAAGAAAACCTTTGCTGTTTGGAGCTCCTCAGGTCATGAGTCATGCTCCCCGTTCTGCCTTGCCGTCCTTCTTTCAGACAGCCTAAAATCCATCAGGAGGTGGCCTCCGGCATGGAGAGGGTGGGGGTACCGAGAGCCCTTGTTCATAGAATCACAGGATGGTTTGGGTTGGAAGGGGCCTTAAAGACCACCCTGTTCCACGCCCCTGCCCTGGGCAGGGACACCTCCCACCAGACCAGGTTGCTCCAAGCCCCATCCAGCCTGGCCGTTAAAACTCTATGTTTGGCTCAGCTGAGCTTGTTATCCAGGGCGATGGCTGGAGGTCTGAAGTGGTCTCAGGTGTTTTCATTCTTATGAAAACAGCATTTTCCTGGCCTTTTTCTGGGTTGAAAGAGGCTGGGGAGGAGGAATGCTGTGCTGCCGGGTCTCCCTGAGCCAGCCAGCCTCCTGCTCCCTCTCCTTTGCTAAAGCTTGTCTGAAACGGCCTGAATCAGACAACTCCATCCTTTGCATCAGCCCTGTTCAGTGCATTGAACTAATGTCCCTGGCAATGGATGGTATTTTCCCCACTGACTGCATAAATCCGTGTTTTCTTTGGGCTGCTGCATGCGACATTGTAGATCCGTGGAGACCCCACGCAAATAAATAGGAGTGTTTTCTGAGCAGTCCTGGCAATTCCCTTTGTGTTTGCACCAAGTAACTTGGTTGCTGTTATTTTACACCAGCGTTTGTTTAATTAGGAGATCACTATTTGTTTTAAAATTAAATAGCAGGGTTTAAAACACACTGAATTATACAGTATTATTAATTGCCTCAAAAATAGTACCCTCTGGCTTTTCTTGTACTTGAAGCTGCAAGTATACTTTCTGTAGGTTTCTTTGATTGAGTCAGACATTCAGTTTACTTTGCAGGTGCCTAATCCTTACTTCCCTGGCTTGTCACTGGCAGAATAATGTCATGTTTACCTGGGTGTGTTTTGTGTGAGATAAATTATCCCTGTTGTCGCTAAGTTTTTGGAAATGTTCATGTTAACTTTCACATTAAACATTTGTGTTTGTGCTTCACGCAGGCAACTGGGTTCAGAGCCTCTATTCTTTTAAAAAAAAAAAGTAATAAATAAAGTGGTCGCCAGCTACTAGCCCTTGCTCTGATGGGCGGATCTGGGTGGACAGGAGGAAGTCCCCAGCCCTGTTAGCAGAGCCCACTACCTTCTGGATCATTAAAAAAAATTCTGAGAGAGGACTGGAGGTAGTCAAGGTGGTTCAGCTGGTGGGAGAGGTGCTGGGCAGGACTGCTGAGCGCACTGCTGCGGCTGGCAGCAGTGTTGAAGAGGCAAAAAAAACCCCCAAACCAACCCAGACCAATCTTCTGCCTCCTACAGACTTGTTATTTATTTTTTTTATATATATATTTATAAAAGCTGCTATCGATGATAGAGGGAGAGATACATCCTGCTTAGCACATTTGCACCGGTAGGTAGTTTGCCCCCAGGAGACAAATGGAAGAGGACGCTTGTTGGCGCCCACTGCGTATCTCTCTGTGATTTCGGGTTATGAGCTGTTAACCATGCAATGGTTCACCTCGTGAGTGAGTTTGTTTTTTCTCGTTATTGGCCTAGGACCTGGACCATGTGCAGATGCACCTGGAAGAAGTGAGGTTCTTTGATTTATTCGGCTACAGCGAGGAAGCTGGAACTTGGCAGTGCTTCATGTGCAATAACCCTGAAAAGGCAACAGGTAAGTGGCCTGCCTTCGTCGCTGGTGGGCTGTGTGTGCTGGGTGGAGGATGGAGCCAAGCTCACTGTGTCTCTGGTGGTGGTGGCAGAGGTTGAGGAAAAGGGAAAGCAAACCATCCAGCATAGCACACGCAGTGTCTATTTTAACTGGAATTCTCCATTAAGCTCCTCTCGTCTCAGCATCTCTGGTGAGACGTAGTATCAAGCACAAACCTTATTTGGTGTATGCTTAGAGGGATGCAATCCAAAATTAATGCAGACACATAAATCTGCATGACTACTAAGCCCTGGGAAGTGGGAGGGATCTGCACCCATCCTGCAGTGTCCAGATAAAGGAGTTTCATCTGCTGGACCATGTCCCAGGTCCTCTGGAGACTGCACAGGTGCCACATGTCAGGCAACATTGGCATAGATCCTACACCCGATTAATGTCGTCTTCGTTCTCAGAATTATTTACTTTAATATAATTGAATCCATAGTATGCAACTTCTTAGGAACAAGGCAATGCCTAACAACAGCCATAATACTTCAACTATATTAGAAAATAGGGTGAGTGAAAAATACCCTTTTTCCCATGTAAAAGATCCTGGTGACCATTTTTTTGAAGCTTTCTGATAGTCATGTGTTTTAGATCAGTGCACTGAAATTTAGAGGAATGGCCTTTTTCTTAGATGTTTTTTGCCACTCTGTAAAAGCCTGCACAATTTTGGACAAGAATTTTGAATATTTTGGCCAAGCCTTTGAATAATTGGCTGTTTCTGCTATTTATTTTAACAGCTAGCATCTCTTTATATTTCATCAACCCTGAATTTAGTAAGTTTTGCAAGAGTGGCACAGCCTCTGCTGCAGGCCGTGCTGCCCGTGCTCATTTCATGGGTGTTTAACCATATTTCTCCTCCCCCAACCCTCATGGGACTCAACGACTACAAAAGAAATCACACTTAGACGTGAAATTTCATCTCAGTACCATGAACAACCAGTACCATGGACAAACCATGCTGTGGTTTGTCCATCACATCAGTGATAGACATACGTCAGGCTACAAGGAAAAGGAGTCTGTTTTGCTTAAAATTTCAAAGCTTGATGAAATAGCTTTGTTTTGAATTTTCAAACACATTTAACTAGTCCAAAAAGTGGAGTGATTGTAGCAAGCTATTGATGATGATGTTGTCTTAGAGCCAACAGACCAGATGAAGGTGGAAAGGGCAATCCTTGGGGGTGACATGGGGCACCATTTCCTTGGTGATGCCATGGGTTTTGCTGATGGCACTAGTCTGGAGACATCAAAAGACAGCTGACACCTTGCTTCCCTGTTGCTCTCCTGCCAGAGTGCCGTGTCCTCTAAGGAGAGGTCTAGGAAGGGCTGGAAAGCAGGACGTGGTGTGGGGAGGTCCATGTGGCACAGCACCATGGCCTCTGCCGCCAGGTGCGCGGTGTTGGGTCTGGGACCCAGACCCCGCCAGGACTATCACTATAGAGCTGGTGTTTTCAAATGGATCTGAAAGGAAGGTAAAAGGCAATAAAAGACTGCGACAGCAGGCAGCAGTTCCCCGTGAGCACTTCAGTGCTCTCGGGTTAGTACAGCAAGGGCTTGTGAAAGTGGGGACTGTCTCGGTACCACTGACGAGGGGCTCTTGAGTCTGTTTGCAGAGCACTTGAGCCGACATCTCGAGTAGGGTAAACTGTGTACCCTGCCTGACGCCAACGGTCCTCGGGAAGTGGGAGCAAAACGCCTGCGGGAAGTGCCTGCGGTGGGGGCTGGCACACTGCCTCTCGCTCATTCATTGTCGTTTCAGCCTGGTGAAAAATCCTATTGCAGCGTTGTAGGTTGTAGATTTGGTGTTGCAATATCCCACAGAGACGAGGGGGAAGGTCACATCTCTTCTAAGGGTTCACCATGTCCCCCAGCTGCTGTGAAAAGGCTGCAGTGAAATGCACGTGCTGATCCCACTTCCCTGGGTGTCTAAGTGCGGTTCTCCATTTACACACTGGGGTCAGCAGGAGGGATTAATGCATTTGAAGCTCTGCCCTCCAGACTGAAGGGTTTCCACCCGTCAGCGCAGCAGTTCTGTCCTTCCCAAGTAGTGCCAAAATCCGCTCTGCATGGAGCACTTAGCCAGCCGGGTAAGGGGGCGCTGCCCTCATCACCCTTGAACTGCAGAGGGGGGACAGGAGCTTCCCCAGCAGCCCCAGGCACAAATTGGACTTTCATTCCTATATGCTGTTACTTATGAATTATACTGCCTCTTCTAGGGGTGGAAAAACAAAGAATTTGTTTTTAGTTACCTTTTATATAGCTTGTATCTGTATGATGTCAACTAAAGCCCAATGGAAAAAAAATGCAAATATAGCATGAAGGCGCTAAGTGAAATGCTACCTTCTCGGCAGATGCAATAACTAGAGAGCTTGCTTTCTTTTTCTCGAGTACCATGAGTACTTGAGAGCACGGAGGGTGCCTGGATAGGACAAGAGGAAATGGCCTCAAGTTGCTTAAGTTTAGATTGGATATAAGGAAAAATTTCTTCACCGAAAGGGTTGTCAAGCATTGGAACAGGCTGCCCAGGGAAGTGGTAGAGTCGCCATCCCTGGAGGTATTTAAAAGAGGCGTAGATGTGGTGCTGAGGGACATGGTTTAGTGATAACTTAGCAGTGTTAGGTTAATGGTTGGACTTTATGATCTTGAAGGTCTCTTCCAACCAAAATGATTCTATGATCCTACAACATTTGGAAGGAGCACTGCAGGCACTGAGGGTGGTGCCTGGCGTTTGCAGGGTTATCACTGCCCACAGGTCCACCTCCCTCTCCCCCATCCAGCCTGTCCTCCTCCCTGCCCAGCCACCGGGCTGTCTCTGCGGCCATAGCCCAGGAGAGGTGGGAGAAGACTTGATTAAATGTTAGCATCTATGAAATCCCCATTTCCCCTTTGTTTTAGAGCCAGGGCTGAGAGTTCAGGGGTACCTTTGAGGATAGTCAGGAAAAGGAGGAGCAGGGCAAAGAATTTTTTTGTCCTTTCTATGAGCAATTACTCTCTTTGTCTCAGTTTAAAGAAATTTTTGTAAGGCACATTGTGAATATCATGATTTGCTTCTCAGCTCTAAAAGCCTTTAGAAGATCAAGAAAATAAAGTATTGAATGGGTCATATGAGAACTCAGATGTAGGAAAGCAATGTGGAAGACAGTGCTCAAGGGAACAAAAATCTGCAGGTGAATGACAAATTCACCTTAGTATTGGTGATGTAGAGCTGCGGCAGCTGGGAAAAGTCATACCAGAGTGGGAGACACTCCAAGGTCTTTTTGGGTTTATAAGATCTGACACAAGAAAGAGGATTCAGAGGTCTCCTTGAATTGGTAAGAAATGTAAAGGCTGTAAAACATCTTTTATTTTCATTCCACAGTGGGACAGACCCGTTGGAATCGCAAATACTTTTGAAAGACAAGAAAGTAATTTCTTCCTCTCAGCGATGCTGTTTAGCAACCAAATTCTTCCTAAAGAAGGAATTCAGAGGCAAATTCTTTTTCTATTATTGTCTTTTGGTTTTTGTTAATGTTGGGTTTTGTTGCATTTTTTGGATGTCGTGTTGCAAGATGCCATTTATCCAGACTTAGGAAAGCATTATGCCTTAAAGCCTCGATCTTGCCTTAGGATGCCAAATCAATTATGGGGTTTTTTTCGGATGTAGCTGGGAGGATATTTGGAGCTGGACTGCACTTGAAGGCTGAGTTTGTGAGGAAAGAAGCAATTATGCTTAAGCAATGAGGTGGATCTACCCAAAGTGGCAATTAACCCAGCGAAAGTTTGAATATTTCTCATGCATTCTTCTCATTGCAAAGCACTTCTTATACGACCACACTTTTCCAGAAGCGCTGTTAAATCATCCCAAATTGTTTTTTCCTGACACCCCTGAGCCAAGGGGGAAGAGCATTCCCGCAAATCCTGCTCATGTCCTCAGATACACGTGTGTGCCCTGACTGCGCACCTGGTCTCAGAGCTAGGAAAACCAGGTTACACTGTTATTTTTTCTTAGGTGAAAAAGCATTCAAGCACAGACACAAGGCATTTGAAATTTGGGTAAATGCAGTGTGAGCCTCTTGTTAGGAAAAGCTGGCTTTAAAAGGCTCATTTCAACATAACCTCCTGTATTGACAGTTGGCTTCACAAGCTCTTGCACAAAAAAATTCAGTAAAACCACTTGATAGCCGGAGAGGGAATTGCAGTACATTCCCTACTCTGGAAGCTTACAAAGAAATTGCAGTAATCCCTGTGGGCTGCAGAGGAGACATTGTGCCCGTGGGCAATGATTTGGGTAAAACTGAGGGGTTTTTTATGAATTCCTCTTTAAAAAAGCAATTCACTCGGAATAGCCTACACCATATTAACTCCTGAATACATTTATCTTTAGCTAGCAGTGGTGATTATCTAGTGAACTGAAATATCCCAGCTATAATACTTGCTTGAAAATTATAAAAAGTGGCATTCAGTAATGTGTCCTTTCCAGGTTTTCAACAAAACCAAATGTGATGATTAATGAGAGAGAGTGAATCCATATCCCCTAAATTGCATTTATCTTTGTCTGCTTGCCACCCACACATTCCATTCTTTCAAGTTAAGAGGAGTTTATTATCATTGAGATCATTCATGATTGGACTGAATTTTTGTGGATGATTTTATGTTTCATCAAATGCAAGATTTAATGCTTTGGTTTTTAACTGTCTTGAGTTCATCTTGGAAGAGTTTGGAAGATTTTTTTACTTTTTATTCAGTACCCAAGCTACTTAAAGCTTGATGCATTGTAGGTCTGCAAAGAAAGCAAGATACAATTAATAGAAAATAATTCCAAAGGGCACTCACATCAACGGGTACTGTTCAGCGTTAAATTGATTTTGGAGTTAGGATCTCTATATTGAGATGGTTTAAGAAGCAATGGGTATTATAGTAAATATTTTTTCATTTTGAGTTTGGACAATATTTGTAGCTTTATTGGTGTTCTGCAGGAAAAAAAAGGAATGACAAATATATAGCAAATATACACTTTTTAATCCCTTAACTCCATTTTTCCGAGTTTAAGATCTTGTCATACATGCCAGCATACCACCACAGTGTGATTTCAAACCCAGAGATTATGTGATCATCTAGTTTCACCTTCTATAAAACAATAGTCAAAGAATCTAATCCAGTAATGCTTATATCAAAGAAATGTTTTCTCTTTGATCTGTGTTACTTTTGCATATTTTTCTAAAGATGTCTAAACCTGATTTTTAAAAGGCAAGCGAAGGAGAACCCATGACATGCCTAAATTGTTGCTTAGATAATGTAACTACACTGGTAAAATGGGAGGTTATCTCTAAACACCACATCACATTATGCCCTTCCCTGCTATGCAGAAAATCTCTATTTGTAGACTTTGTAATGTCACATCTTGATTTTTGGTTGGGCGAATTAAAGAGAATACACTTCATTAGTTTCTTGTCATATGAATAATCATATGAAAGATCAATCTTAACTCATTCTTGTATCACTTTTCTGAAGTTTTTTGATTTGTCCTCATTCATGCAATGTGAAGAAATCAAAATTAGACATAATTTTCCAATAATTAAGGTGCATATAAGGAATGTGCACACTCCAGTTGGCAGTTGAATGCATTTTTAAACAACCTAACTGTAGTGCAGATGCTTCTTTCGTTGTTTCCATTGCTCTGCCATGGAAAGAAGCGGGATCACCAGCTACTGCATTTGGTTTTGGGAGGAGTTCAGACAGAAGAGTAAAACTCTGCGTTTCTGAGGCAGTACGGATTTACTCATGATGTCCCTTGCTAACAGAGCTCCATGCACTTACTCCTGCTCTGCACGCAGCAGGTATTGAATGGCTACAGTGGTGATCACATAAAATCCCAATAGGAGTTGGGAGAGGCTCCACCAAGACATCTGGGGGCTGAAGTTCTTGCCCTGTGAGGAGGGATAGGGACAAGGGCTGGTGCAGGCAGAGCTGGAGGGGGACTTCATTGTAGTCTGTCCATTACTACAAGGAGGTCATCAAGAAGACAGAGCCAGGCTCTTTTCTGTGTTGTGTGGTGGGGAGACCAAGAGACAACAGGCATAAATTGCAACAGGAGAGGTTCAGATTGCCTACGAGGGAAAACTTCCCCACCATGAGGACATCAAACATTGGAACAGCTTGTCTAGAGATGTTGTTGAGATTTGCAAGTCCCAGATGGATAAATCTATGAGCAACCTAGTGTGACCCCATAGGTGACCTTGCTTTGAGTGGGAGGTTGGATAAGAGACCCCTTGAGCTCTCTTCCAGCTGAATTATTCTGTGAAGTTAACCGCAATGAAAATAAGCAAAAGGACTTAGAAAAATATTGGAAAAGAGCTTCATTCTTATCTTTCATGGATCTTTTTCTTCTAAGCAGACCCTCAGACATACTGGCATCAGATTCATTACGACAACTTTGGAAGCTGACATCAGAATTCCCCATGGGATTCTTTGTGGACGTACACGAGAAGTGCTCTGTTAGCTTTGCTTCTAGCCACTGGGTAATTAAAGAGATATCAGCATTTCTCTAGTAAATCCTGTTTTTGAAAAATTTTGGCCATAAAAATCCACTTTACGCCAAAATCGCACATTCTTTTCCTATGATGCATTCCTGTCCACCAACCATCTCGGTATCTTCTGGTCTCCGAACGTTTTACACCTCTTTAGTTTGGGTGAAAGCATGTTCCTACTGCGCTGGAATCAGTATCGAAGCCGTTCCCATGGGACCAGGAGCCAGGTAGATGCACAAGATCCAACTACTGAGCAATTGTCTTTTCATATCAAGTCCTTCTTTTGCTGTATCTAGATGTTTATACAGTTGCCATCGTGCTCTGAAAGTTACTGTGCACATTATTAATTCTTTAGAGTTAACACATAGGAGTAAAAAATCTCTTCCTGTCCTATCTTGGTCATTTTTATTAAAGTGAAGTTCTCTCCTCTTTTTTTCATGCGTGCTCCAGGAAAGCTTGCTACTTGGTGCTGCTGGTTTGTTTCTCAGGCTCACAGCTTTTTGCTGTCTGTCTCTCACTGGGTAGACTTTGTCATAGCAGTTCTGACGTTTTGTCCTGGGAGATGATACAGAGCCAGCCCTGTTATTACCACCCACAGGCTACCAAGATGGGAATTTCCTGACACCAAACTGCATATTCTCACGGTGACAAAACATCCTCCACCAAGAGAGTGCACATGTGAATGGTAAATGATGAGAATGACAGGGATATTACCCCATACATCATTAAGTTAGAAATTTGGTGAGGCATTTGCACAATAAGCAAAATATCAGCTTAAATGCTGTTTAAAACTAATTATAAACATTTAAAACTATTTATCTGTATTCACAAATCAGACAAATTATAATGCTGATTGTATAAAAGGGGAACAAAGTCACCAGAAGATGAAGTGGCTGATAGGAGAGCATGAGGACTCATACTCAGCCCTGCTAGACAGCTGCTGGCCTGATAGGTCTGTCCTTTTGCTCAGCTCCCAGAGAGGAATGACCCTTAAGGATGACCATTGTGGGTATCCCAGCAAATCTCAGCTGCAGAAATGCCAGATAGTACCCGATGCAGTCTCAGAAAGCTGTTTAGAAAGAAATACAGCCCTTCTGTTTCCACTATGTGTTTCCCTCGCAAAGCCACTGTCAGCAGATGGTGTCCCTTCTAAAGGACACCGGTGCAGCTGCAGGCAGAAATGACCACATGGTTCTGCTTGGGTGCAAACGCTATGGCTCACCTCGAGTGTGATGGTCCATGGACCCAGTTTGTTTGCAGAAACAAATTTATCTAAAAAAAATACAACAACAAACCACCCCAGCTTTTTCCTTGCTCAAAACAGATTATTTTCTCTGGTATTTTTTTGTTCAGCGGCATTTGGTGATACCTTGTCTGCACCTTGTTGCCTGTGTGAGCTGGATTTCAGATGCTTTCTGCTCTGTTTGACCGGGGTTAGTTGTTACTAAGGAGCTTTGCCACAGGATGCTCTTTCTCTTGTTTAGAAAATGGGTAGTGTGCCTATGCAGGACTTTTTTGCCATCGATTCATCAGCAGGTGATGATCAGTAAGTGTTTTATATGAGTGTAAATTCAGCATAGACTGCAAGGCACAGGGCTTCTTCCCAAAGACATCAGTGCTTCAGAAACCCACGTCAGGGAGGCAGAGGGATGTGTGGAGTTTGGGCTGTCCCATTTTGGTTTTCCCTGCCATAGAGTTGGGAGATTCCCTAGGGCCTCTTCCATCCCCCTCTGCCCAGCCTGTTCAGCAGAGGGTTTAAAAAGCTCCACCCCAGATGTAACATCCAGCCCCACATCCCATTCCTGTGCGCATCCCTGACAGCCAGCCGGGCTGTGGAGGCAGGACAGAGCTATCGCAGAAGCACCACGTCACTGCACATCACAACGTCCTCGTGGCCAAGGAAGACTTTAAATCCTCTCAGCTTTGCCTTTTCTTGGTCCCATCTCTGGGATTTTCACATAAACTGAATATTTATTTGAAAACAGCCCCCGCCCTGGCCACGCTTCTCTGAAGGGCTGGGGAGAAGAGATTGACAGTTGAGCAAATCTCTAAAACAATGAAAATGTCTATCTGTAGTAGTTCTGGAAACAATATTTAACGCAATTGCAAAGTTTTTATTAAGGGACACATTGTAAAATGATGCTCTGTCCTGCTAAAGAGCCTGTTGAGAAATGGGTGCAGGCCCAAACCAGCTTCTCCGTAAATTTGTGCCAATTTGCAGTGACAAAAATTACACAGGGAGAAAGCAAGCCTCTGTTTTACTTTGTGCCGTGTCAGGTTGGGTGGTGTAACGCATTGGTGCTGGCATGCAGACATACAAGGAAGAGCTGCTGCGTGGAGCGAGGGATGCAGCGGGCTGCGAGGAGCAGAGCGCGACCTTGGTTTTACCATGGAAATCACAGCTGCAGCTCGGAGCTGAAACTTGGCCACCCCCCTTTTCATTCAGTCCATCTCCTTCCAAAAACTCCCTATCTACAGAGACAGAAATATTTATCGCCTTTCTTGAGGAAATTGAAATAGTACACATTGAAGACCCCCAAAGCCTGCCTCTCTGCCAATATAAACAACGCTGGGGAAAAAATACATTCTTTGTCTAAATCTGATGCACTGTATTTGCATTGTTTATTTTTCCCCTACCAGACAGGAGGTAGTGAAGAGAGGCATGTGCCCAAAAAGCTATAAAGCCTTTGAAACCCCAGGTGCTACCTTTGGTGGTTGCACTTGGCTGCCCCGCTCACCTCGCATCCTCAGCATCTCACCAACTACTGTGTTTGGGGCTCTGAAAGGCTCAGGCACAGACGACAGCAAACGCTTTCAAGCAAAAGCATTACTGGATAAACTTTCATGCTAAGGTATGCAAGTCTGGCCAGCCAGAGGATAACTGACCATCCGACAGATACTGGGAAGGGCTCCAAATCAAACATCACATCAACAAACATCCATTCTCAGGCTGCTTACGCCTTGGACTGCTCTTCAGCCTATCTGATCTGTCACGTCCTGTCTATCAGTGTGAAAATAGAAGAGAAAGGAAAAAGAAACCCAGCTGTGGTACTAGAGAATTTTTAAACTGTTTGCTCCTTATGCGAAGGGCAGTGGCTTGGGTTGCTCTGCAGTCATGGGCTAAAGCCCCCGGTGATCCCCTTGGTTGGTGGGCTTTTCTTGTGCTGGAAAATTCCTTTCTGCATGTAAGGTTTGGGAACGCTCTTTCAGCTCCCGAAACCTTGCACCCTTCCAGTGAAAATAAATGCCAGGGAATACTGACCACAGGTGAGCATCAAGGTCACAGGGCTGGCAGTAGAGATGGCCACAACCTTATAAACACGCTGTAAATGGAAGTGCGAGGCTACCCAATATTCATGCGGTGCTTGGAATTCTGCAAGTAATTTTAAATATAGCAATAATTTTGCAATAAGAGACAAAAAGGGTTTATTTCCCTTTCCTAGAGATTTTATTTGGTTTTTATTTTTAAGGGAATTGATTGAGGGAAAATCTATAGTGACAAACATAAGTTATTTTTCTAAGGCAACTTGAAGCCACTTTTCAGACCACTGTAGAAGATGAACGGACTGGAAAGTGGCTGAGCTGAAGGTAAAGTAGCTGAGTGCGCCTGTATTTCTGCTTCCGTGCTGATTACGGTCATTACAGTTATTGGACTCGATACTGTACACTATGTATTTTTAATTACATTTTAGATTATTCTTGGGCAACGCACGGTAGCGCAGGTCACTGGGGGGACGGGCAGAAGCTTTTGTGTCTCTCCTTCTCCTCCTTCCTCATCTTCGGCTTGGGCAGAGTTGCCCATCCTGTATTTAAAGTAGGCTCCGTAAGGACAGCGTTTACACACACGCGTGGCAGAAATGCTGTTTTACCTCTTGCCACCCAGGGTACAGGCGAGGCAGTGTTATTGCCCGACGACGCACTAATAGTTTGTAAGTTAATTGTGCCACAAGATGGTAAAAAGAGCAACGTCCCCAATGGGTAACACAGTGAAAATACCCTGACTGTTCCTGAGGGAGCAGGACAGACACTGGGTCCCTGGGGGCTGAGCTGTGAGTTGCTCTGGCCTTTGGCAGTCCAGATGTCAAAATAAGTTGCATTATTTTAGAAATGCAAAAGTGATAGAAAACATCACATTCCTAACCGGTCAGTGCTGTGATATTTACAGGACACAAATAACTCTGGGTTTGCTTTAAGGATTATTTTTTATGAAATGGATTGCTGATGTTAAATGACTTTTGAAATATTCCTAAAGAGAGAACTAGAAAAGATAATAAAGATGTAACAGGGAGTGACCTCTATAAAGTGCAGGGCTAGCTTATTGCTGGAGCGCTGGGTAAGGGAGGGCTGATAATAAACACATCCCTTTCCCAAGGGAAGAAGGAGTTGTGCCTTGGGAGGGTGAGGAAAGAAATGGTCATGCCTGGGAGACAAAGCCCTGGGACTCTCCAACCCCTTTCTTAGCAAAAAATCACATTTCTGGGCTGGACTTACCCATGAGAGGTTGGCCATCGTTCCAGTGGGATGGCACATGGTCTCGCAGCCCCACATGGACATCCCATTTCTGGCTCTTGATTCCTTCTCTATAGGGCTGCTGCTGCAATAAAGCAAGCTGTTGCAGTTAGTGGGGAGTGATATCCTCAAAATATGCCTATCCAAAATACAGCACAGCAGGAGTATAACTGTACTGAACTCGGTAGTGTGGATTAAAGCCTCAGAGACAACATAAATGCCTGCCTTCAATTGCATGAAATTCTAAGTTGTTATTGCAGGGCTGAGGAACAATTAGGAGGCGTAATGGTGGGGAGAAGTACGTGATGGCTAAGGGAATAGCAAAAGTGATGGACAGGGGAGTCCGAGCTGTCAGCTCCGTCTGCACGGCCTCCCAAGCAAAACACGACTAAGGCCTGAAATGTCTTTCTGAAGCGACAGCTGAATGCCTGAGGTCAGGAGGAATGTGGTCTTGGGGCTGACCCAGCTAAACTGCAAAAAACCTTTTCTGCATCGCAGCAAAAGCCTGGCTTTCGGCTGGGGCGAAGGGAGGACAGAAATAACCCCCTTGTTGTGTGTTCACCTCCACAGTTGTAAATCAGGACGGCCAACCGCTGATTGAAGGCAAGCTTAAAGAGAAGCAAGTCCGCTGGAAGTTTATCAAAAGGTGGAAAACTCGCTACTTCACTCTGGCTGGCAACCAGCTGCTTTTTCGGAAAGGAAAATCCGTAAGTCAGAAAACCGTCAGTTTGATTTCTCTCTCTCCCTCCTCCCCAACACCATTTCCCAGAGGTTTTTACAACTCAGCTTTGCCCGTGGTCTCTGTACGCCGCATGGCCAACTTCAGCCAAGGGGTTGCTCACTGGCTTTAGTTACATTTTTCTCTCTGGATCAAGAACGTGAGACTTTCGAGAGCATTAGATTGACACTGCTCTTGTTCTGGCAACAAATGCCCAGGGCTCAGCTCTGCGACACCCACGTCTCAGTCATTTATCCCCTACTAGCTGGTGACCTGTGCCCGAGCATCGTCCCCTCTGCCTTGAGGTCACTTCTCCGATATTGCTAAAGCTTCTGGTCCTGAAGGAACTACAGTGGGTTAAAAAACAGTTTCCAGTCTTGATCAGTGATTCTTTATTTCCTTGAATAAATGCAAATTCAATAAGTTCTGCTCAGGTAAATATATTTTTTCCACTTGCAAGGTAAGCAAGGGAAGTAGCCACAGCCAACACGCTACATGTGAGCTGTGGTTTCTGGGTTCCCAATTTTCATGGGACCAGCAGTGTGCGGGGGGGAGATGGTGATGTTCAGCATGTTGGGAAAGTCAGGCCCTCCTGAACACCTCAGGGCAGTCGTCTCCAAAATCAAGCAACTGTTCACCAGTTTTGAAAGTCTTGCCTGCTCTTGTATACTAATAAGTGTTGAGATGACGGCATTATAATTAGTGTTATTTGTGCAGGAAATACAAGTGTGTTTAAAGCAAGGTGATGCTAAAATGCTTTTCTCCCAAAGGAATGGAATTTTTTTGCTTTCACTTCTAAATTCAGAGAAATTCTGCTGAAATCTCTGTGAAATTCTTCGAAATTTGTACCGATAGGCCACAGAGAAAAGTGTGTCCCAGGCACAGCAGGGCAGGTAATTGAATCCAGTCCTCCTTAGTTATTACTTCTCAGGAGAAACTAATTTTCTTCAGCTTTTTGCAATGAGAATTATCAAACATTGTGCAAAATGGCCTATTTATTTTTGTTACAAGAGCTCTCTCTTAGATAATCCAAAAATAGCAGCATCTTACAACTATAGCCAAACCTTAATATTTCTGGTAAATAATCTTTATTTTTATAGAAACCTAGTAAAGCTCTTTAAGCTTCTTAAATGGCTTCCTGAGCCCCTTCCTATAGGAAATACAACAGGGTGTCCTGCCGAGGAGGAACATGTGTGTTTCATGGGACAATAAAATCCTTCTGAAATGAAAGAGCCTTTTCCTTACTTTCTAGTGACTTTTCCTGGTGTTTTGGTTGAGATTCTGAAGACAGTTGAATCCACAGGTGTACCACAGCTGCAGCTCAGTTCTGGCTGATGTTGCCTTTGAAAGAGTGTCAGAATAATCGTCATTTTTTAGCAAGTCAATTGGTTTATAGAAATGTATTTAACAGAATGGCTTTAATTAGCTCTCCAAACAAGCCAGGCATAAGGCACATCGGAATACCTTGATTACTCCTGGGATGCGATTAGCGTGCAGAAATCACCTCCATGGATTTGCATTCTCAGTGCTCCCCCTGTTCACGTGGGGAATGTGCAACGCGTGACAAGCGGGCGACGCTGGCAGATTAGATTGTTGAACCACAGATTTTGTTCAACAGTGTAATTCATCTCGATTAACTTTCCCTTTTTAACTGGCAAACTCAAGGTTTGTTTGCTTTTTTTTTTTTAAGTTGAACACAAATACCTGGACTGGTTCATCAGTGGAGCAGGCTGGCATCCAGCAGTGGGGTTATTGCACCGGGGTAATCAGTCTTTCAAGCTGGTGCATTATATCCTGTTACTTCCACATTTTTGGCCTGAATTCGAGAGTCAAGTCCTGCCATTAACCATTGCTTGGAGGCTGGAGCAACCCTGAGCCCACCGGTTTGGTTGCACACATGCCATGGGTTGACTATTGCAGACACCAAACAGAAAATTTTAAGCCCTTTAGCAAGGCTGGAGGTATGAAGCCTCACAGAAGTGGTTTGGGCAATAAAAGAGTGACTTTCAGATCCCACAGGAGGTCCACTTCTGTGTACCTCCAGCACCTGGCAGGAGGACCAACCCCACACCTTGCTGGCCGGGTACCAGTACCAAAAGCATCGTAAGATGCGGGGCCACAGGCTGTGGCTGGCAAAAGCGGTGGTATAGGCTCCTGCCCAGCCACATCTGGTGCTTGTTGCAATCTTCAACGACAGATGGTGCTCGCCTGGCTGATCATGACAGCTCTGCCCGTCATCTCTGGCGTTGTGGAGCAGGGCTGGGTGCTGCGTGGGTGTTTGGACTTTACACGCTGTTCATTTAAAAATACAAACCTAACACAGAAGAAGTATTGTGAGATGGCCAGCTGGCTGTGCCTGCTTATTCTTGGAGCCCCACCATGAACCTTCCCTTTGTACGAGTAACCATGTGGACAATATTTGTTCTGTGTAAGCAACTGTATGGCCAGGAGAAAGCCAAAATATAAGAGGTCTGAAAGCGAGCCACATCCTAAACTCATGGAAAATTGTGGTAAACTCCTTCACAGAAATGTGCCTAGGGTACAATCAACTCTCTTTAGCAACTTGAGGGCAAACACTATGTGGTAATGAAGGAAATATATCATTTTTGCTAGATAGGCTTCTAAGTCTAAACGTCTGGCTCATGGGGTGCAAAGTTTTGGTTCTGGAGTCTATCGCTGCTTTGCATTTTCTGGGATAAATCCCAGGTGAGATTTCAGTGCAGAGCCAGCTTAGTGCTGTTGATAAAGTCTCAATCGGTGTTGTGGAAGCAGGGGAGGGGGGCCATTGCTGTGGTGCCATGGTCACGCACGAGGAATCGGTGATGAATCCTTTGTTCCCGTGTGAAGTTGGAGACGAACCTCATTGTTCACGGCAAGTCGTTTGGTCAGAACTGAACATTTTAGTGGGAAATTATCCATTTAAAGAAAACTTCTCAGGTCTGGAATGGGGTCCCTGATAAAAAATGAATGACAGAGACAAATAAATGCCCCATCCCAGAATGCACAGCAGCAATGCCAGGGGATGGAGATGTGCTGGGAAGGAAGATGATGGCTCTGCGCTGTCGCTGACATTTGCAGCCCAAGGACCTCCCATGTTTCGGAGGGGGTCTGTCTGCTCACCCAGCCACTGCCCCTGCCGAGGGGTTCAGGCCAGCCTCTCTTGCTGGAGAGCTGCTCTGCTTCGGGTATGGATTATATTCTGACTTGAGTAAGAAAGGAGGGGATTGCCCAGGGATTATAGCACTTCAGGAATGCAGGAGACCTTGACTGCAAATAGTACGTATGTATGCAACACAGAAGATCTCCAAAAGTTGGAGATCTGGGTATTCATTATGGATGTGAAAAAACAGCAGATCAGTGGTAATGGACTATCAGATCCAATAGAGGAATCACAGCCATTGGGCTTGGCACTTCTTTTGGATGGTCTTTTCAGATGAACTTTTCCTTAGTACAGTAAAATGTTCTTTCCCAAAAGGACTGAGCCATTTTTGCAGGAGAAGTCTCCCTGCCCCATTCTGGTCCTGCGTTTCAGACCTGGCCAGCTGGGAGAGCAGCTCTGGAGACAGCAGTTCCCACACCGAAGCCTCTCCCGAGTCCTGCTCAGCTCCTGCAAGATAATTAACCCCTAATTCTCACTCAGATCAGTCCAGACCTTTCCTGTATGATAGGAACAGAAAGCTTTTGGAAAGTCTGCCTTACTGCTCTTGGTGAAAAGTATAAGCAGCTCAACAGGAGAAACATATTCTTGAGGAATCAGGGCCTTGAGCTTAAACTTCTCACCTGGAGACACAATTTGTACATTTTTTATGATCTCACAAATCTCTTCTCCTGCAGGAAACTTCCATGATTTTGTACAACTCTCTCTTATGCTCCCTGCATCATATTTCTTGCAATGACACTAAGATTTCCTAGATGTACGTACTTTATACATTTTCAAACAAAATTGCAACTGAACTGTCCCGTATTTTCCATTCCCCACTGAGAAATGCCATGATTTCGCTCATATTCCCAGGTCAGACTGAAAGTATCTGTTCTGTTTTCAAAAGGAGTTGCTGCATCCAATTTTGGGTGGAGACTCTGAGAAGGGGAACAACTTATCACTGCTTAAGCAGAGACAGCTTTCTTCACTCCCCAAGGACTGGCTGAGTTTTGTACCTAGGAAGCATTTGCCATCGGCACGAGTTGTGCCTGGCACCGTTAACAGACATCACTATTATTAAAGGCCAGAGAAAGAAAACGCCCGTGTTAATAGCTGAAGATGGAACTAAAAACTGCAACTACTGAGAGGGAAATGCTCATGATTGTTGGTCTGGACCCTTGGCCGTTGGGTGCAGTAGGCCATGACAGCCCATGAAACCCGATGGTGTTCAGCAGGGGAGCGTGGCACTGCGTGGGAGGGGGGTTTCTAGCCCCCCTAAGGCTCTTTTGGGAAGTCCCCATCAATCTGTTTCCCTGCATGGCCAATGTTTACTAGCCCAGCTCTAGAGACATCGACTGTTTATTAAGACGGTGGAAGCTCTACTGCATGAACATGGTTGTGTCTGTCCTCCCTGTGTTTCAGAAAGATGACCCTGACGACTGCCCCATTGAGCTCAGCAAGGTGCAGAGCGTTAAAGTGGTGGCAAAGAAGCGCAGGGACCGCAGCCTGCCCCGGGCCTTTGAGATCTTCACCGACAGCAAGACCTATGTTTTCAAGGCCAAAGACGAGAAGAATGCTGAGGAGTGGCTTCAATGCATCAACGTCGCTGTTGCACAGGCTAAAGAGCGGGAGAGCCGCGAGGCCACCACGTACTTGTAGAGCTGCTGACACCTCCGTGGCCATGCCAGCAAACCAAATGTGTCTGGGATCGCTCCGACGCAGAGGTCCATACCGTGGACCTCTTACCTCCAAAATCGGGCCATGGAAAACTGTGGGGGAGACCACCTGTTGGCAGGGGCCAGGGAGAGCTTTGTGCAGCATGAGAGGTCTAAGGCATCAATGACCTACCAGGTGATGGAGTGCCACCATGCAGGAGCGCTCCCTGGCACCGGGACGTTTGCTGGTGTAGAAGCAGCTTCCATGTCCACGTGTGAAATGCAGGTTTTTTTCTTCAGCCTAATGGCCTGTAAGCCAGGAGAGGTGCTTAGAAACAAGCCTGGACCCCAGCCCCTCAGCCTTTGCTTCTGGGATGCAGGGGGTCGCGGTGGCTTTAGACACTGCTGAGATCATTTGAGCACATAAGGGCTTTCTGCTTTTCTCAATCACTCTTTGTCTGTAAAAAGATAATTTTCCTACTTATTTAATCTCAGTGTACTTTATCCTTTTACTGTTTATATATGTCTGTGGAAAAAATCAAATTTGGGGTTTAAAATTGAGCAATTGTAAAGATTTAATACTGCTGAAAAATAATTTTAAATATTTAATTGATTTGACTTTCACTCTTTTTTCTGCTTTTTCTCTCCTTCATAACGGAATGTAATTTTAAAAATTTATTTTCCTTTCTTTTTTAAAGTGTCTTCTCTGTTCTTTAACTTTTCAAAATTTCTCCAAAACTCTGAAATTCCCAGTTTGTTTGATTTTCTTTGTCACTCAAAAGATTCCAAAGTGGAGGAAGTACTGTAGAAAAGACTGAAAGCAAAAAAGGAAAAGAGGGGGGGGAAATGAATGAGAGAAGTCTGTGGGTGATCTCAGAGATCATTCAAGGCTGAGTAGAAATAAAATTTGACATTTTCCAGCCTAGAAAAATGTATCTTTTGCAAAGAAAAACAAAAAAAAGTTATTGTGAAAAAGGGAGAGTTAAGATGGGGGGGGGATTAATTGTAATGCTTTTTACTGTAATATGTGTCTTCCACTCAGTAGCAGAAGGAGCCCACAGCTTTTCTGGAAGTTCCTCACAGAGCATGGCAATACAATCTGCTGTCTGAAGTAGTCTCTTGCCCACTTTCGGTAGTGTTTGCTGGGTGAGTTTGGGCTTTGGCTTTGCGGCCAGGAGGGCAGCAGGGGCTGGTGAGGGCCCCTGTGACGGCGGGGACCTGCCAGGGGTCATCAAAAGCACTGGGGGAACAGGGAGCAAGAGGAATGACCTGGGAAATAAATTCGGGTTCAAGCCTATTGAGTGAAGCTCGTGCTGGTGCTGCCGAATGAAGCCTGTTCTCAGCGGTCACCACGAGCCTTGTGTCCCATACCACTGGGGTGCAGCTTGAATGACGGCATCCCTCTGAATTTACAGCCTGGTTCTTCCACCATCCTAAATGTTCCCAACTCTCTTGATTTCACTGGGGCTGCTGGTCAGCCGCTCTGAAAATGGGTACCAGGCCAGCTCAGAAAGGTTCATCTGCCTGCGTTGAACTTCTCTCGCTTTAGGAAAACCACAACAGCGGCTGGAGCAGGGATGCTCGGCCACCGCCAGGGAGCCCAGCCGTGGGCAGGTGAGCTCCCTTCCCGTGCAGCGTGCACGGGGAGGAGAAGACAGGCATGCAGCTGAGCAAGGGCTGGAAGAGGTATGGAGAGGAGAGGGATATGAGAGATTGAACTCGATGGTTTGGTGCTTGATGGGGGCGTTCAGCCGGGTTTATGGCTCGAAGCTTGGAGTCTTGTAGCATGCCGTGTAAATATTTAGCTTTGGAGTTTGATAAGTTTCGAGCACTGAGTGCTGCTGGTATTTGTCTCTCCAGCCTGCCAGAGCTCTGTAATTTGTTACGTTGACAGGTAAGATGCTAACATTTGGTAGTGAGCATTTACTCAAATTAGAAGAGAAAATTAGTTTCTGGTACCATAGGAGTGCCTGAGTTCTGCTGCCAGGTCAGCGCTAAGGGCTGCCTGGTCCCTCGCATCTGGTGGCCCCAGAGAGGTATTTCTCAACCTTATCCATCAAAGCACTATCAAACCTTTTGGGAAGAAATGCCACAGACCTCATAGCGATACCAGTGCTATGAATTTACATTTACAGTGAAATGACAATTAGGCTGAACTTTAAAAGGCTGTTTGCTATTTCTGTGTCCCCCTTTTTAGTTACCTGCATTCGTGGGGATGTCTGTGTTTCTTTGCTTGTTTTTCTTCCCTCATTATTTTTAATGCCCTCTGCTCTGCTCTGGTGAGACCCCCCTGCAGTGCTGCGTCCAACTCTGGGGCCCCCAACATAAGGACACGGACCTGTTGGAGCGAGTCCAGAGGAGGCCATGAAGATGGTCAGAGGCTGGAGCCCCTCTGCTGTGAGGACAGGCTGAGAGAGTTGGGAGGGTTCAGCCTGGAAAAGAGAAGGCTCCAGCGAGACCTTAGGGCCCCTTCCAGTATTTAAAGGGGGCTTATAAGAAAGATGGGGACAAACTTTTCGGCAGGGCCTGTTGCAATAGGACAAGGAGTAATAGTTTTAAACTAAAAGAGGGACAACTTAGGCTAGATATAAGGAAGAAATTTTTTACAATCAGTGTGATGAAACCATGGCCCAGGTTGCCCAGAGAGGTGGTAGATGTCCCGTCCCTGGAAACGTTCAAGGTCAGGTTGGATGGGGCTCTGAGCAACCTGATCTAGTTAAAGATGTCCCTGTCCATGGCAGGGGGGTTGGACTAGATGGCCTTTAAAGGTCCCTTCCAACCCAAATGACTCTATGATTCTATGAATCATTTCCCAGACCCGACGATGATGTTTATGGAGGCCCTGGGGGACAGCGGTGCACCAGGGAACTGGCAGAACAACGCTGAGACCTTGTGCGCTGTGGCTCTGCTGTAGCCACGCGTGGGCAGGGTGCAAAGATTGCAGGGTGGGAAACAAAAGCAAAGCTCAACACTGCTTGGGGGCAGGATTAATCTGAGGTGACCAGGCTCTGATGGTGAACTTCTGGTGGAAGGAATGATGTCACCAAGGCAGTGTGCCACCATGCTTCGCACCTGTATCCCTGATACCACCTTTCCAAACCATCCCTCCAGCCTGGAGACGTCCTCGTCCCTGACCTGTGCTGCCCCACTGTCCTCCTCTTCCTCCTCAGCCATCGAGCACCAGCTGGGCCAATCCCAAATCATGTCTTTTCCAAGTCTTCGTGTTTTCCCCAAATCCACTTTGAGATAGTGAAACAAAACTGGTAATTCCTTCCTTATGCTCTGGCACTCCTTCCCTGACTCCTGTGGGAGTTCGTGTATGTTTGTTTTGCTTTGCTTTGAGGGTCTCCAGTATTTCCTGAGACCTGGTTCCTCCTAGCGCTGATGGGCTGGAGCCCTCCTCCAGCCCCGGGGACATCCTGCCCCGGGGGCCTCTGCAGCGTGTCTCGGCCAGCGCTCCAGCCGGGGCTCCTAACGCGTGTTGAACAACTGACCTGGCACCCGTGCCCTGGAAGGTCAGGAAGCCCTGGTCTGAAAAGACAATATTTTATTTCCAACATTCCCATGCTGACTGGAGAAGGAAGTGCCAATAGATCACACCAAGCGGCCAGCAGCTGAGAACAAAGCGGTTGCTGAAGCATTCCTGGATGATGGAAAATCAGGGAGAGCTTTAAAGCTGGCTATAGGTTTGTAGATCTAAAAGATAAATTTGCATTGACGCTAACGATGTCAGAGGGGAAAGAGAAGACCTCTGTCAATGGCCCGTGCAATGCCTTAACCAGCTCCAGACTTCCCAATGCTCTCGGCGCTCCAGAGAGGACGCTGAAATGTTAAAATTCCTGAAAATTCTTGTAACAACTAAAATGTGGAGATGAGTGTTGGATCAGAGAATGTAGCAAAGTGATCAGGACAACTTTGTTAAAGCTAAATTTAGATACAGAAAATATGGAAAGGCCATCTGGGACCAGTCTATCCAAGGAAGTCTATGGACACCTGTGTAGGTCACCTGGCTGGGCAGAGTCTGGCTCCCCGGTACCGATCTCCGTCCCGCTCCCTGTCATTTACATGGAATCAGGCAAAGCATGCTTTGTGCCAATAATACAATATTGTAATACTTAGAACGCCTGTTACCCTTCATGCCTCTAAAGCACGTGAAGTCAAATCCAAGCCTGATGCTGAAGACCAAAAGGGTTTTTTTGGGGGGAACGTGCACCCTTTTCACCTCTGACTCTTTATTTGCTGTTATCTCAGTGATACGGGACAGTTTGTTTGGGGTTGCTGATGCACAGAGTATGAAGCAGGCTTGATGCAGACAGCCCGCTCTCCAGGACATCGTACAGCACGTAGGGAGTGGGGAAGAAGTCTACGGTAAATTGCGTATCACATCCATACAAATAGTGCAGGTCTGCAGATGGACGGCCGCCACCTCTGCTGCTGCTGGATGGAAGTGAAGCCGTGGAGCCAAACCTCGATTTAAAGGCAGCAGCGCAAGGGTAAGAAAAGATATATGATGGGAAATTTCCACAGCTTCTCTGGCAGACAAGGAAAGGAGATTTCAGTCATTTAATTTTCAATACCTGGACCAATAAATCCTTACTTTACCCACAGGACACACCATTGAGTCTAATGGGAATGAAATTAATTCATAGGTGTGAACTCGTGGATTTATGGTCTTAAGTTCCAGAATTACATCCTTTACTAAACACTGAATTCACCCACCGAGGCACGCCGCTGGAGTTCAGTGATGCAGTAAGTTGGCCATTAAAAACATTTTTTACAGACAAAATAGTCTGTGTTTCTTAACTTGATGCCAAGTCTCAGTCTGCCACCTCTGCATTACACCCTCAATTTACTGCACCTGCTTATCCGTGTCTGCGTTATGTACACACACATTGTCACCTACCTGACAGGGTACGGGGATGTGCAAACCGGGGCTGAGCATCCACTTCGCCATCAAGTGATTTCCAGGTCTGAGTGGGAAACTCATGTATGGGGCAAACACGGCTCTGCTTCACCTGCTCTCTCAAGGCTTTGTCATCAGCACTTGGCTGTCACCAGGCACTTACGTCCTTCCTTTCAATCTTGGCGTGATTGAAACAATATGGAATGCATAGCTATGTAGTTAGAGAGACCCCGGGTTCTATGCCAAAATATAATTGCATAAAATAAGAAGCTTAGCCACATTTTTCCTGTCTTAAATTAAAACTTGGAATAAAATAAAAGAGAAATTCAGCTGGCAACTTATTCTAGCCATCCTTCTAAAAGGAGAAACACAGAAATCATCAATCTAGTTATGATGAGAGCAGGGAGATTGAAAAAAAAAATTAAAAATCCCACTGTTGCAGATTTTCTTCTTGAGCAAATATATAAATAGTTTTTATTGATTCTTTTTAAAATAACGTGTATCAAAACACTCTAGATTTAAATGGCTGCTGCGCTCTGAACAGGGAACAGGTTGGTAGTTCCTGCTGCGCTGCATTTTCTTGCTTTGGTTGTTGTCCCTTGCAGGAACCACCCCAGCCCCTCGCAAAGGTGCTGCGGGAGCTCCCCACGGCCCCGGCGGAGGGTCCCGGGGCAACCGAGCGTGTGTGGCGGCGCTTGCGGAAAAGGGGATGCAAATGTCCTCCTTGGCTGCAGCGCGGGACTCTGCCGAGCGTCCCCTCCTCTCTGCCAGGGAACAGCCTGCCTCTGTCCTGCACAGCTTTCGGTACGGAAGATGTCGTTGTCCCTCTGTTGGGGGGGTGAGCTTACCTTTGCTGAAGAATCCTGTTATTCAGCCAGTGTTTGGGAGAGGAAAGGAGCCTCGCTCCTATGGAGAGGGGGACAAGTCCCAACCCCGGCCGTGTGGGACACTACACCCAGCTGCTGCATCAGGTACCGCGCTCCCTCCTGCTCCCCAGGGGCAGCGAAAGTGCCATTTCCACCGGGTCTGTGAGACCAGGCAAGTTCTGGGGCTCAGCCAGCCGGTCCCCCCGTTATGGTGAGGCATCGCCTCCCAGAGCCATGGCACAAGGTGGCCCGGAGCCAAGGCTGCCAACGGGGAGAGCTCCCAGCCCAAACCAACACCCTCCAGCCCTCTCTGCATACTGGGGGGACAGACCGAGGTTTAGGACCTAAACTTGAGGCCACAGCTAGAAAACCAGACCAAAATCTGGACCTGAACACTCCTGAATGAGAGCAATTTCCAAATCTAACACAAGTTTTACAGATCAGCATAACTTCTCTAGGAAACATATTTCTTCAAAATATTGGCTCCGGCTTACATGAAGACTTTCAAGTAAGGACAATAATCCACGTTTTTCCTGGAAGAGTTGATGTCCACCATAATTTCGATGCCACATCACATGTATCTTCCAGGAATCCAAGTCATGGCGAGTGTGTGGCCTCACATTACACTCAAGAACAACTGGTACTTCAGCATCACCACTTCGCCCGTCTGACGACATGACAACAAAGGGGAGCAAGCTGAGGGCTTTGGCAGAGCAGAGCTGGCTCGCACCTCGCGGGCCATAGACCAGCCTCGTCACGTAGCACTTCTGCGGAGAGGACGGGACGTGGGCCCGTCCGGAGGCTAACGCAAGGCGGGGTGGGGGCTGGCGAAGTTGGAGCCGAGTGGGGTGTCCAGCGGTGGGATGAGCCGCCTTCCAGCTGTGTGCGATGGCAACGGTCTGCAGTTGCTTAAAGCACCAACCGGTGCGACCCATGGGGG
Organism: Rissa tridactyla; assembly: GCF_028500815.1. Lineage (NCBI taxonomy): Eukaryota > Metazoa > Chordata > Aves > Charadriiformes > Laridae > Rissa > Rissa tridactyla. Next base: position 9,772,150 of record NC_071471.1, read on the forward strand.
ACCTACTGGACCGAAGCCCTGATGTAAAGGGAGTTGGAGGGGATGACCTCCCGAGGTCCCTCCCAGCATAAATTATTCTGTGATCTATAGCGGGGCAAGAGGATTGCCAAAAATGTATCAGCAGCTACCATCGCTTCTCCTAAAACAAATTGCAAAGCGCTGCTGCAGCTCTGCGTAGTCCCTGGAGCTGTGCTACGCTGTATGGGTACAGCTGCGTGTGTTTTTCCTCCGGTGATGACTGCTAAGAGAAGAGCAAACAAAGAATAGCCCTCTCTGTAAGCAGCGTGGCCAGCGATGAGCTGCTGTGGAAAACTTCCTCATGGGGAAAATCTCTTCCCCTGTTCTCTCATGACCATCTTTCTTCCTGTGCTTGTTTTGTTTATCATAGAGTCACAGAATGGTTAGAGTTGGAAGGGACCTTAAAGACCATCTGGTTCCAACCCCCCTGCCCTGGGCAGGGACACCTCCCACCAGACCAGGTTGCTCCAAGCCCCATCCAGCCTGGCCTTGAACACCTCCAGGGATGGGGCAGCCACAGCTTCTCTGGGCAACCTGGGCCAGGGGCTCACCACCCTCACAGTCAGGAATTTCTTCCTAATATCTCATCTAAATCTCCCCTCTTCCAGTTTAAAACCATTCCCCCTCGTCCTATCACTCCCCTCCCTGATCCAGAGTCCCTCCCCACCTCTCCTGTAGCCCCTTTAGGGACTGGAAAGGGCTCCAAGGTCTCCCCGGAGCCTTCTCTTCTCCAGGCTGAACACCCCCAGCGCTCTCAGCCTGTCCTCACAGCAGAGGGGCTCCAGCCTCTGATCATCTTTGTGGCCTCCTCTGGACCCACTCCAACAGGTCCATGTCCTGCATGGCTGTTTGCATCTCTGTAAGCCTGAGATGAGTTTCTCCTGTGCAGACCCATGCCCCTGCGAGGACTCCGGTCATTGAGAGATCCATTCGATTGCGAGGATTGATCCGAGCCCTGCCTGGGTCGGAGCAGGGACCCACAAGTGTCTGTTTGCCGGCCGCGCACCTGAGATGTGCAAAGTGCGGGATCCCTTCTGCTGCTGGCTCCCTTCTTCTTCGCCTCCTCTCATCTCCAGAATATAGATGTTATAGATTCCTTACCTTCTGATTTCCCACTTGTGTCTCACGTGGTCGGACTGCCTGTGGCTGTAGGGAGAGGCGCAGGGAGGACTGGTTTCTCCATCCAGCCCCGGACAGGGGGAGCGGGCGGCACAGCAGGTAAAGCAAGAGCAGCTGATGCTGGCGCTTACGGCCACTGCCCAGCCTGGGTTGCATCACGAGTCACACCACCGGTTCCAACAGCTTCAGAACATGAAGAATGAGGTTGTTCCATGGTAAAAGGTTTGTAGGATAAATATGAAGATTAATGATATTTAGCCAGGCAAGTGGTACGTAATCATTGGTTTCTCTAACAAATTTAACTACTTCATCTCCTTCTCCCTTGCTCACAAGCAAATCATTCTTTGTTTCAAATATATTTGTTTTATTATTCCCTCAAAAATTATTGTATTCTTTCTTGTCAAGTTTTTGCAAATGGCTGTTTCTGATCACTTGACACCTACGCCGTGCCGGTCAGTTTTTACTGCCCAAGCGTCTATTCCTGTGCCCGGAGGGCAGGATCGTACCTTCTGGAGTCGGATGACAAACAGCAGCGCTCTCCCACAAACCTCCTTATTAGATTGTTGTTTCCTCCCCAGTGCTAAACTGCCCGTGCTTGAAAATTCAAATTAAAATTTTGGACATTTTTGCTGTGTTTACTAAGTCTCAAATGGATCACATTCGCAAAACCAACTGAGCAACGATTTCCAAGGAAGCGCTGCGGGAGTGTGGCGGTGAGGCTGGCTGGGCCGTAAGCTCTCCCAGCCCTGTGCGCTTCCACGGGGCCATTAGTAGCTCCTCTTGACGGTATTTCCTAGAAACATGAACCATAGGTTGTACACTGAAACTGCCTTCCCAGGGCTTGTTTATGAGAGCTGAGCCCAGTTCTGGGAAGTTTTCCAAGGAAATTTTACCCTACAATTCCCTCCCGCCTCCCCGAACAAAGCATTCCCCAGCGTGTTTGACAGGAACAGAATAAAACAGGCGATGAATGCTTAGGTATTGCATACAAGCATCACATGCAGCGTGGGTATAAATGGAATAAGCTGGACATCATTTTTCCAGCTTTTCCGATTCCAAGCTCAGCAGCCCACGGGAATAACCTTGCCTGCTTCTTGTTGACAAGTCGTCTAATTCATCTCGATGCTGGTGACTAATACTCCTCGGGTAAAATCCTTGGCCCCACCGAGGTCAAACGCGAAGCTCCTATTAACTCCAATAGGGCCAGGACTTTACTCGGATCATTGCCGGCTGTGGTGGTACCTTTACAGCTTCCTGCAGCCACTGGGCTCGTCCAGCTGCAGAAACACAGACCCTTCCCTCCCCACCCCCATGGACAAACCTCAGCCACCAGGTTTGTGAGCGAGGAGCATCTTGGTGAGAAAAGCTGCTTCTCTCCTTCCTACCGGCACCAAGCATCACCCACGGCTTCAGCAATGTGCAGCCACCCCGTGGGATGCGGTCACCCCGCGACATCGCTTCTCATGCTGCGGGGCAGTGATGGTGCTCCCGACGGCTCTTCCTGCTGAAATGGCAAGGGGAAGCAGGAAATAAACAAATCTTAGGGGTTTCGTTTGGTTTCTTTTCAGAGAAACACGTCTGCACCAGTTAGGAAGTATTTGTATTGCACCTGTGAAGGAACTGGACATTGATTAATTAGATGTCAAATTACAGCAACGTTGAGTTGGCTCAATTATACCATAAATCTCACTGTTGTCTAATTAGGTGAAGAAAGAAGAAAAATCAGACTTGATTCATTTGACTGCTTCACTGAAATGACCTGGCGCTTTCTAAATTTTCCGTGTGGGGGTTGGTGGTGTCAGGACCTGGATGTCCCCGGCCAGCCCCACCTGGGACCCCCACCCGGGACCCCCACCCCTGCCCCTGACCTGTACCCCAGCCCGGGCCGGGGCCTCCGTCCTGCCCCAGCGATGCTGTAGGAGCCCATCCCGGCACCGCCGGGGGATGCCCTGGCCCCAGGGAACCCTGACAGGTTTCACACAACCTCAGGAGACCAAAAGATTTTGATTTATTTGCTTCTATAAATGCGGATACTCGAATATAACTGCCCTGCCCGTCTTCTGTGGATATAAGGCATTTGAAAGGTAATCCTGGCATTTAATTTACTGCAACTTTTAGTACACGCTGAAATCACTTGGCTTTTTTGGGACAGAAGTACCGATTTAACAGACGTTTAAGCAATAGCTGTTGTCTAAGAGCCAAGTTTTGTCCACTGATCTCTGCCCTCCACTCCTGCCCTTCACTTCTTCTGGCTCCTCCTCAACAGGGAAATCAACCTGGACATGTGATTTCTGTCTGTCTTGCGGATAAAAGCACGGGGGAACTGGAATCTGAGGGGTCCTTACAAACCAGGCAATGCTTTTGCTGGCAGTCACCTCAGAGAAGATTGCTCTTTGAGGTCGGTGGCGTCGCAGCCCACCGTGTCCCCCGCCAGGTACTGCTGAGCGCCTGCCTCTTCCCTCATTCAGCTGTGCAGTGCATGGTTAAACATCATCAAAATAACGTAATCACAGAAGGGGCAGCAACGCCCCCAGGTTAGGAGCAAAAAGTCCTGTTTTCTATTTACTGGCAGTTATTCATGGAAAATATGTGTGTCTGTAACAGGGTCCTTTGTTTTTACTCATTTTTTGTAAAAGATAACTTTGTGTTACCACATAACACTCTTGTCAATGGCTACAGATCTGCATTCAGTGGGATGACTGTTTATTTAAGAGTAAACAACAGTAGAAGGCCATGTGTCACAAGGTGCAAAACAGATCTGCAACCAGAGGTCCCTGCCTGGTTGTGGTTTGGGGCTTCCAACCCAAGGGAAAACATTCGTGGCCAGTGGTGGTGTTTTTCCTTTGAAGAACGCAAGTGTGAAGGTCCTTTGCTTCAGCGCAGGTGGTGTTTAGGCAACAGCAGAGCATGTTTTTCCAGCTGTCCACGGCTGCGCCTCAGTTCTGACATGGAGAAGCCACTGCCGGGTTTCGGATGGCCCAGCACCACGCCGAGGGCGGCGCTGAATCCTGGCCACGCACTCGCACAGCTGCCGGGCTCCACTCAGTTTCCCCTCTACGTGGTCTCGATTCTGCTCTCTTAGTTAGACCTTAGTGATGTCTCATCCCTGTTGCTGAAACATTCTCAGGTCAGCGTTGGGTTGAATGTGTTAAGAGTCCTCCCGGTTTATTTTCCCCGACTCGTTAAGTTTCATTAAGACCCGCCGTGCTCTCGGAACGTCGGTGCCACTGCCACGGGTGGCGCTGTGTGTGTGCCCCGCTCTCATGCTGCGCCCCAGCAGCCCACCACAGCCACTCTTCTCTTTTGAAGGGAAGAAGTGAATCTGAAATAGATCAGGAATTCAGAAGGAAACAAAAAAACAGGGTCCCTTTCATTCCGGCCATGCTTTAGCTAGCCTGTCGTTGGCCGCTGGTTCGATGAAGTCCCTCTGCATCCCACTGCCCAGCCAGCGAGGGATCAGGACCAACATCACCGTCAGAGAAATGGGGGAAGCACATTTTCCACCGACACCTACAAGGTACGTCTTTAAAATGTCGATGACAACCCAAACTCCAAAGAATCAAAGGCGCTTGCTAAACGCATGCCATGTGTGTACGGGACTGTGACTGCGACACTGGCTCCCCGCCGGAGGTCGTGCAGTATCGGGTTCACTGTGTTTTTGTCATATGCCTTGCAGATCTGGATCCAGCACGATATGTCTCCAGGATAATTGGGCCCAGCCAGTTTGAGATTTCCATCAGCAGGACAAACAGGACTTCAGAGGAGCTCCACGGTACTCCTGCTCCACGGCTGGGGGGACCAGAGACTAATCCTGGTGGCACTGCACCAGGCAGATGCCATATGTTAATAAAAGAGGTAAATTACCTGTCTAAAATACCCCAAGACCTCTGACAAACCTAAATTCTATCCCCAGTGAGGATTGCTACGTGGGAGCGGCAAGAAGGGGCCACAGGAGCCGCCTTCATTTCATTGCGTCGGCCAAAGTCACTCGGATGCTACCAGCATCGGTGGGCGGCAGAATTGCTGAGAGCCCAGTGCAGGGCACCTGCAACTACCTTCAGCATGTCTTATAATTTATGGGGACAAATTACATGACACTCTTCACTTTGCCAAATGTACTACCAGCCACTTGCCGTTGCTTCTGCTTCCTGACAGAATGGCTGATGCTGCCGGACAGGGAAATAAAAAAAAAAAAGATAGTACATGTTGGACAGCGAGAAACATTTGTCCTGTGCAAAGTTATTCCAGCCAGAATTCATCACTAGCTTGGTAAATACCTTGCAGCCCTCCAGATACTTGTGCGGATAAACAAAAAGCAGCAAATTGAATAGAAGATGAGTATTCAAAACTCTTTTTTCAAACCGTTTCAGCTCTGTTGAGTGCTTCACATCTGGCTGTATCCCGGTCCATTTAATCACCAAGGGGAAGGCATGTGAAAAGCAGTCGCCCTCTTCAAAAAGCGTATTTCTGCTTTTGGGCTTCCCTCTCTGCTATCTATTAGCTCCCCGTACTCGCAGCAGCTCACTTTCTCACTCGCGGCCTCCTGCTGCTCCGATTGTCTTTGACAAGGGCAATGCAATGGGGGTGGGGAAGGATGATGGAAAACATGACGGTTTTATCAGCAGCCTGTTGTACATACTATTATGAGATGAGAAATAAAACCCATGTGTAAAATACCAGTATTGGTACTAAACTCCAAAGCCCATAAGCCTGTTAACCATAGGGAAGGCTGTGACGGGGTGGATCAATGGTCTCAGACAAAAGCCAGCTGCCCGGCATCTTGCCTCTGACAGCAACCAGTAGCAGATGCTTAAGGAGAACGTAGGAGACAAATATCGAGTGACCCCCTCTCGGCACCATCCTCTTTGCTATCACCAGTAGATGGTTTAAGGACCTCTAAATGCCACATGCTTCTTCCTGGTCACCCCATGTAATAACGGGGTTTTGCCCGATCCTTTTTAAAGCCATCCATACTCTTGGCCTCCACAACATCCCATGGCTGCGAGTCCCACTCTTTAATTATGTGTTGCTTGATCGTTTCAACGTCCCCATCTGTAAATCTTCTAATGGCAGCCTGAAGGCACCAGAGAGCACCTAAGTAGTTCAGTTGCCCAGCACTGAGGTTTCCTGCCTCCTTTTCCTTCCACGCGAGCCCGGCGAGCACTGTGAGAGCTTTTTGAGCAGTCACAGCAAGCATGGCAGGCAAACGGGAGCTGGTACCTGAGCTCCTAGGCTCACAGCAAGAAGAGTCAAAGGGGAGATGACGCAAGATCATTAGGCTTATCTGAAATCTAAGCATCTAAGCACTTAAATGCAACAGGATCTTCAGGATTTTTCTATTGTTTATTTCTTCTGACCCTCCCAGACAGAAGGAGCAGCACAGCCTCATACCATCCAGTGTAACAGCAAACTAGACCACAAAACCCATTGAAATATGAGCAAAATAGGTCTTTTTTTTCCCCCCAAAGCAGCTAATGGGCCTTCTAAACTTTCACAGCTCCTGAAGAATTCACCATGTACCTCAGTTAAAATATTGTCAGCTGCCAGTTCTGTAAACCTGGCCTTACCCAAAGAGCCTCCACCAGATGGACGGCTGTGAGCAGCGTTTGAGGGCTTTCTGTATTCTATGTTTTGCCTCTTCCTTTCAATCTTCCTTTCTTTAAATCTATGGCTCTAATATCAGTATAGGAAGACCTTTCTTTCCACTTCTGCATCTCTATCAGTCACTTTCTCCAGTCCACTCCTCTCTTCATTTTTCTTTGAAAAAGTTCTTTCCATCTAAAAGATAGGATTGTGATTGATGGAGGCAATGGGAAAGTGAGAACCTGAAGATCTGGGATTAAAGTGCAACGTAGCGGTCACCTATTTGTTTCAGGAAAGATGAGGCTTGCCAGAGCAAAGCTGTTGGCAAAGACGCCTATTTATATGCAGACGTTGTCTGTTTTTTTGGAAGGGAGGACATTTTAGGACAGATGTCAAATAAGGCGCTGCAATGTAGCTTTTCAGAAGGTACCACCAAGCAGGTAGATGACTTGCAAGGGCACAAGCAATAGGTGAAGATCACACTTGTCTGCAGCGTGGCATCTTTGTCAGAAGGTCTCACACGTCGATGGCACTTTGTGTGATCCACCAGCCGGGGAGGAGTTCACGCTACAACAGCGGTTTGAATTCCCCAGCTCCTTTCTACCAACTTTACAGTGTCCCCATGGTAAAGGTTCTCTGCTTCTAGGACGTGCCTTATCTCAGCTGTCCCCCAGGACGGCACTGTGACAGGTACGAAGCAGTAGGAGGCAAGCGAGATAAAAGAGAGAGAAAAGAGGGAAGGAAGAAGTTTCATGGACCTTCATGTAATTCTGAATAAGAGAATGATAAGCAAAGCCTCAGCGGGATGTGACTAGATGGAGTGTGTCTCTGTGTACATCATAAATCATCGAGGAGGCACAGGCACCACTAAGTTATTTACTGCCCACCCAAGGTGCTGGTGTAACAAGGTGCCTCCTGCAGAGAGTGTCAACAAACGTTATGGATTCACGGTGTTTCCCACCAGGCACAGTAATTTTAGGAAATGTCTAGATATATGCATATTTTTTCAATAACTACATTTTGGGTTAAAAAATACAGCTTGAAGTGAAGTCCAAAAATGCCAGAAATGCCTTTTGTCCACCAGTGGATTTCAGCAGCTTGTTAAATGTTCACAGATTGTTTGGACAGGCTAAAATCTGACAGGCCCCGGGATGGCCCATCGGAGACATCCTTCATCCATTTGGCCTGATGCGTGAGCTCACGCAGCACGCTCTCCCTTGATCATAGCTCCATCCCAAAATGCAACTTGGGAAAAAGAGCATTGCAAAGCGGTCAGCTGGATTTTACCAAAACTGTCCGGAAAGTTCCCATTAATGATTAAGCAAAGCAGGTTTTCTCACCTCCTCGGGAGCAACTGAACTTGAGGTGGGGATGTAGAGGTGAGTGCCTGAGCTTACAGAGCTAATAGAGAACCAGCTGCTGGGGTTTAGGTAATAACCTGCAGGTTGCAGAGAGCCATAAAATGTGTGGCTGTGGCAGATGGGGGCATTGAGTTAGTGGGTGCTGGTGCAGGCATGATGTGGGCGATGTGCTGGAGGGTGAAACTTCATGAAGGCTCACAGTCCGGAAAAAGTCCACCCAAAAGTACAAAGTTATGAGCTGTGGTTCACGAAGCTCCTGAATTTGCTGGAAGCTGTGTGATCACCTGAAGAAAGCCGCTGTGCATCCTGCTTTGGTCTTGGGCTCTTCAGAAAGAGCCTCTCCGCTGCTGGGAGCAGGATGCTGAGCCGCCGGGATGCTTGGCCTGATCCGGTACAGCTGTTCTGGAGTTAGAGGTGACACCCCAGCTGACCCCACCTCCTTGCAGGGATGCCTTTGCAGATGCTCTAAGCCATGGTAGGTGTTGCTCTGGCTGCACAAGGGAAGCAGGAGAGTGTGCGGCAGCTGGTTTTTAGCCACACTACGCATTGAGCTTTGAACACGCGGTGGGTTATTTCAAAGCAGCAGAGACATTTAGGGGAGGCCACGTTCCGCTCCAGGGGCGCGAGAGGGAAGGAGCAAATATCTGGGGGAGCACAGCCTGCAGAATACATCTCATCTGAAATCACGTATTGGTTATCTTGATGTGGTGTGGACATGTGGTGTGGACTGTCCGGATAAGTGGTTGAGATTCTGATGCTTTTGGCTGATTCAATTATTTAGGTCTTCCATTAAACTCCAGTGCAGTGAAAACTATAATTACTGTAAACTGAATTTTCTTTTGATAATGATGTATGCAAATAGGCTTAAAAGGGCACAGCTGAGTTACGCTGGTCACTTCTATGGGTTACACTGCAACGCCAAAGGAGACGTCTGGCACTTTTCAAGAGAGTGGAGAGTCAGCATGAGCCTTGTTCTGTTGCAAAATAAAGTCAAAATGTCTTTCTTCCAACTCTGATGGTAATACCTGCAGGTGCAAAAGGACCACAAAATCAAAATGAACGCACTTTGAATCTGACATAATCCATTATCAGTACAGTCCTATTTGCAACTAATGCAGGATAACTGTGGAATTTCCCTTCTAAAGATCCCTGAGCTTCCCACCCTCTCCACGTAGCTGGCTCAGCACCTTCTGCCGCCTCCCCTGCTTAGGTGGGGGATTAGGACTGCGGGATCCACTTGTACCTTCTGTATGAACCTCTACCAAAGCTATGGGAGACAAGCATAAGATGATGGGTGTTATTTTGACTTTTTTTCAGTTCAATTCACTTCAAAAATCTAGTTTTACCTAAGGTCAAACACAAATGTTCCTAAATTTTGGTTGGTTTTGTAGTAAAGTGCTGCCTCCTGCTGGGTAAAAGGCCCTATAATGAAGCCTTTCTTCAGTAATTTACTGTGAAGAATGTCTTTTATCTGAAGTCTAGGAAAGGGTTTTGCAGAGATTGCTCCGTTGGCAAGGGAATAGCATATCCATTTTGCAAACTCTCTAGCACAGAAGGAACAGAACTGCCTGTGGACTCAGGGGCCGCACAAGAAATAGCGTGATATTCGAAGGCAGCGTGTCTATACGGCGGGATGCTGTCAGTGGGACACCTGCACAGGGGCAGAGAGCCAGGCTGCTGCGTTTCTGCCTGACCCTCGTTGTAACAGGCATGGTTCAAGCCAAACCTTTCTGCTCGTGCCCAGTTTGGTGCATGCGGAAAGATGAATTCCTTAGGGAAGGAACGGGGAGTACTTGTTTCTCCTGCTGGAGCTCTCTATATCAAGCTGCTTCTGAGGTGGCCACTGAAGACCATACAAGACGTGTTTAGGAGCAAATATAGGGTTCTCCCTGCTCCCCCACCCTTCTCTAGCCTTTCTGACCCGGTGGTCCCATATATCTCTGCCCATGTCTGCATTACCAAGCACGTAATGCTCATAATGGGGAGCAGGTGCTGAGGACTGGTGTTCTCAGTACACCTGCTGAAGGGGGTTCTCTGGACCTACTCTAGGGTAGTCCAGTGGGCTGGAAGCCCCCAACATGAGTGGGTTCCTGGAGCACTGCCTCTGGTGCAGCTCCATCTGCGAGGAGCGAAGGTGAAAACGGAGCCTGTCCCGAGCACCTTCTCTAGCGGTGGATGCCGGAGGGGTACCCAAACCTTCTCAGGAGCAGATGAGACCTCTCTTCTTGGCTGGAGATGAGACCCTGCTCACTATGGGGAAAGAGGGGACGTGCAGGGCTGTCGGTGGGGCGGGGGGGTCAGGGCTGCGAGATGCAGCTGTGAATGAGTTCCAAAGAGGAAGGGGGGCCTAGGACTTGCCTGTGTGCCACGGGCTTCTTGCTGGGGGTGCCCGATCGTCCCCGTCCCCTGCTCTGCACAGGATGCTCTGGGGGCCGGCGCTGGGCTGCAGCCCCTTGGGGTGAGCCCGTCTCCCCGACCAGCCCCGAGGCCTCTCCGGGCTCTCTCGCACAGCGATCCCTGCGATGCACGCAGGATTCTTGCTGCTGCGTGAAAACATGCCTACATTTTAAAAAGAAGTTTTTAAAAAGGAGGGAGGGATGAAGGCGTTTTACTTGCCTGTATCTGATACCCAAGCATCAAATTACATATACTTGCCAAAACCTGGTTTTTATTAATTTAGGGAAATACTAGCAAATGATATTGTCAGTCTTTTCAGAAACTAGATAAAGCTTAGAGCGTCTTTAAGGATCTCCTAGTTCAGACTGTGATCTGCTCTAAAAATAAGTGACAGAATTATTCAGTTATGTTGACTAAAAGGAGAATTATATTAAACAAAAGCCTTACTCTAACATACGGTACTATACAGTATGGGGGAACTTTGCTTATAATGGTAGAAATGCTGATTTCTGATGTCAACTGTTGAACAAGATGTGCCTACACTCACAAATGACCTGCTAACATGAATTTTCAAGCCTTCCCTTGTTCCTAATTAACTGGTACTGAAAATATTCTGTATACTCTGTCTACACTCACACGCCAGGTTTCTCTCAGCGCTATGGGGACAGAGCTCATTGATGACAGCTATAACTAATTATTTCAGACTACCAGTTTCTTTTATTTGAAAATGACTTTTAGTCCATTGGTGGCAATATCTGTGTGTGTTTAACATTGCTGTTGGTTCTATCAGTAAGGAAAATCTCGCCCACACATTAGCAGTTTAATTTCCTCTCCATTTGCTAGCAAGGTGCTTGGTATCTCAGCATCCCTCCTCTGCGAGTGAGTGGGGATGATACAAAAATCACCTCCTTAACGCTTTTCTGCAAAATCGCATCAACCCACTAGATGGCAAACAACCACCTACAAAACCCCATAGATACAGTTGTCATATATAAACAAAGCCACATCAAATTCACTACTGGCAAAGAGCTAAAGGAATTAAATTTCTGCTTATAGTTAACCTCGCAGAGTATAGCGAAGCTTGTCCAATAACGGCTAGCAAGATACATTATTAAAACCTCTTTCACATTCTTGGATCGTGAGCTACGACATGAGCTTTCGCGTAGCTCCGACGTGAGCGCCAATGAACAGGGGCAATATTTAGCATCACCTCCACCTGCCAGGACTCCTAAAGGTGTCTTTCCAATAAGTTTCCACTTTACCAGTGAGTTACTTTCGGCAACGTGATATATAAACTCTAAGAGGCTGTGCTATTTTTCTAAGCTGCCCCACTACGCCCACAAGGACAGAATTTCACGCTTTACTGCAACCAGTGGGAAATTTGCCACTGACTTGGATCTCAGCAGAGATTTCACTTAAATGCTGTAGGAGAAATAATGTCCCTGACAGAGGAGCAGAGGTGAAGAGGCAAGGACCCGATGGACCTGATCTTTCTGCTTTGAATTGTTCTCTGGAGAGGAAAAAACAGAATAAAAGGCCTCTTGAGGTTAATAAGACCCTTGAAAAAGCTCTAAAGGCAGAAAAAGCTTGCAAAACCATGAAGAAATGCTTGAACAGCTCGCAGGCCATTACAGCGATTCCTACAGTGAAAGAAGGCGGCCAGCTGACGTGTTCAACTCGCCCCCAGCACTGCCGCCTCTCTGCTCCATGCCCTCCTCTGTGGCCATAATGACGATTTGTTCAATATTAAAAGCAGCTTTTTATATTATATACATCAAAGGGCACCTCTTCAAGCTAACGGAGCTGTGGAATTCTTGCTGTAAAAAAAAAACAAAAAACCCAAAAAACCCACAAACAAACAAACAAAACAAAATAAAACAAAACAAGCCCAGCTGGAGAGGGTGCACAGCCCTTTGGGTGACCCTCGCGCCCCTTTCAGAGAGGTTTTGAACAGCCCAAGAGCCCTTTCTGGTAACTGCTGCGTGCACCCGAGGCACGGCGTGCGGATAGTACTATCACGACCCGGCCTTACGCTCATTCTGCGCTGATCCACAGTTCAGCAAACACAAATACGCAAATGGATGAAGCGGTGAAAGATTTGCTTGCTATTTACATGAGATGAAGCACTTCTGTACTGCCTGTATCTTTGTCTGTAGGAAACACCTGGTGAAATTGCTGGCTGGCTGCAGCTCGATGTTTTCTAGCCTGTGCAGCTGCTCCTGCAGTCTATCAGATAATGTTTTGGGAGACGGTCACCCCCCCCAGCACCGTCACCCACAGCAGGATGTGGTCCTGCGGCCTCGGCACGCTCGCTGCCGTAGCACGGAGCCTCTCTCGGGCTCGCAAACATGCTCCACAACCTCACCGTGCCCCGAGGAGCCCGTCCGGGCTGATGGCAATGCTGCAGTCGGGCTGGGAAAGTCACCTGGGCTTCCTGCTGCGGAGCAAGGTGGCTGTCAGACCGAAGCGTCTCGCTGCAGCTGGACCAGGGCTGCGAATGCAACCTGGATGGGCAGAAAACAAGACAAGGCTCCTGATGCTCTGAGCCTACACAGCACGCCTCCGTTAGGCAGTTCCTGGGTAAAACCATTCAATCTTAACCAGTTTTTGCTAGGAAATGCTCGCTTGGGCTCAGTCTGAGAGTCACACTGCTGCTTGCGTGGTCCCGGATGAGGAGAGCACGTGTGATGCTGGGGTTTGCAGGCTACGAGTGTCACTGCCTGTAACGATAAAACCAGACATTGCACTTGCAGCAGCACTGGGTGGCTCGTACGCACGCCTTGGCTTCCCAGGGCTGTGTGTGCATCGCTCTGCTCCGCCGCAGCAGGGTCAGCCCTCGCCAGACAAGCCTCCCCTTTCCTTTTCCGTCCTGTAAAGCTGCAGACTCATGATGCAACCCCTAAAAATAATTCAGGCCTCCCCCCATCGTGACAAATATCCTCCTGCACGAACCAGAGCGAAATCCATCTCTGATGTGTGCCTTTCAGGTTACAGCCTGTTCTTTTCCATCCCATCGGTGCTGGCTTCTGTTCACGCTCTGTGCCGGTGGCTCTGCTGTGACTTATTCCCAGTTAACACCGTGACCCTGCGCCTCCGTGCTCCACCGCCCGCAGCTACTGGCCCGCTCGGCTGCGGAGTGTCTGTGAGAACCACACCTGCACGCGAAGGACAAACCGGAGCACGTTCCCAGTTCAGACCTGTCACCGTCACGACAACGCAGGGTGCAAGAGCCTCTCGCTGAAGCAAGGGGCTCTGCTGTGAGTCTGGGGAACCCGTCCCGTGCTCAACGTCGTACTTTCCCATTTGCTATTTTCCCCGTTTTCTTGCCTCCAGATGGAAATACTGTCAGACCCACGGTAACTTCCCTGGGATGGATCTGAGGCAGATGTTTGTATAGGCATGCCTGCAGAGCATCTCTTTAAAGTGCTGACCACCTGGTGGGGACAACATCGAGCCTAGTCCTGCATTTTCCCCATTCCCAAAGCTCGGTGGCACTGCTGACCCTCCAGGGACAGGCTGCCCCGAGGGACGGGGACAGTAGAGCTCACTGCCCGCTCCTGCAGCATCACCTCTGCCTGGAGCGGTGGCCTGGTAGCTGCCGTGTACCTCAGGGACATGAAATTGCTTGTTTGTGTAATACCCCTCCATGTTTTTGGGGATGAGTCAAACGGTGATGAGTCAAACGGTGTAGCAGAAACTGCCCGCTTCTCAGAGCCACTTGGCAGAAGAGACGTCATCTTACTGTGGTCACACATTTTGGGTAATTAGCTACACTAGCGCAAAGTAATTGTTATACCCTCCCAGATCTGCCTGCCTGCATTTTACACACAACTCCAGCTGCTCCTGACTGCACGAGGTCCATGCCATAGACAAACACAACCTGTGGAAGACCCAAGCCTACTAAGCTTCTCGCATCCAGCCTCCCGAGATGCTGAAGCACAGGGGTCTAGCCTTAATGGTAGTTATCTTCACGTTTTGGCCAATGGGGCATTTAGAGACACAGACGGGCATGTGTTAAGGCACCACTGTCCAGTCTATCCCCCTGCCAGGGTTTGGCACTCCCGGAGTTGAAGCAGCTGTACCAGCAGTGCATCGCCTCTCACACCTCGAGGTGCTGCTGAACCGGTGAGGGTTCATCTGCCTCCTGCTTATGGGAACAGCGACCTTGACCCGGAGGAGGAAGGTCTGGGCTGTCCCTGCCATGACAGTATTGCTGGCACCAGCCCTGCCCCTTCTCAGAAGCTGCCGACGACAGTCCAAAGGCCAGTGCGTTAACCTCAAGTGTCGGTTGTAGCTGGACACATTTATCATTTTCTATTTCTCAAACACGTTTATTTAAGACACATAACCTGTGTGCAGATGAAATGGGCTCTCACCGATCTTCTGCATCTGAATATGACTTCTGCTGCCATATCATTGTCTGGCCATGATAAGGTCTGATAAATCAAATTCCACGTGTTTTTTCTTGAATGCCGATGTCTCTCGAGGAGGCTTGAATTTTAAACGTGCTGGAAAACAGGTCTGAACTAAAATTACTTTAAACATGTTGTTCAATTTGCAAATGCATCAAACTACTGTTTGCAAATAGGTGAGCTGGTAAGTACCAGTCCATAGGAAAAGCTTACCGATTTTGAAGTACAGCGAGCATTCTTTATTTAGACTTATTTTCCAAATGCCTTGTACTTCTTTTGATGGAACGCTAAGCAATTAGCATGTATTGTGATGCGAAACCTCAAGCCCTGAGTCCATAAACTCAAAGAATGAGTAAAGGACACGGGCTTCAACTATCCAGCATCCAAATGCTTCAGAGCCTGCACTGGAGTCTCCTGAAAAATCTATAAAACACTCTTACGGAAACGCAGATTTACTGAGAAAGCAAAAGGCAACAGATACTGGATCTTGAGTACGAGGTTTGAAGAACACAAATATTCCAGTTCAGCAGCATATTTTTACATTCTAGATGACAGCATCCTTGGAAAAAAAAAAGAAAAAAGAAAAAAGGTTTGTTTTCACACAGGAACAATGTTTTAATCTTTTCTTATTAAAGAATTAAAGCCAGCCACCAACTGTAGCTTCAGCGGAGTAAGTGAGAAATGAGTCACGCCAGGAGGAATGCAGAGGAATGGCACTGAAACCAGCTGAGTGAGAGATTTAGGGAGGGGAAGGTAAAGAATCAGTTAACACGAAACAGAGAAACACTTGTATAAAAGGCTGTATTTATAATTACACTTCTGGTTTCACACCAAGTTATTCACGGTAAAAACTACAGGATATAACTCACGCTACTGAATTCCTCTTCTCTTTCAAAACCAGTGAGTAAGAGTTTAAAGAAATCACCCTCTGGGAACGATTTCAAATTATCTTCATTGTTCCTCTGAGCTGTTAATTTAGAGTCCAAAACTGGAGTCTCCATAAATCTTTTATAGAAGTGCCTAACTAATTCCTCTTCAAGTCATAATTTGACAGAGTAAAACACCGTTTCTCCAGCCTGAGTAAATTTCGCTGCCAAGTCTTCTGGTGCCAAACTCGTTTATGTCAATGCAAACTCAGTATTCGCCCCGTACTGGAAGCGTACTTGCAATCAGAAGTCCTATTAGAGCTGATAAAGCATGTTTTTATCACTGACATGGCAGATAATTCTAGATTCTCGGTTAATTTATCAGATTCCGCATGAAGAATTTAAGTGAATCTCCTAAATGATTTGGTATTAAAAAAAAAAAAAAAATCAACTTTCTAAAATCTCCAAAGTGAAAAATTAGTTGAATGCAATGATTGAGTTGCTCTAACAACAGTCTCTGTTCTCTTAGTCTGGTCTACTTGATGTGACAGCAGAAACTTTCAGATACCAGCTCATGTCAAAATACTTTACTGCCTAATTTCCCATCATTTTGTTTTCTTACACACTGACATCTATCCTTGTTTAGGGAAATTAGATTTTTCTGTCATGGCAGCTTCTTATTTTTCCAAACAAATCCTTTCTATTCTGTTAAGGTTATTGCACGTTGCAATTTGCAGTTCTTTGCTAAGAGCCTGTTCTTGTATTATCTTTTGCGAAATATTTGCTGACAAACCTGTAAAATCCTCGGGGGTGGTCTAATTACCCGCTAGGAGAGAGCTGTTAGGATATCCTAAAACTCCCTTCCCACGAGGCTCTCTCGGAAGCTGGCCCTACCTTCTTTTCAGCTCAGCTCTGGAGTCCGTAACTGCAATCGGAAGCCTGGAAGAATGAAGCAGCATTGCCAGGTGGTGTAGAAATGCGCGTATGATTCTGTGATTCTATGAAAAGTACGGACACAGGACAGACACCACAGACTGGGAAGGCGTGATATGCTGCTATATCCCAGTCCCGGGTGCATTCGTCTGCTTGGGAGTCGTTCCCTCCCAAAGGGCCAGCGGTGGGGCTCGTGCTCCGACGGTGCCTCCTGGCAGCCCGGTGTGGGAGCCTCTGCAGCTGCAGGCTGAGGAAGAACAAATATAAAAGGCTGGTGGCAACACAGCACTGACGCCAAATCTACCTGGACACCAACACTGCAAATCCGGTAGGTGATTGTAGGCTGTTATGCGTGTACATACGACACCAAACACACGTATTTTAGTGTCCAGTTTAATGCCAGTAGCCATCTGCGTACAGAGCTTCCATGAACTCTACAGTCCCAGGCCAAAGGGCACAAGAGAATTAGGCTCATTAACGCAATCACATTCATGACTCAACCAGCAATTACTGATTGCCATTGTCTTCCAGCAGTGTACTGTCCTGGCAACAAAGCATGAACTTACCATGCCGTTTCGTTAACAGGTTTACATTGTCTGCTGTGCACATCTGGGCATGCTTCTACAGCCAGGGGGCCACCCAGGTGGGCACAGCCTGCTGTGGACTGTGTTGCAAAATAAAACATTAATGTAACTCCCTGTTTACCAGTTTGGAGACATCAGGTACCAGATCACGAGCTACCGCAGGCTGTTTGCACTCTTTTATTTTTAAACACGCTACAGCAAACCTTTCTGGCATAGCAAAGACTTCCAATTGTGAAACAGCTGAGGGGACAACCCATTGCTCAACTTTATTGAATTAAAAAACATACATACAAAAACATCAAGAACTGGGAAGAATGGTTCAGGCAGGTTGAGCCACCTAAGGAAAGCAAATACACTTCAGGTTTTTAAAACATCAAAGTGTTACCTGCCAAACCGGAGCAAATTAAAACTAATACATGATGGGTGTGTGCATGGAAGGGAAAAAAAAAAAAAGGAGGGCAAATTCCACTGCAACGAGTGACACCTGCTGCTCGCATGACTTGTTTTTCCTTCTTTTCAGCGCTTTTGGCACACATTGCTAACTGCTATGAAAACGGAAAGAGCCATTTGCCTTCTGCAAATACCAAGGAACCTGGTATTTTCACCTTCAGAATAATTTGAGGGTTAGAGAACCGAGCCAACCATGGAAATTTTTTTCCCAGCTCCCCTTTTTATTACTATTTCTTTAACCTTCAGGGCATTCGATGGACTGTAAACTGCTTTTGCATCGCAGAGATGCTTAGTGCTAGCATTATGGGTTCACTGGACTTTTTTTGGCTGTGTTAATGCAACACAGGAGACTGTTGGAGGTTTTTTAAAGGCCAGTGATGTTCCGGGTTGGTGCTGTGATTTTTTTTAATCTATGTAAAAATTGCTTTTAAAATCTCGGTGACTGTTCAGTACACGGCTAAAGGGAGGGAGCTTGCAAAAGGACCAGGAAAATAGGGTGAGCACACCAACCCTTCCAACTAACTAGAATCCCTGCCGAGTCATGAACCTACAAGTACAGCACCTCCCAATTAAATGCTCTATTTCTATAAAAAGCACTATTTCAGTGATAGTTACAGACTGTCTCTCAAACCCCAAATTATAAACGGAAAGGAAGGGTAAAAAGCAAACATTGTGTACTGCGGACTTGGTGATCTTTCTAAAAGACTTTCCCGTAGAACGAGGAAAGTTTGACTGATCCTTGTAACCGTGACACAGAATCAGGTGCTGCACCCAGCTATTCCGCACCCCAGGCGGGTGGCTCAGATGAAGGGCAGCCCGGGCCGCCTGCACCTCAGCCTCCTTCAGCAAGGCCACTCCTGGGGAAGCTTGGCAGACCAGGCTTCTGCACCAATTTTTCTTCTCCCTGACTACAGATCTTGGCTTTGTATCTCTCTACAAATGCTTTTATCTCAGGCTTTCTTAGCACAGCAAACCCTGGCAGCACTGAACTACTCTGACCCTTTGCTCAATTAATTATTATACTGCAACCTGTCCCCATTCCACGGGGGTTAGGCAACCTTGCTCTCTGAGCCCTCTGCTCTGACCAGGTTTGCTCATCCTCGACAACCAATGGAAAAAAATAGTACATCTTTTCTGTGCCCTCCCCACAGAGCTCTCAGCTTGTCACACAAGGTCAAAACTGCACTGATGAGCCCATCTGGCTGACAGGTGTCCTACAGGCATGCACAAAGTTATCACGGGTAGCTAATAGCAAGCACGTCCTCTCTAGCAGATCCTGTGGGCCCTGGACTTTCCTCTTTGATCCATTCCCAGCTGCAGTAGTCATGGTCTCTTTTTTTGGTTTGCAGTCCCATAGCTGTTTGTTGAATTGCTGCTGGATTACGGATCAGCGTGCTGGTTCATGAGAGAGGGGTTACAACACACGACTGCGAATGTGCAGGGCACTGGGCCCTTCTAGGCTAGGAGAGGACGAGCAGAGACCAGCAGACTGTGCCCAGGCAGAGGAACAGAGATGGTCCCTGCTCCAGGCAAGGCCTGACCCAGCCGGCCGGCCCAGCCTTATCTCCTTCTCCAGACAGGGGCCTTATAGCGGCGGCGACAGCGTCGCGCTACCGGCAGGAAGAGGCGCCGGATCTCCTCAGGAACACCCCCCCTTCCCGCCGGGGCGATACCGGCCGGCTTCGCCAGCCCACAGCGCCAGCTCAAACCCGCAGCCGAGGGGAGTGGCTACCGCCAGGGCCCCGGGCGTGCCAGGCAGCGCTGGGCCCGCCAGGGACACCCGAGGACACGACCGGCTGTGGGGACGGCACCCCCCTCCCCGCTCAACATGGCGGCGGGGTGCAGGGGGGCTCTGCCAATCAGGCCGAGCGAGCCAATCAGATCCCGAAGCTGTCCGCCGGGGCGGGCCTTGCCTTTCCGTTCGCGTGCCGCGAGGGGGTTAGTCCGGGCCTGGGCGCGCGGCCGCGGAGGGATATGGCCGGCGGGGCGCGGTGCGGCCGTTCCGAGAAGTGATGCGAGCGGCGGGAATTTCCCGATCGCCGCGTGCCGGGAGGGTCGCGACAGGCCTGGCGACGATCGCGGTGGGGCCTCCGCCGCTGTGGCGGCGTTCGGTTGTGGGAGGCAGCAGCGGGTGTCGCGTCCGCGGTCCTTGCCACCCTGCTCTCCCGGCCTGCACTGAGGTGATGGCGGCCGCCCCACCGGCGACGGGCCGTTGTTCTCCTCAGTGGGGGACGGGTCGGGCACCCTCGGGCTGTGCCTTTCGGCCCGCAGAGGGACCGTCTCCCTCAGGAACAGGGACAGCCAGTGCCCGAGAGGGCGGACAGCCGAGCTGCCCCCGCCACAACAGGGTGCCGGTGGCTTTTCTTCCAAAGAGGAAACGGGGGGTCGGGGAGGGCAGTTGGCCGCCATGAAATCCTGGGGCCGTGTTTATGGACTTTGCAGGATCGTCATTAGACGATCTAGGTTTTGTCAAAATAATCTTTTTTTCAGGCAGCACATAAGATTGTAATGGGAATGTTTATGACAGTAACAAGGTCCTTGCCCACTGAAAGGTGGCCGTTTCCAGCTCTCAAACACTGACTGGAAATAAACGCATCACTTGGGACATGCCTGTCATCAGAAGTCATTGGAGCAACCCTACCGCGTCGCGTGGGGTAACCGAGAAGTGCTGGCTTGTGAAAATAACAAATTTCTAGCAAGTAAAACCCAGAATAGTGAGTGTAGGTAGTGGCTTGTGTACCCCCAGCTTCTGTGCTTGTGGGGGCGGTTACGCCCCGAGCAGCTAAATTGAGGGAAAAGCCTCCAGAATTGGGTCTGTGACCGGTTTCTGCGGGGCCAAGGACCCAAACCCGGGGTACTGTGGGGTGATGCAATGGGCAGGCGGTGGGCAGCTATGGAGTGTGGGAGTCTTTCCCCGACACTTCATGAACATTTATATATGTACAATGTCTTCCCCTGCAGTAGCCGCTTTAACCTTTTTTTTTTTTAATCTTCATTAATAAAACCATTTCCGCTTGGTGGAAGGTGAACTTTTTTGCTTCCAGTGTGGCCACGCACAGCCCACCTCCGGCCAGTACTGCACCACAGCCATACTCTTTTATTTTCTTACTCAGTTTTATAAGGCTTTTTCCCTCGGCGTGACGCATTTCAAGCGCCAGGGGCCCCACCGCTGCTCCGTGGAAAAAAAAAAAAAAAAAAGAGTGAATAACGCCAGCCGCAACCCGCTTCTCCTCCACGCACCGGGGCGGCGTCGCCTGTTCCTCCCCACGGGAGGGCCCACGCGTGTCCCGGTTCCCCTCAGGCGGGGAACAGCTCACCTCAGGCGGACACCCGGCACCGCTCCCGCCTCATGCCCCCCGCGGGGGCCCGCAGCGATGGGGACGGGGTGGGTTCGGCCGCCGTTTGAGGGGAGGGAGGCGGCGCCGGCCGCCGCTCCCCGCCGGGCCGGCGGCCATCGTTGGCGACGGGGCGGGGCGGGGCGGGGCCGGGCCGGCGGACTATTTTTTTTCCCGGCGTGCCGCGCGCAAGGTCCGCTGTGTGCTGCGTCACAGCTCCGGGCCGCGCTAGTCTGTGCGTGGCCGGCTACGGGTGCGGACGATCTCCGCCATCATGGCTTCCTCTGCCACCCACCCGGCCCCCGCCGTCGCCACCACTGTTGCCGCCCCGCCGGCTCCAGCCGCCCCGGGCATCCTCATCGGCGACCGGCTTTACTCGGAGGTGTCGCTCACCATCGACCACTCGCTGATCCCCGAGGAGCGCCTTTCGCCTACTCCCTCCATGCAGGACGGCCTGGACCTGCAGTGCGAGACCGACCTGCGCATCCTGGGCTGCGAGCTCATCCAGGCGGCCGGCATCCTCCTCCGCTTGCCGCAGGTGGGTCCGCGTCCCGGAGCCTTCCCGGGGCGGCCGGGGTCGGAGGGTGTAAGGAGGAGGCCGGGCGGGCGCCGCCATTGTGGTGCGTCGGGAAGGGCGTGTGAGGCGGCCGCGCGGGGGGGGGGGGGGGAGGCGGCGGCGCCAGCTGGTGCCTGACACAAAATGGCGGCGGCTGGGCCCCGTAACTGATTCCTCGCTCCTTGTCCTTCCTCCTTCCCTTTTTCCGTTCATAGGTGGCGATGGCGACGGGGCAGGTGCTGTTTCATCGGTTCTTCTATTCGAAGTCCTTCGTCAAGCACAGCTTCGAGGTAAGGCCTGGCGGGGAAGCGGGTGGGGGGGGACGGGGAGGGGGAGCGCGCCTGACGATATTCTGGGCGACCAGTGAATCTGGCCAGCCACACGCCTAACAGCCTGCTCTCTACGAGCCTTTTGGGCGCGGGATGTTTTTTAGTTGTGTGATTCTAGTCTTACCGGGATTAAAAGTAATTTTCTTATGGAAACGGGGCTTCCTTTCAGATTGTTGCTATGGCCTGCATCAATCTCGCATCCAAAATTGAAGAGGCGCCTCGTCGTATAAGGGATGTGATCAACGTGTTTCATCATTTGCGTCAGTTACGAGCAAAAAGGTAAGATTGGCTTCGTTATGAACATAAGCATCTGCTATCACTAATGTACACTGCAGTTTTCAATTCACAGTATTTTTCCAGGCTAAGTTCAACGACCTAAAATTGAGAAGGGAGTGCTCATTGGCTGCTATGTAGGCAGTACAGTTCAATGCTGACTTCTTCTGCCGTTACTTTTGATGACTTGGTAGACCTTTTCTTATTATTTATATAGCTACAAGTCATGAGTATTTGGTTCTAGTTTTAGGTCTGTGGTTGTAGTTTTAGGTCTGTTGCTAATTGACTTTTGATGTCTCGTGGTTCTTGAAAGGTAGTCTTAGGTATGAGTAGCCAATTAGTGGGTTGCTGTATATTCTCCAGATTTTAAACTATGTTCAGTAGTCTTAATGCTTCTCTTTTGTTAGCACGTAGCCGTCCCAATGTGGTTTTGGTGCCAATAAAGTATCAGTTAACAAAAGATGGAAACTGAACTTTTCACAGTGGCTGGTAGTACTACCTTTTAGAAAAAGCAATTTTAGAAAGCATCTGCAAAAAAGTATGGTTTGGTCTACAGTGTTTGCAGCTTTAATGACACCGCTTCAACAAGGAGTGTGTCTTGGAAGCTGAAGGCATCTTTGATTGCAAAAAGTGAGACTTGTGTTTTTCATGGTACCGTGTGCTTGTGTCGGTGAAGTTGGAGTGCGATCTGTGTGCAGATCTGGATAATTGTCTGCTAAGTTGTAGAGCTGTTCTCAGTTGTGAGTGCCTAATACTGCTTTTTTTTGTGTGTAAAGCGATGTATGTTTCCATGTGTAAAGCAAATTAACTTGATGTATTGGAAGGAACAAGGAGTGGTTGAAAAGAAGGAGCTTTCTAAGTTGCTATTAAACGCAAATTTTTTTTAAATCTGTCATGCAGCAGTATTGTAGTCTGTGAGATTGGAGACATCAGCTGTGATGAAGTAGCTTTACTTTTAGTGGCCGATTGCTTACAGTGTAAGGTAATCCATAGTTACAAAAGGATTTTCTTTTCGGCTAGATGCTTAAATTCGCACTTTCATTGCTCTGCTTTGTATCACCAGGTTACAGCAGGAGTTTAAACTTGAGTGTTGTGAGCAGTAGAAATGCCTTAGGGAAGCCAGCTGTTTCTTGGTGGCTTTATTCTCGTTATGCTTCTGTTGCATCTAAAACTTGCTTTTACTGCCTTGTGCTTGTGTTTTCATAGTTAGCTTTCCATAGGAATGATTCAGTGTTCTACTTGGGAACTTAGCTTTGTTCTCTTCTTTT
This sequence comes from Rissa tridactyla, assembly GCF_028500815.1. Classification (NCBI taxonomy): domain Eukaryota; kingdom Metazoa; phylum Chordata; class Aves; order Charadriiformes; family Laridae; genus Rissa; species Rissa tridactyla. The sequence continues at coordinate 9,795,634 of NC_071471.1, forward strand.
CTTTTAACGTTGTTATCCCTCATGGCCCTGAGAGAGTTTTGTGAAGTTATGCCGAATGTGAATTCGGTGGTATTGTTTCTTATCATAATTATGATAAGGGAGTTCAGTTATTGGAATTATTGAAGCTGGTTCAGCTGTTCTTAATGTTTTGGCCTTGATCCAGGCAGTGAAGGTTAATTAATCACATGCAGTGCTTTTCTTCGCAGTGAGAATATGAATTAGGTGTTTCTTTGTGTTGTGCAAAGGATCAGAGAAACTGAACTTAACCTGTGAACTTAAATCTTTCCAGCTAGCCTGTTCCAAATCAGAATGTCACTTGTGCATGTTACATGGTGTCTAAAATGCATCATGTCAAGAGAAATCATGCACTTCTGCCCATTTTTTTTTCTGGAGAGATGGGTATTGTTGCTCTGAGATTCTGAGTGAATCTGCATGAAATTAATCTTAAAAATGCTGAAGTCTGACATTCAGGCTTGCTTTTTTTTTTTTAACAAGCAGGATGTAAACGTTTTTCTGTACTTTTTACAAGATTACAATTACATAATAATAATCTGTACATGTTATTAACTTCAACTCTTTTTTCCCTTGCAACCGACTATACAGCGACCAGCTACATTTACCAAAGCCTGGGTGATGTGGAGTGGTACATAAAGATGAAGCTGTCGTCATGGCAACAGTGAGTGAAGTATCGAAAATCCCCACGGAGAAGCCAGTGCTCTGAGAATAGGTCACTGGAATCGGGGGACTAACAGGTTGGCCGCTGGTGAACCATTTGGAAGAACTCCTGTATCTTGTTATAAGCTTTTTTCTTTGCTGTCCAGGTTTTTAGAATACTAGCTTAATCTTTTCTTTTTTTTTAATCTGAAGCTAACACTTAGGCCGTAGTTAGTTTCTCACACACAACCCAGAACTGAAACAATCAGTTAGGCTGCTGTACTTTCTTCTGCCTCTAGTCTAGTATTTCTGTTAACTGAAGCTCTTAACCTGCACATGAAGTTTGAGTAGTTTGAGTAGTCTGTCTGTCTTTCTTAAACAGTTTTGGGTTCTTAGTTCCACTTTCTGGTTCTGTATAATTGCAGTTTGAATTCATAGTAAAATATGCCTTCACAAGGATACAGAAGTCTTGAATTTGTAAAGCTATTTATATAAATCATTATGTAAGCAGTCCCTTATGTGTATGTGTTCGCAGAACTGGGAATTGCATTGGAATTGTCTTTTTGTAAGACTATAGTGCCAGGTGGTATTTCTAATACTGAGAAGTAAGAAAAAGCTAAAGTGTTTTGGGCAAGCATATTTTCTTTTGAATCCTTCACAAGCATATGTCATGTAGTACTGCATGTAAAAATGTTTGTGTGCATGGAGAAAAGCTCGTATTATGAAAATACTGCTTTTTAAAAAATTGTCTGCCAAAACATCTGTGTTCTGAGCAAAGTGCAACTATTGTTTAACATGTAGAATGTAGTTTGAAGTTGATTTTATTTATCTTAAATGTGCCTGAAGGCTGCAGAAGGTCCTCATGGGATTGGAACCAAATGTGACTCCTGTCGTGTAATCTCACAAATGTTGGCTTGAGATGCTCAGTGAGCTGTTCTTCACTTCTGTTGCAGCAAACAGGTTCATGCAGTTGTGTTGGAAGTGGCCTGTGTTATAATACACACTATTTAGTATTCTTCTAACTGTTCTATAAATCTATGATGCTTGTATTTACAATGTTGGAGACAAATATAGAACTTGCTTTCTTCTCTCGTATTGCCTGGCATAAGAGAGATCTGCTCTTTGAAATGAGATGCTGATGTTATGCTGTACTTGTCAGAAGTACTTTTTGCATTATGAACAAAACTACATGCAGGGCACTTTTCCTCCAAAGAATTAAATATGCCAAAGACATCAAATTTTAATATTACATCAAATGAAGCTGTAGTTGTGTCGAGAACTTAGGCTTCCTTTTTGTCAGAGGGATTTTAAAAAAGGATATGTGCAATTTGTTTATTGTTACAAACACATTACAGTGTGTGTTAATCTTTTGGGTTGTTATGCAGTCTCTAAATCCCGATGAAGTTTTGCAACTGTGGGGTTGAATGGGCTCAGAATGGGCACTGTGTGCTCTCTGTTCTTAAGTGTAAAGTCTTGCCTGGAGCTCTAGTGCTGGTCTCTAAGAACAGATTCAAAGTAAGAATTTGTAATACTACTTGGCTATATAGGGCTTGAAGCTTATATTTTATATATAAGCTTATAAACTATTTTTCTCTGGCTTGTTACTTGGACCAAAAATGATTACTTCTTGGACTGAAAACTTAAGTGCAGCAGTTGCAGTGGCAATGTTCCTCTTTTTTCTTTTCTCAGTAAGCAAGCTAAGAAGTGTTCCAAAGGGAAACCTCTGAAGTTTCCAACTTCTAAATAATTATGCATACCAACGCTTTGGAGCTTATGGCAAAAATACTAAATTGGTAAACGTAAATACAGTGGGGAACCTGACTTTTGGCAGTAAGAAGGTGCTCTAAAGTCTTCTGCAGATCCTTGTTTTTGCATAAGTGGATAAAAGGCTGCATTTGTCTTTCTATTTCTGGAAATGCTGTCTGGATAAACTGATGGTTTTCATGGCTTCCTTAGATTTGTAGGTTTCTAGAACTTCTGTGTCATAAGTGATTGGAGTAATGTGGGACAACAGAGTAAAGCAGACTTTTGAGTGTCTTAATTTTGAGTTTCCTGTCGCTTTGCTGTTGAACATGTACAACCACAGTGTGAACTGTTTGTGCTGATCCTATGGCCCCGTAGAAGGACAGTGAAAACTTAAAATGCAGTAAGGCTCACAGTCTTTCCTGTTGTACTTCTAGCTACCTTACCGTGTTTTTGCAATACTGACTTTCTAACATAGCTTTCAGAGAACACAAAGACATCTGGAAGATAGTAATCCTGACAGGTTGTTGGATGATGATCCCATGCAGTCATGTTTTCCTGCTGCTGATTTTCTTTTTTTAGACTGTAAGTCATAGCTGCCCTAACTGTTTCATCCCAGATTTGTCACCTCTGAGAAGTGTTGTGTGAGCAAGATAAGCTGAACTTGGGGGCACCTGAACTCTGACAATGCCTTGCAGATCCTGTCAATGCCAGTGATCTCTAGATAAAACTGTATAAAGCAATATTGGAAGAAATGTTTTTTTTTTAAAAAAAAAACAGTATGGTTAGTTGAAATTGATGGGAAGTGAGTCAGTTTCGCTGGCTGGAAGAACTTCAGCTTGGTTCTTTCAGTCTCCTGCTCCAGAGCAGTGTGTTCAGACAGCCTTTGTAGTGTTTGAGCGTTCAGACAAAATCATACTCTCTCTACTGAAGTAGTTACCTTAAGCTTTAAAAGCTTTTCATTTCTAGTTAAGTTATTAAAAAAAAATAAAAATATTCTGACTGCATTACATTTACAGTAGCTGAAATCACAAACTTTGTAAACTTGCCTTGATGAGTGAGAGTAACCCTTAACTAGAGAAGTTACTTCCACATAACATGGAAAACATTGTATTTTTTTAGGAGACAGAAGTAGTAAGGCTTGCACTTGAATTCTGGGTCCTTCCTGGCGCCAAGAAGCTGCAGTAGTTCATTTCAAACCACCTCGGAGCTGTTTCTCAGCCCCTTGGGAAGAGCAGGGGGAGCTTACTCTTCTAGTGCATGGTTATACAACTTGATGCTTTTATTAGTGAAGTGTATAGCTTGTTGTATCCTTTGACCAATGGTAATAAGCATCCTTCCAGGTGACTGCAGAAGTCTTAGCATAAATTGTGGATTATTGAAGTTGGGAAGCGCTTCAGCTAGCCTTGTAATTAAACTGACCCTTTCTTCCTGGGGTGGGAACCTGGAGTCTTTGAGTGTTTTTTCTACTCTGTGGATCACTTCTCTTCCCTGATAGGCCACTTGTTGAACTTGCATGGAATCAAAAAAGACAAGTTAGTAGTGAAATACTTTGATAAAATAGAAGCTGTGTTTTGAATCAGCTTTACATTACTTTTTTTTTGAAGGTAATGTAGAATAAATTTGTCACCAGTGCTTGGGGTGTACTAGGTTTATCATGTAAACAGACTGTGGTTTATTAGAGTGTAAGTAGTTGGAAAAAATTCTTCTGCGTTGGAAAGCGTGTAGAATATGTGAGGCGTATTACAAACAGGGAAAAAGCTGGTCTGTCTTTAGGAGGAAGTGGATTAAAATACACAAATGTGTAATGTTGAAAGGTCAAGTCTAAGCACAGACGAAGAAAAGAATACCAAATGGAGTGTGACACTTGTGCATAAGGTGTACAGCGAGTTATTTTAGTTAAAACTGAAAAAAATGGTTTGGAGAATTCAGGTGTTGGATTTGTAAGGAATTGGGACTTCATAGTGCTAGGCTTAAGAATCTCTCTTCGTGAAATGAAATCTTATTCTGCAAATAGAAGTGACATGATATCCACTGATTAGTGGGTGTAGCGTTCAGCATCACAGGCAGATCTGTCACAATTTCAGAGGTTAAATTCTTTGCTTTACTAGGCTTTTTGTATATCACAGTAGCAGGGCTGTCTTGTCCTCTGAAGATTGAATAATTGTGTCTTCCACTACATTAGGAAACTACAATTTATAAAGCACCAGCTTGCTACTGTAATATCAGTAAAAAAAAAAAAAAAAAAAAAAAACAAAAACACACAAAACTGTTCTATCTTACTTTTGCTTCATTGTCCTACCTAGCAAAGGTAGTTGTATCCCACTCCTTTCTCCACCTCTGTTGTGAAGCATAAAGGGTCTTTGAGATCTTCACTGTGAAGTTGTCTTTTGTTTCAGCAGCTAGACCAGTGTCGTTTGCATACACAGAAGTAAAAGATATTTTTTTTTTATCTTGGCCATCTAATCTGTAGCTAGTCAAAAGCAGAAACTAAACTAGTTTATCTAAACTTGGACAGCACAAGATTAATGCTTAAACTTGCTTGCAGGAGTTGAAAACAGGTTTCTGTTGCCATTAGTTGGTTGGAAGGGAAAACAGAGATGAAGCTATTTTTGGATATGCAAAACAGTTTTGATTTTATTTCTTGCAAACTATAGGACTCCAAGCCCCCTGATACTTGATCAGAACTACATAAACACCAAAAATCAAGTAATCAAAGCAGAAAGGAGGGTACTGAAGGAGTTGGGATTTTGTGTTCATGTCAAGCATCCACATAAGGTGAGTTATCAAAAATAATGTAACTGCAAATATTATCCTACCTTGATGGCATCTTTGTGAGCTGTGGGATGAGAAACACAGGTGTAAAAGTTACCTGATTTCTTTTCTTTATTCCTTCAAGTTATCATGAATGCATTTGCCAGAGTGCTTGGGCAAATAGTCATGTTGACTTTGGTACAAATTGCTTCCTTGGGGAATGTTGAAGGTGGCTGTTTTTGAAAATCGTAGAAAAGTAGTAAATAAAGATTTGTCTGAACGTGGTCGGATGACATGTGAGCTTACAGTGTATGATTAGAAAAGGAGGAGACACCATTGTTTTGGAACACTGTTTGATTATGTGTAGTTACTTCATTACTGTTGCTTTATATGTTAAAACTGAGAGTTGTTTTCTTTTCCCCCCCACTTACTCCTCAGATCATTGTTATGTATTTACAAGTCTTAGAATGTGAACGTAATCAGACCCTGGTACAGACAGCCTGGTAAGTTGTTATTTTCCATTCTTTTCCTAGCCAGGAAAATAGTAGCAGAAATAACAAGCCTGATGATCCATATACAAAGCAATGAGATGTAAGTTATTACACAAACACATGCTTCTAAAATATTTTAGTGCTTGTTTCTGCTTACTATTTTCATGGCTTGATTCCAATATAGTAATGGAGAACTCAATTTAACTTTGTTCTTTTTTCTACTCTTTAATTAAAGGGTAGTCCATGATGGTAAGTCATAGAGCTCTGCCCTCTGCACCTCAGCCCATGACCTGGGGATGGCCTGTTTGGCTGCCCTTCTCTCCAGCCAACCCAGTGCAAGCTCATCCGAGATTCACTGAAGTGGTCCATATCCATCGGGCAGCATCTTCTAGTTCTGTCTGGGTGTCAAAAGGATTTGTATATTTGCTTTCAGAAGTAACTGTTAAAAATGTTTCTAAATGTTTTTGTTGCCTAGCTACTGTATACTGTAGTGTATTTAAAGGACACATGGGTAGACTTTCTGCCAACATTTATTTAGTTGATTTAGCATTTGGCTAAATGTGAGTTTTTAAGGGAAAAAAAAAATGGCAGTGCATGCAGCATGTTCACTTAGAAGCCATATTGGGCACGGTTTCCTGTAGAGTCAATACTTACTGACTGCTGTTCATTTCTTTCCTGTAGCTCAGTAACTTAGAAATTGATGGAGGTCTCTGCCGTTTAAATGTATCTATTGGCATGTGTTTCTTGGCAGTGCCACGGTGGTGGAGCTTAATGAAGTGCGAGACCGATTACTAACTTCCAGGTCTTTTTCCAACACTCAGTGAGCAAATTGGATGGTTCTGTCTCTGGATGAAGTTAATGTGACTCGAGGCACACGTAGGATTTAAATACAATGTTTTATGAACTTTGTAGGTTGCATCTGGCCTCTGGAAAATGGTAGGTTAAAAACATGCCATGCTTTCATGCTTGCATTTGAGTTTTAAGCATATTGATTTTTAAATACAGGAGCATTGGTGTTCAAAGCAAACAACTGGACAGATGAAAAGTACTTTTTAGATTAACTCAATGGACACTTCATGGCATAACTTAACATGCCTACCTAGGAAGTAGCCATTACGTATTACTTGCATTGGGGTTTCAAAACAATGGCAATGGTGCAAACTTTGTTACAAAAGTAACAAATGTAAACATTAAATGCAATAATTTGAAAGAAACAGTTTTTAATATAATAACAGAAAAAATAATAAAGTCAATTGAGTCTCCAGTATTGTTATCCTCTAAATAAAAAGATGTAAACCTGAGATCCAACCTTTCATAATTATTTTTTTTTTTAGGAATTACATGAATGACAGCCTTCGAACAAATGTGTTTGTTCGCTTTCAACCAGAGACTATAGCATGTGCTTGCATTTATCTCGCTGCTAGAGCTCTGCAGGTGAGTATTTGTCTTTAGTTAGCATTCCCTTTTATTGCTAGTAATTTCGGCTTAAGAAAATGAATAAAAAATATTTAAAACAAAAACCTGGTCTGTCATCTGTTATTAAGCTTTTGGTTGTTCTATTTTCAGATTCCACTGCCTACCCGTCCCCACTGGTTCTTGCTCTTTGGCACCACTGAGGAGGAGATTCAGGAGATATGTTTAACAACTCTTAAACTCTATACCAGAAAGAAGGTAACTTTGAGATGTTTGTTTTTCCTATTCCATGTTCAGTGCAGCTTGAGCTTTGTCATGGTTGTCCAAGTGCGTTTGGGAATGCCTGTGTACAGATCTAATTGGAAAGGCTCCACTGTGTGGCTTCTCCTTAAAGGGGAGTGTAAGAACAAATTGCAGCAGTTAGTCACATTATTGGAGAGATGATTAAAAAATAATTGAGTGTTTTTTCAGAAACGAGATGAAAATAGGAATTGCATTAGCTCACCTTCTTACTGTATTGTTACTTTAACAGCCCAATTATGAATTCCTGGATAAAGAAGTAGAGAAGAGGAAAATGGCACTACAGGAAGCTAAGCTGAAGGCAAAAGGCTTAAATCCGGATGGAACTCCAGCACTGTCAACACTGGGTGGCTTTTCTCCTGCATCCAAACCATGTAAGTTTGTTTTCTGAATGGAAACTTGCATAATACTACTTGATAAGTCATCTTACTCTGTGTCCCAGGCTGTTAAAAAAAAAAAAGTTAAATGCAGGTTTGCTTCTTGAGATGTTAGACAATTTAGGCTTTCTCACAGAGCTAAGAAGCAAGCCAAATTTTTTTTTTTTAAACACAAATTTTAAGAACAGTTTCAATACCTTGAAATAGTGGATTAGAGACGAACAGGATGCCTTAATCCATACTGCCATAGATGGGAGAGTGATACAGTAGTAATACGCACTCTTGAGATAACGTTAGAAAAATGCCTAGCCCCAAGAATTTGTACATTACTGCGTTGTGAAGAGAGATCCTGGTTTTTATCTGTTTGGGGGGGGGGGTGTCACTAATAGCCTTCGTGGTTCCTTTTGCAGCAGATATCTCTGAAAATTGCCTTTTCTGCCTTTTTTTTTTTGTTTTTAATGTAGTTGTCAGCTGTTCAAGTGCAGTGAAAGAAGACAGCTTGTGGTCAGGAAATGGAGAAGGGAAGGTCACAGTGCTGTCTTGGCATTAGAGTGAAAAAATTGTTGCAATGCATGTCCTGAACCAGCCAATAAATCTGTCTGAACTCTAATGATACAAAGAACAGTCAGTTTTGTCTTGGTGCTTTTACCTCTTAATGCTGTTATTGATCTGAAACTATGAACAAAATTTAAGGGCTATCACGAGCATTGGTCCAGTGATGGTGGGTAGAGCACAGGCCCTTCTGCCTTTCTGTATTTTTACATTAAACCTCTGATCTCTGTTGAGTGAGGAAGCTGCGGTGTAAGTCGTAATGCAGGATCTCTGCCGTACTTTCAGCAGGCCAGGTAGAAATGCATCGTTCTTGCATAGTAGCCCTTCTGTGAAAAGCTGAATCCATCCCTGGGCTGTATCAGCTGTCTGTAGAGACAGACTGACTTCTAAACAAAAGTGATGGGGTTTTAGTCATTACATTTGTACTGTTAATATAAAAAACTAAATTGATAATTTTGCTGGTCAGTCTTAGTTCTTTCGGTAGTATTGGAAATTAACTGTTGGGTAACAACTCGAGTCTTTGTGGGCCATAAGGGCAGCTTTTATTTTGTACCACTTGGACCCCAGTGGGTGAAATCTCACAGGAGCCTGGCTGCTTTGCTTGAAGGTCACAGTGTTCATCTCTGCTCCCGCCGGCAGCTGGCCTTTATTTAAACTATGTGTCTCCTCATGAGTATCTCACTCCAGTGCTCTCTTCTAGGAGTGTACTATAAATGGAAAGGTGGAATGAAATTAAGTTCAAAATTATATTTTGTGCAAGTACTGGTGTGTAAAGGATACAAATGTTTATTACAAAGCCTATGAATAAAATACGTAATTTTAAATTTAAATTTAATTCTTAGCTTCCCCAAGAGAAGTAAAAACTGAAGAGAAGACTCCAGTATCTCTGAATACCAAAACCATTAAGAAAGAGCCAGAAGAGAGGCAGCAAGCTTCAAAGAGCCCTTACAATGGGTAGGTAAAAATCTCTTCCTGATGAAGAGAAGACTTCTGTAAAAGCGGTTTCTTCAGCTGAAGTAGAGTGAACTACTTTTGTGCTACTTCATTGAAGTAACGAGTACCTCAGAAGCGTAACCCTGTTTTATTCCCACCCCACGCCAGCATGAGAAAAGAAAGCAAGAGAAGTAGAAGCAGCAGAAGTGCTAGTCGATCTAGGTCAAGAACAAAGTCAAGGTCTCGATCTCACACGCCTAGAAGGCAGTAAGTAACAAGTTTTTGTTTGATTGGTGGGGGTTGTGGGGAGGGGGCAGGGGTTTGGGGGGGCGTTGTCTTTTTTTGTTGTCAATAGCTCTCTGGGGTAGTTCAGCGGGGCTTTTAACTTCTAAGAAGTAGGGCCACTTCAAGGAGCTTGTAGGTGCTCAGCACAAGCGTCTAACTGCTGCCCAGCAGAGGTGTGAGACTTGGATCTGGCTTTGGGCTCTCTGCTCTTGATGTGAAGCAGTTCTGTTGGTAACTGCCATTGATAGTTCAAACTGGAAAAGCTGTGTTGTTACGTGAAAGCTTAACAGTATCTGAACTGTACATAGTGAGTGAGTGCAATGTAGTCTTACCTTGTTTGATGATCTCCGCAAGGAATCCGTTATAAAAGAGCAGTCTTTTGGAACTCGGTCCACTTTGATGTTGTAACAAGTGCCATAGGTGCCAGTTTCATATGTTGCAGCTTTCTTCCAAATGCATGAGAGAATGGTTCTTTTGCCAGTGTTGCATGATGCACTGTCTGGCTCTTGAATACTCTGCCGCTCTTCTGTGACTGGGAAGAGGGGGAGTTGTGCAGGGTGATGCGGTGATAGCTGCTGGCTATTAATATATGTTTTTAAAGAATCTTCAGACTGACGTCTAAGTTGGAAAATGCCAACTTGGATCTCAATGCGCTGTTCCCCTAAGTATTGTTGGCTGTCAGACCATTGAAGGAAAAAAGGCAATAACCAATTTGCAATCTGCTGTTGAGGGGAAGATTCTTGACAAGGTCAAACAGCTACAACAGGCGCTGCATTCTGGGTGTGGGTTTGTTTTGGGCTTTCTGTTTTCAAAGGAATGTCACTCAAAGAAAGGCATGTTCTGGGACAGTCACTGTCATTCATCAGTTATCCCTGTGGGAGAAATAGTCCCTGGTTTCCGCCAGTAAGGCAGTTCCTAAGCATCGATTTTTCTTTTTTATTATTTTTTTTTTATTTTCTTCCATGTGGAAGAAATGTTTTAACTTGTAACACTTCTCTGTAAGCTACAACAATAGGCGGAGCCTGTCCGGGACATACAGCTCAAGGTCGAGAAGCCGGTCCCGCAGCCACAGCGGCAGCCCTCGCCGGCACCACAACCACGGCTCCCCGCACCTGAAGACCAAGCATGGCAGGGAAGAGTTGAAGAGTGCAAATAGACATGGGCACAAAAGGAAAAAATCTCGTTCACGTTCGCAGAGCAAATCAAGGGATCATGCTGACGCTGCCAAGAAGCACAGGCACGAGCGGGGACACCACAGGGACAGGCGGGAGAGGTCGCGCTCCTTTGAGCGGTCTCACAAAGGCAAGCACCACGGCAGCGGCCGGTCGGGACACAGCAGGCACAGGCGCTGAGGTTTGCCCCTGCGCTGGGTTCTGGTTAAGCCTGTATATACTACAGTAAATGGACTCTTTATTTGAGAACAATGGAACCGATTAGGATTTGATTAATTTAAACCTGATATCTAATTTTCTAAAACATTGTGGAAGATTTTTCTTTTCTTTTGGGAAATAAACTGTTACCAACTTTTGCACATAATACCTTAGCAGTATCAAATTGGTGGAAAACAACGATCAGGTTAAACTGTATGTATTAGAGTTGTGTATTGTTTATTGATATGAGAACTGGAGAATGGATTTCTGTAAAAAAAAAAAACAAAAACAAAATGTACCTTATTTTTATACAAGTCAATTGCAGACACTTATATTTAAGTATAGTTATTTGTTTAAACAATGGTGGATACTTTCTTACACTGGTTTTAGTCTGCATGTGTTAAAAGATTTTTACAAGAAATAAAATATAAAGCTTTTTTTTTTTACTGCCTGTTGGATGTCAAATATATTGAAACTAAAGTTACTCTTCATAAATACTGTCACTTTGACTGTTGCAGATTAATGGGACATGTGGGATATTGATGTGTTTCCACGGCAAATGAAAGGCTGGGAAAGCTTTCGAAGCTGTGTGCTTCCTAGGGGAGGCAGCTGGGAGGCCGGGGCCACCCCAGGCACATGCTGCAGTGGGGAGAAACGGGCAGGGACCTCTGATGTTCAGTGGGATGAGCAGCTGATGGGGGGAAGCTGGGACGGAGCGGTGTGTCACAAGCCAGGGAAGGGCTGCTCGTGTCCCAGCTCTCCTGTCGCTGCCCCTGGAGTTGGGGATGGGGTGGTGGTCTCTCTTGCTTGTCTCCTGCATCTGCTTCTGGCAGGAGCCAGTGAGTCGCTGTCATGTACTGTTCTCTGTGCTGCTTGTGCTAGGAGTACAGGGCAGGACCAATCATGTGCCTGGAGTGATCAAGTTTGGGGATTTTTATTTCCCTTCTTTCATTGCTGATGGCAGTAGAAGGAAGGATCCCATTACCAGTTTGAAGCTTGTGAGCTTTTAGCTGAGCTCCCTGGGGGGAGTCTGCCAGCAGAGCCCTCGGGGTGCCTGCTGCGGTGCTGCAGCTGCCTGCAGGGTCGCACTGATGTGGCTCGGGGAAGTTTGCTCAGGTCAGTTTGCTGCTGGCAGCTCACCCCTGTGCTGGGGGGAATTTGTTAGCATCCATCTGCTGGAGCCTGTGCCACAGTACAACCTAAAGCAGAAACTGGCACGGGGCAGCTGTGGGTGGAGTTGCAGGTAGAGGAGAGATGAAATGGGCCGAGGAGGAATTGGATTTGGTTGTTTCAGTCGCGGCTCAGGTAGTAACCAAATCGTAATCCTAAAAGTGCGAGGTGTTTGCTGTCCTTGCAAGCTCCAGATGCTGCACCTGGAGTCCCCTTGGGTGCAAAGGCTGCTAATGGCAGCGTGAAAAGACCTTGGCTCTCCTAAAATGCTTCTTAGAATTTAACTGCTGTGGCTGAAGGTGACCTGGGTGGGTTTGTTCACTCGCAGCGCGGCAGGGGGCTAAACAAGCTGGTAACGGACTGAAACGGGTCTGGTGACCTGTGCTACTGCAGGAGCGAGTGCCGATCTCTGGCCACAAATTCTGCAGACCTCAAAAGGGAAAGAAAAAAAAAATAAATGTGGTTGAGCAAAAGCTTCACTGGAACTGGTACGTTGTCGTAAGCAGCTACCCAGCATCCTGCCAGGCCCCACCTGCCGCTGTTCTCTAGAAATACAAAAAGTGAATATGTTTTTTTTGAAAAGAGGGAAAAGGTACATGTCTTCCTCTGTTTCTTGGTTACCTCTGTGTTTTTTGCAATCTGCTGTATTTCATGTGTTTGCTTTCAGGAAAAATTACTTGTTGCTATGGAAATTAAAGTAGCTTTTTTCCCTAGATACAAGTATTTAGGTGGGCCAGGGCAGTCATGAAAACCCAGTTTTGAAGAAACAGCACAATTGGCTCAAGCTCTGTTGAACGTCAGCATTTGTGTATCGGAGTGAAACACGAAGAGGGCTCAGCCCCTGTATTTGTGTTTATGCGTAAGCGCTAATTACTCTTCTGTGCTTCCAGCGCCCCTCGCTCCAGCACTGAAGAGCAGAAGTTAACTTCCATGCAAAGCTGGAACATCTGGTGATGTTGAGCGTCTAGACACCATCTGCTGCCGATTGCTCGGGCAGGCAGCTTGCAGTCAGCCAGCGAGAAGGTCAGTGTTTGTTCTTCCATGGGGAAAAAAGATGGCTTCAGCCAGCTTCAGGGGTGGTGGCCTTAACCATGCAATGCCCTGGCCAACGGCAGGCCATAGAATAAAGCAGCAGATCTCTCTGGAAGCCCGAGTGTGTCGGGTCAGTGCTGTGAAGAGGACTTCTCCTGGGGGGGTGTGAGTGCTGGGGGGTCTGAGTGACGAGAAGGACAAACTGGGTGTTGGTATGGTCCGTGGAGCAGTCTGAAAGCAGGTAAAGGTCCTGAATGGCTGCAGCCCCATTAATGTCCCACTACCTGGAGGACTTGCTTGCCCAGAAGCCACCTTTGTGGCAGCAGTTGAATGCTGAAATACATGGCAGCGCGGTTACAGCTGGCGGCCGGGCTGTACTCAGGGGCCAGCGGGGGCTGCTGAGCCGCCCCAGCTGCGGGGCACAACTGGAGCATCCAGGGTCTGTCCTGGCTGTGGCTGGGCCACACCTGAGCGAGAGCTGCCCCTCCTTTGCCTTCCCCCACGGCCACGCCATGAATTCCTCTGTCTCTTCGGCTCAGTTAGGCAGGAGGAAAGCCGCTCCCCCAAACTTACCGTGCTGTTGGTTTGGGGGCGGGAGGGGGAGGCAAAAGCAGTGACAAAGTCATGGCAGGTTGCTTGCAGCAGTCACGCGTAGGCGATGCGGGTCGTGCTGGCAGGCGACGTGAGCGGCTGAGGAACTGAGTGACATCCCGGGAGCAGTTTGGCATCGGGGCCTCGCTCTGCTGTGTCACACACCAGCGCCAGGTCCTGCGCAGTAACCGCCGACGATACCGTGAAGCATCAGCCAAAGCCTGTTTTAAGCAAGGGGCTGCATTATTTTTACAACTAGATCTCATGTGTCTCTCCCAAGACTTTAAAGTGTCACATAAGGACACAAAGGACGTGTTCATTAAACACTAAATGGCAAAAATAAATCATTTGAGAGCACTGTTTGATCTTTAAGCATCTGTACCAACCTCCAGGAGTCACTTGAGGCCATACCGACAAATCTCAGTAGCTGAGAAGTATTTTTCTTTAATGCTTGTTATTTTTAAATTCTTCAGTGTCTTCTCTGTGCCCGAGTCACTTATGGAAACCCTTCATCAGCTGAAACTTATCTCTGAAGGATGTGGTGGCTTTGGTGACCCACCATTGACATCCGAGTGCAGAAGCGCCCAAGGCAGCAGTGCCTCAGCCGGTGGAAAGAGCAAGAGGGAAGGTTTCAGAAGCGCCTCGGGGTTGTGAGCGCCCTGCTCTGAAATTTTGTTTCCAACCGAGCCCAGTGTCATCTGTATGGGCTTCATTTTCACAGCGGTACGGGACACGCTTTCGCGCAGTGAGGCCACGTTCAACCAATGACCCTGGGAATGCGTTTATGGTGAAAGGAGACTCCAAGGCCCCACTGCAGCGCTGTTTCCCGCTGACCCCCGTGTGTTGGTGGGGATGCAGTGGCTTTCCTGGCTGGGGCTGTACCCTGGCACAGCACCCCTTGCCCATTGCCCCATCCCTTTGTGCGTCATTTACCGTGCTTGTTCCCTCACCAGCCCGGGGATGCCAAAGAAGCCAGTGCTGGAGCGTGCAGATGGAGGGCAAAAAGAAAGGTATTTCGGTCCTTCCTCTCCATCTTTCCAGTGTTTTCAGCAGGGCGCAGCCTGCTGCCGGCGCGCCGGGCGGGAAGGCTGCTCGGGCTGCGCCGCCCAACCCAGATGGCCACAGGCAAATGTTTGCTTAAGGCCGGCGGAGCGGATGCCGTCCCGGCGAAGTGGCAGATGGCGGTCGGAGCAAAGCGGGGACAGGAGCCACGCACCACCCCGAGCCGCAGCCCCGCCACTTGGACGCGGCCGGGAAAAAACCTGCTGTAAGAGCAAGTAACAGCAAGCAGCTGTGGAAGGCTCGAGCGGCGGGGTCTGAACTGGCGCGTGAACTGAAGGGAGACCGCGGGAGGCCTGTGGGCAAACAAAGCAGGGTGGTGGGAGGAGGTTGGCAGGTCGGAGCTCGGGGACGGTGACACCTGCCGGTGTCCGGGGCCAGGCACGGCACCCACGGCGCTGCTCCTGCTGCCGCGTGCTGCGGTTTCCTGGGAAATAAGGAGTATTCCCGCATCGCCGGGTGCTGCAGCCGCTGTTAGAAATAACTGCGATGGAAATAAAGTGCTGCCACTGAACTCTGAAGACTTGAGACGCCCCAGAGAGACCCACAGGAACCGGCGGGAAATGTTCCAGCCGACCTGTCCTCCTCGGGCGCGGGGGTTTGGCTGGGTTGGTCTTGCCCTCCGAACTGCTTTTCCTCAGGAAAAAGGGATTTTGTTAAAATGTATTTGACTAATTTTTGCAACAAAATGGTGCAAATACTTCGAGTGAGTCAATTCAGACTGTTGTGGCTGTCCTTCACTTTCGGCTTTGTTGCAGATGTTAGAAGGCTGTACATGGACAAAAGGCTTTGGATGGCTCAGGGAGAAAAAAAATTTGGGGAAAATCCAAGAATATTCTGGATAGAAAGTCTCCCAACACGTACTCGTGGCTTTAGCTGCCCCCAAACCCACAGGCTAGTGGCGGCGGGCGCAGCAGAGTGTGCTGCTGTTAATGGCAGCGATAAGGGTCCCTTTTCCAGGAAATCTTTCCCCCATCACTGCTCCTGCCAGGAAATGTTCATGAAATCTGTCATTTCACATCAGCCCCGTCCGTGAGCTGCCAAAGTCTGTGGCTCCTCTGTCCGTGCTCCTTGTTTCTTCCCCCCGCTCCAAAGCACAAGCTCATTGCTTGCAGGCGCTTTGGGGCAGGAACCAACCCCACTGCGGCCGCCCCGTGCCCTGCGCTCCCCTCTGCCCCGGCACCCGGCTGTTGTGGCAGCGGAGCACCCGCAACTACACCCCGCTTAGGGAAAAAACACTTCTGCAGAGGAAACAGCTTTCCAGCCCCATCTCCTGCCTGGCCACAGACCAGCAGGGCATTTTGAGGGGAAAAAAAAATAAATTAAAATTAGACAAGCTGGCCAGAAAAAAATAGATCCTTCCAGTAGAAGGAAAAAAAAATGCAGAAATTACCATTTTTGTCCCAGGAAATAGAATCCCTCTTCGCAGTTCTGCTGGAGAGGACAAGGGGCTCACAAGTCCCTCTGCAGAAGTCCTCTGGTTTGCCCCAGTGCCCCAGAGTAGCCCCCCCTGCCCCGGCTGGACCCCCCCCCCCCCCCGCCCCAGGATGCTGAGCACCCATTGGCTCCCAGGGCTGCTGCCGGCTGCGCCCGCTGCCGTTCTGGGTTTTATTCTGTAGGTGGAAGTGTTGCAAAGCGGACACTGGGATCCCCCTGCGTGCACACACTCACGCACCCGCGTGTACACCCACACGCACACGCACAGCTGGGATGCTGCTGACCCCACCAAAATGAAGCAGAAGGAGGGGACGGTGACCCGCCCCAGGGACCCGGGCGTCAGAGCCCTGCGGGCGACATGGGCAGAGCAGCCCCATCAGTCGGGGGTCGAACGCTGAGAGGAGCACCCAAATCCAGGCTGCCGGGAGCAGCGGAGCTGCTGGTGGGTGGCAGCCTGGAGGGACGCCGTCTACGAGCAGATGTGTGAGACACCCCGGTGTCCACCAGCCTAAAAGCAATGTGACAGCATCCGCACACAGCCCTGCGACAGCTTAGGTGGACCGGCTTGAATCAGAATCATAGAATTATAGAATCATAGGGTTGGAAGGGACCCCTGGAGATCATCTAGTCCAACCCCCTGCCAGAGCAGGGTCACCTAGAGCAGGTTGCACAGGAACACATCCAGGCGGGTTTGGAATGTCTCCAGAGCCGGAGACTCCACACCTCTCTGGACAGCCTGTGCCAGGGCTCTGCCACCCTCAGGGTAAAGAAGTTCCTTCTCATGTTTAGGTGGAACTTCCTATGCTCAGGTTTGTGCCCGTTACCTCTTGTCCTGTTGCCGGGCACCACTGAAAAGAGCCTGGCCCCATCCTCCTGACACCCACCCTTTAAGTATTTATACGCGTTGATAAGATCCGCCCTCAGCCGTCTTTTTTCCAGACTGAAGAGACCCAAATCCCTCAGCCTTTCTTCATAAGAGAGGTGTTCCAATCCCCTAGTCATCTTCGTAGCCCTTTGCTGCACCCCCTCCAGCAGTTCCCAATTACCCCTATAAAGCCAGTTGTGACCACAACCATGGAGAGTCAATAGGTCAAAAATGCACTAAAATGAGGCATTACAGACTTTTAAGCCATGACTTCTTAATTTATGTTCCTAAATATTCCCTTATTCCTGGTTAGCAGGCTGCATCTGTAGGAGGAATCAACAGATTTGTTTCTTTAATGCAACTTTTGAAGTTCCCACTTTTTCCTTTTTTTTTTCTTTTCTTAATGGGAGATTTTTCAACGAAAAACTTAACTCCACAGACTACCCCTGATGTCTTTAACAGGCTGAAAATTACGACAATCCACACGTATCCCTTATACGCAAAGTGGAGGCTTTCTCAGAACGGAGAGAGGCAGAGTGCGATGCGGAGCTCCCAAGCTCGTGTCTGTTTGCCTTTCCGCGCCGGTGACCCGTCTGTCTGCAGCAAGCAGCTGGGTTTCCTCTGCTGCACATGGCAGAGTTCACCTTGGAGGCAGCGGATGAAGTCTGATGGGAATTCCAGGTGGGCCATGACGGGAGCATGCACACCCTCCCCCGCCTCCAAGGGAAGGGATTTCAGGTTGGCTTTACCAAATCGCACCTTTAGTTTTTCTCCTTCTGGCAAGAAGAGGGCCGAGGCCAAGCGCCCACTCCCACTCCTCCAGCCACCGCGTGGAGCCTCCCGGAGCCCTCGGAGGGCCCGTGTGTGGCTGCGCTCGCCGCGCTCCTGCTGTTCCAACGATAATCAATTTGTCATCGAGTTTCCATTTGAAATCACACCACAACCATCGCCGCCTCATCCGGGCATCCGCCAAAAATCACATCACAAACGCCGGCACCTTCGCAGCCATCCCTGAGGCTGGTGGCGTCGCTGCAGTCAGGATTAATTTCTGTACAAAGTCAGAGCGATCCAAGGAGAGGCTGTGCATGAGATCTGATTAACGTATTAGTACCCAAAATTGGAGGAAAAGATGGGCTGTTGAAGCCAAGACGCCTCCCATCACCGCACTCAGCTCGCCCGCGCCGTGGTGCGGTTGCCCATGCCGGTGCCCGTGGGAGAGACAGGGCTCCAGCCTTCCCCCAGCCCGAGGGTCTGTGCACACAACTCCTGCTCAGGCCAGACAAGACTTTGCCCCACAGACGCCCAGGTGAGACCGGAGATCTGCGGCATGGACGGGGACAACACAAGGGCATGAGCTGAAGGCAATGGAGCACAGAGAGTGATGGCAGAGCACAAGGAGCGAGTCCCTTCACCTTGATGTTAAAAAAAAAAATAAATAAATTCATATGTACACCCTTTGCTGGGTACTTGCGAAAGCAAAATACATCTGCAGGAGCACAGATAATTGGTGAGCAAGGCAAACGGTCTGAACTTGTCAGCTCATTGGAAGGCCAAATTCATAGACTAGAATCATAGACCCATAGAATGTGTTGGGTTGGAAGGGACATTTAAAGGCCATCTACTCCAACCCCCCTGCAGTAAGCAGGGACATCTTCAACTAGATCACATCGCTCAGAGCCTCATCAAGCCTGGCCTTGAATGTCTCCATTGATACCCACCGTAACTGCGTGCAAACTGTGGGGGCTCTGCCTGCTCTGGAGACTGTGCTACTTCAGCTATGCCTGGTTTTAAGCCTACCTTTTTTTAATTCAGTAGGAAAAAAACCATACACAACTGCGATTTCAGCCTTTTTCCCCCAAGGTCAAAATTATTCACTTGGCCGAGTAAGTGCTCTGGCTCAGAGGGAGCCAAACAGCCCCAGTGCGCTTGCCCGGCAGGAGCGGAGGGTACGGGGCCAGCGGCGCGGCGGGGATGCCGACCTGCGCATCCTTCCTCACACAGTGGCCTGAAACAGCTCCCGACGCGCCGTAAGTGAGCATCGATCCAAGAAATCATATTTACCCACCAACTGTTGCACAGCCGCTGTGTAAATATCATAAGGGATTGACTGAGGCAGAATTATTAGACTGGTACCCCTGTTCCCTTCAGAGAGCAGTGAAAAACAATCATGTAAAGAATAATTAAGTTCTCCCGTCTCCTGTGCATTTTTGTGGTCTTACAAATCCTGTTGTTAAAGAGTTTCTCTGCTGCAGCAAAAGGCCACCAAACCGGAGAGCTGGCCCAGCCGAGGCAGGGCAGGTCCTGGGCAGCCAAGTGGCACGTGCCCTGTGCTGATAAGGAATCAAGGGAGGAATTTAATAGCAGAATGATCTTCAACCAAGTGGATCTACTTCAAACACATCCAGTCCGTGAAGCAGTGCAGCTTTCTAAAACATCTATGTGCCCTAGGACCCTCAGGTTTGTACTGGTTTGGGTGAGGGGACTGGACTAGATGATCTCCGAAGGTCCCTTCCAACCCCTACAGTTCTGTGGTTCTGTGAGTTAGGTACCTTTTGCAGCCAGTTTTAAGGCTCATTTTAAAGTGGTATAGAGGTTGAGGAGCTGAAGTTCTGTTCAAAGCCTGTAGGCTTTTCTCTGCCACAACACCTCCGAATAAACCCCCCAAAAGCCTGAAGCATCTTGCTCCAGCTGGCGATGCTTCAGACGTCACCCCCTGCGCTGGGCAGACACCTGGCCTGACAGCACCCGTAAGGCTGGCAGCTGACCAAAGGGCTGGAGGGGAGAGGACTGGAGCTATCGCAGGCTTCCCTTTTAAGAGAATAAAATAGATGTTCTCTGGGTGCAGAGCGTCCTCCCGCCTCCCCCCGCTCCCCGTCTCCCCGGGGGCTCGCAGCCCTGGGCGAGCCCGGCCCCAAGCAAGCACTCTCGGGATTTCATGTTTTCATCCACAGCAATTTTTCTAGAGGAGTCAGACACTGAAGGATTATAGCACAGTAGTTTGCCATCAAGGAAACCGCAAGCAACAAACAAAGATGTTGTCTCAAACATACGGATCTTATTTGAGGAAATATGTCTGGGTACATGAATTGACACCATGCGGCTTGGGGCTGTTTTTTTGTTTTATAACTACTTGTGGGTTCCCCTAGCAACAGCAAAGCTAACGAGAGGGATGTCAGAGCTGAGAGCACACAGGCAGGGCCGAACACCCTCCCCTCCGCCCCGCGCACGTCCCCCACAGCCAAGTACAAGCGCTGGCTGCGGATGCTGGCAGGCAGTGACCTCGCGGCCGCACTTTGCCAGCACTCCTCAGGCCAGCGAGCCGTGCCGGGGAACATGAGCCCCAGCCACTCTTTTCAAAAAAACCAAACCACCCCATATGGGAGAGCTTTCATGAAGCTGTTCCCTGGGATTCCTGGGATAACAGCCACCAACATTGTAAGCCCTGCCTGCAGGATGTTGCGCGTCCCCTGGGAGCGACGCTGGGCATGGGTACAAACTGAAAGCAAGCTCTCAGAGACCGTGTTTCACCCCGGCACACTCCTGTGCAGGCGGCACAGACACGTGAGGTCCCATGTTCAAGAGAGTTTAGGAAGCTGCTGGGTTTTTTGAAAGACTGGCAAAAAAAGGGTTGGGTACCAAAAAGCAGAGAGGTGACTGGGGGGAAAGCCAACCGCATCCTGGGCTGCATCCCCAGCAGCATGGCCAGCAGGGTGAGGGGGGGATTCTGCCCCTCTGCTCCGCTCTGGGGAGACCCCCCTGCAGTGCTGCCTCCAGCTCTGGGGCACCCAACATAAAAAGGACATGGACCTGTTGGAGCAGGTCCAGAGGAGGCCACAAAGATGATCAGAGGCTGGAGCCCCTCTGCTGTGAGGACAGGCTGAGAGAGTTGGGACTGTTCAGCCTGGAGAAGAGAAGGCTCCGGGGAGACCTTAGAGCCCCTTCCAGTCCCTAAAGGGGCTACAGGAGAGCTGGGGAGGGACTCTGGATCACGGAGGGGAGTGGTGGGACAAGGGGGAATGGTTTTAAGCTGGGAGAGGGGAGACTTAGATTAGATATTAGGAAGAAATTCTTGAGTGTGAGGGTGGTGAGCCCCTGGCCCAGGTTGCCCAGAGAAGCTGTGGCTGCCCCATCCCTGGAGGTGTTCAAGGCCAGGCTGGATGGGGCTTGGAGCAACCAGACCAGCTGGTGGGAGGTGTCCCTGCCCAGGGCAGGGGGGTTGGAACCAGATGGTCTTTAAGGTCCCTTCCAACCCAAACCGTTCTGTGATTCCATGATTCTATAATTCCAGCTGCCTGGGAGCTGCTCCCAGCTGGACACGAGCTACTCGAGTCCTCCCTGAAGCCAGGCCCTTTCAGCAGCCCCAGCGTGTGTCAGACTGCAGCTTTAGGTACTTCGTGAGCTTTACAAAATCTGCTGAGCCTCGATAGAGTTGTTTATGGGGCAAAGGGAGAGGGTGTGGAAAAGGAGACATGACCATTACTAACTGCATTGGTTTAAACCTTGCTTAATTAAGCTTTTGCTGATTACCACAAGGCCAGAAATGAATTTTTACCACCAAGTGTGTTACTTTAAATGAAGTCCCCAAACCAGACACTGAGGTTGTGCCCAGCTAAAGCCAGAGCTTAGGGCGAGATGTGCCCGCCCGCGGTCACTGTGTCCTGCTCACGCTCCCAGGGTTACGGTGATCACGAGGTGTGAGAATCCAGGAATCTTTTTCCCTGGGTCAGGCTACGAGGGATCACTGGGGACTTTTGCCTTTTGGGATTTGGGCTGTAGTCCGGTTTCTGTTCTCTGCGCATCCCCTTAACGCAGCCTCTTCTGGTTGAGGAGCCTGCCAGGGCTTTTGCTCTCCCCTGTTCTTTATGGCACTGGCTTTGCAGTCGTTTCTGTAGATTTAATGCTTATTACGTAAATGTGAACTGGGGTGTGATCGTGGTGAGAGGATGTTCTGTGGACCTTCTGCGTGACCCTACCCACCCGCGGGTTCCCCTGTCTCCATTACTGCAGCTCAGGCACACCCTGGGAGTCGGGCCATGGACCTATGGCTCATCTCCTCCCGTGGAGTTCTTGGGCAAAGGACCTTTCCCTGGAAAGATGGATGCACAGCAGGTTTGCGACATCCTTGCCCAAAGGTAGCCAGAGGAAAGTATTTCTATGAATTTCTGTGCATACCAATTCATAGAAAAGCCTTGTCGTTGGAAACAACTTTTTATCCTTTTGTTTTATAGCACAGGAATTAAAAATAAAAATGCTCCCTGTGCACAGTTTTAGCCCATGAATTACTGTCTCATTCCAGCTCCCGTAACTGCCTCCATCACCCTCGAAGGAGGTGCCATTGTTATTTTTAGAAGGCATGTACAAAACCAAAACCCCCCAAAAGACATCAGCAAATATAATGAAGTTGGCAAGCGCTGCGCTATGAAAGCACTGCGGCACTCTTGCTACTTGGTTACACCCACAGCACCCATAAATCATTCCCCACATCTGACCTCTTTCGGGACACTTTTCAGCTGTTGCTGATGATCCTTTTTTGGGTACTTTTCCCAAAACGCACATGTGGTTCTTTGTTCAGAACTTTACGATGATTAAAATGACCGCTCAGTCCTGGTAACTTAAAACAAATATTGCAGCTAGCACAGTGCTTCCCATAGACAGGAAACAGCTGGATAAGTGGATGCTGAAACGGATTTCCATAAAAGCCAATGATTCATGAAAACTGGTGTTTGGCAAGCAGGGTCAGCTCCGGGTTCCTGAGGAGCTTCCTCTGCCGGAGACAGACTCTGCTGCCCCGTCCACCGCTCCACGGATCAGTACCCTCCCGCCCACCCCCAGCATCCCGTGCAATTTTAGCAGAATAGCAGGAATTTGCAAAATACAGCCGTGGGGGTATGTTTCAGCTAAGTTTCCCGCTGCCAATTAAATGCTTCTCAGCTGATCTGTCCATGGGAAAAAAAAAAGTGCTCTCATAAGTCAAGAGAGGGCAACCCGCGTGTTATTAATGCTTTCGGTTCTTTTATTTCTCAGGGACCTGTAAGCAGTTTCATTGACAAGGGCATCTGGGCAGGACAGAGAGCGTGGCCCTCCAACCAACCCCATCAGCAAAGGAAAACCTGCTGCACTTGCAGTGGGTCTTCAGGCTCCTCTCGTCGTGCCTCTGTGACCACCAGATTTCTCCAAGGGCTCAGAGTTCAAAGCAGGTACTCGCCAGCTGGGCATTATTCATTGTAGTAAAGTGGTGGCAGGCCAAAATAAATCACTTTCCATGTCACATAAACTGGGAGACGGAAAATACCATTGAGGTCATACGGTTCATCAGCTCCGGCCAGTGCAGGGCTGCTCCTGGCAGAACATTTTCCATAGCTTTTTTCCCTGTCCGCTTTGAATGACTCAAGCACAGGGGCAGCTCCGCTCCCCCCGGAGACCTTCGTGGCTAACCCAACTCCACGTGAGGACATTTTTCCCTCTATATAGCACTGAAACTTTCCTTTGCTAAATGTCATCCTGTCACTGCCATCGTGGACCACCCTGAATTATTCCGCTGATGTTCACCGCCCTCAGTTTTTATTCTGTGCCTGTCACCTTTGTGCCTGGGTACTTCTGATCTGCAGAGACATCCCGCCGTAGATAAAAGGTGGCCATGTGGTGCTTGGTACTGGGAGAGGTGGCCACAAAGACACCTTGGGTGAACCATCTTCAGTCTGTGCCTCAGGCAGACAAATCCAAACAACCTCTAAATTAACAAACTGAAGCGACCAGAGTAGTATGGCCATTGTAAGAAGAGTTCAAAAGCTTGATATCCACCTAAATTAAGCAAAAAGAAAATCAGTAGCCTGAACTGCTATAACGGATGAGGAAGCCAAGGGAAAGGTCTTCATCGCACTTAAGAAGCCTGGTGGCACCCGTGGGACATATTTTCTGGTTGTATGTAAATTAAGTGAAGGTGTCACCACACATAAGCTACTCCCAGCTACCTGTCCTAATTAAACTGCGGATACGTGGGCTCCCTATGAAAATCTTAATCTTTGTGAAACAAAGGTGTGGGTTGGGATGCTGTGAAAAGCAGTGGACGCTCATGGAACAGCTGGACGCTCGGCCTGAGCGAACCATTAGTTTTACGGGAAAACCATCAGAAACTTGGCCTCACATTCTTTCCTCTGGCATGACGCTGTGCTCTTCTCACAGGAACGGAGCCCTCACGAAAATGCCCGCAGGAGGCCTGGTCCGAAGCACGCTGTGGTTACGGGGTCAAGTGGGGTCCCCGCCATGTCTGAAAGCGTGCTGAGAGCAGAACCGCTGGCCTGCGCCGTGGGGGGACGATCAGCAGTTGTTCGTCTGCACCATGGGATGAGAGGCAGTTACGGCTCGATGCCGCCTTCCCTGGAGCACAGACAGGCGAGAAGACACAGCTACAAAAAGCCCCATCACACCCTCTGAACACCTTCCCGCCACCGCCTAAAAGTTAATGAAAGTAATTCCTCTGCAGCCTGCTTAAAAAAAAAAAAAAGTTAACAATTCTCTGTAATATTTTTTGGCAAGAAACACCACCGGTGTTTTTCTGCAACACCGCGGCTCCTTGACCGCAGGCAGGGAAAAGCTGTGGGGCTGCACCGTGGCAGGCGGTGCGAGGCCGAGCGAGGATTGCAGAGCCTGAAGGAGCCCGAAAGAGCCACTGGCCTCGCGTATCCCTATAAATTCAGTTTCCCATTAGCCCTCACCAAGCAGTCCCGCAGGACGGAGTGACTCCAGCGTTACAAACCTGCCCTGGAGGTCTTGGCAGAAGGGCCAGGGGATGGCCAGCAGCACGGGAATGGCTACCGGATCCTCCGCCCATGAGCCACGTCTCCTGATACTGTGTTGAAATAGTAACTGACTTTTGCATGAATCTATGCATCACTCAGTACCCCCAGCCCTGTCCCGGCACTGCCTGCATCCCCCCCAGAGCCCACAGCTCACCCTACGGAGACCCATCCGTGTGTGTGAGCACGTTCATGTGGGACGGGACAAACCTGCAGGGAGAGACGGATGACGGGAGGCAGGAGGTGGTGACTCACGGCAGATCGATGGGGAGAGGAGGAGAAGGAAATATCTCCTGTCTGGGCGGCAAAGGGTGGAGAGGTGACCTGTTTGCGTTAATCCTCTACAGCTGCACTGTCTGTGATGCGCTGGAAGAAAAAGGAAAAAAGAGACAATGCTAGCAAAGGACACAAGCTTCCCAGTTTCACTCCTTGGCCACAGATAACCTGGAGTCCTTCACCTCATAGATCTCCTTATCTCACTCCGGGTACACACCCACACGGCCGACTGACCTGTTATGGCAATTTAACCCCTCGGGATTCGTTCTGCTTCACCAGCACCAGAGGTGCCCACATACACAATATTTACCCGTAGCCATAGCTGCAGAAAGCAACGCAGCCACAACAACCTTTCAGTGTCAGCAGCAGAGCGCTGGTGGAGCCTCCACCCCACCTCACCGCCCGCTCGCTGTCCCCAGGGCTGGGGCGAGGGAACTGGGGAGCAAAGGGGGCGACGGGAGAGCTCAGACCTCCCCAGCTGCCAGTGAAGCCTGACACGGGATGGCAGAGCGAGGTGCCAGCCTCGGCAAACGGCACTCTCCAGCCTAACGGCTCCCTCGCTGAAGGCACACGGGAATGGTGACGTGCATCCAAAGCCTGTCCGTTCACGGCGCCGACCAAGGCGATGGGCAAAACGCAGGGGAGAAGGTTCCTCTCCTTCTGCGAGCTGAGGACACGGCCACTGAGACTGGAGTCGATCAGTGACGCTCGCATTTTTCTTTGTTGCAGGGCCTCTTCAATGCACAGCAGTTGTCGTATGCAGCCCTTCCTTCCCAATTTGCAAGTTTACTTTTTTTTTAAAAAAAAAAAAACAACAAAGAACAAGCAGGCTGACCTGGCACCAGCCCGGGACTGCGGTCCTGTCAGCCGTGACCCAGCAAGGATTTCCCTCCTGACTCAGCGCCAGGCAGGGGAGAACACTGAGCCCCAAATATCCGGATCCGGCCCCCATCTCACACCCAGGGAGGGAGGCGGACGCTGGGGTGGCAGGATCGGGGCTGCCCCCGCCTGCTGCCGTGGCCAGGGCTCCTCGCTCACTGTCACGGGTGGAGTTACGCACTTCACTCGTAGACAGAAGCAGCAATATGTTTATTGATACAAACCAACGATTTAACAAAGTTTGATAGTAAACGTGCCGATGTTTTGACAAGGTCCAATAGCAAGGCACACTTGGTTATTTACTGCGTGGAGGACAGGGTCAGACAGAACTGCTAGGGAGACCTTCCCATTGAGTTGAGGTTCAGAAAGGACCCCCTTGCTTTCTAAATGCTTTCTCAGAGTCTGGGTGTAGCTGGATCCAATCCTAGTCCCGGATTTGGTCAACGGTTTATGCCTAAAGGATTATACATGCACAATCAATCCTTTATATCACTTAGCTAAGAATTTCAAAGTTCACCATGGTATTAGTCACTTACCGAGGACCTGTTGCAGTAAGGAATCTCTCAACCTTGAGGAGTGGCCTTGAGAGGCGTTCCTACCCAAGGGGACATCCTGCCATGCGAAAGAACTCCAAAGGCTCTTGGGCTGTTCACTGTTTATGCGGGTAAGGCGTTTGACTTATAGCCGTATTTGCATATTGACCACGGTACGAGTATTGTGGTTAGATGGGCGAACTGCTCTAATTAGCCCTTGGCTAACATGTTGTTGACTGTCTCCCCAAAACAAGTTTTAAGCCAGATGCAGCCCTCACGACTAGATGCACCATTATGACCACCACGGGGGGTTATTGCTTGGGTTACGGGAGATAAAGGTCAGTTTGGGAGGAGGGAACACACCGTCACACTCACACCTGGACCAGCCAGGGGCCACCACGAGACTGTGCCCAGTACGGAGCCCCTCTGAGCTTTCATACCCACAGCTGCTGATGAAACCTGACTCACCGCTGAACACGTCCTGCCATAACGCCGCAGAAGGGCACAATGCGTACAGCCAGGCTTTCCTTACCATGCACACCTGCCAAACCAAACTAAATCTAGCTTTCCCCCCCCCCACACACACACTATTTTTTCTTTATTTTTAACTTCCGTATATCACATGGTGTTAAGACAAAAAGGAAAGGACATTATGGACCCGCCTCTTTAGGAGCACGTACACCTGCCAGCCTGGCCCTCCCTTCACCAGCAGCGATCCAGGATGCCCAGAGACGGGGCACTTGCAGTGACCAGGACCGTTAATGTGATGCTGCAGCACACCCAGCTACCAGTAATCACCCAGGAGATGTCCCAGCCGAGGAGAAAACCTGAGAAAGCGCTGGCTAGGGAGAGCCAAGCTGGGTATCGAGGTGGGCCAGGCCAGCACGGACTCAGCACCTGGCTGGCATTGCCAAATCAGCGGGATCTCCCTGTTGGCAGCCGAGTCCAGGCAGTTCTGGCACCGGCACCATCCGTGTTACATACATTTCCCATTGAAACAAGACTTGGTTGCATTTTGTAAGAGCTAACAACTTTTACACGTGTCAAAATATTTCTACTATTGCCCCTTGCTGGCTCTATCTCCCAGACTCTTCTGGGATGACTAATGATGGAGCAAAGAGGTTCTTGGCGTATTCCTCTTTAGTTATAAAAAGCATATCTAAGGTCCTGCTTTCTGCAGTGAGAATCAAAAGTGGTAGGCGCAATTTCTTTGATTCTATTTCCAATCCTTTTCCAGCAACAGTCTACCCCAACGGCTCCAACTTTTCTTATCTTTTCCATAAACGACTTCATTATTTCCTAAACTGACCATGAACAAGCAATGCCAGGACTGCTGGAAGCAGGAGAAGAGGCCACCGTGTCCCCATGGTTCTGTTTTCTCTCATCCCTGCCAAGTGCATCTTTCAGAGAGCGGGTGGCCTGGGTCAGCTTATGAAGGAGAAGGACAAATTTAGACATTTTTGTGTGCAAAAATGCAGAACCGAGACTCTGCAGTTTCAGCGCACGCTGCTTGACTGTACAGGCAGCAAATGTGGCAGGTACAGGACAGACACCCAGCTTTTAAAAATCAGGCTCTGAGAAATAATATTTTGCACCTGAAATTCATTGCTAAGGGTAATAATTACATAATAATTAATTAAGGCCAATTGCATTGACTTTAGAAATGACTGCTAAGCAAACCACCTAAAGTCAGGGACAAGGTCAAACACTACAGTGAACCACAGAAGACAAAGTGAAGAGCACAGGCACCCCCAGCTCACTCGTCTGCTCTATTACAGCCAAAACCACTCACTCAGACACTTCCGTTTACGGAGCAGTGAAGGACTGATGCATTTTTTCTCCCTGCTGAGACTTGCAGAGGATTAATTTCAACAGCAGCCTGCTAATGACTACTCAGGGATGCTGGGATGAAGTGAGCAGGGCTGAAGCCCTTAGAGAAATGCCTTTGAGGTACCAACTGCTGAGCTGGTGGAGCGCAAGGGGCTCGTCCCAGTGTTTTGGTGTCCCCGAGCCCACACCGGTTCCCGCGGTGGGCTGATGCGGATTCCCACCCAGGCAGGGAAGACTGCATCCCGTCAGCAACCAGCCCAGCCTCAGGGTGCTCAGACCCACGGCTCAAGAAGGAAACCTAGAATAAAGTGGCTTCCACAGGCTTTCCTGCTGAGCAAGGTCACCCTGAGCTCTTGGCTGGTTCACCTCTTCAGATTCTTAAAATCCTTGGGCTGAGTTGACAAAATACCGTACCGTTATAATGGAGACGTCATTTCTTGTCAGGCCTCCTCACCCCTGCAGATGTGGCCTCATAAGCTGCAATTCTGCACAGCAAAGCTTCATGCTCTGATGAGACCCCACCTGGGGTACTGCGTCCAGCTCTGTAGTCCTCAACACAAGAATGACATGGACCTGTTGCAGCAGGTCCAGAGGAGGCCACGAAGATGATAGGAGGCTGGAGCCCCTCTGCTGTGAGGACAGGTTGAGAGAGTTGGGACTGTTCAGCCTGGAGAAGAGAAGGCTCCGGGGAGACCTTGGAGCCCCTTCCAGTCCCTAAAGGGGCTACAGGAGAGGTGGGGAGGGACTCTGGATCAGGGAGTGTTATGATGGGACATGGGGTAATGGCCTCAAACCGAAAGAGGGTAGATTTAGATTGGATATCAGGAAGAAATTCTTGAGTGTGAGGGTGGTGAGCCCCTGGCCCAGGTTGCCCAGAGCAGCTGTGGCTGCCCCATCCCTGGAGGGGTTCAAGGCCAGGCTGGATGGGGCTTGGAGCAACCTGGTCTGGTGGGAGGTGTCCCTGCCCATGGCAGGGGGGTTGGCACTGGATGATCTTTAAGGCCCCTTTCAACCCGAACCATTCTGTGTGCTGAGGTGTCACTTGAGGAGACTGACCTGTTTCTGGGCTAGGATTGCACTTTAAATGATGTTTAAGAACAGCCCTGTCCACGCTGGTCACTAACCTCGAAGTTTGCCGTGAAACCCACAACTCCTGGGAGCACACCTCGCATCACCTGGGCTTTTCACCACACGTACATTTAGACTTGCCAGGGGTGTTAGCATGGCAGCCTGGCTAACTTACAGCCCAAGCAATAATAAGTGCACTAATACCCCATTCATTGCCATTTTTGGTTTGGTTTTGGTTTTATAATGGGTATGAAAAAGGGCTGGACCTCAGGTTGTCTACATGTTTGTGCCTAGAGCAAACTGCTTCCACAACAGACCACGGAGGGACTCTCACAATCGCAATCCTGCCACGCTCTCTGACCTAGCGGCTTAATTATCTTCTTTTGTACTTTGTCCAAAAGTTGTTTGCATCATTAAAGACCTTTTACACGCCGCTGACTGCAGCTGGCTTTCTTCGTGTGCACAGCAATCAACTTCTTATTTATACCAAATTGTTCTTTTAACTCTTACATCAGGGAATTCAGAAACTTTGAAGCACTTCCAGCCTCCTCCGATGCACGTGCCCGAAGCCGGCTCCATCTGCCGCTGCCGTCCTCCCCGCGCCGTGCCCTGCGCCTGACGTGACGGCCAGCACGGGGTCCGGCACCGAGTCACGCCAGAGAGCGTTTTCCTGCCCTGGGAGAGTTTCAGATTTCCACAAGTAAGAAAACAAAAAGTGAAACTTTCCAGGGTTGCTGAAATGCAATCCCATATGTTTCAACTTTCGGTTTGAATTCCAGCCTCTTTCATTTTTACCACAATTAAGTTGCTAATTGAATCCTGTATTTTATCCAAAAGGAATAAAATATAAATTTAAAATAAAAAGTTAACACTCAGTAGTGTCAAAACAGGGTATTCCATCAACCTGAAAAACATCAAATGTCTTTTTGGAAATAGGCGGCTCCCCAAAATAAACCATTTCCTATAAATTTGTGGGTTTGAGGAACCAGGAAAACCAGGTTTTATAGATTAAAATGGCTCTATGTCATCCCTCGTGTGCTCCTGACATTTAGAAAGCGATTGATTTTTAGGAGATATAAAAATCCACCCAGCTTTCAGAGCAGCCAGCATCACTCTACATCCTATTAAAAGAACAAGCACGGGTAACAGGAGAGTAAGGGATAGATGGCACCCGCAGCGTGATTCAGGACTGCTCTTTTATCCTCTGGTATGTTAGGTTATGACTCACGCAAAAAGATAATAGTTAAATGTGATTTTTGAAGAGGCTGGTGCAGCGCTCAGACCTGAGACAGTGACATTTTCTGGTGCAATCAGACAAGTGTCACGACAAAAAACTGCTGCTGGTTTATTCGCACATCCATTTTGTTCCTAATTTTGTTGAGCGCGTGACAGCAAACAGAGGATAAATTAAAAAAAAAAAACCCAAGTAGAACACCTGTTTATTCATGACCCATGGACACGGGGATGTGCTGGTGTCTCACAAGCAGCCAAACCGCCGCGTAGGGAGGAGACGGAACCGCCCTTGTTCCTCTCCCTGTGCCCAAGTTCAGGGCTGCCCTGCTCACAGCTCAGCACCTCAGTGTCACTTCCAGCCCGCAGCGCAAGGAGCCAGGCGAATACACAGCTGTTCCACCGTGTGACGGGCCAACAGCGTAAAACCTGCAATGTATGGACTAGGCAGAAGGTGGCCATGTACAGTAAAAGGGTAAAGAAGGAAGGCAACGTGCACAGCGCAATTAGCCCCCTAATAACAGCCAAGCCTGATAATGACATAATTTTGCCAGCCTGCCAGTCTTCTCAGTTTTAATGAGTTCGCATGGAGCGATGTACCCCCAGCCCCGCACGTGGCTGGGGTGGGACGGCGGGCAGGGCTGGTCCCACTGCAGCACGATGCTCCCGCCAAGCTCTGCTCCACCTCTCATGGACACTTGGGCCTTTACTGCAGCTCAGCCTCCACTCCCTGCCTTAGCTCCCACCTGACCCCCCAATTCTGCTTTGATTCTTCAGACCCTTGTTGTGTCAAGCCCCAAGAGGTTTGTTGCTCCAGAGCAACCCCTCACGTCCCTGTAGAGGGATCAAAGGCAACTCACGCTCCCCTGCCACGGAGCCCAGCAGCCAGAAGTCAATTCTTTGAGACAACAATTTGTACTGAGAAGCTCTTTAAAGCATTCTTCAGAGAGACACGAAACTGCCTTTGTGTCAAATGAATTGCTGAAGTCTACTTCAGCAAAGAACAGGAATCATGGAATCATTGAATGACTGGAGTTGGAAGGGACCTTAAAGAGCATCCAGTTCCACCCCCCTGCCCTGGGCAGGGACACCTCCCACCAGACCAGGTTGCTCCAAGCCCCATCCAGCCTGGCCTTGAACCCCTCCAGGGATGGGGCAGCCACAGCTGCTCTGGGCAACCTGGGCCAGGGGCTCACCACCCTCACAGTCAGGAATTTCTTCCTGATATCTCATCTAAATGCAGCGATGGAGCACAGAAAAAGGGCTTTCTGTCTCATGAAATGTATGGGGATAAGGTATAATATGCATTGTAGGTGCTTTTTGTCTTAATACTTTTTAAAAGCAGAATTTTCAAAAAGTTCTAAATATTCTTTTATGGACTTTTCCAGGGGAAGCACACTGTGAAGGACTGTCCATTTAAACCGGAGTAAAGCAAAACATAACAGGCTGCTGTGATCGACATTCCCCAGTTAACTTCAAGGTAACATGTACTTGCTCTTTCCAGTGAAGCTCGGGTGGAACTGAACTCATTTTTGCTGCACAGTTATGGGATCCACTCAGCTATAACAGAAGGTGTCACTTTGGTAGGCTGCTCAGTGACCATCCTTTGCTTACTGGGAAGAAATACAGTCACATCCTGGCATTGACCTTAATTCACCACTCATTCAAGGCTCCAGATGGAAAACTGCAAGGAGGGACCGCGTGTCGCGCGGTTGTTTCAGCGGACAGAGGGTATCTCTGGAGAGACAAGCAAAAATAATCTGCGGGAACTGGCCATGCTTGCTTGGAAGAGTGGTTTTTTTTTTCATTATCTGGGAACAGTTCACAGTGCAATGCCAGATGCTCATATTTTCCACCACACAAATTATATTTCCGGTGTTAAAATCTCTTCAACATTAATCTTTTGCAGTGCCCTTTTTATTATCCTATCAAAATTAATTTTGTACTATGCTTTGAGGATGAAGAAAAACCCACATAAGTGCTACGCATATTTGGTTATATTGTTTCACACCATTACAGTTGCATATGGAGTTTATTCTTCCTCCAGTAGAATACACTTAATCACCTATAACAATTAAAGACAGAATCAAACACCAAATTTTCATTATGTAAATAAGTCCCCATTTAAAATAACTAAGAATAAAAGATGCGTGGGTTTTCTCTGAGAAAGGAAATTTCCCCAGACTCATTCTTCTGCTCTTTCTTTTGTATTAAAAATGCACAGTGCTTCTGCAGCACACTGCAGGCTTTAAAGGAAACGAGTCATAAAACACTGGGAGCGAAATCAAGAATTTAAAGCAAAGCATATCTCGCAGCACAACCGTTTCTTTAAATGAAAAGAAAGGCAGTCCATCTTTTTTTTTTCTGATTAATACATTTTAATGACCTACGGCATTGGGTCTGGCTCCAGTTTCTATTTTCACACACTTCCAATGCTGCTAAGATACTACGATGCTTTTTTCTGAAGTCTAATTTCTTCCTTCATGGAAAAACTCCATATGCAAGCCACAGGCTGGGATCCCAGATCATACACACCAACTCAGTTAAAGATCTATTTATCATTTTTAATACATGAGGCACATCGCTGCTTTATTTTGTAATATCCTATTAGGAATAAAAGTTTGATACATATGGCAAGCACTTATATCTATGACACGTGTGGCAAGCACTTTGACACATATGGAAAGCAATAATTTCGTCACCTGTCAAAGGAGCAGCAAGACAGCTCCATGTCACCAGAGATGGATTTGACTCTTTCTGTACTATTGTCTGTGGAGAACACAGAAATTTTGGGGCACCTTTCAGTGAAAAGTGATGACCCATAACAAGGCATAGACTGACTGCTCCAGTGAGTGACCTGGGATAGGGAGTGTGTCTGGGGAAAGCCCAGGCTCTCCTGCCCCAGCTTCCCACGGGCTGGATCCGAGCCATTTCTTGTCCAACAGCCATCAGTTTGCATTTATAACATGTGCTTGAAATAACGCGCCTGGCTCTTATTGTACATACTGCGGGCTCTGATGCTCATCAACACTTGAGTTAAGTTTGCTTTTCCCAAGGCAGCCCGTGGAGCTTACATGGTGGGTGCTTCCAATGCTGCCCAAGAACTCAGCTCCTTGATCTCCCGGGAGTCCAGGCTACATGTAGGTACTTGATCACTCTTTCCTGTTCTTTTCTGCCCCTCTTCCAGAGTGAACAAGCAAGTTCCTTCTGAGATGAAGCCAAGGCACAGCTCTGAGCACAGCTAGCGTCAAGGACTGTCCCCAGAAGAGGCCCTGTCCTACTGTCCTGCAGGACGTCCCCTGTTCAAAGCTTTCCCCCTCCAGACTACATTGGCCGTGTCCATCTGCTTTTTACATCCTGGGATGCCAGTCTTTAGCCAGAAGAGGACAACCCCTATACTGCAGTTGTCTAAATATTGCTCACTCGTTCTTCTGCGGCAGCCAAGCATCAGTGCGGATCCACACTGCTTGTGTAAGCCCTGCAAGCCAGAAACTCCAGCTTATCTCATTTGCACCTTCTACAGAGACACTGGCAGAGCAAAGGCCTGGCCTGAGGCTGGGGAGCTCTCCCCACTGAACACAGGATGGGGCAGCAGCTTAAAAGGAGCGTTCAGAAAGGACATGCAGAAGTTTGAGGCATCTTAAAAGGACATTGCTGTTGCTTTCTATGCCAGAAACACTGTGATGGCTCCACTTGCCCTGTCCCACCTTGGCTTTGGATAGTGCCCTGCATTTCCCCTTCCATCACACAGATACACCTGCTTTCTCCATCCATAATGATGGTTTTGCACTCAAGAGACAGTTAGCCAAACCACAAATGATGCCTCATGCTCACACGAAACCTCCTCTAAAGCATCAGACCAATATTAGTGACTCTTACTTTCATGCCCAGAGGAATCGGGGTAGGCATGGTGGGCAGGCTGGAGAGAGCAAGCGTGGGGCAGTGCTGGCCAGCACAGCCCACAGCGCGCAGTTCAGCCACCCTGGGGGCTGCCAGGGGACGCAACCTCGCCACAGGCTCCTTTTCCCATCCACAAACCCACGAGTGTGACAGCAGTCCCCTCGCAGCCTGCACCCAGACTCTTCTGCTTCCTCCTAACGATGCTGTGCTCAGCTATCGCGTGTAGACTCTCTCCAGTTAATAGTAACACACTAAATATTTGAAACTTCCCTGGAAGTGAAGGCTACCGGATAAAAATAAATGGATAAATTTGGTAATAACACAGTATGTTAGCGCATTGGATGCAAACTGGCAGCCTGCTAGTGGGATTAATAATTTATGGAAAGATTTAGGACTGTACGAGCTACTATTCTTGATCAGGCAACAATATCAGCTCTGTCAAGGAAGAAACAGAAGCCTTTGCATTAGGCAAGAACAAGACAACCCGTTGCCATGGGACGTTTTCTTGTAACCTTGAGAAGTGAAAGGATGGCTTACTGCCTACAGCCAGCGGGTCAGGATCCCACAGAGGCAGATTTGTTTCAAGCTTGGAGATTTTTTTTTTTAGTATTCCCTTGTGCCGTGAGTCCTAGAGTGCAAGGTCCAGCATACGAAAAACCTATTCATAAATGACACCGCTTCTACAAGACGCATTGCCCCCAGGAAGTTTTACTTCCTGAAAATGTGGTGATATAATTAGGTGTCTACATTCTCTTTCTGCTGGTGTGTTTCATCCCATTACGAGAAATACTCTGTAAACTTTCCTTGACTACATGAAATTAATTTAATTGTTTTTAAAAGCTGGTAAAAAAGGTTTCCTGACATTTATATATTTTGCTTATTGCTTAGCAGCAGGAGTTCTGGGTTTCTGGGAGGGAGGGGAAATAAGGGAAATATTCGTTCTTGACTTGGTTTGCAGCCATGATTTATACACTCCCTCATGCTAGAAACATTATTTCTGTGATTGCTCTCATTATTTTATGTGCTATTCCTCCTCTCTTTACAATTTATGACCACGCAGTCATTCTTTACTCCTGCTGCTGCTAGAGGACATAAACACCAAAGCAGTGGACAAGAGCCCAGATTTTGAATCTGACCTGTTTGCACAGCCCCAGCCGCACAAGGGGAGGAACGGCTGCTACCACACGGAGTGGGGGAAACACTCTCTTACCGAAGACACAAACTGAAACAGAAGAGGTTGCTTTCCACATCTGTGCTCTGGCTTTGCTTTAAGCACAGAGCCGTTACTGCGCAGCGGTGATCTCCAGCCAGCAGAACCGTCCACAGGTGAAGTCCCACCTGTTCTTCGATATAAACATTCCAGCGTTAAACTCCAGATTACGACATCAGCTACCGCAAGGTTCACCGTGACACCTGTTCCACAGCTACACAAGGGTGTAAAATTATGTAATAGCATTTACTGGATTTACATTCTTTAAAAATTCTCATAAGACTGTAAATACAACCAAAGTTCATCTAAAAATTTTATGAAAAATCTACCTAATAGAGCTCTGGAGCTCATAATTTTAAGCTCATAATTTTAAGAACTGCCTCAATGAAAACCTATTACTTCAGCACAGAAAGACTGCGGGTGGACAGTGGAATAGCAATTTTCAAGCTTGAAGGAGTCAGGATCTTTTCTAAACACAAGATCAGCATCACCACCGACCAGAGAAGGGGACCATCCCACCATCCTCTAAACAGGCCTTTGGGAGTGCTCCCCATCCCTTCTTTCTACATTCGTGGAATTGCTAAAAAATTAATTTCCCGAGGCTTACATTTCACAGTGGAATTGCCTTCACATCTTTGATATTTCCAATTTTTAACATCCTTAAGAAAAATACAAATATCTGAGCAAAGTCAACAGGTCCTGTAGACAGTTCCCACTGTTTCCCAGTTATCTTGGTTGCGCTTAAGACTCACTGTCACCATTGCCTAATTATTTGTCAATTGGTATTGAGCACAATCCCAGTTGAGTAAAACCAGAGGAGAGGTGGATGCAGCCTATCAGCACATGCTTGGGCTGGAAGCTACAGCCAGGGCCTTCTGCATCAGGGAAGGCAAGGTGGCCACCAGGCCTCCTGTTGAGACAAAACTGAGGAAAGCTGAAAGGTGAATCGTCAGACTCAGATCTCCACCAAGCTGAGTCCACGCTCTCCTGGGGACAGTATTCGTGTTTGATTCTAAGACTCCCCCAATTAGCAAATTTTTGGCAACAGTTTCTTTGTGGTCAGTGCATAAGACGGTCAAGTTCGGGTCCTTTCAATCTGCCAGGCAACTGCAGAGCACCTACACCACCTCTATGCAGCAGCAGCTACCAGAGTAACTTCTGCAATACTGATTTTTTTGTTGCTTTTGGAATTTGTGAATAGAGGATTTTTCAGCTTTTGGATACACTCTGCTACCACTGAAATCAGGTAAGGCTTACTGATGGTTTCAGTGGGAACAAAAGCTAAGACAAAGTGTCCTTTCAAATCTAGACCCAGAGGCTCTAGCTACAATGGCCATTTCTTTCACTGATTGTATTGAATAAAATGCATTCCCTGCCATGACATTGGATTCAACGAAACTTTTCTGATTTTCTCCATCACTGAAGAGAGACTCTCTCATCACTCAGAAATAACAGGAAGGTCAAGGTTCATGGTGCAATTATAAATGTATTTGGGTTTACAAGTAAAGCGTCCTGTGAAGAAGCAACTCCATGACTCCAAGCGAAGAGCAAGCCCAGTCCCAAAACTTAAACAGAAGCAAGCAATTTCGTCATCATCATCTACCTGTTCGTATGCACCCTCTGAGAGTCTCCAAAATGTTCCCCTCTAACTTACCTCCCACAAAGTTTCAGTCCAAGTCACAGCTGATGGTCTCAGAAGAAGATGAACAGCGATCTTTCAAGAGAAGCGACTCTCGGGGCACTGGGGACACTGACAGGGCTGAACTGCCCCCATACCTGGGGCTCCCACCTCTGCACTGCTGCCACCAGCCCGGGAGCTCAGCCCCAAGCTCCTGCCCCAGCCCAAGCCCTTGCCCAAGCTGGGTCTACATGGTAGGTCTACCTCTGCCCAGAGGACTTGCCAGGATGACTTGGGCCTGCTTCATCACTTCTCCTTGCCTGATGAGCACTAGACTGTCACCAGTAGTGGTTACTATCACCAAATCGGCCCTGTTTGCGCTTATCTGACCAAAAAAATTGAGTATCTGGTCTCACATTAAGTAAAATCTCAGACTACGTCTGTGCTGCCCATCGCTGTTGCACGTAGCTCACCCGGTGCTCCGCACTGACAATCTGTCCCAACCGTAGAGCTGCCTTGTTCGAAAAGCAGCTACTTCTGCAGCATCCACACTCTAACAAAGACAACCGAGACTCGTCTGGGCTTTTCATGCTCTGAAACAAACCATGGCTCCGTGTATCAAGCAGTAAAATAAAAATATTGCTCCTCCTGCGTAACAATTTTATAGAGAACTCCAGCCCGTCTCCTTTGAAGCCAAAAATCATGCTTAACATAAAGACACTTTTCTGATGAAATTCAAGAGGCAACCATCTTTTGGACAAAATGTATTAAGTCTTCAACTCCTTGTTAATTAGCACAGCTTGAAGACTTGCACACAGAGGAGGCTATGTCCCTGCTGACGGCTAGTCTACCGAGCACACGGATTTGCCACGTTTTCATGCTGAGCGACGGATACTCCACAACTAGCGAGTCTCACTGACCTAAGCATATTTGCAAGTATAACACTACTCAATTAAATAATGGCAAAAATCTGATTCTAACCTAACAAATCACATTTTTTCACAGAAATGAGCAATTAAGTTACACAGGAGAACACACAAAATAGGAAAATTCCAACAAAGTGGTTTGGGAAAACAGTATCTGAAATTGGCAATGATTTTAATTACACCTATTGAAGATGTGCTATTCTTGGAGAGACGATATTTTTTCTTTTTTACTTTTCTCACCTTGAAATGTAGATAGCATGTAATTACATTGATATGCAATGGATAAAGAAACATTATTGCATAAAAAAATATACGAAACTCTAACTTAAAGTTGCAGAATGCATGAATTGCATTGGCTAAGATTTGACCCCAGGGGTGCACGAGTAAATGGTCATTGGATGCACTGGAATGGTGTCCCATATGCTGTATATGTAGCTGTCAGAGCTGACTCAGTTGTCTTCTCATAACCGCAGCAATCCTGCTCCTGGGCTCGTTCAGCGAAGCCGCCCTTCCCCTTGGAGGATGCAGTGGGGTTAGGGTGGGCAAGCCCACACTGCTGGTACGCTTACTGGAGGCGGGTGCCTTAGCAGCTCTTGAAATACCAAACTGTCCGGAGAGACTGATTTCTTTCCCAGCACCGGGGCTTGTGCGGCTTTTCTGTCCATAATCAGCGAGCAGGGCAGCAGAGGAGGTTAGGCTGCCCTGAGTCAGGGAACACGGCGATAACGGGAAGTTTCCACTCAGCTTTTTTAGTTCCAGTACTTGTTCCCTGGCTTGAGTCAAAGCTGCAGTCAGCTCATAGCGTTCCTCACACTCTCTGCGCACCGTTTCCTGGAGAAGAGTGTTCTGCAAACAGAAACAAACACTGGCTTTACAAAATGCCATCAGTCAAAAACCTGCGCCTATTCAGCTCCTCAGGCTTAGGGCAGGGGTGGCTGGAGGGCACTGATGCACACAAACCCTTCAATATTTCCCCATATTTTGGTTTCTCTGAAAGTCGTTCAAAGGACATACATCAGCATTTACACACCCTTCATTCCCTCAGGAGACAGTGGAAAATACGAGGTAAGTTATCAGAAGTTTCTTCTGATCTCCTGCCCATCCTCCAACTAGGAGGGAAACTGGGAATGCTGTTCTCGGAAAGGAAAAAGCGACGTACGCAGCTGGAGTATCACCGTACCACTTCATTATGATAAGATATTCAAGAAGTTATCCTCCTCTGCAGTTTAAATAATTATGCACTGATTTTTTGTGCCGGCATTCTTTATTGATTATTATTTCCCAATTAATTGAGATAAATGATTTTCAGTCCAGTGGTTTGCACAAACTTTGCGCTGTGATTCCTGATTTTTAAGTGGTCGGTGACTGGTACCGGGCCTTGAGCAGACAACTGAAACTGTCTCAGTATTACAGAAGTCCCCAAGTTGGTATATTATGTGGAACTTATTTATGATGTTAACTTTCCTGGTTTTCAGCTGAAACAAAAAGTAAATAAAACGCAACAGAAGATCACTAAATTGAGTCATAAAAGTCAGAACTACTGAAAGTACTAATACAAGCAGGAAATACCCACTTTTTTTGTTCTTCTGAGCAAGCAATAGTTGCTAACGCCAGGAGGTCCGTGAGAATGGAAGGGGAGCAACCACGAGGGCAGTCTCCAACACAGAGAGCGAGGATCGACTCAAACAGAGAACACTCTCAGTCACGCACAGCCTCATCGCCCGGACGCAAACTTTTCTACGTAAACCTCCTTAGTGCTAAAAGTATGAGCTGTATGCTGGGTCAGATCACTCATCGCCTTCAAGTGAGGGCGAACATTTGTACGTGAAATTCTCCGCGTGATTATGACAGTGGGCGTATACAGGGAAGACAATGTGTAAAAAAGATCCTCTCAATAGCACTTTTTTGATGTTTTGAAGGGCGAATACTGGTGTCAGTAAAGTCAGAGCACAGAACTGTGTTCCCACTAAAGTGGAAGGTGGCAAGCTCTGCTTACCCAAGAAGAGGTTACTAAAACTACTAGAGTTTTGCATGCGTGTTCCCATCAAAACTTGAAAAATGATGGAGAAATTAAAAGTCCTTTGTTGATAAATTTTTTTTTTTTTAATTTTAAAATTTTACTTTGGTCAAAGCATCTGTAGCGGATGTAGAGTGGAAACACAGAAGTTCTGCTCAGGCTGTCTAACCTCTGTGCCAACAGCAAGCGAAGCTGTTGGAGAAGGAACATATCTACATGCAGAAGCAGAAGTGGGAGAGATGTAAATATCAAAATAACTTACTCTCTGAATACCTAACTCTGCAGACAACTTTATGAAAGAAAGCTAGATGTTACTTTCCCCGCCACTCAGATGGTCACTGACAGTCCATGAAATTATTTGGGAAGTGTTACCTGCAAATCTGAGCAATTATCCTGGTGCAAATTTTATCTTAAAGCCAGCTTGAATTTTCAACCACTCTTATCTGCCCGTTTCCTAATACAATTATATCAGAGGAGGAACTCTGTTTCAGAGCGGGGAAAACTAAGAACATAAGCAGAGCTGGTGGAATCTCACGATTGAGGATAACAGTGTGTTGTGTTCCTTACTCTGCTGAAGCTCCTGACCAGCACTTGAGGAAGGTACATCTTTCCAAAGAGCCTTTTCCATAGGCACAGGCCAGAATCACTGCCAGCATCATTCTAATTTCACTAACGCAGTGTTTCTGAACCTTTTTCAAGGAAGAAATGAATATCAACCCAAGCCCTAATTAATTTTGAAGGGTTTCATTTTCACTGTTTACCAATTTTTTTCTGCCACTTAATTACTTTGGACATTCCAGTCTGATCTTATCTACAGTCCCTGACTTCACTGTTTTCACATTTCTCATAGAGCAGTACACCTCTTTCTCCTCCCTTCCCATTATATTCCAAACATTCAGCAAATGCCTGTGGTAAGAATGTCCATCAGTCAAATTTCTTTTCACATTTGATTAATTTTTATGCGTTCCTGAGTTACAGAAAGTGGATTTACTGGTGGGAGGTGGGATACATCCCCGTTAGCATGGCAGGATGTACACACATACCCCCACATTAAAAGATGCAATCTCTGCTCCTGAAGCCATTCAGAAGAGGACTGTGTCTACTTTCATTCCTATTGACAGTATCAAGTTTTTTCTTACAAATTACTTCGAAAATAAGTAAGATTACGGGAAGGATTGTTGCTGTCCCGTTCAAAAAATGAGAAATGTCCATGTCTTCTACTTTAAAAACACAAAGAATGCTTTATTGTTTACTCATGTTTATG
This sequence comes from Rissa tridactyla, assembly GCF_028500815.1. NCBI lineage: Eukaryota > Metazoa > Chordata > Aves > Charadriiformes > Laridae > Rissa > Rissa tridactyla. The sequence continues at coordinate 9,837,207 of NC_071471.1, forward strand.
TAGTATGATGTGAGACTAGGAAACAAATGCTCTGCAGGACCTGAAAAATATGTATTTTTTAAAAATAAAATACTAGTTTAAGTTCTTGCTGAATTAAAAATGTCACATATTTCGTGATACATTTTATTTGTGAAATTATGATGGACTCTTTCAATTTCAATGGGTTTTAAAGCAGTACATAACAGGTTCTGAAATATAGATGCTTTGAATGATTTTAGAAATCACATGTCTCTACGTAAAAATAGCAAGGCATTTCCTCGGTCATGTTCCTACCTCCTCTTGAACTTGACTCAAATTGTGAATCAGTTGTGTCCTCTCCTGGGTTAATTTTTCCAGTTCATCTGACTTGTGTTTAATTTCTTTCCTCATATTATCCAGAAATGATTCATTATTGTTCTTTTCCACCGTCAGTTGAAATTCAAGTTCAGTAATTAGTCTTTTAAGGCTCTGAATTTCTTTTTCCTTATCTTCATCTTTCTCTGCAAGTTTGGTTTGGGCATCTTGTAGCTTCTTTTCAAGAATTTCTGTCTCCATCCTTAAGCTACTAGTAGCACTGGATATTAATCCTGGTATCTGCATTAGATTAGACAAAAATTGCATTAGTCTACATTCAGTGGATATCATTAGATACGTAGAATCAAGCATCAAACAAATGTTGACTTCAGAAAAAAAAAATACAAATGCAACCATACATGTCTCAGGGACAAAAAAATAAATGCTTAGAATTTACATAATACCCTCAAAGAATACCAGAGAGCTGTAAATTAATCAAAATTCACTCAGAATGGAGAGGTTAATTTGTATGTCAAGATCAAACAGAAAAATAGAGGTAAAAATGGGAAAATTTAACTTCTTTATTGCAAGCCAGCATTTCTTCAGGGTTTTAAAATCATAGACAATATTTGTAAAGTTAACTAAGCCAAACTGTTATTTTCAGCTTTTTAAAACACTGTGTAATGTAATGAATTTTAAATAACAATATAATTTCATCAAATGTATTTTATTTTTCCAGTATTCAAGAAATGTGTCAAATCTTTTGAAAACTAAAGTTATAGGTACCATTTTCAATTTCTAGAGAAAACTTCAAAAACTGTAGGTCTGCGTGGCTGGCCACTGGACCTTACCCCATTGGTGCTGAACTAATTTGAGAAGGAAGAAAACAGTGCAGATGGGTTTTGTGACAACTTGTCATAGCCTGGAACAGTCCAAGGCCTTTAAAAAATTATGTTGTCAGTTTAAAAATAATTAACAACTGCAGTCTGTGGACATAGATGAACTCTGGGTAGAGAAAATGCGAGCAAAGGAAGAACTTCCACACCATTTAACTAACTGGAATAATTACTTATTAACCTGTTCCTTTAAAAAAAAAATAAATTGAAACATATGTAATCACAGAATCCTTTAGGTTGGAAAAGACCTTTAAGACTGGGAAAAAAATATTGTATCATCTAGATAGAGTACTACACATAAAGAAGGTTTTACTCCTTCACATACTATTTCTGAGAAGTTTATATTATCTGCTGGCACAAAACGTTTCACTTGAGTGTTACACACCTTCTTCTGGAGCTCTTCATGGTCTCTCTGATATTTTGTGATTAGTTCTTGCTGCTTTTGTCTCTCAATGTCTAGTTCCACTCTCGCTTCCTCCTTGACTTTAAGAATTGCTTCTTTGTGTCGTGCTTCGCCTTTAGCCAGATCAATCTCCATCTAGGCAACAAGTGCTTTTTAATGACACCTAGCAACTCACCTTAAAATATTTTTTACATTCCACACCGCCACACATGAAGGGACGTGAAATTTGGCAGACTGAGATTTTGGGCGCTGAACAAACACATCCAAATGATTGCAACTGCTGGAGCCTGGAGAGGGAAAGCTCCCGCTTCCCGCTGGCACGGACGGCTCCTGCTGCACAGAGTATCGGCACTGAGTCACAGCCGGCAGCCCCGGGAAGATGTCTCACAAGCCCCATGGTGTCTCTAGTGGTGCTAGATGCCTAAATTTAGCTAGTTGAGCTTCATGCTAAATCACTATGAAAACACTAAACTATAAAGTCCTTAGTTGGTTCTTAAAATAGACGACAACTTTGCTGGAAGGATTTGCTCTGGAGGTAAAACTCAACTTATTATTATTTTCAAATGCAGCAAATTTATACATTTCACAGTAACGACATATACTGTGCTAAGATTAGGCCATAAGCTCAATATTAAAATATAAAGATTTTAACTCCTTCTTATAAAATCACGTTTTATTCCTGCTCTGCCACTCAGCCTTGTCAGGGAATAGCAACTTACCATATGAAATGTTTGTCTGTCTGCTCCCAGGGACCACACTCAGATGACACATATTCCACACGTGCTGTCTTGCAATTTAGAAGCGCAGTGCACGTTAATACCGCCTACTGACTTTATCGAACATCCCCCTTCCCCTAAATCTATTCTAAACCCCAGCAACCCAGGGGAAGGAGTGCATAGAGGAACCTCCACGGAACCTCTCAGCAAGGCATCAGCGGGATGCCTGCCTCTCTAAGCATCCCCCGGTGACGATGGCACGTGGCCACCGCTCTGGCCCCAGTGCCAGCCCAGGTTCCAGGGAGCAGCGAGGAGCAGCTCCAGCTCATTTTAGGGTCCCGACAACACGGCACTGATGGTATGTATGTGGGACAAGCTCTGGACAAAAAAGTGGAGAAATGTAAGTGAAAGAGTTGCTAACTCTGAGTAAAATATCCCAGTGCTTAAGGCATCTCACGTATTTAATACTATAAACTCAAATTTTAAAATTCAGCCATAATTTCCTGAAAACCAAAGCCTGGATTCTGGAGGAAATACTGAAGGCTGTATTTTGAAAAATATGTTTCCCAAACCAGTATGCTAATATTATATTTCTGCAGGCTGAATTCTAATGGACTTAACTGTAGCACGCTGAAAGAATATGAAAGGCACATTACACATGCACAACACTAGCCTAATTACTTAAAATCATTAAAAGCAGAAAAGCCCAGAATGAGCTTAATTACAATTATCTAATTTCACACACTAATTGTGAGCAAAAGTATAACAAATCCCCCTAACTCTTTTTGGGGAAAAGATAAACTGGAAATATTTTCATTATTTTGTAAATCATGAATATACCAAATCCTGGGCATGGAACAGGCACAAATCCCCCACTGAGGTTTAGCTTAAAACTGGTATATTTGTAAGATGCTCAAAGTAGATTCTTATTATTATTATTGTTATAATAGACTTATCTTCTACATTATTAGATATGGGAGTTAGGATTCTAATTGTAGAAACCCAAGTGTATGAACTCTACATATTATTACAGAAGCAGATCATATGTTGGAGGCTACTTGATTACAAAGACTAAAAAAAATAAAAGCAGTAAAAAAAACTGAGCTCATTTTGAAGCTTATACAAGCATTATTCACGTTTAACACTTGAAGCTAATATAGCTGATAACCACAAAAGGAAATAAAATGGCAGTTGATCTTCAAATAAAGTGTAATGGCTCCTAATTGGTTTAAAACCACTTACATGCCCCTCATTAATTAGTATTTTAAAAAACCATAAAACAAATGTTTACATCAATCTTAAAATCTTTTGAAAGAGGTATTTTTTTTTCCTCCATTAAAACTATTTAAGGTTGATCTGTATTTTAAATAGAAAACTGGAACACTTTATACTTATGCGATGGCACACTGACTCAAGAGAAAGACAACTCTGTCACTTTGTCACATTTCTGATTCTTTTGTCTGATGAGAACATTTTTAGAGCACTTGACATTCACTGCATTTTAATGGCTGTGATACCAAAGCTGTAATTGCTCTCTCTTCCTAGTAGCAGCCTTTATCTCGTTTTAATGTCAGCTTGAACAATACGTTGTGATTATGCAGACAGTGTGACCTCATTCTAAAATTATATCCTGCAACAGAGAGGTTAAGAAGTTTTAAAAGAAATGTAACCGATCTCAATGGCTAGTAGTCAAAAAATTTTCCTGAGACTAAATAAAGCTTTCAGACACTTATCACATACTCAACCAAAAAAGAAAAAGACAGTAATTTTAGTCATCAATTATGTAGGACTTAAATCAGAACAGCCCGAGTAATCGTTCAACACTGTTTTCAATTTTTTCCTTCACAGATTTTTTTTTTTCCTTCTTATATTCAGTTTGGGGTTTATTTTGTGCTCATGTAAAAAGTGTTGCAGATTAAAAGAGAGTTTACATGCTCAGGGTTGTTTACAGTAAACAGCTTTCCAAATCCCACTGCAAGAGACTGGCAGCTGGACTCTCCAATTCCAGTTAGAGTCTCCAGCTCAGAACTTTACAGCATGACCCAAAACCAGAAGAAAAAGCGATCTGTCCTGCAGAGCCGAGCCAAAGGTCCCGATTCCTGAGATTGCTGTTACGCACGGAGCCTGCTTAAAGCCTGGTAGAAACGAGGAGCTGTAGCATTGCCCCATTCCAACCAGCTGTGCAATTAGCTAAGGAACCTGTTCAATCAGCACACGCAGTGGACGTACACATTTATTTTTTGAATCAGCTGAAAATATTTTTCCAGGGAAGACCCCAAACCCAAGTACCTACTAAAAGATGACTAACAAGTTATAACTTAACTTTGTAGAATGCAATGATACCCATCAATGATGTGGCTAGAGGTGGGAAACCCTTCTAACAAGAAACCCATGTTAACAGGAGTTTAAGCTTGTGGAACAGACCTGTGCAACACGTTCAGCTCCGGCATGGCCGCGGTGAGATGCTTGGAGGGTGTGCTGCCCTGCCTTCAGCTGTCTTCATAACATTGCATCCTACATCCGTGGACCAGGACTAGACCTAATGTCTTTCCCACTCTGCCCCCCAACCAAGCCAGTTACCCCCTGAATTCGGGGTGTACCCCTGGATGTATTTCAACCATCCTTCCCATCTGTAGCCTGTACTTAATTTTATTTTTTTTCTTCTCTCCATTAAATAAAGGAAAAATGCCCACGTATAAAGGAGCATGCATGTATGGAAGGTGTATCTTTCTCCTCCCACCTTCCCCTTCCTCCTCACCATGAAAGGAACCATCATCCAATTACCAAAAGAGCCTAGGTGGGAAGGTGTATAAAAGTGGTTTTGCAGGCTTTTGTAAGAGTCAATGAATAAAATAACAAAGGATGGGTCGTTTCACGGAGAAGCCAAGTCGTAGGAGTGTGAAGTCTTTTCAAATAAAATACAGAGGTATTTTCACAGTAAATTTCACTGAAGTCTCTATTTTCATAGTGCTCTGATTTGAAGGGAAAGCAAGTAAAGAAAGAGCAGAGTCATTAGCAGGAGCCTGTTTGTCAGAGATGCAGCTGCCTGAAAGGAACTGGTGATGGCAGAGGTCAGCAGAAGGAGCAGAAGCCTTTCTCACGCTAGAGGTCCGCTCTAGCTCCGGGACTTTCACTGTGCAACTCCTTTAGCTCTTTTTAATTGTGAAGATCCTCAGCTCAAGTGAATGGATGAGCCACATGCCTTATTTCCGCTGCCACGTCTCCCTTCCCAGTTCCCCAGTCTAACCACGCTCCTCCACCTAACTGCCGTGCTCTTTAGAGCCCCACCGCAGCCAACAGCCAGCACTACCTACCTGCTGCCGAGGCTCCCATGCTGTAATCAGCTGTGTGTGTGCTCACTAAGCGATACCCATCTCCCGCTGAGCTGTTTGCTCAGCCTGTGGGCACGCAGAGCCTGCCAAGTGAGGCAGAATGAGGTGCCTCTCTGCTTGGAGGGGTACACATACCCTGAACCCCAGGTTGCACAAGCTCCTCTGCACTTCCAGGCTGAAAGCAACGCTTGTTCCGAGTACTTCAGATCTGAGCTAGATGACACTGCTAATTTGGAGTGTCATTTTCCTCTCCGGACATGTGGGGGACTTGTCCTGACACCAGCAGGAACTATGGGTTCATATCAAAACAACAACAAATTTCATGTTCACAGAGGACTTGGAAAGGATAAAACTGTCACGTTACTTCTTCATTTGTCTCTTGCCATGAGTGACAAAATCGTCCCAGGGATGACATGAACACATATCCTGTATCCAGAGCTGCCCTGAGTACCAGGCAGGATATCCACATCCCTCTCGCCCTCCTCGTCAGCTGAACAGCTAACATCTCCGCTGCCTTTTGCTATTCGGCAACTCCCGATGGCTCCAGAATCGCTATGCTACAACAGCTTGTTTGTTTAGCTCTGCTTTGGTTTGCAAATACCCGTCTTCTAAGGAAAGGACATTTTTGCTCATCTGCTTATTATTTATTTTCTAGATTTGTTTTACAAATAGCCATCTTCAGTTTCAGTTCACCTGACCTGCACATAGGAAGGCTTTGTGTTCTCTGCATCTTGTCAACAATGCCCAACCTTGTTTTTACTGGGAAACTACTTCAATATTAAATATATGCTTTCCTATGCTTCTCTGCCAGATGTGTCAGGAAACAAATCCAGGCACCGATGCACTCCCCCATGCAGAATTGTGGTTCGGGGTTCATAACCCGGACTGTTGCACACAGAACAGGGTGGGCTCTGTATGTTCACCTCCTTGGAGCTTGTGTAGAACAATGGCCCGTGAGACTGGGCTTTTCCCGATGCACCCCCTCCCGCAGCGCACACGAGGAAAGCACGGAGCTCGCAAGATCAGAGGTCCAGGGGGCTCAGTTCTGCTCCTCACACCTGGGCTTGCAGGGGGCTGCACTCCTAACACAGTCACTTTGCAAATACCCTGAAACCTGGGAAGTCCGGATCAGATCTGAACATCTGCCAAGTCTGTAAACGCTCATACTAAATACCTTCTGCATTCAGTTCCAACCTATGTAGAGAGATCACCCATTAAAACCTCCTGTACAAAGAATACTATTGACACGTTTGCACTTGAGGAGATAAACATCTGGCTCACTGTACTCATTCGTGACAGCTGACTACAACTGAAAAAATAAATAGAGAAATCGAAAGGATGCCAACTGCACATCCACTATTACCTTCTCCCTCCAGTTATCTTCATTCCGCATCTTCTGTCTTAATGTTTCCTGCAGCTGCTCTGTTCTGTTCTGATGAGAAATCAGCATTAACTCCCTAGAAACCACAAAAACTCATATGTAAATAAGTGCTCTGCCCAGATTGGTGGTATGCCATTTTCTTGCAATTAAGTCCTTTGTGGCAAAGGTTCGTCTTTTCCTCTTTGTTTAGTATTCCGTGCAGTAAGCCCAGCAATCCTGCCTGGAGCCCAGAGGCACAGAAGTAATCACTACTTAGCATTTGCATAATGCCATCACATGCTTTATGAATTTTATATTTTAAAGACAATACTATAGTTGATCTTTCTTACACACACACACATATTTAAACCTCATATATTTTTAATATTTCTCAAGTGAAATGTTGAGGAACACTGAATAAATCTTACATCATTCAAACCAGAAATTTTTGTATTTAATGAGCTTGGAATGTTACTATCATTAATTAAAAAATTGTAATAGGTTTTCAATTAAAACCACCAAGTGCTTTCCATTGTTAGAGTTACTTTTTGTTATGTGAGGCTTGTAGAGCAAAAGCCCTGGAGAGTTTAAATTCTTGTAACTTAGATTATTAGCACCTACCACCTGGAACAACTCATGTATCTGGGGTTTAAGTAGAAGGGAAATATTCTTAAATTAAGATGTAATATCTTACTAAAGTACAGGGAATATTCAAACCCATTAAATATGAAAATAGCTTAATGCCTCTTGGTGTACATCACTCTTGAAAATGCTTATCTTCTCCAAAAGCCACTTTTCTGAATACATTTTTCATTGTACACAAATCAAACAAATAATGTACTGACATCTCTTAAGTAGGGGACAGCACTTTCCTTTTTGCCAATAAAAGAAAACCTATTTTATCAGTAACTGAAAATTTACTAGTAGGACACTTAAATAGTAAAAACAAGCCTGTGTCTGTTAGGAATAAAAATAGATATGTAGATTACACTCAAAGCAATTTGAAAAATGTGAATTTAGGTTGGTAATTGCAGAATTCTAAAAAATAAAGGCTCTCAAACTAGGTATCATTCCAGAAAATACAATCCTCAGAAGCTCAGTGCTTTATTTTCCACATCTGAAAAGTAAATACAGGGAAAATGGCAGCTTCGTTGATATTTGATAACCTTCAAAATAAGACTAGACTGGTGGGAAGTTGTCCATACCCTTCACTGAATACTACACCACATCCAATAACCTGTCATGCTGTAATATTTATAACGTTGTTACGGTTTGCAAGTTGCTAATAACGTAAGTTACAAGAATTTAAATTCTCGAGGGCTTTTGCTCTACAAGCTTCACATAACAAATAGCAGCTATAACAATGGCAATAAATGGGAATGGGTGTTTTTATTAAGCTTGAACTGAAGCCCTGGACTGCAAAGTAAGGAATTTTTCCTCCCCCCCCCCCCTTTTTTTTTAATAGGCCTTTTTATTTTTTTTTTAATTTTTCATTCAAGTTTTGTCTATACTGTAATAATTTAAAAAATCCATCCAATGAGTTCCGAAATTTCAGGATGTGAGCTGAGGGCTGCCAAAGCTTTTAGAGTTTTGCCCTAAAACCCAGAGATGAGAGGGGGCAGCGGCAGGGAAGGACTGTCCTGAGCACACAAGCACTTCAGAACACCCAGCTGGGACCAGCAGGTCTCTCCCAGTCTGCCCAGTGCCATAGCCACACTCCTCATTCTGCTGCCTCTCCTCCCACATCCCGATCGGCACAAACCACCTCTGGTGCTTTACAGAATCTAATCCTTTCGGTAACAGTGAGTGAGGCTGAGGATCTGGCAAAGGAGGAATGTTTTATTTTTAATAGGTTTCCCAGAACGCGCAGTCACAGGAGATTACCCATGGTGTCTCAGCTCCCATTACCTTTCTTGTTTCAACATCACCACCTCCTCCTCTGTTTGTCTAAGAAGAGTTTTAAGTGCTTCCAGTTCACTTTCCGATCGACTGGTTCTTCTTTTTAGATCTTCTTCTTTCCTCTCTTTCTCAGCCACCTCTTCCTGTAAATGTTTGCATACTTGCTGGCAAATTAGAAGAGATTCCTCCTTTTCCTTGAGCTCCTTCATAAGTCTACAGAAGAAATTAAAAAGTATCAGCATTGTAGTTACTATATTCATATTTACAGATGTATACTAAATAGACAGAAATCATTTGTACCTGGAAAATAAAATATTAGACTAAAAGCTATATATTCTTTATGAAGTTAAATCTAGTGATGTGAACACAAAAACAGAACTGAAAAACAGAAAAAAAATTACAAAAAAGCTGCATTAAAATAGTAAAGTTTTTGCTCCCACTGCTCAGAAATCTATATGCTATGTTATGACATATAATTTCAGCATTTACCTTGACTCAGAAATTCCATTTTCATATTTCATTTTTTTCAGTTCATTTTGACAGACATCAAGTTCCGTTGATTTCACCCTAAAAAAACATTAAAAAAACACATATCTGTGTATTTGTCTGAGGAAATAACAGCCTTTACTCATGCAGTACATCAGGTTTATTGACATATTATCTAATTTGCATTTTCTATTTCAGTTAAAAGGCAAACAACAGACAGTTCTGTTTATCCGAGCTAACGTTTTAAAGTAACATGAAATTACACTTCCAATGTCATCTCAGCCTAACCTGGGATCACAACACGCTTAATGTTGGGAGCAGAAAGTGAGATCTTGCAACATGTGAAAGTTTCAAGTGAGATATGAACAAATAACAATTTTGTAGGTAAGAGGGCTGGAAAGTTTGCAGATTTCTTGTCATTATGTCATCATTTCACCGATTAATAGCCATGGTTAAACTTCGTATTTACATTTAAACAGATATAGAATATGTTATTTTATTAAATTGTACCCCAATTACACTGAAATTTTAATATTACATTTGGAAAGCCTTTACTGTTTATTTAACTGTGTTCATGAAACCTTTTTTTCATACTCAATACTTGTATTATTATTAAAATACTTTGTTGCTAAGCATTCCAAATATTTGCAACTTTGTTATGATCAGACCCTCTGAATATAGGAACTGAAAGCAGAAAGTACACATCATAAAAGAATGAATCCTTGTTTAAATTTCAGGAAAACACACAAAAAGACTGATGACAGCTGGTCTTGAGATTGGCAGTACTAGTTCATAACTCTGGAGCTTCATTTTTGAAACAGAAATGTTTATTTTCGTCAGTGAATTATAAAGGTTGATGCCGTTTCTGAATGATTTTCCATGCTCTGTTCATTTAGGTTTTGCATACTCTCACTTGAGAGTATAGGCACAACACAGTAAAATTACAAACCACAATATCACACTGGTGCATGGGGAAAAGTCACAGCAAATTTACATTTGAGGGGGGGGGGAGCGGTTAAAAAAAAAAAAAAAAAATCACAGTCACTGATAACATACTAAAGTTTCTGTTTAGTTTTATTGCACCCTTCCCTCCATCCCAGACCTACAATGCAAAACACCACTTTCCACATACATTTCTGGTCCAGAAGTTATGTGGATTTCACAAAACGTATCCTACACCTTGACATGAAGGGTGGGATGGAGCTGACCTAACCCTCCTCTTTGCTGTGTCATTAAACACAGCTGGAGGAAGAAAGCCCTGCTCCCACAGACAGACATGCTCAGTCAGTGGGTAGAAATATAGGCCGTTTAATTTGAAGATAAAATATTTTCTCTGTTGTTCATAACCTCCTCAAATCACCCTGACGAGCAGCACTCTGAAAAAAACAGTGTTCTGTTACAGCTTTATGCAGAGTGGCAAAACAATCACGCAAACAGAAATCTTACATTAACAGCTTTTTGTAGTGGTCCATCTCAGCTGTTACTTTCTGCAGCTTCAGTCCAATTGTCTCTACTTGATTTGTTAAATCTGAAAACAAAAACATGGGTTTCATGTCTGCACTTCTACCAAAATAATTCACTTTTACACATATTGTGTTTTATTTGCATCTCAGACACGTAGCTCCTCACTCCCACCTCAAACAGGCAGCACGTCCCAGCACCGCCTAGCTCCGGACAATGCAAAACTGCCAGCTGGGAAAAGCAGAGTTTTACGATTTGTAATATTTGAATAGATTTCTCACTGCTTACAAACTGTATAAGCCATTCGTTTATATTTTCTTAATAACAAATTATTTTTCTTGAAAAGGTTGGAATGCTGTTGCACTGCTGTACACTTCAGTTTCCAACAACCTTCCAATTTGGGGCCAGGCTCTTTTCAGTGGTGCCCAGCAACAGGACAAGAGGTAACGGGCACAAACCTGAGCATAGGAAGTTCCACCTAAACATGAGAAGGAACTTCTTTACTTTGAGGGTGGCAGAGCCCTGGCACAGGCTGCCCACAGAGGTGTGGAGTCTCCGGCTCTGGAGACATTCCAAACCCGCCTGGATGCGTTCCTGTGCCACCTGCTGCAGGTGACCCTGCTTTGGCAGGGGGTTGGACTGGATTATCTCCAGAGGTCCCTTCCTGCCCTGACCATTCTGTGATTCTCTGATTCTATTTGTACATTAGCAATGACTGGCTTTATACAGCAAGAAACTTTTTTTTTTTTTTTAGTCCTACCAGGAAACATGAAATTCAACAAACATAAGTACGAAATGCTTTAAATCATACGATTTGTAATTAATGCTGAGAGCAAAAGCATGCAGGAAGGCACACCTGAAAACAACCTGCTAATGCTACTTCATATAAAACAGTCACGCTGACTTAATGGTACTATATATTTTGTCTTAGATCCTCTTAGCTAAATGTTATCTTTCAGAACACATCACCTATCAGTTTCAAGCAGCCATTGCCTTTTTTCTAGTTTATATCCCAGTTCTTTTCATCTGTACAATTAGTTTAATTATCTTTTTTTTTCGCCTGGAAAAAAACCTTCCAAACAAAATACTGAACAAAGATAAAAGAACTGTTAAATATCACTCCTTCCGCACAGCCTCATATAAATGAAAAAGTGACAAATTTAATCCCAGCAGACAATGTAACACTTCTGATGTATTAGCTTTCAATCCCTGAGGAAGCCAGGTCTCTGCAAGCCCGGCTCTGCAGGACAGAGGGCCGTCAGTTTGCCCTTGCAGCACAGGAACCAGGCATTTACAGGCACGTGGTACCCAAAAATACGGGGTGGTTGAGAACAGAACAAAACATTCTTACAATTTGCAACTAAATCTGATTGCTTACGCGTGCAAACTGATTTTATTAGACCGTTTTGCCTTAAGTAAAATAATAACCATTCAAACTTCGCAACCTTCTTAAACAGTTATATATCAAAGAAATATCCTCTAGTTTTGTGCGGCATAATATTTTATTTTATTTTTTTTAAATCCCAAGCATAGTCATAACTTCAAGATTTGAAGCCCTATAAACTGACGTAACAGCACGTACCTTAATCTGATCCTCATCCTAATGAACATATGTAAATATGCTTACGAACAGGGAGAGCTGGCTTTCAAGAAAACCTAAGAATGACCTGAAATCAAAGTTGTCTCTACAAAAAAGCTATCATCATAAACTACATGGAAAAAAAAAATGTATGATAGAACATTGCAACCAATCTAGAAGCAGAACAAAACCCAAGATTTTCCCCTCAAAATGCAACAGCGAACTAGATGAGCTGACTTCCTCTCTGAAGGAGAACAGCTACAAAGAGAGCTCAACCTCTCCATCTTCAAACCTCTCTGATATATCCTCCAAGAAGCCAAATCTGTGATTCCTGTTCTTAAACTTATCATTTATGACATCAGAACTCACTGAACTTTTGTAACTTTTCCTACGTGCCTATTTCAGCCATTTCCAGCAACTACCACGATGATGGATAATCCCAGTGTGGGATTTCCTGCTGGTGATCCCCCACGTCACATCTTATCTTGCTAAATCCTACTACATAACAGGTTCCCATTTTTCAATGAAGGGAAAAGGAAAGCTGTTCATTATCTCAGACTACAAAAAAAAATAAAAATTCAGGCAGAGAATTATGAAGGGTGAAGTACACACTTTGTCAGCTACATTCCCAAACTATCAGCACCTATAAAGAGCTTCTTAAAGAGAAAGTTAAAATTTCTTTGGGTTTGACCAAGGCCCTGCAAAAATCAGTAGAAGTTAATTATAGAAGCACCTTGTTTACCTCTTGCCACTGACAAGAAAACAGAAGAAAAATATTTTTGTGTAAGATACCATTGCCATTGTCTCTGTACATTTCAGACACAAAAATATTAATGCAGTATGTAGCAGTCCTGCTACATTCATTTTTGCAGTTGTTTAGAGACATTGCCACGTCACTAACCTTTTAACATTGAAACGGCTTCTACTCTGATTCACATCAGTCAGAGTCCACGTAATTAAAAGAGCAATCAGAGGAGTGTGAGTAGATATGCAAGAAAAAAAAGCCTTTTAATAAATGAGAATGGCTTCACACAAAGCGTTGCTCATTAGAAGCCCTGACCAACGAAGTGAACAGACCTGGACACTCCTCCCGGAGTTAATCTGTTCATTTTTTTTAGCACACAGGGGATGCCGAGAGCTGCCTCAGACTGGGGTCATCCACGTTTATTTTTTTGTCTCCTTGAAACAGCTCAACCTACTCCATGGAACAAGAGACACCACAGAAAGCGCAATTTTTGAACAGGTTGAAGAGAACAGTATCGCTGGGAAAATGTAAAAAGCGTGCTTATTCACCATGTATAGTTTGTATCGGTATCACACTGAAAAATAGTCTGTATGCAAGTAATTTACTCATCTGGAAATATAGGTGAAAGCTCTGAGATAAAAACTCTGACTGAAACACTTTCCAATGGGAAAAGCAGCCCCTCTCAGCAGGGCCAGGGTGGTGGTGGGAAGCAGAGCAAACCCTCCCCAGCCTGGGGAGCAGATTTTTTCTCCCCGCCCCCAGCCCTGGCTCTGCTTCGTCATTTGCATTCTGTACTTTTTTTCCATTTCAGCAACTATTATATCTGAAATAACTATTTTCTCATGTTGCTTTCCAGGTCTCAAATAATACCAACTTTTCATCAACTGAATTATCTGTCTCTTTTACCCCAAACTATAGCAGGTGGTGCTTTATAAATAAGTCACTACTATGGTGAAGGAACACAGCAGTGAATGGAGTAGCCCGATGTACTTGTAAAACCACTTCATTTTGAAAATGTAAACTATAGCAGGTTTTGATCAGTTTATTTGCTTCAGTTGCTTTATTTGCTTCTTCCCCTAAAGAAACGGGGACTAAAAATCCCATACTAAGAACTTTGCCTATCATTGGGTGACTGATTGTCCTAAAAAAAGTCAGAATCAGGAAGGTACACTATTTAAATAAAAATATATCTTTAATCACTGGCCAGGCAAAACCACAAGCTTACATTTATTTTTGCCAATTTTATGGATGCACCAGTACTCCTGCATTAACTTTCTGCATAAATCACAAGGAGTGAATATAGAAATGACACTAGGATCATTTCTCAGAAGACTCTCTAAAAAAAAGACACTTAGAAAACAAAACTTCCTGTCATAGGAGCACAGTGGTATCATCTCTAAAATGATTGTACAATTCTGTAATTGTACCCATATTTACTGTTACCTATTACTAATAATTGACTGCTATCTATCTTCAGTTAGAGAATACTAACCATTTACATCAGACTTTCAGAAACTTAAAGAATCAAAAGGAGTAATTAGATACAGTTCTACCTGAGAGCACCATATGTTGGCATTTAGACAAAAGAATTCTCAGAAATCCATAAAGACTGCCCCTCTTCATCATAGAGGAAGAAGATACTTCTAGCGTTATGGTGAGGGCTGTTTTCCCATGACTGTATTGAAAAGAAATGGAAGGTGAAAAGGTCTGGCAACAGTTAAATTAAGCCTCACACATAAATCAAGCTACGGTCTGGCAAAAGTTAAGTTAAACTTCCTTCACACTCCATTCCAAGCGGCATTTATTACCTCCGCACACCAATCCCTGCCCCATTTCCCCAGAGGCGAAGAGTAGGTTCTGTACAGAGACAGGAGAACAGCAAGGATCTGTGCGGTTCCACTTGTTCGGGCACGCAGTCGGCTGGGGGAGAGCCAAGACCTCTCAAGAAGACTATATCGATGCTGTCAAAACCACTGGTCTTCGCAGCAGCAGACACAGAATATGTTCCCACCATAAAATGCAGCGCAGTGCAGCAGTAGCAGAGCTAGGAGAGGCTTGAGGTGAAGACGAAATGCCTCTAAAGAGGCATTGGCTCCAGACTTCACCTCCCTAACCACGGTGCTCAGCAGCAGTAATCCTGTTTGACAGTACACACAACTTTGCTGTAAACTAGTCAGCTAAAACTTCGTTCGATATTCTTTCATCTGCTCTCTCCATTCCTCCTTAACCCACAATGACTGTATGTTTTCCTGGGCGACAAGTTAAGCAATTAGCAGCTTAGCAGGCATTAGAAAGGAATTCTCTTGGAAAAAAAAAAAAAAATCTAACTGTCAAATTCTACAATTTCTCAGTATTCCTCATAGTGCCCCTTCTAAGCTGGGTATGACCAAGGACTAGCATTCAGCAGTAAAAAAGGACTGAGGACTGCTGACTTTGACTCCTGGAGGAAAAAAAGAAATGGAAACTGATACCTCCTCTTTTGCTGCTTTGATTAGGGGACATTCCCAGATGATGCATGGCTGCACCCCCTTCTGATGCACTGGATACTGACTACACCTGGAATAATATTTACTAAATAACTGTTAGCTTGCATTTACCCCTATTTGTCCCTGCCGTTCCTGTGATACAAAGTCCTCAGGTGCTTCGGTTTGACTGTGCTCCTCAAATTGACAGAAGGTGCTGTGAAGCTCTTCCACCGAGCTATTTTCAACTGTGCCCAAACTTTGATGGTAGGGCACATGACCTCAATAAATGGTCAGGCTAGCTTAATTGCTTGTCAATACCACTGGGAACCAGCGGTTTATAACCTTTCAGTACCCTCTTGCTGTTTCAGTTTTGTGCCTGGAAAGCCAACCACGTTTTCCCTCAGTTCCCTGGGAAAGAGCATCCACGCTTGCTGTTGGACAGAACCCATAGAGATAAATCACTGAAACTTACGACTATTTAAAAACTGTGTTTGTGTGACAGTGTTCTTGCCAAAACTTCCTCTCAGTCGCTTTAAAAACTTCTCTGACAAACTCCCATTGTAATCAAAGCCACGCAGTCACTATGTTATCTGTTATCTGCATCAAAAAATTCCACAATAGACACCAGACCAAGCTGCAATGTTTGCTGCTCAGAGCTGGCATCTTCGCCTTCTCTACAAATGGGAAATCGTGGCCAAGTACATGGAGGACAGATTAGGCCACCTGCAGTTACTTTCATTTACTTTAGTTTCTTCAACTGGGCATTCTTCAATAATGTATTGTTCTGTTCACTTTTCCAAAGCTAAATAATTCAACTTTAATTTCCTGTCATTCATCCTGACATTGCCGTATGAAGTAAATGGCTCTGAATGCCTACAGAAAAAGGAGAAACTTTGGCTTCACACACCAAGCAGATGTTAGGCAGAGCACATGGGAACAATCTAACATTGACAACAGCAAGTTCTAGTGCAATACGACTCCTTTGTTAAAATAGATTAAGACCAAATTGCTGTAGATCAACACCACAAAAAGGAGAGCCCTTTGCCTTTCTTGACATGGGGACGCTGCTACAGAGCAGCTTTTCACAAGCATGCCTTTTTGATAATTTTTAAAGAATTGTTATTTTAGAAGATCTCTGTCAATAGTGTGGTCTTTTTTCCTCTTCCTAGATGTGGGAGTATGGACAGAAGTTCTGGAACAAAGGAAAAGGAGAGGGATAATGCTGATTTTGGTTCTAGTAATTTGGGTGGTCTCTTTCAGCTCTGTTTCTTCTTTTACCCAATTTGTTGTCAGAAGTTTTTGTAATGACTGAGCATTGGACAGGAGTTTTTCATGAGGAAGTAGATGGATTTAATTATGCAGCTGGTTTCTGCAAGTCTTCTCTAGAGAGTGTTCCCACCAAATTCAACAGGAGCTGGTTAGCAGAAAGTCTGAGGGATCAAACCCACGGCCGCAGAGACTAAATAACACAGATTTCAATCAAGTTTGAAAAACATAGTAAAAATGAGGAAACTAATAAGGAGAATGGTAATACAAATGGAAACTTATGCTGAAAACTCGCTGAATAAAGAAAAATATATTCAAATGCTTATGAAAAGTGATCTCCAGTAATTAAAATAAAGCTTATTGCAAAATATGCAAAACCAACAAAAAGCATTCTTGCTTTGCAATACTGATACTCATTTTAAAGCTTTAAGTACCACCACATTTTAAAGAATCTCCAGTCCAAATCCATCTCAATATCGTTCGTGTTTCATTTTACTTATCTTTATGATTCACAATGGATCTTACCATAGTCCTAAGCAGTCAACAGTAACCTTTCAGGCAGCACGTGCGATCAGCCCTGCCTTCAAACAAGGAGAAACGGGGGCTAAGGCAGAGACTGCCTCCCCTACGCCTCTGTTTTAGCAGTAACATATTCTCCATAAAGTGAGACTCTTGTGATAAGGACAGAGACCGAGGGGGCAGAGCATGGAATATGCGCTAAGAAAAGGCGTGAAGAACCAAAGTTGGCAACTGTTTCTTCTTGTCTGGGCAAATTCCTATAGACGCAGCCCATAGTGTCTGCAAAACACCGAGCATAGAGTCTGCCCAGAAATGGGTTTCGGGAATTTAGCCACCCAGTTTGCATCCTCTCCAGCTGCCTGGCCAACGGCACGGCGCTGAATGAAGCCTCTAGTTCCTGCTTTGTAAATAGCAACAACTGGTAATGCTTTCAGTGAAGGGAAAAAAAAAAAAAAAAAAAAAAAAAAAAAAAAAAAGTACTGTGAACTACATTCACACTGAGTAGGCAGCCACTCTGGAAGCCATCACTTCTGCAGATGATTTGTAACAGATTCACAGTGCTATCAGTTCAGAAGCACGTGTGATAGAACTGTGTAATTTTCTACTTTTCCTGCAAAGCCTACAAAAATCCAAGATACTTTCTGAAAATGTTGGTTTCATCTAAACCAAAGCTCAGTGTTTTATTCAAGTGTAAGAAAAGGAAGACTATTTGCCAGTAGTTAAGAATTTCTAAAGAGGTTAAGATGCACATCTCAAATAGCTATTGCCGCTGAAGACGTGCAGACCCCAGTCATTACTTGAGACCCTTTTGCCTTTGCAGCACCAGCTCAGCTGCTGGCGGACAGAAACTCAACAGCATGGCTCTATTTAGGTCAATGCCAGTCACGGTACGAATCTGTTCCGTATCACTAAGTCTCTGGTCTAAAATGACTGTGCCTACCTAAGAATAAATGCATGTCTACAAAGTTCATCTGCTTCCAATTTCAGAAACACAGTCCACTTCTCACTTACCCGGCTGGGGATTGCGAACAAGTGGATTTGCTACTTCTAACTACATCACTCATAGAAAACAGCACGAGGAGAAAGTAGTTTCATTTTCCCTTTATTTAAGCATGGTTTGGGGAACAACTGGCAGATAGTTTGGTTTAAACAAGCCAAGCTCTGACTCATCATACAGGTCACTGCTGAGAAGGAGCTGCTGGGGTAGTCCCATTCACGCTCTCACCGAGAAGCAGCAGGGCTGCGTAAGCTGCACGTGCTGCCCTCCAGTCCTGCTGACTCGAAATACCTAGTTCTCAGTGCACGTGGGCCAGCAGTAGACAATTACTTGCAGAAGAATCACAGATTAAGATATTTTTTCCTCTTATCAAGCTTTATGAAATTCTCATCATGATTCAGCCAGGTACACATTCGCAGAGAAGGTGGCTGGAAGGGATGTCCGGGGGTTGCGTAGTTCAACCTTCTGCCCAGAGCAGCGCTGCCAACCAAAACCAGACTGGGTTATCTGTGGTTTTATTCGGCTGAGTCTTGCAGAGCCCCACGGCTGGAGACTCCCCCAGCCCTCCGGGCAGCCTCTGCCTACACTACACCACCCTCTGCTGAAAAAGATCTTCCTAAGGTCCAACTTGAACCTCCAAAGCTGTGGCCGGTGTCTCCTGCCTGACCACCTGCCATCCCTCAGGAGGGTTTGGATCCACCACCTTCCTCCCTCTCCTCCAGTCCCTCCCAGAACACTGCCGGGTCCCCAACATGATACAGTTGCCATGATGGTGTGTCCAATTAATCTCACTTTAGGATCAATGTTTTTCAGACACTTAGTCCATACATACGTGAACACAAGTACCCTATGAGACACTCCCTGGATTACCTCAGATCAAGATAACATTTGTCACGCTGGCGGACTGAACGAAACCTCCCTGAGGCTGGTGGGTGTGAGAAGTGTCCTTCAGTCGGGAAACAGCGAGCAGCAGTTAAGCTCTTTCGGGCACAGGAGGGACTGGCTGGAACAGAAACTCAGATGTAGGAGCTGCAATATTGCTGTAAGGGAACTGAGGCAGAGGGGGAGCGGGGTAAATGCAGCCCAGCAACGTTACAGGGACGGGCAGGAAGAAACAGAGAATCCGAGGGGTCAGGAAAATACTGGGAGACGGGCAGGAGACTGAAGTGGAGAGAGCTGCGCAGATTCCCAGCCAAGACAGACTGGAATCCAGCTCCTGCTGCTTAATTTCTCCAGTATTCTGGGAAACAGGAGGTTGTAGGTATTCTTTAAAACTTACCGAAGAACTACTCCCTGTAGGGTGCAACCTATGAGGCCCTGAATATTGGCTGATGAGCTGGGTCAAAAGGGGTAAAAATATTTACATTTTCTTAGAACCTTAATTCTAGACCGAATTCGGATGTACACTTAACATAGATACTTTTAAGCACATTTATTTAAAAAGCATAGTAGAGAAGCTGTGAGAAATATGAAATACATACATGAAAAATTACTGTCACATTAGAAATACTTTGCCTCATTGTATGTTTCTAAGGAAACCAAAGAAGTGAACTAAATACTCAAAGTCTTTGTACACACAGAACTATTTATTTTTATTTATAATATTTCATGTACTATGTTCTGTAAGATAAATTACTTTTTGTATACAAAAGAAAGTATTTCTTTTCATTTGTGACTCACAAGCACAAGCCTGCCTGGAAAGAGCCCAGGGACTGACTCCAGCCCTATAGATTTACATCCTTTCTGGAGACCTGACCAGTGCCACCAGGAAGCCTCTAAATCACTACACGCTGCCAGGAACAGGGAGGATGTGCCAGAAAAAGGAGTGCCTGTTTCTTATCTCCCCCAGCATATGTTGCTGACCACTGCCAGGACTGAGCTTTCTGGACCTCAGGTCTGAACGACTATTTTAGTTCTTTCATGTTCGCATATTAAAAAAAAAAAAAAAAAAAGCATAGAAAAAGCAAGAGAAGGGACCAGATTCTAAATTTTTTTGAGTGGGACAAATCTAGAACACCCACCTTCAGTGCCCTCAAAGGAATAAGTCAGCAACTGCATACACCGTGCAAACGTGACAGCAATCTTTTCCAAGATCTTACAAAATGCTTAATTAGAGAAGCAACACTATCTCAGCAAACCCTGCTCCCCTCTCTCTCCCCCTACTCCCTGAGTGCACACGTGACACGTTACAAGCACTTCTGCAGTCAGAGAGATTGCTTACATGGTATTTGCTCCGCCATGGCCAGGGTTCACACTTTGGCCTCAAAGGATTTGGTCTTTAAGCCTGAATTTTCTGCATATATTCCTGCCTTTTGAATCCAAGTTAATTGGGATGTGTCAGAATCATTCCTACAGGCCTGCTTCCCCTGTGTATTAAAAATGAGTTGAAATACCATCACTTACCTATCGGCTGGGAAAATTGAAGGTGAGAAATATGGAGCTTTTGACCTTAATTTTCCTTGGAGACAGATTTTCTTTTTCCTCAGTGTTTAGGCCAAGCAGATGAAACAAAATACAATAAATATATTTCCTTTAACATGGATTCCTGCTTTTTCTCAAGCAGCAAAGTGGGGCCCTTCTGTAACTAAATCATACTCAAACACAGCATTAGCCCGATACCTAGTTGAAGAAAACTAGGACGCTGTTTTTTCCATCATATTCATCTGTTTCCTCTTCCACTGTAAGAGACTGCTGAAAAGTGCTAATGAGCCATTGCTTCGTCTAACCCATTTGACACATTCTGTTCAAACACCAACACAACGTTCCCCAGCTCTCACCCTTCAAATTCTTAGTACCGCAGCTGGAATTAATAATAATAAAAAAAAATTTCAACAGTACTTGTAGTATGAATAGTGGATATTTGAACTGCAGCCTACCTAAAACTACAGGAAACTATTCTCCCTTTGGATTTGCAAAGCTCTTCAAAGTGGTCTTAAAGTGTCATTAAAGACACTTCACATAGATGAAAATACTGCTACTTCCCTCCATGAAGAGTGCTAACATTCCCCACTCAAACTACCCAGCTACTCCTACAGCTGCCTGCATTTTTCAATCATCTCTCATTAGTCTTATTATGTCAGCAGACCACTGCTACGTTTATATTTAGTAACTTAAGTAGCCTATGAAGCAGTAGCATCAAAAGATTTAGAAGACGGATTTCATGCGCATAGCCAGCAATTTAAACCCATACAGAAGTAAACCTGTAACTATAAATGGGCTGAAGAAAAACTGCAATGACTTTGTGAAGAAAAATTATTCTATACCTGTGATTAAGTGGAGGAAAGGATTTGGCTGGTAATAAAAATGAAAGCACAGATACCAGCTCCTCTCTTTTAGGTGTACGTGCTATTGGAGCTCTTCACAAGGCATTATCGATTTTTTTTTAATTTTTTTTTTTTTGCAAGTCTATTTGATTAGACAATTATTCACCAGACCTTACCCTGCATTGAGCATTTTTTCAAGACCTGTCATCTCTATCTAACTGGATGATGCATCATGAGTCTGAAAAGTGGTATGAAACCAGCAATCAAATTCACCTCTTTGGCAAAACATAACTCACAAAGATAATTTGGGGAAAATCATGAGAAGAAACAACAGTAGAAACCAATGCTTAGTTTCAACACTTGTAAATGACTGATATCTTATGAAATATTCAATAATTTGCAATTCTATGATAAATACACAAAACCAGACTCTTCGAAATAATGAATGCAGAAAGGAAAATCCTTCCAAAACATGTAAATCACAAATCCTGGTAGGGTTTTTTTTCTGGACCGTTGAACTATTTCAATACCAAAGAGGGATATTAGCCTCAAAGTAGTTTGTGGGGGGAAAAAAAAAACAACGCAAACTAAAACAAAAAACCAAATCCCCCCCCAGACCATGGACACTCTAGATCTGGCTGATTTCTTACCCACTGGCTTTATATGGTAAAAATCCACTAATTGGAATTTATTTTTCACTACGATCAAGTGAGGCAATAAAAAAAAAAAAAGTGCATTGTTTGTTCCCACTGATTTATTTTAATACAATGGCAACTCATAAAATATTTTATGCTTATTTCACAAAGAAAATAATGTTTTGTATTTCAAAGAGAACATTTTTATCACCGTTGTATTAGCCAGCTTTATTACCGCAATTGAGCAACAAGTTCCATATATATAGACGTCTTGAAATGCATATGGATCTGTGTTTTACTCATCTATTCAGGAAGGGTAGAATAAAAATTCTTGAGCTAGCAGTCTTTCTGCCTTGAAATCTCCTTCTGGATATCCACATCAAACATTTTATTGCTTCTTAATAACTGATTTATTATTAACTGCTGCTTTTTTATTAGTAAAAATAAATCTTGAAATGCTTCACAAAAGGACCTGCTTAGCTGATATTTTAAACTGTTCATTAAGATTTTGCAGAGTCCTAATATTCTGTATGAATTCCATATATGTTTTCTTTGTGTTTTCTCCACAAAATGTCTGCTATTTCAAGTTTTTATTATACGCAGTTTAAAAAAGAAACCTGACATGTACAAAATAAGTAAATAGCGAGTCAAACAGCAGAGCACGATGAGCGGCGGTCACAGTGACCCTTCTGCTCAAGTATTATGCCGCCGAGATGCCTGAGAATCCACACAGTCACACTAACCACCAAGATAACTTTCAGTGAACCCATTACATACGCTTTTCTTTTTTTTTTTAATGCCTCTTTGGAAACATTTTAAAAGGGCAAGTGAGCAAGAGAGAATGTGGCAGCGCACTTCATAGACTTCTTGAGAGGAGGAGTGGCTCTGTACAGCACTGTAAATTTTCAAATCTCTTTATATACATAAACAAGCACCTTCCAAAATATTCCTTTGAAATGGATAGAAATAAGGCAAAAACACAGATGGCGGCTCATGCTTAGGTCACCTATCAATGCTAGCAGTGGAAAAAAATTAATAAAGCTGTAAGCATGAAGAAAACTTTTTCAGGATATTCTAACATTTTAGGCTTCTTTCAAGAGCCATGCCTTCACTTTCAGTTATGTCACATCAAAGTGAAACATGATAATTCAGTTCAATAGATCCCAAGTTTTTTCGCTCATCAAAACCCAAACTCTGTAGTTGCCCATATTAACAGTGAATTCCACGAGCAGCATAACTGGTGAGATCTGACTCACAAACGTCCTCCCCAAATTAACTCAGAGAAGGATTCTGGATGAAAGGAGTACTTTTGGAGAGAGCTCACGGACAGCTAATGATAAGTTTACATTCCATCCTTAAGACATGACACTCACCACCTGGGTTGCTGATTAATAGGTCTTTGCAATTTCCTACAGAGGCCAACAAGCTTACTAAGTGATCTGCAAGTCTTGTTAATACCCTTTGGAAGAAGAGTCAGTGAGCACTCTTCACTGCTGGAGGAACCCAGAGGCAGGAGAGGAGAAATACAGGCAAAAGGAGACATATCCACAAATGGGGCACATGGTACCAGTTACAGCCTTGAATGCCCAGCCATCAGAGGGGGATTCAATCCCATCGCTGCTGAAACTCCAATGTACAGCTTCTTAAATCATAAATATAGAACAGAAAACATGAAAATGCAGAAACAAAATCCACCACCAGTGACGATACAGCTACAAAACCATGGGATTTATGGGCATGGGGTAGAATTTTCATCAGAAGCAGGTGAAGGGGACATTTTCATCAACTTTTCTCTTCCTAAAAACATCATTATCTCCTGGTGATGGCACGGAGGTGAAAGTGAGCGGCAGTGTGTGCAAAACTGAGATGCCAGGACAGCAGGAAGAGAGGACAGTTTGCAGTCCCACTCCTGTTGACACCTTTGATCTGCTCCAGTGACACACTAGATAACATCGAAAGCACACGCTGTACGCTCCACTCCCTCGATCTACTGGCAACAGCAGAATAGAAACTAGAACTGAAGTGCCCAAGAAGGACATGGGAGTTGTTGCTCAGCTGAGGACACACAACACAGCAAACCATTGCTAATCTTAAGATTCATCTGGAACCAGGCCAGAGGGGAAAAAGGAAAAGCTCTTTTCTTTTTCTTTCTGTACCTGCTGTGCTTAACCATACGTCATTTTGTAGTCATCTTCTCCTTGCACACCGCGAAGTCTGGAGAAACCTGCACTTCCCTGGCTGCAGGAAAGATGAGGACGCTGACTCCAGCCACCCACTCGTTAGCTTTTCCTCAACACACGCTGCTGAGAGCGCCCTCTTCTCAGCCACCACACAGCACAGCTATCTTACCCAAACTGAGTTATTTCTTTGTAGCATATTGCTCCGTGTTCCTTCTGGGAACGCTATTGCAGAATACTCTGCAATGACCATGGATTTTGGGGATGATTCTACAAGAATGGGAGAGCAGACTTTGGGTCTCAAACCAAAAAGGAAATGGTTCTAGTCGTGCTTCTCACTGAAGAACGATGGTGTGCAGGCTAGGCTGCAGGAGAAGATGCATACAGTGCAACACTCAAAAACTGCACTAGTGATTGTGGTAAGCGCTGCAGTCGAACATATAAAAATATCAGCTGCTTTTTCATGCTGTATTAACTATGCATTACAAAAATATTCATTCAGGATATAATCACACACTGTTTTTTTTCCCCACAGGATTCCTGTGTCTGTCGCCACACGGGAGGAAAGAACTCCAGCTATTCAGGACTGGCATTTCCCTGCTCAGTGCGTGCTCCCCAGCTCATTTACAGAGCAGCCGGCGAGCCAAGTTCCCTGATGTCCCTGTCACGACATCCTAACCTCTGCCCTCCCAGGCTGGACTTCGCCCCATCCGTCCAGGCTGCTCCCTTCCCCGTCCATTCCACCTCCTTGTTTGCTATCCTGTTGCCCAGCGGCACACAACAAGCAAGGCCTGGGAACATGCTGCGCAGCCCTTGAATTCTGGAGACTCACAAGCCAAAACCACAGAGAACTTAGCCACCACACCAACAAATACCTATTCAGGCTTCAAACGCTTAGAAGTCAGTTTAACTTGGTTCTCTATGTCAAGAACACTGTCAAGCCTCCCATTTCAAAGTACTTTTTCAGAGAACAGAAGGTTCATGGGGTTTTCAACAAACTTTTCGCAGAGTAAGACTTAAACATAAAATCCAATGACTTTTTGAGCTATCCC
Organism: Rissa tridactyla; assembly: GCF_028500815.1. Lineage (NCBI taxonomy): Eukaryota > Metazoa > Chordata > Aves > Charadriiformes > Laridae > Rissa > Rissa tridactyla. The sequence continues at coordinate 9,862,731 of NC_071471.1, forward strand.
ACCCTTGTGAAAGCTATGACCATTTTTACTATAATTAATATTCAAAAATCATTGATTACTTAAGTTCGGTAATATTTTAAGCCACTGGAAACAGTGAGCATCTTGAGCAATCTTAGTTTTCTTATACAGCAATACTTAAAAAAAAAAAAAGGGCAAAATAATCCACAGATTGGAATAGGATTTATAGAATAGGCACTTCTTTGTAAGCTCAGATTTTTTCAGCACAAAAACTAGAGATGCTCTATGTGAGCTAGTGTGAACCTGCTCATGCGGTGGTACTCATATATATACACTACAGTTATTGCTCTAGGTTATGCATATCAATTAAAGGCAAGAAATTAGAACCTAAGTATAACTAACTGCTTGATTAGATGGACTGATGCAACATGCCAACTTCGGGAAGTAAATTCAGATTTTGAGAAGATGAGCCAGAAAGCCATGGAAGCATCACAGAAATAACACCGAATGATCTTTAAAATACAAGTTACAGACCACGAGCATCTTTCTCTGGTCTTCTAAAATAAGAACAAGACAATTCTCCATGGAGTTAAAGGTGGGAAAAACTGAAGAAGAAAGTGTATTTTTACACTGCATGTGAACAAACTATGAACTCATTGTTTATAGGAACCTCTGAAATTAAACAGCTTTACAAAACCGAAAAGGGAAATCTAACTAAGGGTAGATTTCATATCAGCATAAATGCAATGATACAAATACCTTATGTAACAATATTAAACCACATATTTCAAAGCTTAAAAGATTGTCTTATTAGGCTCAAGGACCTCTTAGATCAAGACAAGACACGTAAGGAAGACAGATTATCCTCTAATTGCTGTTCTAGAGTTCCTGCTCCTTCCTTTGAACCACACCGTGTTTTTCAGCGGTGAGGACAGGATGCTGAATTAAATGGACTTTAGCCTTTCTACTGCAGCAGCGAGTGCCAACATTCCAGCTCCCAAGAATGCATGTGAACTACCGCTGAATTCACAGACAGTTTCACATGCCCACATACAGCCACTTCACCAGAAAAATTTAACTCAGTAGTGTGCCAAATTATCCGAGTTATATTGAACATGGCACCTTATAAAAAGTAAAATCTACAGTTGTGGAAATGGTACAAAGGACTGTTTCTGAGGAACTCCAACAGTCTGCACACCAGCACTGAAAACTTAAGTTGTGTCATCCACAAGTTTTTTATTTCATATAAAAAAAAATTAAAACACTTTTCAACACAAATAAAACGTCAAAGTATACTTGAGAAGGAGCTATTTTTGCACTGAGATTATTTTATTTTGACTAATTTTTCCACCTAAAAAAATGCGTGTCAAATTTCATTATATTTTCCTCAAGGCAGGCAGGTGGTAGACCTATTTTGAATATTGCAGAAACTCAGATTTCTAGAGAAAGGTAAATAATAAATGATCTAACCGCTTATGACTTATAAGTACTTGTGTCTATTTATACAGAGATAAGATATTCCTAAAAAGAACGTGGAAACAAGCTTTCCAGTTATATTGAACACAGAAGAAAGACAAGTATTAAGGCAAAATGAGTGTTTTATCACCGCTGCCTCTTAAAGAATGTAACAGTGTGACCAAAACATGACATTGCATAAGCATGTGCAAAACATTGGTGAACAGTCACAGTATCTGTGACAGTCACCCTCAAAGTGACATACAAATCATTGCAATTATCAGCATTTCTAGTAGAATATCCAGCCTGCTGTAGGAATTAACTTTCTGACAGTTTGTGCGGCGCAAGACCAAACTAAAGACCAGACAAACTTTCCTTCCCTAAAGTGCTACCCCACTAGCAGAGAAAACAAAGCTTCATCAACACCGATAAATCTCTGCTGTGGGCTTCATCACGGGATCTGTGACACTCATGCTGGTTTTGAGCCAGTCACCTCGGCTATCGTCTTTTGAGAGACACTGTCCGCTTGAGCGATTTCTAGCACAGTAAGAGCCTCTCAGCTCCATCTCTAACGTTACTTCAGCGTAAGTAAAGACAGAAAGTGAACGTTAAGAAACAAAACACACACAATATTCTAAAGTATTTAATTCCAATTTTTGGACCGTGGCATTGTAATAGTCAAACCTGGCAGTTAGACTTATACACACAGTATTTTGATATGAGTCTTTTAATGGAGGAGAAACACATTTGTCTTTTCAGCAAAAATGAATGCATTTTTAGCATCTTTTCTAAACAAGTTTCCAGTAAAACATGAGGAGTCACACGTGACCTCCTGCTCTTGGGACAAGCAACATGATTTAGTCACCCAGTGCAATTAGTTAATTTCTTCAATTTTATCTTCTCTAGTGGTGTTATCTTGAGCTTATTTGGAATTTTGCCTTTTTAATTATTATTTTTTACCCAGGCTCTTTTCTCAAATATATAAGACATATTTAAAAAAAATAAAAATAAAAAAAATATATAATGTACATGTAATGTTGAGCTTGTTTACTTTTTTGCAAAAAACTAACACAGCAGATACTATTTCTATACTACCAGCATTTTATTTCATGTTTCCTAAAAAAACCTCCTAGTGATTTTACATAGAAGCCAAACAAAAAGGTACAATTTTTCACACTGTCCAACAGTGTGTTCAAGATTGTCTTGAAAAAGGAAATTTAAGTAGAATGGATGCATTTCTTTCTATTTACTCAGGTCTTCAGAATGAGATACTGTGGCTAATAACTGACAGCTAAACACTCTTAAGGTAACCCTCTCCCCAAAACCTGCCTGCCAGAGTTTACTCTGAACAGAGGACTAAGTTACAAGAGGTAGCTACAATCAGACAATGAGCCTACCAAAAATATCATGGGCAAGGTTTTGAGATACTGGAACACTTAGCAACTCCCCAAGGAAAAAACAAACAAACGGAAAAAAAAAAAAAAAAAAAAGAGGCAAAAGTGGATGCTGTGAATGGCCCACAGAAGAATCTTGTCAGAGAAAAATCTACCTGATTTTGCATTCATTTGAAGTTAGTTTCTTGAATAAATACCACAAAAAGGAAGACATATTGTCTACTTCTTATACTGACACTGTCTGGAAAATTCTGTAGAGTTATCTGCTCATGTCTGCCATTCAAACACGTCACTGCTGGAGCTTTCCTAACAGTATTGTTATACAGTGACAAAAATAAAGACTGTCCTCAGCAACACGGGTTGATAACTCATTGGATGGCATCTGGGGCCTTCTACTTTGCAGACTCACATTTGATATTATCACTGGTATTGAAGGATCAGGGAAATTCCTTCATCATGACTAGTACCGAGTGCTACTGCTTTAAATTCGACATTACATACCGTGCATAAGGCAGCATGGTAATTACTGTGCCAATTTGATGACTCAAAACCATGCCTGGAACAGCACCACCTCTATACATTCTGAAGGTCTTAAAACGTCTCTGAGCCAGCACTATGAATGCGATACTGCTTTAAAAAGAAAAAAGATTCAGGAGCTGCTAATATAAATAATCTTTCCGCAGTGCAGCACTGTCTCAACAAAGTTCACGAGATATTATAATTTCAAGTGCTATCACTGCTCTTACAGTTTTCAAAAGGACTCTCTAGAGTCTTGAGACAAACTATCAAGGGCAAATCATTAGACAGACTCAAGTTTAACGAATCTAGGAGAAAAGAGACCAGCTTAGCCTGACCTACTTTTCAGTTCTGTTGCTGATAGCCAAAAATCCTGCCTGGTCTTCCACTCAAAATGAGAGCATTTCTTTTAATTTTAATCTCAGAGCCCTCTCCCTGACGTTTTACATAAGATTGACGAGTAACAGCATAATTGTATTACCACCACTTTCATTGTTTTCCTCCCTTCCTTCATTTTTTCTCCCCCTACGCAGCTGACTCATGTTCCCAGCAGGGTTACCGACTCTTCAGAATGACATACGGTCTTTGTGACTGCACAACATCCACATTTTATTTGGGCCTGAGTTGAGCTGTTGAGTGCTTTCACAGTAACAGCCACAACTTAGGCACTTTAGAAAATTTTTTTTTGCATTTCATTTTACTTGGAAGTTTGCTTGAAATGTCAAAATTCTCTTACCTAATGTTTCCTTTTGTAGTTCACGGCACCTACTTTGTAGCTCATTCCCTTGCTGAAGTGAAGTTTGAAGCTGTTGAGTTTTCAGCTCAACTGTGTCGGCCACCAGCGTCAGATGTTTTACCTTTTCTTGGAGGCATTCATTCTCTCTCTGGGATTTTGCTAATCTTTGGTTCAATTTGGGTATTTCTGAGGAGGGAAAAAAAATAAAATCATACAGACTGTTGTCAAATTTACCTTCTCCACTAAAAAGTACTACACCTGATTTACAACCTCAGACTTCAGTATTCTGTAACCCTAGTTTGGGTATGGATCGGTGGAAACCATGTGAATTAGCAATACTTCTGCTGAGAATGGCGATGGCCAAAGGAAGTGCTTTGTGCAATACCTCTCTACTCAGATAATTTGTACTTAGCCAAACACATATTATTGACAAATAATACAAATTTTATTCTAAGCAATAATATGTATCTCCTCTAAGATCTCAAAATCAAATTAAAATACACATATATATTCCACATGAAATAACAATAGGTGACAGAAATATTTGAATCCAAGCTTTTTATCTTAAGACACGTACATACAAAAACAATTGCAGACTCATTTTAAAATTAATTTGAGAAGATGTCAAGGGGGTTAACCTCTGCTAAAGCTCAATTTGAAACTTTTGGTTCAGAAGACATTTGGGCATGTGTGTTACGTTTTATTTTCTCTCTCCTTAGGTGACTACTGTCGTTAAACTAATCACAAAGTGCATCTTCACTGTATTAAGGACAGACTTTGTCACTCTATCTCTCATCAGCTCTTCAACATGGAAGAGCAGCTGTCTCCAGGAAGCTTCCCAGGTAGCTTTTACTGCAAGGTAAATAAGTAAATCGTGGGTGGGGTATAGGGGGTCTCCTACATTTTCATATTTTTTCCTGAGTTTAGTTAACCTTGATGAGTGCATTTGAACATTTCCAAAAGTGGTTGCAATTCTTTTCTATTCCTTCTCCAACTACAGCCCTAAATGTTCATTTGTCCAAAGAACTTATATCACTTTTATTTACATTAATAATGACAATGTTCAAGTTAGATGAAGTCTAATTCTTTCATCAAGTCAGCTATTACATATGTTTTATATGCTGCCCACGTGCAAATTTTAAATTCTTTCTGTGGTGCAAATATTTCCATTATTTACAGACTTTCCTAACTAATTCACACTTAAATCCATTTATTGTTAGACTAATGATGTAAAAACTGAAAGATTTTAAGTTCTTACACATCTTTCTACTTGCCATTAATTAACCAAGGCAAAATAATGTACATATACAAGGGCTTTTACAAGCTGTTTTCAAACTAACCAAGTGAACTGGTCTAGGCATGAAGAGCTGCACATCACGTAACATTTTTCTTCTCAAACTCTTAATAGAAAACAAGTTCTTAAAAGCTTGTTGCAAAAACAGTAAGGTAAAATAAACAAAAAAAAATACTAGATGTTAATATGTTACCATATGTTAATAATGAACAACTCATAAAACAGAACATAAAAGCTTTTGAATGGCATTCACAGGAGAAAAAAAAAAAGTGGGGCTAAATTGTTTTGATCGAGAAAGCTAGATTTAAGGATGTATATAATATTCACAGTGTGGCACTATTCTCAGTGGGATATGCTGAATGCAGTCAGGGATACATAGTATGTATCATGGTACATATAATTATTAAAGGAACCTGAAAGGCTGCACTTCTGCTTCCATACAGATATTCTATATATTTGCAGTATTATAACACATAAAACAAGGAATACTCCAGAAAAGAAGCCTCAAAGTGTTATGAATCTCTTTGAACCTCAAGATGTCTGCAGAAACGCGTGTTCATACTCCCTTTATTACCTAGAAGTAGGCAGAGAATGAGCACAGGAAGAGAGGAATCCTTAGGGGCACACAATACTTTCTCTGCTCAGTCTAATCAGGAGATGAAGTCATGAATCAAAATGCATGCTATTGACACTGACATTTAAATTAATTGTTCTTACAAAAACTGAATACTAAAGAGTGATTTTTCCGGTCACGCTCATCTTCAGCAGGCAAGAGCCCTCCTCCCTTCTGGGCTCGCGACACCCCAAACTCTCTGCTCGGACCCAGGCGCTGTCTCAGTGGGATGTGTGCCTACTCGCTCCTGCGGCACAGCTGCCCCACTTATTTCTTCCCAGTCTGAACAAAGCAATCATTGAAAACATTAAAAATTACTTCTAATTCCACAGGAAGCATAGGCTACTGGGGAGCTATTATTTGAAAGGAAGCTACGTATTTTTTCTGAGATACTCCGGGCACACAGGTTTCACTCAAGCTGTGAATCTGCACTGGAGTTCACACGGTTTCACCAGCAGAGTGATTTAGGAGATGTACATCGCCCACCATGCCCTTATGTTCCTTCTCACAAGGACAGAAAGCATGACATCAGCTCACCTACTTCACTGCTACCTTAGAACCCTGTTAAAACTAACCTCCAGAGCAAATAGCAGCTCACTAACTCATACATGCAGACCAAACTGAAAAACTATAAGGAAAGGAATACAAAATCTGAAAAGTATGTCCAGAGACAGTTAAAGGTGCAAAAGTCAACTTGGATGCTCTGGATGGTACAGTCTGTAGTTACACTACTGCACACTTTTTTCAGCAAAACTAATCTCTTAACTGAGGCAAAGCAAAAATGGTATGCAAGGATAATTCCAAGTTTTCAAGTCTGACCGCCAGCCTGAGGGCTGGGCACGACCTTCACGAACAAGCCATCAGTTGTGACTTGCTCCCAGCTTCTCTTTTCCTGAAGGCTACCCTTGTTTGAGCAGGAAGCAGGCTGTGGGCCAAGCGAATTATTCTCAGCCCATGGGCTGCTCCATGCCCCTTTCAATCCCGAAGACCCCTCAGATAAAGACAGCTGTATTTGGGTATGACTTGTTCTTATTCAGGAACGGCAGGAGGAAGTAGTTGCTACATGTTGAGCGCAGGTCTGTCCGTAGGCAGTGGCTTGTACATTCAAGGCAACCCGATGTGTGTACTCAGTGGGTTGCTCAAGGGACAAGGTGCAGCCTGCCCACGCAATGAGGGGGTGGCACTGCAGGACCCCCAGGCAGCTCCACAAAAGGACATTATACCATTGCCGTATAGTATTGTGTGTGTATGTGAGCATGTGGGGAAAAACAGGCAGTAGGTGACACAAGGCAAATGAAAATATCTCCAAGCCTTTGTGTTGCAATCCTATCCGTATACTCCTAGTAAGTATATTATTTATGTTTCAATCATGGTAAGCATTTATATTACTTCCATTTCAGTCTGACAGGGCTAACTGAACAGCTAGTCCAGCACACTAATCCAGTAGGAACTGGACTGAGATCAGCTTTGTTCACGCAGTGCCACAGCAGAAGACAGCGTCTTCTACTACTTTGCATATAGACAAATTAACGTCAGAGTTAGAAATTATCTGATTAATTTTACCTTCCAGTTTACTCTGTTACACTCAACTACCAAAAAATAGTTTATCTTGCCCAAAATTATTGCAAGATGGTGACTTACCTGTCAAAGCTTCTTTGCTAACAGTTTTTATTTGTAGAAAAATTTCTTCTTTCAGGGCAGCCCAGTTCTCTAGATTACTGGAGATTACTTCTTTAATACTGTCTAGTTCACTTCTAATAAAAGGAAACAGTGAGACAGCCTTGTTCAGAGCTGAGCAATGGTGTTCCAATGTACTTCTGCAAGACACAAAAATAATACCAGACATAGGACAAAATACTATTTGTAAACTTAGTAACTAAACTTGACAACTACTTTTCTGTCCTATAATAATATATAGTATATTGGGTTACAATAATTCAGTGTGTGAAATATGTTGTACTTTCCATATATTTATAAGAAATTTCTCCCCTCCAAATGTTGATTTAGAACTTATATGTACAAATTAAGAAAACTGTATTGACAACTGTACAACCGCTTTTTACTGAGAAATTGGAGCAATAGTGTTTCAATGACTATGTCCAAGCTTATGCTGACTCTTTATAAACAATGTAAGACGTTGTTTATAATGTTTCTTATGGGTTTCTTATGCATTAAAAGTGGCACACACTTACTTTTAAGTGTTAATTAATGTTTTTAAATTTGTAAAGAACTTATCCTGTTGCTAATAACATCAGCAATGATATTTTCCTATTACATCTGCTAACGCTAAAACATCTCGCTATATTCTGGAAGAAGTAAGAAACACTAGACTGGTTACAAACGCCCTTTTCACTCACAGTATTCCCCCTGCCTGTGCCTGCATCTCCCCTGAATCCTCTCAACTAATTGTACATGTCCACAGGAGGCACGATATCAGCATTTCTTTCTGGGTTCTTACCTGAGCACTTGTGATTGCTTATAGGCAGCTTCCTTTTCTTCTTGGAAATACTGCAAATCTTCTTTCACATTTTTTAATTCATCTTGTTTGTTTTTAAGTTCCATTGCTAGGTTTTTTATTCTATAGATGTAAATAAAATAATCAGGAAGTATTATTTGCACTACCAACCAACCTCTAACTTCTGTTTCAGCTTTTAATTAAAAACATGCTGAAAGTCTTTTCAAAAGATGATAATCACATTTTTCAGATTGCGGTATCAGATCTTCAAACGGAGAGAAAATAATCTTCTGGGCACTGTATGAGCCACTTTAGCAACTCTTTCAAAATAATACTCACAATACATTTGTAAAATAATGCAGAAAGGTACATGTCCAATACCAGTTCATATGCAACGCTATATAAGTATCTTAAGAATCCAGTATTCATTCACAGATGCAACACAGAACTCATTTGTCCTCCAAAAAAACATACGCTGTTATGAAAAATCTCAGTTTAAAGTTCAACTTGGGTACCCAGCGTAGGGGCTGCAATACCTAAAAGGTGGGTTTCTTGTCCCAGCAGGGTGATGCAAGGTACCACAGTGAGCTGCGCAGGTTCGACACACAACTACAAAGATGTGCAGGGAAGGGTAATGGAGAGCTCATCGTAGCTGAAGGGGAAATTGTCTAAAGCCAGCCAATAGCAAATACTAAATATTTGGTTACTGTTATTGTAATTTTTTTTTTTTACATTCAGATTGTTTGTCTATTTCTTATTTTCAGACATTTGCAAAAGGTGAATCCCAATTAGTCACTCTCATTTCCCTTTCCCCTGAATTTCACACTCATGATCACGGAACTGTACTTCTGCGCTGCTGAATTAATTAATGGTGCTTAGCAAATAATAATGAAAAATACACTTGTAAAATGTATTTCTGTCCGCTATTTTTACACCAACTGGAATTTAAGCCTCTGTTGCTTGACAATGGCATTTTAAAGAGCTAAAGAGAAACTTTTCACAAAAAATGTTTCCACCAGATGTTACTTCTATGTACTCAGGCAATGACATTAGCACCAAAATGATCAAAAATGTCAAGTTAAGATTATTTTCCTACGTTTTTCTTAAGGAAGACTTAAGGATAGAGCAGGAAATTCTGGACTAGAGCTAGGTTTCCATATTCCCAGCTTGACCCACAACATGCCAGAAAAAACACACATTTATTTTCCATACTTCCCCCCTTCCTTTCAGCAAAAAAACCACACAACAGATTTTGGGCTCGGAACACTGTTGACCACAAGACAGAATAGGAAGGCCATGGCTCTACCTGACAAACTTTAGCAGGGTGTCAGGCTCCTGCCAAAGCCTCAGCTCTCCTTGGGTTCCTATCCCTCTCCTAACGCCCCTCGGGATACCTGCAAGCAATCATCTTACAGAAGAGGATCAAAGGAGACGCTCTCACAACTCCCCTCTGTAAGTATTTGCTTTGAACAGATTGCAAAGTTTTTTCATGCTTCCTCCTCCTTGGTCTTTCAGGGTGCTTCATCACAACATGTAATGCATTTTTAAATTACAGTGTAGGTGAAGACTTTCTGCATTTTACATGAAATCCAACACCAAAAAAAAGATCCTAAATCTGGGATTGGAGGAAAAAAAAGGAAAAAAAGCTTACTGTTATCAGGACTCACAAATATATTATGTACCCTCCCTCCCATTGAAAATGCAAATTAGTGTTTGTCACATCTGTGCTTACTTAAATGAGATTATGACCCTGCAGAAGTAGAATATCTGCGCTGGGAGAAAAGTGAACAGAAAGATGTGATACACGCTCATAATTACATACAAGAATATTCAATTCAACACATGTAATAAGTATAAAGTGGGGGAAAAAACCCACCATTCTTTCACCACCACTGTGGACTAACAGCTTGTTTCACAGCTAGCAGGCAATGCTGGTTACCCAGCCCCTGCCTCGGCCACCCACCCGGAGAGAAGGGGCACCCTTTGCTCGGTCTCCACAGCATTGCCCACCCCGAAAAAGGGGGAACAAAAACAGATGCCTCATCAGATGAGGCTGATCTGGCGGGGACTTTTCCTAGCGATGGGATTTCCCACTCACACAGCCAGACTGCCTGCTCCGCAGCCGGCTCAGCCCATTCCCACACCGGGACACGATTCCTGCAGTCACCTGGAAGCACGCAGAGATGCTGCCTGCTCAGAGTGGCTGTTCAGTGCATTTGCTAGCATTTGAACAACCTTGTCATTTTAATTGCTTCAAGTTTCATACATGTATTTCATGAAAAAACAAACAAACAAAAAAACAGCCCCATGATAAGACACAGGAGAACTGACCCAGCATTTCCTTTACCACCATCACCTGCGCACAGGGGAGGAAGAAAAGGAGGGTGGCCCCTGGGATTCACAGGGAGCTTTCCATCACCGCACAGCTGTGCACAGCAGCACACATTGGCCTCCTGCCCACTTAGGATATGTCACACCTTCGTGCTGGACTCTAAGCCACAGCAAACACAGCCGCCCAGCTCAACAGAGCAGACAGCTGACCAAGTTTTTCATTGCCTCTAAAATTTACCTTTTGAACTTTTTCATTACAGCAGCGGTTCTGACCTGTTTTTTTTTTTTTGAAGCATAGCTATCACAGTGTAAATAAACATATTCTAAACGCTGTTCTTTCAGCAACTCAAGACTTATTCCCACAACTGTAATGAAATGAATGGAATCGTACGGGAATAACAGACAGTTGAATCCAGTTCCCTTCCTGTTACATGCGCAGAAAGAATACCACACAGTACATCACTACCAGTTTACAGTACATCTTTTTCTTTTCCAATAGCTGTAGATAACCATTCTAATCCAGTCTTCTATCCCCAAGAGCACAACTACAATAATAAGCAACTGTTAAATACCAGTCCCTTTGTAAGCTTTCAACACTTACTGTTAACCTACCACAAGCAGAGTAAATGATCTATTTGTCTACTGGTGACTCATTGTCACAAGTAAATAAATAATATTTTAATCGACAAATAGTTCGCAAAACCAAAGGATGGGCAGAAGCATTACTTCAGCCTCTGCTTCCATTTTAAAAAGCAAAAGAAAGTGTGAATGATTTATAGTAAAGAAAATATATAAAAAAATTAAGCCATGATGTTATTGTGCATTATTTACTGTTATCAGATAGATCATCTATAACATTTGCACCAAAATGCAGATTTAAAAAAAATATTGGTCCTGATAAAGAAACCTGGATTTGTGGAAACCAAAACTGAACATCTGGTAGTTACAAAGCAAGCTGTTTGGGCCCAACTATGATCACCGCGGGGAAAAAGAAAAAAAAAAAAAAAAAAGATAAAATGTATTAAAAAATTGAAGAAGTTTCTGGCATTACCTTGCTAGGAAAATGTACCCATACCTACCTGTAAATTTCTTTAGGGTGAAGGGCAGGAGGGGAGAGAATAAAATCTGTTTGATTGCATTTGAGAACAGAATCAGATTGGTGTCACCGAGTAATGACGAAATCGCCATCCCCTTAACACTTACATAAATTCAAATCTACCTATGTAGATGATATATTGTGTTAACTATTCCTTGAGGGGAAAAAAAAAAAAAAAAGCAGTGATTATTGCTGAACAATAGCAAATCAAAACTTTGGGATCCATGGAAAACTGGATGCTCATTTTCTACTCTTACTCATTCCAGAAGGGGCAGTATTTGAAGATGCTTTGGTTTAAAAAAAAAAAGAAACTTGCAAATAAGTACAGACACATTTTCTTACTCTTTCCATTCCAGAGATGTGATCTAATGAGGTTAGCACAGAACCACAGCCTCGGAGTGCAAAGGGACATTATCAGTATGTTCTGGTCATTTGCACACAAAAGAACAGGTGGAGAAGGCGAGACAGTTGCACTCTGTCTACTATCATCACCATGAGAAGGAAGAAAAATAAACATGTCGTTTTGGTGATATTTAGCACAAAGGGAAAAGTTCAATGAATCATTAAATACTGGCATTACGAGAGAATTGTGAGAACATACTGATCTCGTCCTCTGTCCCATAGTTCACATGGACTGTGAAAATTAACATCCTATCTTTGCAGCCAGCATACTTTCTTGGTGAATACAGCAGGAAGCCTGCCCAGAGTGGGAGTTGAATTATAACATGTTAACTACTGGTGCTGACAATGAAAAGAATAGCAGGAGAAAAATAAAGAAGTAGTTGCAAGGGATTCTTGCCAGCAAACAAATATACTCATTGTCCGAAAAGTAATGACAAGAGCAATTACTGTGATTGTATGAATTTAAGACGTTGTGTTTCACAGAAGTTAGGATCAGAGGAAATAATCCTGTTTTTGCAGACTCCACGGTGCACAGCCCCTGTACAAGCCCCAGCAGGACCCATTCAAACCTGAGCGAGCAATTGCATCCCTAGTTGCCTGGAGTCAGCAGGGACAGTACGCACAGGGGAGGCTGGAACATACTGTCAATGAAAAAAAGCTTCACTACAGTATTTTCAGCTCCATGAAACTCTAGGACCTGCTCAGAGCCAACAGTTGCTCACTTTCATTTCAGCATGTTGCATTCCTTCCAACAGACAAGTCAGTGTGCATCTAACCCTGTGAAGAAGCTGAGTATTCATTCATAAATTTGGCACAGAATATATATAAAATTGCAGAGTCTGAAACTCATTGCACATAACATCATCCACAAGCTTCTTCATAATTGTCTTTTTTTATATTCTGTTCAGCACGGACTATTCAAGTTAAGACAAGACTATTCAATAGCTTTCATGTGCCACTACAGAATCATTCACCTCTTGATTGCAGGTTAGCATATGGCCCAACTTGACAGCAAATGAAAGTTATCTCTGACAATCAATCAAGAGACTCTTTGTGAAGGTCTCTATCAAGTCTCATGTAGGCTGACAGTCATTTCAAATTTTGCATTAATTGTTACCTATCTTTATTATCTCAGCAGAAATATAAAACGTATTACAAAGACAGCCTGGGTAATTTTTGCTCTGCAAAGGTAAATCTCTGGAACAGGTCTAAAAAGCAATGATAGAAAGATGACTGCCTTGTCACAAACACTTCAAAATTTATCATTGAAGAAACACAAGATTTCATGTCCCAGAGCTACCAATCCAGCTGCCAATTTCATCTACAGTAATTACAGTTTACATAATCTCAGTCACAGCAGTCACACTCAGTACTGTCAGAGGAGTGTAACTCAGGAATAACTTCTTAGATGTCAGTGGAGTTATACTGATTCAGTTTTTTAAAAAAATAAAAAAATATTAGTTCTGAGTAATTAGATGAAAAAGAAATGCTGCCAAGGCAAATTTACATATATTTTTACTTATAATACAAATTTGCACAAGCAAATTCAAACAGAAGTTCCACAAGCGTATGTTTGAGTATACTTCCCAAGCAGAAGTTTTCTTAGTTTCTAGACTTTGCAGGTACAGTAGATACCATATAATTATATGAAGTAGGACAATACAGTGCATTTCCCTAACATAATACAAATATGTTTTGGTTTATGCATTTGGATCTTTTTCAAACTAGACAAGTGTCTTGCTGCTGAAGCCAACTCAGTTACATTATTACATCTGTAAATGGAAACTAATTTTTTTCCTCTGAATTCTGAACCAGTCATAATCTGAGTAAACCCACCTTTTCACTGCTTCTTTCTTGCCAAACATGAAATCTCTTTTTCTGTATCTTCCCCCTGACGAGAGGCTCCCTGACCTCCAAATCCACAGAGCCCAGTGATCTAGAGCAGCAAGCAACCTTCATCCATCCCACACTCACCTCCTCCCTTTACTAGAGAATCCTTCAGAATCCAGCCATGGTCAAAAGAGCTTACCCCGTATTTTTCTCTAGGTAGCCACCTTCCCGTTTTGCAGTCTTAAAAGCAAAGTCAAGTGCAAGAGGCAGTCAAAAACAGAAGAGAAAATAGGTGTCTCACTGTTCAAGTATTAGCCTGAGTTCACCCTCTAATCCCATCCAAATTTCATTGCTAGCTGGCCACAGAGAACTCCAGAACATAACACCTTGTCCTGTATGCACATGCACTCAATATAGTAACCTTCTTTGGTAAATAACCACAAAGCTTTCAAATTTCACTTTGAAAGATAACAAAAGCAGAACCCCTGTGGATTTCAGCGAGACATTCTGTCTGAGTACAGACTGAATGAAATTGTTTAAGGCTTTGCAGTTATGCCCAGAATCATTTTACAACTACAGATCAAGCTTAGAAGTCTCATTCAATTATAAAGTAGAGGTAAATGGGGACACAAAAAAGTATTTTATTAAAAGCTTCTTGATGAGTCATTCTTGCTTTTAACCTGCGGTCACAAACTGGATAGTAACTCACTATGCCCAGTCAATTGAAAGTTTTAACTTGAGCTTATAGTGTAAACAAATAAATGACCACCTATTAGAGGAAATGAAAAAACTAAACAAACGTGCATCACACTATTTTCTTACCTCTAACATGCAATACAGGATATTAAACACAAATTCAGTTCTCTGACACTTTATGAATATCATAACCAGGTTACAATAAAATAATATCTAAGCATTACTTTAAGCTCTCATATGCAATTGTGCTGTCCGCAATGGGTTAAGTGACACAATGACCTAGTAAATGGGTAAATATGGCCTTTGCTGTTGTACGTGATGCTGTGCAGGGACTCAGTGCTGGAACCATGCGAAGGTGTGAGAGGAACTAGTCCCCATAATTGCAGATGGTAGTGCGCGCTGAAACTGGAAAACCTCCAGAACTGCAGCATATGAACTGTTCAAACAATAAGCAAAGAACTGAAAATAAATGCCTAACCCAAAAGCCTGCACTGAGGGAGATGAACCACTTCTACTTTCCTGAGAAAAGTTAGCCGTTCACAGAGGCACGCACAGACTGATGCGGAATTTTTGCTGGAGCTTTCTTGTCAGTAAACACCTCTCAAGGCCATTTTTGCATTATGTGGCCCCACTCTCAGATACTAAAAACTGTGATAACTTTTTAAATGTAACTTTAAATTTTAATTTTACCTATTAAATATGAAAATATTTTTAATGAAATATACATGAAAAGTATGCATGGAAGCAAAAATGCAGATTTCATGTTGCCTTTTGCATTTTCCACTGACTGCTGTTTCAGCCTCTTCCAGATATGGAATTTTGTTTCACCAGAAGGAAGTTCACTTTATCACGAATTTGGGAGAAGGCTGAGCATTACTGCAGAGTTTTGCACCTCATGAATCACTCTTATGAACTATTGTTGTGAAAAAGTTTGTCTTGCTTATTAATAATCAATCTTGGCACTTAATCATGTTAATAGAAAAAAAAACCAGCCACCTTGTCAAAGCTAGAATAACCACAATTTTAACACATCAAGAGTGGGACTCTGCTATTATTCATCAGTAGCAAGAAGCATGTATCCTATTGGGAAGACACTGGCTTCAATATACTTCATAAGAATCTAATAGTGAGAGATTCCTTACCCAAGGCACAGTGCTGATTGGCTTTCTGAGACTGTGACAAGATTTGTCAGTGGTTTTATTCATTTATTTATTTTTAAAGTATAAAAGTGAAGTTCACTGCTGTACAGAGGACGAACACAGGATCTGGGTGCCACAAACCCTGTGAGACCTTTTGCTGGCCTTCTACACAAGCCTGAGCCATCGTAATGACACCATCAGGGCAAAATACACAGATCAGTTTGCAGCTATTAAAAACAACATATTAAAAACACTTTGGCATTATACAAAATTCTGCCTTTTCCGGGTCAATAAGTACACCCTAAAATTATCATGTAGCTAGTTAAAGAAGTACATACTGTTATGTTATTTACAAAACAGATTTAATACAAAAGTTGAAAGCACTATTTCTTAGTAAACTTCATATCCTCTCTTCAGAAAACTCACACACACGACACTTGCAAGTACAAACCAGCTCTTGTGCTGGTTTCTAAACACTGCAGCTTCAGCTACCTAAAAGTAGAATTAAATGCATGAAGAGCCAGAAGAAATCCAGCACTTATTATTTCAACCCAGCACTTATATCCAATGAAAAAACATTACATTATTTCCTTTCACTGGGAAACAATGAGTGTGAAACCTGGGGACTCACTGAATCCCATGCCCAGCTGATACCTCTTGGCAGCTTGTTGTATTTATTTGTCTCTTCCAAGCAGCCGCTGAAGGAGCACACACCTGAGACTCGCACAGAACATCTGTAGCATGATGAACAACATTCATTTACTAGTTTATGAACTGATTTCTTCTTATTTATTAGATGATACACCAACATAATTCTGAAAATACATTACAGTGCTGCAGTGGTTATAATGTTTTGTTCATTAGTCATGCTTTCAAAAGATGTGCAATGTCCCAATTTACCCACGTATGATGGCATATAATAAGAATAACCAGCTGCATGCCCTAAAGCATATTCAGAAAAGGAAAGGTTATTTTGTTACCTCTTTGTTTATTTTCATCCAGATTTGGCTCTCAGCAATTTTTTTTTACACCAGCTCAACTCCACTTTATCACTAAATATTCAGAAACAGACATAGTAAAAAAACCCTATTAAAGTGACCTTTTTGCTTTATGTTCTTTCCCTTCAAAGCCTATTTTTAACATGGTGACAGAGTTCTTAAAGCATGTACCTCTCCCCATTTCCAGTTTTTTCAGTCTCCTAGGAGGAGAAACCACATGTCATTTCAACCAAACTGCTGCGTAGGTTGGTAGCTAAGGGCAGAGCAACGTGCTGTTATCACTGCCCAGTCACTTCAGTGTTTTATTACAAGTTTAGACTTTACCAAGCCAGGTAGTTGCTGTTGCTTTCCTAAGCAATCCTGTTGCAAAAAGGAAGATTTATTTTAGGCAAAGTCAACAACAAAGCGTTTTCCGTGGTATTAAGTTTTGCCATTGGGGTAGGAACTAGTGAACTCAAGAAAACACACACAAGGACAACCATGGAAAAAAATAACGTTTCCACAAGTTAAAATGTGAGGCTTACAGGATCTTTAAGATGATGTTATTTATGGATAAAATTTTCAACATCTACATGCATGACTCAGGAGCGTAAGTTTCATGGTAGTAACCAACAACTCCTCCTGCTAGATTTGTAAAAAAGTTTTCAGGAATCTATTTACAAAGGGATTTTTGACAAAGGACTCACTAAGAGATATCTATACACCTCCTCACATGTCTAAACATCAAAAAATTTTTGCTTCTTCTCACGCTTACAATATTCAGCACTACTATACCTTTAAAAAGCATTTTTAGTATTTAAATCTATTTTATATTTTTTATATTGGATGCTGTGAGAATTATCAAAATTCAGACCAAAAGCACAGTGTACCTACCCCTCATGCAGGGTTACAAATGTCAAATGCCACTGCCAGGGAAAACCTGTTAATAAACTCAGCTCTAGGGACTCCAGGAATCTGGGGGGGGGGGGGGGGGGGGGGGGAGGCGCACACAGAGACACGGCTAAATCCAATCATACATATAATTCCAATGAATTAGAGAAGTAAACTCCCAATGAAAGTGCCTGTTACTAATATGTTTAAATAAGTAACAGACCAAAACGAGTTAGTTAAATGATATACCAGCATTTCAGCTTAACTACGCACGAAACACTGCTCTTGCAGACAGTAGCCCATATCTCGTAGAAGAGGAGGCAGCAGCGCCAAGCACAAGGCAGTACCAGCTGCACAGCCGACCTCGAGTGGGCACGTGTATTGACTGGAATTGCTATTTCAAGCTGGCCACAGCCCTTCAGGAATAGCCCTCATGGACGTATTCTGGAATTATAGTGATTTTAACACGGAATAAGAATAAGACTTGAATAGCTAAATCAAATCAGTGTAGTTAACTGCATGATGGTTAGTTCCCCTTCTGACAAAATCTCAAAGGGTAGGTAACTAATTTCTGCAAAAGCTCAGATTCCCAGGTGGTTTTCACGGTTAACCACAGGCATAAACAATAGCAATACTTTAACCTAAAAGGAATATAAAAACGAAACAGTCTGCAACTAACAAGAAAGATTAAATCTCTTGGTCTACCAGAGATTATTTAAAAAAAAAAAAAAGCATATTTGGCTTCTGATAAACATTTGCCATTTGGGAGGAATGATTTGTCAACCTCGCAAGAAGCAGAAGATAGTATGTTGAATAGTTAGTTTATGCCAACAGCACACGGTAACAAGAGAGGCCTAGGACAGTAAAGAGGAGATAAGGAATATTTAGACAAGTTACTTAACAAGGCACAATAGTTGATTTATGGCCTGAACGAACGCCTACTGAAAGTATTCCACTTGATTTCAGTAGGTTTTAAATCAAGTTGAGCCTTAGGGGAGAAAATGCAGAGATAAAATTTTTATTAACTGTTCCAGCTTTATGGCAAAAAGTCAGCTAAATGAAAATTTTAAGTTTACCTCTGGCAAGTGATCCTCAGCAAAAAGAATGTGCTGTCACTGCATTTGCTAACACACTGAATACTGACACTGTAACTGCCACCCAGAGCCATTAAAGGAACAAGGAACAAGTGTACTCTTCAAAAATATGATGTTAAACAAAAGAAAACATTGAATATTGGGGGCGTGGAAGATGTTCAGTTCAAATGAAAAAAAAAATAATATTGCAGGAAACAATATGAGTAGAGTGATCTACAAGACGCGCATTTTGTTCAACTTTGTGTGAGCTTTGTGTTTTAAAATGAATCTTTTATTAGTAATATTACCAAATATAAGCCTTACTAAATCCATTAATAGTAATGCTAAATTCTTAACAGTATTTGAGTGATTTGCAACAAAAAAAAAAAAAAAAAAAAGGATTTGAATGCTTTACCTATAGACAAGCTGTCATTGTTTCTTCTGTAGTGTTTCTGAAGCATTCCAGTCCAATCTCTTGAGAGGACCTTAATACTCAAAATGCCTCATGTTACCGGTTCTAGATCACTTGCTACTAGGTAGGAGTCAGTCATGGAAGAAACACCCCTTTTGGGAGTCTTCAGAATCAGAATAACCGAGCTGATAATTAAAATCATAATCTCATTCTTACAAAAAGCTTCCGACAAACAGTTTGATTCAGATGAGCAAGACATTATCGTGAAGTTTCTGATGCTCTTGCTTGTACCACGTTATTCTATCAGTAGTCAACTTTAGCAACTGCATTTTTATAAAGTATCTTTTATTAGCCAGCTAGAAATATCAATGTTTATAGTCCTACTGTAACCAATCAGTGGAATATAACAATAGATTCTAAAATATGAGGACAGAAAATTAGAAAACCAGCACCATAATATCCATGTTACATCTGACGATGAAGAATAGAAGACAAGAGGAAAAGAAGAAAGGGCAGTTCTTCAGAGCTTCAGGTCTGGAAGAGGCCAAAACGCTTGTTTTTCTTTCACAGAACAGTACAGAAAAGATACAAGTTGTTATTATGAAATTTGTTATATTGTCATGGTGTTGTAAAACAGCGTAAAAGCAACAGAAGGTTAGTTAGGAACCAGAAATAGCAGTCCAGAAATCCTACAGCAAAAATAAGACTAAAAAAACCACTACTCATAATGCTAATTATATGACAAAATATTCATATTGACTACAAAAATTTCCCTCTCAGTCCAAGCTCTTTATACATTATAAATAACTGCTGAGGATGGACAAATCAAAGCTAACAAGCTAGCCTGAAGTTCATGGTTGAGAATCTGATGGCACTCTAATTATGGTGGCACAAACCCTGACACAGGTGGACACCAGGTCCTGCAGTCACTGCTGCTGTCTGGACTGCCTCAGTAACACCACTCACAGGACGTGAATCAGCCATGGATTTTAAAGTTAGTTTGGCTATAGCTACCTTTGCACCCTTTTCTGCAAACCCAAAGAATAGGAAAAACATTAGAAATTATGAACAAAGGAAGGGCGGAGGGGAGAAAAAGTCTTTGAAACTTTCCTTTTATGCTTTGTTTTCTCATGTCTACCCCAAAATGAACTTTCATATTTGGTGTACCAATCTGAAGGTTTAGGAACCAAAGCTGTCCTGTAGGCTCATCAAAAGGACAAGTCTTTTTGAAGTATGACTTCTTGTTCGAAGTTAAAGTTATCACGATGTGATGAAGAAGCAGAACACAACAAAAGTGTGCAAGTATGAACGGAAAGAGAACACACTTAAAGGTTCTAATCACTGTGCCCTAAAAATACAAACGTGGCTGTGAGATCTATTGTTAACTACTGGAGCTCCTAAGAGTACAAAACTCCTCCTTTAATTGGGACCTTCACATACCTGCCAGGAAGTATTTGCAAACTCCTGTTTCTGAGGAACAACGCTACAAGCAGTACCCAAGATTTTCATAATTGCTTTAGAATTCTGTATCATCCCTTCGGGGAGTGAACCACAACCTTCTCAGGGTAAGAACGCTGGTAATTCTTTACCACGTTACTACGAGATGATAAGTAAAAATTTTGGAACTGTGGAACTCCCAATACCATGCAACTTCATTTAAAATATTACAATTTTATTCCAAAATGATAAGATGAAATATTTGATCATTTCTTTTTGGGAGTGCGTGCAGGGGAAATACCTCTGAAACGCCTCTGGCCTTTCTTTCACTTCAAATATATTGACTGTTTCTAAACTATTAAGGAATCTAAAACTTGCTTCCAGGGAATACTATGAAAGATGATTTAAATTCAGTATTACAGTATATATGTTACATCTGATAAAAGACAGACAAATCTTATTTGTATTTTAAGCTTCTTAGGAATTAAATTACCTAATACACATTCACAAGAATAACATCAGACTAGATAATATGCTCTGACCTTTCTGTTTTTGATTCACTGTCAGCTCGATAGTGTTCAAGGTCTTGGTAAAGAGACTGCAATTCTGCTTGAAGTCCTTTTTCCCGTTCTATGCTTCCTTCATAAAATTTAATCGCCTTTTCCATTGCTTTTACTTTTTCTTCCATCACCTTAAATTCATGAAGTATCAAATAGCTGACTCCACAGTATTTACACACTGTCTCATCCTGGGGCATCTAGAAAAAGATAAAATTGTAAGATTGTTTGTAAGAAACAAATTGAACAAAAAAATCTGAATGACACTAAATAAAAATAATAAATCTGAATAGTTTAAACCATGTACTGCTCTGGAGCATTGATAATCCAGTTATGTTATTGCTCTAACAAATAATAAAGACAAAATTCTACATTAGCAAAATGAAATCAAGCTATAGCAGTACTTTCACTTACTGAAAACTTCACAAGATATATCACCTAT
The DNA here is from genome assembly GCF_028500815.1 of Rissa tridactyla. Classification (NCBI taxonomy): domain Eukaryota; kingdom Metazoa; phylum Chordata; class Aves; order Charadriiformes; family Laridae; genus Rissa; species Rissa tridactyla. The sequence continues at coordinate 9,884,435 of NC_071471.1, forward strand.
GCAATTTACGATGTGGGAACTCCCATTGGAATTCTAAACTGAAGTACTTCTGAATTATATTTGATGTATTAATTTAAAATAAAATGCTGTGTTTTACAAACTTATCTCCTTAATGAATTTGTGATCGCCTGAGCCAGAAAAATGTTATTTTACTGTGTTTTTTTGACAACTCATATCCAATTGAAGTAGGCAAGATGAAAAGTGAATAGAATGATGTAATCCAGCAGTCTTTACAAAAATAATTGAAATGACTAAGGGACTAATTATTATGATGTAGTGTCCATGGCACTTGAGTGTTGTGGAAAATGTAGCCCACTTACTGAGTATGAAGTATTCATCACTGATTAAAAAAAAAATACAGAGTATGTAACACACATCTAATTGAAAGACCATTTCTTAAATTGAGAAACATACTTTTGTAAGTGATCAAATTATTAAGCTTTGCGGTAAGCAAGGCTTCGTAAATATGAACAGACAGATGTGCTCTGACTTTGATACGTACTTATCACTCAGTATATCAGTTATTTCTGTGCATTTTAATCATTTTCACTTCCATAAAAAAATGCTCAGTTTACGAGTGATGCAGAATTGAACCTGCACAAGTGGATATTGAGTAAATAAACCTGCCAGACCAACTCAAGCAGGTCTGACACTTCAGTAGGGGACAAGTAAGCATCTGCTTACCGGCACTGATCCCCTACCCCTGAACATGACAGGTTTGACCCTGATCTTGGGTCACAGCATAAATGCATTTGAGAGGAGATGGTTAGAATTATGACTAGATCAGAGAACACTCATAATACAGCTAAAGAGACAACCTCAAAGCAACCAATATAAAAAGGTATCAGTAAGCTTGAAGACAGGAAAGACGGAAAGTGGGCTGCAGCTGGAAGAGCAGCGTGTGTTTGTGTACTGAGAGTTTAAAACACACTTTAACCTTTCTTGCAATTATCAACTGTTACAAGGGATTTAACACGACAACTGATGAAAAATCAGAAAGCTGGAAAACTGCTAACAGTTCAAATAATGTTGAATCCCTTGTGTTACAGAAAAAGAAAAAAAAAAAGACATTTTGAGATATGGGGATAAATTGAAATAAATAATACTTAGATGAAAGAAAACAGCTTTCAAAAATTATAAACTAAAGACTCATTATCCCATGATTTAAAAATCTTTAGCACTTTAAATATAGCTTCATAAAAATGATACTTCAGGATGCCCTGGAATTACCGGGCCAGGCTTTATTTTCCAATTTCTTAGTTTTCCCCCAGTATGAAATACCCCTAGTTACAGTTACTCTGAATGAGCTGAAAATGCAAGTTTATTTTTCCTGGCAGCTTCAAACTGTGCTTGGAAATATGAAACTGTTATTCAGGATAACTACCATAAAGTTCCAAAGCACTAAAATTACTATATTGAAAAAGGACAAAATGAGCTGTTATAAGGAGCACAGGAGGGGGGCTCTTACCCCCAAAAGAACATTGTGCTCTCTTGCAGCACCGCCACTGCTGTCTTTCAAATAAACAGTTACAGAAATTTCACTGGGTACTAAGACTGAAAACAAAATAAAACAATTGGAGTCCTGAACTGAAAATGTTTTATGCAAGTACTAAAACGTTTTCATTTTCAAATTCAATTTTGTTACTGAACTTAAAAATAAAGTCATAGAACAATAAATATCATCCGCCTGGACATAGTGGGAAATAGTTCTATCCCAGAAGGAAATTCTTCTTCATGTTCATTCCTCAGGTGAAGTAAAAACTTGAAAGGACTTCAGATCAGGTTGAATTTTTAAAGTATTTTCTACATAGTCAAAAATCACAGGAAAGCCCAATGGCTTCATATTACTGCAGTAAGGAAAGAAAGTTCTGTCTTTTAATCGGGACCTTGCTTCTGTACATGCACAATTATCCTGTAATCACTGCAATATGCTGTATATAGACACAAACTAGTGTCGAGGTTTGGGATGGACTAGCCACCGAAACCTCAAAGCAGGACAACTAGTTTTAAAATATCTGTGTGTAGGGTAAGTAGCAGTTTCTTAATACCAGTAATGAATTTGGCATGGGTTGAGTGATGCTCAACAGGCAAGCTAGCCTAAACTAAAGTCTATGCTGCAGTAGAATAACACCAATAAGCAAGCTAACGAATTTAAATCCAGCACATGTATGCCCAATATGCCTAGAAAATTAACAGGAACCAGTTGAAAGTGAATAGCTTAAAAGAGCAAGGCCTGAACTGGGCAAAGCAAGGGGCGTACTAACCTGAATTCTCATCCTAAATCCAGTTCCTCTCTCATCCCCATAGCGGTCAAATAGCAAGCAGGACTTTCTCCCCCCCCCCCCCCCCCTTTTTTTTTCCCCTTCCCCCCCTCACTGTTATATTGGCAACATCACAACCCGAGTTCTCCTCACTGATACTTAAAATATCTCCTGAAATTCCTGAGCTGCTTGGACATTTTTCAGAAGCTACTGAAGCTTCGCACAGACAGGTACAGAGAAATACTGTGAAGCTGTACATGCTGATTTCATTCAGCCAAAATAATGACAAAGCTACCTTAGGGCTACACCAATTTAAAGGACAGAGCCAGGAGGGATTTTATAGCTTTGAAGACTACTTACAAACAAAATGGAAACTGTGCGAGAAAAACTAAGAGAAATAAAACTACTTCATCTATGTGTGTATTTCTCTCTTGTCACCCTTCAATAATTTGTGAACCAGAATATTTCCTCATTTATAACTAATTCTGACACTGAAGACAGAAATATTTAAGTTTCTAAAAGTTTTAGACAACCAGGTAGGCAATAAAGACTTCGTAAGTTCCCTGCTGAAGAAAACTCTGCCGTGTGAGTGCAGTCCTTATCAGATAATCCATATAGGAGAGAGCCTTATAAATGGTCTGTCCAGGAAAAAAGATTCCATTACACTTTGTATCTTAGACACCAAAGTTGGTCAACCATTACACAAAAGTCTGTAGGAAACAAATTTTCATTAGTTCTTATGCTTACAAAGCTACCTTTTCTGGAATAATATTATCACTGAGTAACCTCTAAGAATGTGTATTACATACACAATGACTTATGCTTTCAGATTCCCTATTTCACTATTTATATTTGATCAAAAGACTCGTCATCGTCTCAAGTGCAAAGCAGAAAAAAAAAATATCAGAGGGAAATCAGAGTTTGGAAGGAATAGAAACTGAAACTATCAGAGCTCTAACTAGAAAAGAGACTGTGTATGTCCTTAGCAGTGAATAGAAAAAATCAATTAGGAATAAAAAAACCAAACAGCAGGTGTGTACTGTGGTTTTGGTCAGCCTGGAGAAGGAAACTCAGGGCAAACAGAACTTGAAAGGGTAACCGAGGGGTACTAAAAAAAAAAACAACCAAACCAAAAAACAACTGTTATGTGAGTTAGCACAACAATACTGCATGCACAATAACAACATAAGAAAAACAAACTCACTAGGACAAAGTGCTTGAACTAGGAAGGTATTTGATCCATAAGATTTTGAGATACAGCTGTGATACACATTACACCAGGTGCTATAAAGGACGGACACAAGCTATGTCCAGGATGAACCATATCACAAGGTAGCATTTCTAGCTGTGATATTCCAGCAGCTGTTCCACTACAGCATCTGTTCCACTACAGCATCTGTGGGAGTAGTTTCTACTCAGATCTGCGTTTGGTTTTGGAAGAACTAATATTATTCCATGGTTACATAGATTTCTTTAGCTACGAAGGGCAAGTGGAGAACTGAGCCAAGATGGATAGTCACTCAAATTACATTTGTCTGACTCATGCTCTATGGATGCTTACGGTACTGAGTTATAAAGAAAAAAAGAGAAAAGAAAGAAAAAATACTTTGGTGGTCTGGACCATTTTTAGCCTTTTGAATGACAAGGCAGGAATTTATATCATTTCTACTTGACCAAATACCTACCGGGAGCGTCAGCTTGTGCACTGCTATTCTTCTCCTCTGATATTTCAGATTCCACCCACAAAAATTACCACGAGAGAGAGCTAAATTCTAGTTAAAAGAAAAATAGTCTGCTTTCTCACTTAGCAGCGCCTTGGTATTACAACATCCAGCATATGGATCACTTATGCTAGAAACAGTCCATTACAAGCAGCTAATAAATAGCCATGACTCTTAAAAGCCAGGACCTAAGTCCTCAATTAATGAGATTCTTTTTAAAAGCTATGAATATGTTTCTGTGCATTGCTGAAATAAAAAGATAGAGCCATGAGCACAGATGTATTCCTTGTACATTAATTTTACAGTGCAGGGGAAGGAGAGCCTAAGGGAACTGCAGCACTCGCCATCCTCTTGCATCACCATCTGCTCCTGAGGCACATAACGCAGTTGTAACAGCTCTTGCTCCCTCCCCAGTTTTATGTCAGGACTGAGACTCCTTTAGCAAGGACTGGCCCAGTAACAGAAAAAAACCTCAAACAACTGTGTTTGTCCGAACTACACTTGTAGCAGAACAATACAGAAAACTCAAGAAAATAATTTAAAAAATCATTATGCTGCAGCTGGGTGCTCTTACATTTTTTCTGTATATCGATTCGTTTATTCTGCCTCTACCTTATCTACTTTCCTTGCCATACTACTTTCATTTCTCTCATGCCATTTGCCCCTCTCCTGACAAAGTAGCTAATCCCTCCTATGCAAAAAGAAATCATTACTCAAACTACACAATTGATTTGCTAGGAAGAAAGTGGAGTCTTCTGCTGTATATGCAAAACTGAAGAGTTATTTGATTGAAATTGATCTTTTTTTATTATTCAAAGAATGATTTTTAAGAGTGTCAGTAGAAACTTCACTTTAAAAAAGTTTATTGTGAGTCAAGATTTCAGTCAGTATCTACTCAGAAAGTAATACAAATTGTAATGCTAAGCCATGCTGCACACATAATTATTTGCTCAACTTCCATAAAATAACTGTGGCAACATAAAAATCACAGTACTTGCTTTGAATACATATGAATAGTGTAGAAATAGGCATGTAGTAAAAACATAATGTCCTGCTCTCAAAAGTTTCATTCAAAACATACCCTGAAATAATCAGTTTGTCACGACAGGAAATAATACTCAGATTTCAGGTAGCTTTAATTTTTTCCTGCCTGTGAGTAAAGCAGACTAATGAATCATAAAAGACTATGCAGCACTGCTAGTAACTGCACACCCTCACACAAGCCCCACAAATATCTAACACATGTCCAACAGGCCACGCAGACCATCCTGCTACTCCTGAGCTCTGTCAGGACGTGTTACGGCCCTCTCCAGAACAATGTGGAGCAGAGAGTTCTTCCAAACTGATCCACAGTACATTGCAACAAAACGATGCCTGCGCAGACAAAAGATAATTTAGCCCATTGTTAACCGTATCTTTGCCTGACAACCCTGACTTTTTGCATCTGTAGTCGCAACTGTTAGGAAGCCCCTCCCAACTACAACCCAACTGCTTCTGATGCAAGAGAGACTGCAATCCCTCCAATTCCTAGCAACATACTTGGATGCTGGTTGCCAAAAGGGTACAAAACCTTGAATATAGTGAATACAGCCCTAGCCTTGTCAGTATAGCAAGAGAGAAAAATGCTTTACTGCCCTAGGTGGTGACCAGTGACTCCAGAATTCTCACATTAGGAAAAGAAGATCATTATTCAAGTTCAGAAAATCTGCTCTCACAAATCCTCTGATACCACAATACCAGTAGTAACACAAAGCAGGTTGCATTTGCTATCTGCGAGCTGGTTTTGCCAAATCAACTATGGGTCCGTGGCTAACCAGTTCACTGTTGAGAGCTTTCTACCTCTTTAGGCTGTAACATGTGGGCTCTATACCAAAAATAAGCAGATATTTTCTAACATTTCCAATGCTCATTACAGCCATCAGAACATTCACATAGATGGAGCTTGTCATCCCAACAAAATCTAAAAGTTAAAAATTCTATAATTTAAAAATTCTATAGCCAAATACTGAAAATCTCAGTGGGCATAAGGGCAACTCATGAACATCATCTTAAGAAGCATTCCTAAGGCACATGACAACAGGACTCTAAAAAGACCTCCTGCCGTTCTGCATGTAAATTTTACCATGTTCATCTGAAGGGCACTGACGGAAATGCTGCTGCTTCTGAATCCATATCGATATTGCCAAGTACTAAATACATAGCTATATTGTTCACTTCTACGATGCTAGTTTTGGTGGACGGGACAGACATTCTGTAGCTAACTGGAACTATGTAAGAACCTATTAAAAAAAAAAATAACCCAAGGCTCAAAGATGCAAGAAAAATTAAAGATAACATAATGTGCTCATAAAGATACCATAATATGCCAAATCTATAGCACACATGACAAATCTAGTAAGTAACCATGTGCTACTAGTAACATACATGATGTTTTGTGGGTAGTTGGATACCATGGAACGTTCTGTACTGATGTATAACACAGCTTCAAAGTTCCTGCCCTGATCATTTCTTAAGCTCCTAGGGCGAGAGAACTACTAATCTGTAAGGGCATCTTGTGCTCAATTAATTTTATGATTTATGTTAAGCAAAGGTTATTTATTTGCCAAATAAAATATAAAATTAAATATAACTTTTTGCTTGGTACTTTGATGACTTAAGGTCATTTCACTGCTGTTTTGTTTCCTACTGCACTAAGATCTTTAGGGCAAGATTGCATCTTCCCATCTACTTACATTGAACAGACAACAGCAATGCTGAAACAAACAGCACTTTAAGAAGTTCACAAGCATGTAAAAGATTTGTCCAGCACTAGAAACAGACAACTGACTAGGTGCAATATAATAGTCATCTTCTCTCTTGAGGAAAAAAGCCAACAAAACTAACTGACCCCAAACAACAAAGAGAACTCCCTAAAAATACACATCCATAACAGTGGAGTAAAGGAAACACAACTCCTTTTTTACCATCCAGTGCTCTATGATGCCGCTCAGACTGAGCTTGATGGCATAAGTGTTAAGACATATAAATACATTAAAAAATAGGCATTATAAGACAGCAATCTCTGCAAGGTTCTTCCTACAGTCCTGTGACAATACAGTTAAAGAAAATGTAGTGTTCTACTGAGGTAGATGAACCAACTTATTCAATTACCTAAAACACCTGCTACCTGGCTCACCAAATCTGCAAGCATGACCTCCCAGAAATAAACAAGTGTCCCTAAAATAAAGCTAAGAGGTAGAGAATACCGTCCCCAAAAACTGTCACAGAAGAGCATACGATGTAGCTTGGACTTTGCCATTGACTGACCTCGTTATTTCCCTCCTGGGAAGTTACCGATTCTCCTGTGTCTGCTGCCAAAACAGCAGCAGCTGTTCTCCACATTTGCCATCCCCACCACACCACATGGCATAGCTTCCTTCAAAACCTACTCCTGCTGACTTCTAACATTGTCAAATGTTGCTCAGTGTGGTAACCAAACTGCTAACAGGCAAAGTCATAACTCTGGGGCTTTTAAATCCTTTTTAGAAACAAACCATGATTTAGATCTTTCCTAATAATTAGTTTCTAAGAGGTATGCAATGTAAATACAAAAGAATACTATAAGCTTTAATAACTGATGTAGATATTTATTTACCTGTTGATTTATTTTTTTTCATTTAGCATCCATTTTGCAATGCATATTGTGTGAAAGAAGCATGAGGGCAGTAGAAGGAACGAGAGACAAAAAGAAACAGGGCCATGTAAAATTCTTCCATGACTTTTCTAAATTGATCACCACCTGAAGAATCTAAGTCTCTTCCTATCTATCATTTCATTAACAAAATGCCAAGAAATTTCTTTCCCCTCTAGATTAAATTTTAAAGGAAGTTTTAATAAACATAGTGGGCAACACCTACTGGACCCAGTCTGCAAATGGTCAATTTATATCAACTTCTGCCCTGACATCCATGGCTTTACTCTAACAGGTCTTACTCTCTGGCAGACTTTGGCAGTAGAACCGGCTGCAGAACAGGCTGTTCCAGGCTGATACAAGGTGCTTCTTTCCCTTTCCATACCATCCTCTAGAAGAGTGCAATTTTGGAAGCAGCGATGTCACTGCTCCAAGTATTGATAAACAGCTTGTGAAGCTTCATCTGCTAGGAGCACAGAGAAAAGGAATGACAACAGCTCTGATCTGCATCCTTTCTTTTGAGACGGCTGCTAGATAGTTTGTTAGCAGTACAACCCAACCTCCAGCAAGCCAACTCAAAACAGCACCGAGCAGTGAATATTCGTCATTCTGCAGCTGAAATCACAATGCTTAACCTACTCCCTCCAGATACACATGTTCCTCCTGCCTGCAAGCCGCATGTTGGGAGCATGTGCTCAGTTTGGCTGAGTGATCTACAGCTGGCACAAGTTCTGCTTATGTTAGGAGCAATCTAAAAGAAAGACTCCAAAAGAGATGCTATAAAATCCAAGAAGTAGGGAACGTGAAGGGAATAGCAACATGTGTACATAAAAGGTAGAAAATACAAGGACAGGAAATTGTGAGCATGACTTGTAATCAAGTTCTGTATCTTGTAACTATACTGCAACTACAACGCAAGCCAGCTGAGTGAAGAGACGAGCAGCAGCAATGGATATGTCAAACTCCGACTCTTAACTGATCCCAAAATCTTGGGCTGTCGTTGCCTTATAGCTCACATATCTCACATTGAGGTGACAGGGGAGGATGGGACAGGAATATATGCCTATTCATGCACATATCTAGAAATACTGTGCCTTCTGCATACAGATCTTTTTGTTAAATGCATACCACAGAAGTGAAAGGGATCTGAAGAGACTGCCTGCCCAGTCCTCCACTCCAAAGAAAAAGTTTGCCTTACTTATCCCCCACAGTATCACGGGAGGAATTCCATAACTCCCCTGGGTGAGCCGTTCCAGTGCTCAACTACCCCTAACTCTAGATGTTAGGGTTCCATAACATTCAACTCCAGAAAGATGAGGATAAGATTAATTTGCAGCTGGAGATGGACAGCCACCATCTTCCTACACATGTGAATTCTTTTACTGTGCCCTCACATACTTTCTAGAATAAGTAAACCCAGTTCTATTACCCTTTCCCAGAACAACAGAATTTTTAAGATCTTTATTTTCGCTCTTTTCTAGATTCCCATCAGTTGTGTTATTTTTCTTAAAGCCTGCAGCTCAGAGCTGATACCTCAATGGTTGTGAACAGAGGAATAATGACAACCCAAGTTTTACGTACATTTCCTATACTAATACATAATACCTGCATTCTTTGTAACATCACTTTGTTAATATTATTCTGCTTATGATCTGATTATAGTCCTCAGTGTTAGGTCTGGCAAGAAACAAGGAAGCTTCATTGGTTACTATGTATTCTGTATTGATGCACTGGACTCACCCTTTTAAATATGCCTTATTCTTTCTAAAAATATGAAGTTCAATGCTATTGCCAGAGTGCTCACAACCCCTCCCAGACTGGTATCAGTGTATTCCTTATTATAATCCAAGATCCTCACTCAGTGAAAAAACAGCAAATAGTGACACCCCTACTGAAAGAAAAAAACATCACCCCCTTTCTGTTCCATGTGTGCCTGCACTCGCACCTGCTTCCTCCTCGTGCTATCATACGCATAGCACACACATCAGGAACTAGATCAGAAACTGATCCAAATGAAAGACAGGCAGCTGAAGTGCCACCAACCTACAGCCTTAAGTCATTAATGGAAATATTGAGCAGTCCAAGATCCAGAACAATTCCCTGATTGTACTTCATCCAACAAATTGGCCCAACTGTTCTTTCTGAGAAACTTGCACTGATTTTTGCTAACCACCTTATCCTGTTGATGCTTGCAAACTAATTTATAAATAAGCAAACATATCTGGTATCTTTCCTGCTACCAAAACAGCTGCTAATGAGTCTGTAAATTTCCGAGGTTTTTCCTCTCCTCCTCTTTAAGGGCAAGTATTCCTTATCCCTTCTTTTGGCTATCTTACCCACCCTCTCAGAAATCATTGTTGATGGCTCAGAAATTGCATCAACAGCTTCCTGGACTATTCCAGGGAGAATTTCTGCAGGCTGTACTAGCCTGAGTACATAAAACTTTTAAATTACTTGTTGATTATTAGATGCATACCAAAAAATGAGGACAGCAAGCTGTTTTATTGCCGAAGTAAAAACTTCATGGTGTTACAAAAAGTGATTCGTGTTCCACTTGTGTTCATCACCGCATATAAAGAGCGTCCTCATAAGTTACCCCATATAAATAGCAGCATTGTTACATTGGTAATAATCTGTCTCCCAAACAAAAGAATGGCCTCACACACAAACAGAAGATACAAGAAAAGATGAAGAGGAATGTTCTGTTCCTATTTGTATTGACACTCCTTTGGAACAATTACATGTTATGTTCTGCAGTCATTCCAAACTTGTGGCAACAAAGCATGCCATACAGGGTAAAATTTGAAACTCACCTGGCAGTGACAACACCGTTACAGAATGACTATGTTCTTCTACAGTGTTCCTATAGCACTAGCATGTAATTACACTTCATATATAATGACAAAATCTAGAACACACCCAATCTAAAACCAGGACCAAAATGTGCCAGATAATGTACCAGTTTTCAATGTATTAGGAAAACACCCCTAAATTACTGTTCTCCAGAATACCTGTTCTCCAAATGGTTTGTGTTTTTGTACTTCCACAGTTCCATACCTTCTGAATCTCCTCGGGCAGCGCATGAATGGGGATGTGCCGCTTCATGGCCTCCCAAAACTCCACGGTGGGGTCAGGGAAGCTGCCAGAAGTCACAGGGAGGGTCAGAACCTGTCGCCAGCAACGGGGCCGCACGATTCCTCTGGCCCACGCGTGGAAATGAAACCACATGCAACACGCTACAGGCAGCCCAGGCCTTCCCACGCCCGTGCCGCCTGCTCAGGGACCGGGGAGCGATGGCGCCGCGCAGGCCGCGGCGGGGACGAGGGTAAGGGTAGGGGAATGAAAGGACGACCCGCCCCGGGAGGCGACGGAGCAGAACCCCCGGGCCGGGGCAGCCGGAGGGAAGCGGGGTGAGGGAAAGCAGCCGGGGCGGCCATTTTCTTACCGCGGCTTCCTTCGTAACCACGGCAACGGCGCGCAGCCCTGCGCCTGCGCCTCACGTGGCCGGCGGCGCGCGGACGCCCTGGGCCCGGGCCCGCGCAAAGGCGGCGGAGCCTGAGGGGGCCGAGGGCCTGCGGTGACCCAGAGCCCCCAGTCCCGGCGTGGCCAGCCGGCCCGGGCTGACATGGATAACCAGGAAACGGAGGGGCTGCATTGTCTGCTCCGCAGGGGGAGGGAAACAGCAAAAGCGCCACAAATGCCAACCTGATGCACTGCAGGGCCTTTGTTTCATTGGAGCTGTTGGGCCAAAGGAGCCTCCTGCCGGGGCCAATCCTGTGTCAAAGCCGAGGCCTGTTTAGAGCACAAGTATTATGAGGAGCGGCTGAGGGAGCTGAGGGTGTTCAGCCTGGAGAAAAGGAAGCTGAGGGGAGACCTTCTTGCTCTCTATAACCACCTGAAAGGAGGGTGTAGTGGGAGGCGGGTTGGTCTCTTCTCCCAAGTAACAAGCGATACAATAAGAGGAAACGGGCTCAAGTTGCGCCAGGGGAGGGTTAGGGTGGATATTGGAAAAAGTCGCTTCACTGAAAGGTTTAGCAAACATTGGAACAGGCTACCCAGGGAAATGGTGGAATCGCCATTCCCAGAGGTATTTAAAAGACATGTGGATGTGGTGCTGAGGGACGTGGTCTAGTGGTGGTTGTGGTAGCATTACGTTAATGGATGGACTTGATGGTCTTAAAGGTCCCTTCCGACCTAGATGATTTTATGTGCTCAGCCTCTGCACCAACCATCTCTGTGCTGCCAGCTGCCCGTGAAACCCACTGGAGTTCACAGCGAAGCAATAAAAATAAATCGGGAAAAGATGTGAGAATGGGGAGTTTTCAGTATATAGCCCCGTTTCAATTGAATTAATTTCACATTCTGCCCCTCTCTCCTTTTCATCGCTGGTTATTTTGCATGTGGCCCCTTTGAGGCGTGTCATAAAACCAGCTTGCCGTGAGACTCAGCCTTCTTTGTCGCATCCCATGAGCCATGCTGCAAGGGCCACCTGCTCTGTCCCCGTGGTCCCCAGCATGGGAGCCGGCACAGCCTGGGTCTCTCCACCTCAACCTGTGGCAGATGTGTGATGCTGCGGATGAGGGGCCATGAGCACAGCAGGGCTGAGACCGTCCCAAAGGCGATTTCCAGCCTGCCCAAAGCAACTCCTATATGCCTGAAGTAATTCCTGCACCACCAAAGCATTTCCCATATGCCCAAAGGAACTCCTACACCCCCAAAGCATTTTCCATATGCCCAAAGGAATTCCTACATGCCCAAAGCAACTCCTATATGCCCGAAGTAATTCCTGCACCACCAAAGCATTTCCCATATGCCCAAAGGAATTCCTACATGCCCAAAGCATTTTCTATATGCCCAAAGCGATTTCTGTATGCCCAAAGTAATTCCTACACACCCAAAGCGTTTTCTATATACCCAAAGTAGTTCCTAGATGCCCAAAGCATTTTCTGTATGCCCAAAGTAATTCCTGCATGCCCCAAGCATTTTCTATATGCCCAACGCAATTCCTGTATGCCCAAAGTAATTCCTATATGCCCAAAGCAATTCCTACATGCCCAGAGCATTCCCTATATGCCCAAAGCATTCCCTACAAGCCTTATACAAAAAGATACACTACCAAAAAAAATAATTCAGGGTCAAAACTTGGAAAGAGGCAACAGCGGAAAAACGAGGCGACCTTCCACCAGCCTTATTAACCTGATTTAATTTATGCACGACTCCCTCTTCGCTGCAAAGGTTGGGTCTCTGGGGCGTCTCCACGGAGGTGAAAGCATCAGGGATGGGTTTTTTTCAGAGCAGTGTGAGCAAGGAGGGGGGGGGGGAGGGGGCACGGACTTTCTATTGGGGAAGACAATGAATTTTATTGGGGAAAAAGGAAAATTGCATGAGTAGGGCTGTTGCAATGACACAGGGATGCAAAGCCCGGTGCCCTCCGTCGCCTCCCCTCCCCCCGGCTTTGCAGCGCTGTCCCACGGGTGGCTGCCCCCCCCCTCCAAGCCCTCGCGTGTGTTGCCGGCGTGACCCGATCCACGTTGCGTGCCGACCTCCGCGCTGCGCTGCATCGTTAATCCCCGGTTTGGCAGCAACCGGAGCCGCATGCCCCAGCTTCCCCCCCCTCGCCGTTCTCCATCCCAAACCACCTCCTTTAACCTCTTCGTGATCCCACGCGAGGTCGGGGATAAGGGGAAGGGGATAAGGGGGGGCTGGCGGGGGGGGAGGATGTCCCGCGCGTGGGAATGTCACCCAAGTCATCGCCCTGCGGCAAACATTAACTCGCCCATCGCGTCCGCTCAAAGGTCAGAACGAAGAACTACGGTGTGTGCGTGTGTGGTGTTTAAAAATAAAGAAAATATAAAGTACAGGGGTTCACAGCCACCCCCAAGCGGTGCCTGCCGGCGCGGCGGGGGGGGGCGAAGGGAGGGGGGGGACGTTGCGTGTGAAGGGCGGCTTGCCCCCCGCGGAGGTATTTAATTAGGAGCGGGATTAACAGCGAGACGGCGGAAGGGAGCGTCTTTGATCGGGGCGGGGGGCTGGGTGCCGGGCCGCGCCTTGCCGGCATATGTTACCCCTGCGTGATGGCGGCGTGGGGGGGGGGGGGGAGCGGCGGGCCGGGCGCCCAGCGCCTCTCACGCGATGGCCGCCTAACGTGCCGGGGAAGGGTGTCGTGCGGCGCGGCGATGAGATCAGCGCGGATCACCGCGGCGCTGCGGGGGGGACGGGAGGGGGGAAAGGCGGCCGTCACGCAGCGGGCGGGAGATGCAGCGAGGGCGGTGGAGCGGGGGCTGCTCCCTCCCCGCCCCCGGCTGCGCCCGCCGAAAGCAGCCTGTGGTGGGGGCGCCTGAGGAGATCCAGTCCTGGGGGGAGCTTGCTCTTGGAGGGGCTGAAGAGAACGTGTGCTGGGGGCGTTGAGGAGATCCAGTCCTGGGGGGTGATGCGGGGAGCCTGTGCTGGGGGCGTGGTGGTGAGAGGATCCAGGCCTGGGGGGACTGAGGAAATCCTGGGCTGAGAAGAACTTGTCCTGGGGGGGGCTAGGGGGATCCAGCCCTGGGGGGGCTGAGGGGATCCAGTCCTGGGGGTTCAAGGAAACGCTGGGCTGAGTGGAGCCTGTCCTGGGGGGACTTTTTTTTCTTTTGTGTGTATGCAAGCGTGTAAAAAACAAGGGGATTGGAACTACATGATCTTTAAGGTCCCTTCCAATGCAATCCATTCTATGATTGTATGACTGAGGGGATCCTGTCCTTGGGGGAGAGGCTGAGGGGCTCCTGTCCTTGGAGGGGCTGAAGGGATCCTGTCCTTGTGGGAGGGCTCAGGGGATCCTGTCCTTGGGGGAGGGCTGAGGGAAGCCTGTCCTGGGGGGCGACGACTGAGGGGCTCCTGTCTTGGTGGGGGGTTGAGGGGAACCTCTGTGAAGCTGAGGAGATCCTGTGCTGAGGGGAGGGTGTGAGGAGATTCAGCCCTGGGGGGTGAGAAGAGCCTGTCCTGGAGGTGAGGAGAAACCGGCCGGGGCCATGCTGCTGCCAGCCCGGACGCTGACGAGCCGGGGGCCCTGGGGCAGCACAGCCGCTGGAGCCACACTCTGCTCTGAAACAGCTGTTTCCCCGCTGCAGGAATCCCACACAAAATCCCCACTCTGTCATGGACTCTGCTCCCTGGTCTGCGCTTCAGGGGTGGCTGGAGGCTCCGGTGGGTGAGAGGGGTCTGTCTGCCCCGGCCTGCAGGGCAGGGAGGCCAGGCCGGAGCCCAGCCATGTCTCCCCCAGGTGGCATGGCAGCAGGCCGGTGTGCGTGCCAGCCAGAATGACCGGCACCGCTTGGGATCAGGTTCCAGGCGGCGCAAGCAGCTCCAAGGACAAACCAACAGGCAAGAAATGAGTGCGTGACACGCAGCAGTCATAAGCCAGCTATTTCCATTGTTTTCCAGCAGGCTTTGTACCTTCTCAAACACACGTGGAAAGCCTCCTGCTGCTTAGAAATCCCAACCCAGAGGAGCAAAGTCCATGCCAGTGGGCAGCTAGGGAAAAAAGGCTAATAAACACGAACACCCTCTTCACACAAAGCAGGACTGGCCGGGGTGTGTGTGTGAGGGTGAATAGGTGTGCCTGTGCCTGCAACATTCCTCGGGCAAAAGAAAGTCATACTTTTATACTAGCCCTCTTGGTTTAGGCTGTCCTTTGATTTGCTCGATACAAAGATGAGTGCAGAGAAGCGTTTTTGCAGTGTTGTCTGAAAACAGCTCCTCTGGGAAGCTGCAGGCAGTTCCGCTTGTTTTGCCAGGGCAGAGCAGAGCTCGAGCGCTTGTCGCTCAGACCTGCGGTGCCGCAGGTATGTGGGGGCTTTGCAGAGGAGCAGGAGGGGTCCCAGTGCTGGGGCCTGCAGCGGAGGCTGACAGGAGGAGAGATGGCAGGAGACATGTAGGGGGAGAGCTCAAGGGAAGGACAGGGCTTGCACAGGGTACGGCAGCAAGGTTATTTCTGGCGCTGCATGCACATCGTGTTAGTTCCTGTTTTCAAGCTGTATTGCTCGCTAGATTTGTTTGGTTTGCTCTGCCTGCCCCCCTCCCTTGCAAATGTCACAAGGATGAGACCGTGGTGGGAGAGCAGCCTCTGTGGAAGGATGTTTGGAGGAGGGATCTGAACGTGAGGGCTACCAGGGAGTCAAGGTCAGGAGGGTCGCTCTGTGCAAAGAGACAGTAGTAGGATAGAAGCTCTCTAAAGGAGCATGAAAATGATAAAATCAGGAAAAGCGTAAAGGAGCAGGGTACTGGCGGTATGTGCAGAAAGGCAGAGGTGAGGTGATGGTACCGGACTCCAAAGGTGCCGTGATGCCAGCCCAAATGGCAGAGTGAAACAGAGCATGCTAATGACAGTGGGGCACACCAGGCAGGAATCGGATCATAAGGGAGGAGATCCCAGTACTCCCGTTGTGACATTGCCAAATCAAAGTCAAGCTTTTGGCTGCAAGAGCACATGAGGTGAATCAGAGAAGGAATCTTTATGATTAAGCAGCAGCTGAGTGCCAGAAGTGAAGAACTGTCAAGGATAATATCAGGAGTGTATGTGTAGAGGACAGGGGGCTTATTTGCCACGATAGAAAAGGATTTGAAAGGGAATACAAGAAGCTTGTACTAAGTCTGTGAGTTGGCAGCAAGAGAACTTGGGAAGGGTGCCAAGAAAGCGTCACAGATACGAGTCTGAAGTGAGAAAGGAATACAGAGCACAGGGGCAGCTTCAGCAGTCGAGCGGTTAAGAACGGGCACGAAGGACAAGAGGGCACAGACAGCCAGCTATCAGGACGTGATTTGGGGAGGAAATGACCAAGGAAAAGCCCAGAGCCCTAGGAGATCGGTGCAGAAGGGTTCAAGATTTAGTTCTTTATCTTTAAGGCATTCAAGGGCCTGGGCTCAGCATATCTAAAAGATCACCTAATGCTCCGGGACAATGACGATGGTGGCATTTCTGATGGTTCCTTGGGTAAAACAGGACTTTTACCATAAGGGTGAGGTTCATCTGTGCAGGGCTCAGCAGTTTTCCAGGGGTCTGCTAGGAAACTCCCACGGGAACTCAGAAACCCCATAAATCTTTCCCTTTCCTCCCATCCACAGACAGGGTGATCTGCTTTTTCCTAATTTAAACACACAATCTGTAGGGAGAAAAACGTTTATACTGTTGGCTTAAAAAAAAAACAAACCCAAACTGAAAATCCTGCCAAAATAGAAACTGCACACAAAGCCCTCCCCATTGAAGGAGGATGAGAATGGATGAAACAAGACAGATGTTACTTACAATCTTAGTGAGCTACTGGAATAAATATCAGGCAATGATGAAGGAACTATGGAGTCATTGTGAAACAGGAAAAGATAAAGAGAAAAAAACAAATGAAGGAAGCCTGGCTGTTTAGAGGACAGGGCATACCAAGGAGGATGGTGAGACTGAGTTCAATGTAGGAGGCAAGATCAATACGTACACATGATTCTGAGATCCAGAATGCAAAAATGATGCATCAGTCTCACAGCCTACAAGGAAGGGAATGGGATTATCCATATGAATAAGGAATATTGAGAAGATTGTGGGTTTGCAAGCCCTGAAATTGTATTATGATATCTACTGCTGACACGGTTCCAGAGCTTTTCTTGGGCTCCACTCGGTCTCCTGATGCTATTGGCACCTTTTTAAAATACTAAATAACAGCATATAGCACTTTGCAGTAGATTAGGCTACTCCTTCCTCCACGTTATTACCTCATGATTTGTGATTGCAGTGTAATGTCCTGGCACATTCTGATAGGAAAATGCAAATTTTGCATTTCCATGGCATGACCTGACAATTTAAATTTATCTCCCACAAAGAGATAACACTGTGTGTATGTTGATTGCGTGCTGTTGCTATGTGGAACTCAGATGAAAATAAGACAGAATAAGATTTTTCTTGTTCTGCTTTAGAACCTGTTTTCTCTTGCACTCATCAGTTAAACCCATTGACTTCAAACGGGGCAAAGTCAAGACCCCATCCAAAATGGGTATTTTTGTTACCCAAAATATAGGTAACATTTAATGAAGTGCGAAAGTGGTTATTTCTGGGATCTAAAGGTAGATACCGGGGTAGATGATGGCCAAGTGAGTTTGACTTCATTCTGCTCCCTTACCCCCGTGCACTGCTACGACCAACTGCAGTGCCGTCAGCAAATGCACTAAGCAGAAGTGAGCTCAGCAGTCATGGCCTGTGGCCACCTGAGGTAACCGGCATCGCCTTGCTCATTGCTGCTCTGATGCCGGCTGAGCTGGCAGCTCGTGAGAGCTCTTGTAGTTAAATGAATTGTGGCAGGCATCACCATCATTGTGCAAGCTGGTTTATGAGAGGTCTGGAATAGAAGTCAGCAGAAGTTACAAGGTGGTTGCTTCAGGTCTCCTGTAGCACGTAAGAGGAACGTGATGACCTGCTCAGCACCACAATTCATTGCATTAATTTAGCTCTCATTCCCGTGAATTATCTGTCAGCAAGTCATGATTTACATAATCTGTTTGCTACTTGTAATTATCCTAAAAGTTTTAAGGAAAGGAAGTTTTAAACAAAATACTTGCTTTAAAAGCTTTAGGCTTCTTTGCCATTTGTCCTGAAAAAAGCTATTGAAGAATTTGGCGCAGTCGTCAGCACAAGGCCCAGACTGTTGAGATGTGTGGGAGCATGAGTGCAGACTACAGCATGTTATCAGAGATACATGCAAAGAGGTGTTCATAGTTCCTGCTAGGAGCACACGTAGTGCCAGCCGGGCTTGGGCTGCAGCCTCTCATCAGCAGTGTGCCCTTTGCTAGGCTCCAGGGGAGGTTCAGCACGTGGAGTGACCTTAGTTCTACTGTCTGATGGCTACACTGCTTCACCCCTAGGTAAGGTTCATGACAGGTTAACGTCCCGCTGTTTACCGGAGCTTGGTGCCTGTGGTGTACGTTTTAGCTGCCTAACAGCTTGTCTGCAGGGAGAAGCGGGAGATCAGCAGTCCAGAGGCAGAGACATGTCATGATGTGCAGAGCAAAGTGCTGCTGAGGGCTGAATCCAGCTTGTCTTACTCACCTGACAGCAGTAGGCCTCATCAGGAGAGCCAGCAAATAAAACTCAACCCATAAGAAGAAAGAGATGATTGTGAAATTGAACAGCATTTCCCTGTCACTATGGAGTCACTAAGGGAACAGGCATATTTTCTTCCTGTTTACATGACATTTCACCAGTAGCTTTGGACCCATCTCTGGTGAACTGCAGCCACAATTTTCAAGCCACATTGGCACGCCATGGCAATAAAACTTGCCAGAGCTTTTTTATGGTCTGAAATAAGGAAGCTCCCCGGCAGGCACAGGGCTGGCTGTGCTGAGCCCAGGCTGGCCGCAGGGTGCTGCAGTGCAGGGGGCTGCATGGCGGTGGGCTGAGAGGAGATGTAGCTGTGACCGCCTCTTTGCTGAAAGCCCACTGAGGCTGCAGCCGCTGCGGTACAAGTGAGGGCAGACTGGAAGGTTGCCTAGATGTGTCACAGGGGTGAAATTGCTCCCCAGGGAATCTGGAACAGCAAGGTACAACTTACGTTTCATCGGTGCATGTGCAAGACTGAACCTCGCTGGGAAGTTGGGCTTGAACTGGGGTTCCACCAGAGTGACTAAGAGGGTGCTGCCACACTTTCTGGGTCCATCTTAAAGTGCAGTAGCTCATGGCTTAAAACCAAAGGTATTCACATTTCATTCGGGACTATACACACCCACATGATACCACACCGGGGACATTTGCAGTACGTAACTCACCATTTGTTCACAATACTGTGAATAAAATAAAAGTGAATTTGTTCCCAGTGGTTGTGGCAAGTAATTTAGCAATCCTCCATTTCATTGTAGAAACAATTTCATTGCAAAAGAGTTTCCATTTCATGTTGTGATGGTAAAAAGCGACAGAGTCCCCAGCTGCACCAGTAAGAGCAGCAGGCTCCGAGCACGGGGCTGTCACAGGGGATTAGACGTGTCCTTAGCTACAGGAAAGCCACCGAGAAGAACAAATCTTGCATCCTACGGTTTACAGACTCCTTTCACAGTCAGTGTTTTTCTTCCCTACAGAATACAAAAGTACACAAAAATGTAAGCTTCCTGACCTTTGCCTGTTGGCCTTCCTTTCCAAATGTGAGAGAAAAGGCTGTGGTTTTGTTCCGCAAGGTGTGCGGAAAGCCTTCTCCAGCCAAACCAACCAGCTGTTGGCGAATGGGTGAAGGCCACTTCCCTTAGCAGGGTTTGAGGTGCCTGGCGGGCTGGGATCAGCTCATCAGGACAGAATGCGTCCCATCATCCTCACACTCTTCGTTCTGAGCACTCCTCTACGGGAGGGCACCATGCCAAACAGCAGAACCCCCTTTCTAGGATCCAAGTCAGATACGACTCAAAACCCCTGCAATTTTGGGAGTTCCGCAGCATTTTGCTTGCAGAGCTGGGATTAGTGCCTGTGGAACAAAAGCGCTCCCATGCTGCTGTTTGCTCTTTGTGCAATATCCCTTTGAGTACACTTTACAGTATCTTAGCTGATACTGTAGTAGATAACTCAGCACAGTATCTTTAAATACAACAATGACACAGTCACACAAATGGAGGATCAGCACTTCCTATTGGGGATACAAGTCGCATTCCCCACCCTGAGATTAAAGGCACATTAAATATTTATATAGCTGTCACGCCTAGAGGCCCCATCAGGATTAAGGTCCACAGTACTCGGTGCTCTAAAAATTTATGATAAGAACAGTCCCTGCCCCAAAAGAATGCAGCCCCAGCTCAGGCTTACCCACTGCCACAGGGTGGCTGTTTGCCTGAGCTGCCCTGTCATGCCTATTTCATAAACCTTCTGCGTGCGGAAAGACCCGTCGCGTTATCGGTGGTACTGAAGGGTGCAGGCTTTGTTTTAATGCTGCGTTCTGGTGCCCGTTTGTTTTACAGCCGAGGACCCTCCACTAGCAATGCCCATCTGCTGTAAGGTACGCCGTTCCTGAAGAGGGCAGGTTGGGAGCTGGGGAAAAAGCACAGGGGATGCTTTCTGCATTGAGAAGTAACTCTTCTCACGGAACAAC
This sequence comes from Rissa tridactyla, assembly GCF_028500815.1. Lineage (NCBI taxonomy): Eukaryota > Metazoa > Chordata > Aves > Charadriiformes > Laridae > Rissa > Rissa tridactyla. Next base: position 9,905,166 of record NC_071471.1, read on the forward strand.
CTTTACCCCATTACAAGAGGAGGATTTCTGGTAGGTAGAAGTACAGTCCTTGACTGTGGGAGGTCCGCATTCAATTTCTGTTTCTCAGATGTCCTGGGCGAGTGACTCTGCTTCTTTCTTGTGCAACTCATTAGCTATCAGCTATTGCTGCTTCACCCAGGCGTGTTGCAGGCATTAGCACAGCCGAGGAGGCAAGCCTGCCTCGGGCGGGTGGCCTGCACGTGGTAGTGGGATGGGCGAGCTCACTCACTGCTGGGCATGATGTCAACCACCGGTTTCACAATTGGAAGGGGCCTTGGCAGCAGTGGGGCAGGAAGCAGAACCAGTGTCTGGAAGTGACTAAGCCCGGGACTGGGGATGGGGTGAGAGCAGCAGTTTCTGGTCAGGGCAGCTTGGCACTGCCTGCAGAGGAAAGCCTGGAACCAGGTGACATTGAAGGGAAATGCAGGGTTGGGATTTGGACCTCTTGCTGGCAGGGACAGCAGTGGCATCAACAGGACTTGTGTCCTAATACAAGTCTGCCTGTGGAAATACAGCCTTGTGAGTAAATAAGGTCTAGTACTCAGCAATCCAAGAATGTGTGTAATGTGTCCCTAACCGTCGTCTTCCTCTAGCAACTCAAAGCACTTGCTCCCCATGGTGGCTGCTGTATCTGAAGTGGGCAGCTTTAGCACAACAAAGCAAGCCAGGCAGAGCTCACCTTTCCCTCCAGCATGACCTTTGGCTCGCAGCACGCCAAGGGAAGATCCTATATGAGGCACTGGGCATAGCTCAAAGGTACAGAGCCAGACACAGCGCATCACTGTGGGCCAAACTGCGGAGGAGTAAATCAAGTACAATACCTGCTGCTGCTGCTCATTTATGCCTTGGTTTCTGTTGCTGCTTCCTGTGACCTGCTTATTCACGTGCACGTTCCTGTACCTTACCATGCCGCAGCACAGTGCAGCAAGGACTCACTGGGACTTCATTAGCCTCCAGGGGTCAGCTTGCGAGATGAATTTAGGTCTCTAATAACCTGTTCATAGGCTGCTGCTTCGCACTGTGTGTACATCGACAGCGGTACTCAAATCGCCTGGCTTGATTTGCCAGTGTGTTTTAACAGCTTCCCCCAGAGATGCCAGCTCTTGCTGGGTGACTGGTGAGCTCTTCCCCCTGAGCAGAGAGCAGAGGGCTGCTCTGAACAGCTCTGCTGAACTTTGTCCCCTTGAGAAGGGAGTTCATCCCGGGGAGATAAACTGCAGCCCTTTTGACCCCTGTTCCAAGAACTGGCTGTCACAGTCCTTGCTGGACCGCATCTGCATGAGCTGTATTTTTGTGAAGCAGTCTGAGGGAACGATGCCAGAGAGCCAGTACGATGCCAGAGAGCCGGTACGATGCACCGGGAACCTTTCCCCAGCTGAAAGCGAGCTGTACAGCGCGAGGCAGCGCCATGCACGCTGCTGCTTTGCATTCCCTGTGCTGTGTGCGTTCCCTGCTAACCATGAATGTCAAAGTGCCTGGAGCTGCCATTTTGTTTATTTTAAGAATGGCAATGACTAACATTTAGGTATTGCCTTTCAGAACTCTTAAAAATAGAACTTAAAAAAATGCTTCGTGTAATCCTTACCACGTAATACCTTCCTGGCTGAGAGGAAGAGACCAGCCACAGTAGCAACAGGACATGAGTATTTTGGAAATTAATTCTGATCCAGAGAAAAGCCTAATTATGAGTTATTTATACAGAGCCTTTTTCCTTCACAGGCTGCACAAAAAGCGGATCAAGAAAATGATTCCCATTTCACAGCTCAGACAGTGGTAGAGCTGGAAGAGGATCTGGATCCTTCAATTGATTTCAGCCTACTTGATTACAGCTTCCTTGCCTTGTAATAAATGCATGATCAGTAAAAGATAATCCTGTCATGCTGTTAAAGGCAATTAGACATACAGGATTCATCCTGTATGTTTTCAAACATTTAAAGCTCCCTGTAGAACAACTGCCTTCTGCCAGTTCTTCTTTACAGAGATGAGAAATAGTCCTTTCCCTGATTTCTTGCAAACCAGCATTTCCCAGCTGTGTGTATCATCAGTGAATCAAATAAAGACAAATCTGGTCTCTCATTTCCAGTTAAGCCTGTCATGTAACATGGCACTACATAATATGTCAAGAAACCAACGCAGCTGATCTGGCGTGTCATTGCTGCAAAAGGAAATTAAAACAAACACAGATTTATGAAAGAAGGCCCATTTTTGGCACCAGGCAAGGATTTCCTGGCTGACTGCTAATACCAAAGTGCAGATCGTCTATTTTATGTTAGCAAAGGGAAATCCCAGCAATTCACTCCACAGCATTAAAACCCAGGCTACTAAAAATAGCATTAAAGAGCTGTACTGGAAACAACAATAAAAACGAAAAAGAAAACCTTGTCTTTTTGCTTGCATGTTTTTCTGAAAGCAAGAAGATTTAACCCCAAGAGCTAATTTCAATGTAACAGGGACTGAAAGCTGAGATGAGAATATCAAAATAGCCAGGTGGCTCGTGTCGGGTGGCTGCAGGAGCCTCTTCTCCCTGATCGGCATGGTTTCTGCTGCAGTTCTGTCCTTGATAAATGGCGAGGTAGACGGCGCCACTTTCCACTGACTTGGGAAGTGAGAACAGGCAGGGGGAGGACTGATGGGCCACAGACAGTCTGAGGAGAAAGAAGACACCCCAAGTCTCTTCTTCACTGGGTTTTCTCACGGGTCCCCCGTCCTGCCGCTCAGAGTTTCTCCTGGAGGTCTAACTCTTCTCTTCCACTATACCCAAATGTATTTGTAGGCTTCACTGTCTCCCACCTCTCTGGGCATCCCTGCACCCAGCCCTTACACTTGGCACCAGCTGACACCTCAGTTAGAGCTTTTCCTGACCTAAATCAGCGCACTGCAGGTGCAAACGCAAGTAAGCCCCAGCCAGGGCATGGCGCAATTTAAGGTAACTGGGTTTCAAAAGCAAATTAGTGAAATCAGTGCAGTTCCCCCAGAGCCAGTGTCCAGTCTGTGCGCTGTTTGGAGGAAGCACGCTGAATGAGGTCCTGTCCTGTGGTGAGCCTGGCTCCGTGAGGCCTGCCTGGTGCAGAGCTGAGATGCAGGTGGAGATAAGTGGGCGCTCAGGGTGAGCAGTCAGGAGAAAAATCACGGCAATTCAGAGATCCGTGATCCAGGCCACATGGCTTTCAGAATCCAGCGTTTTATTTATGTGCCTCGTTGGAGGACACATAAATCCTCACACAGAAACATCGCAAAGGACAAACCATCAATTTAAGAATGAAAAAACGTTCCACCGAGGAGCAGAAAAGAACAGAAATACTTTTGAGGATGACTGTAGGGAAGGAAGGAGAGTATCCGATTGGTCCTGAGCCTTTGAGAATTCCCCCCAAATGCCAGCTTGCTTTCATTTTACAAAAGTAATGAGTTGGATTTAGCAGGGCTGTGTACTACCTCAGGTACCCCAGCAATCACCTTCTGTAAGCAGGGGTTCTGCGAGGGGACGGCAGGAAGGCATCACGTAGCAGAAGGCGAGCAGCAATGGGAGGCAGGGTTTGTGGTGGGTTTCCAGCTGGGTGAAACAATTGCTGCTGCACAGGGACATTTTTCTGTTTAAATCTTACATTTGTTTAAGATTTTCAAAGCTTGCTTCTTTAAAAAGGAGGGTGATTTCCCAGCCTCCGCATGCTTTATCACAGTTCCGTCATTCCTTTTCAACTGCTCATTTTTTCCCATCATCCTGATAATTAATCAACAGGGATACATGTTGAATTCAGATGCTTCACTGTTTGACATGTAGTGCTGTCCCGGTACAACCCAAGCCCCTCACTCCAGGGCGCAGGGCGTGTATGGTAAGGGATGAGAAACGTCTTCACTGCTGAACCTGCCTCCTCTTGTGGTTACATTCCCTCAAACCCACAGGAAGAAGAAGAAACAGGGAAGAATCTTTCCTTGCTGAGGGCCCTTCAAATACCATTGGGAAACCACACGTGCAAACACTTCTAATATTATCCCACCATAATGTGGGAAGAATCAAGCATCCCTAGGCCAGAGAAATGATGTCAGGGGCTGCAGGTTTCTCACAGTTGTCTTAAATACACTGTCCTTAAAAATACCAGCTCAGTTTGCTCAAGGAAGGAGGATGGTTGGGACACACAGCGTTGTCCCTGGAGATGAGCAATCCTTGTAGCATTATTGTCCCAAGGAGATCCTCTGAGCCTTCTCCTGTGCGTGACTCCCTTTGCAAACGCCTCTTCTTTGGCAGGTTGGGAAAGCAAAGTTTATGAGAATTTCTAGTGTTCTTCCCTTGGAAACAGAGTTTCTCAGGGAATTATACTGTCTGAGTGGAAGAGGTCAGGACCATGCAGTGGGATATTTATACAGCTGGCTGATCAGATTGCCTTTGTATAGTTTTTCCAGAGGTCTAGTTATACATGAACCTACCAATTCATTCTCAAACCTGACTTGTTAAAATTCATTAAGTAAGCACTTTGGTATGGCAATATCCAGGATTGCTTTTCCATATTTTTTAGCATTCCTGCTAATCCATAAAATTTAGCAACTCAGAATGAAAGCCACAGTCAGAAAGAGCTAATGAGGTCCTCCTGTAAGGGTCTGTTCTCTGCTGGGTGTGTATATACAACTCCCATTAATGTTAATTGGCCTTACAGAGGCACAGCAAAAAGAAAATGTACCCTAGAAGACAGAAAAAAATATCTACTTATTTGTCCAAGCCAGGTAGTGATCCCCTGTTTCTCAGTTGGTGTTGATGACAGCCTTATTTAGTACAATAGCTGTAGCTATTTTTGCTTTAGCTCTTCTCAAAAGCCACGAGACATGTTGCAGACAAAAAGATTGCTAAATAAATTCAGTTGCATTATTTATGCTATGACAGCGCACTATTTCATACAAAAAGAAGAATAAAACCCAAGCCCACTACTAGCATTTAGGGAAGCACTTATCATCTGCTTAACTTCCAGCATGTATTTGAACTGTAAATAAGATTTAAATACATTTCTGACTCAGATCTACACGACTAATGAAATAAAAAAAAAAAATCTCAGCTAACGATGTAAGATGCTGGAGGGCGTTGGGACTCTTGCAGTCTTGGCACCCATTGCTTCACGTGCAGGCCAAGGTGGCCAGCTACGGTCAGGGATGCTCCAGGGCGAGAGAGGATGGAGAGCAATGTCAAGAGCTATCAGAAAGTCTCCTTGCGGACGCGGCGTTCCCCCCCAGTGCCCCCATAGCCTTGTGCTGCCAGTGCAGCTAATCTGTGCAATCTGTTGCTGTTACCTAGCTAATCCTCCCCCCATGCTCACACGTCCATCGAGTGCTCTTCCCTCTGCACCGGCTGCCCTCAGCTGGACTCTGAGCCTCTTAGGGCAAAGATCATCCGACTGCTTTGCACTCTGCCTTCCACTGCAGGCTCGCCAACCTCTGGCTGTTACCGTAATACGACTCTTTTCAGTTCTTACTCCTTCCCAAGACGGCCTTCATGGTCTTTCCTGTCCTTCCTCCTCAAGAAGAACTGCTGCCGTGCTGTTATTATTGTCCCTTCACCACAAACATGACAGCAGTGACCTTGTGTGTATGGCTGTAGGACCGAACAGCAGCTGAGACCTTACTGCTGGGTGAACATGGAACCTTCACAGGACCTTGCAGCCTCCCTTTCCCTCTACTCAAAAGGGACAGGTCATGGAATCATACAATAGTTTGGGTTGGAAGGGACCTTTAAAGACCTTATAGTCCTGTCTGTCCTCCCCTGCCATGAGCAGGGACATCTTCAACTAGACCAGGTTGCTCAGAGCCCCTTCTAACCTGACCTGGAATGCTTCCAGGAATGGGGCATCTACCACCTCTCTGGGCAACCTGGGCCAGTGCCTCACCACCCTTATTGTAAAAAATCTCTTCCTTATATCTAGTCTAAATCTTCCCTCTTTTTAGTTTAAAGCCATTACCGCTCCTCCTATTGCTCCGCTCCCTGATCAAGAGTCCCTCCCCATCTTTCCTGTAGGCCCTCTTTAGGTACTGAAAGGCCACAATAAGTTCTCCCCGGAGCCTTCTCTTCTCCAGGCTGAACAATCCCAACTCTCTCAGCCTGTTGATTTTCACCTAGAGGAGATCTAACCAGTGCTCCAGACCCAACCAGAGCAGCGTCAGTGCTGCTGGGAGGTGATTGGAGCTGAACCAAGCCGTAGGCTGCATTTTTTTTCCCATAACTATTCAAATAAAGTATTTCCATAACCAGAACAAATAACTGCAAACAGTTTGCGAAGTGACAAAGAAAGTCTTTCTTGAATAAGTTTCATGAGAAGAAAAGCGAAAACATGGACTGAGAAGTTCTGTTTCGGGTCACATTAAGAAGCCAGCTTTCATTAGCTGATGTTTGCCTGCATGGGAAGGAGCTGGGAGAGACAATGTCCTTCTGCTCTTCACCATCAGAGGGGCATGAGAAATGCCTGGGAAGTGCCCAATACTTCTCTGATCTGTGAGGGCCAAGGCAAGGCAGTGTTTCATTAGAAACCTTGTGTGCCAGCAGCATCATTTAATAGACCAGAATTCAGATGCTGCCTACTGAAACAGTAAACGGAGTGGCAATAACCCAGCGTCCCGTTGGGAAGGTGGACTCAGCATGTGCTGAGAGCTCTCCTGGAGAGCAGAGCACACAGACGGGTCTTCTCATGCCATGCAGGAGGCACCAGGTCTGTGCTCGCTGCCCGGCGAGGTCCCCCCACATTGCAGCTGCCTGCTAAAGCAGCTCATTCTATACTCGTGATACATGCAAAACTGGAGCCATTAAAAGCCATTGACATGAAATCCACAACATTTCATTCTTAAGTAACGCACATTTAAAATCAATCAGTTCTGAGCTGTTTGGGGGGTTTTTTTGTTGTTATTGAGACTACACAGCAACAAGAGACAATTCCCTACCACTAATGAATTATATTCCTCTGCCCTTTAATCCCACCAGCTCCTACTGAAGGATGTCAGCAGTGGACATGGTGCTGAATTACCACACGTCGGACTCGTAAAGGAAATCGTTAAAATTCCCTATCGTTAAAAAGGTCAAGTAGTTTGGAGGTGTCCTGACGAGCTGAGTGAGGCATTTGAAGCGCTGGCAGAGGAGCCACCGGCCGTGTGGCTGCCCCCAGCGCCGTCACGCAGCCAGCCTCCCTCACACACATCTTACTGACCCAGGCGATTGCATCACTCTGTTTCTCGGGGCAGAATCTGCATTTTTCCACATGGGCCCATATGGTACATGAAATTGAATACTGAATTCCTATTTCCGGAGGAGAGGAGCTCTCCAGCAAAGTGATGATTTGGGGAATTTTGGAGGGGGACAGCAGCAAGGGCTAGGGAAGCAGATCTATGACAAGCAGAGGGAAAGACCAAAGGCTTTCTTTCTCACCCCTGCCAGGGGAGTGCCAGGCCCACACATATACATCTGTGTTGCTGGGTGTTTTCCAGCTGCTTTTTGGAGAACGCTAGACAGGAAATTGATGCCACAGGGCAAATATTCATTCTTCCCGACTTCCCTCCCAAAGCAAGCACGGATTTGCACTGGCTAGACGCATTTCCTGCAGAGCACCGTGGCTTCCCCAGCAGCGTCCACAGCAGCACGTTCAAGAGCATGGCAGAAATGACTAAAATGCGTGCAAGTGCGGAAAACCAAACAAACAAAAGCCTGCCAGATGTTTGCAACACAAGCCTAAGGAACACGGAGCTCATGGGAGAAGCTGATCCTTGTCTTGCACTTCCAAGCCAGGCTGGAGAAGCTGCCAAGCTTGTAGCTGAAGCAGGAGTGTGGTATTTTAATGCTGCATCCATCAGAGCCAGGTAGACATCTGTTATGGTTTGAGGAACCCACAACAATTTCTTGTCATTTAGACAATTCTTCTATCACCCGATGACCCCTGCCCACCCGGGAAGGGGAATCGGGAAAAGACAAGGAAACCCAAGGGTTGAAATATAGACAGATTTAATAGAATAAGACTAAATAATTAAAATTAATAATACTAAAGATTGATCCCAATACCAATATAAAATACACAAGGATCATACTCAGCCCGTTCCATCATCAGAAGCTGTGCGCTCCCAGCAGGGACAGCAAACGTGGGACACTGTCAGCGCTGTGGCTTTGGGAGGAAGGGAAGGGCTCAGGACTCCAGCACCGGGGCAAGGAGTTCCCAGCATCACACCCATCAGCAAGCTTTCGCATTTACATCGAATGTGACGTTCATGGTATGAAACAATCCTGTTGGCAGCTTGGGTCAAGCGCCCGGGTCTCGCTCCTCCTCATCCCTGTGCCTGGCAAGCTCAAAAACACTGAAACCTTGAAACCCGCACACCATAGCTGGCTGTAAAGTGAATATTTTCACAAATTCAGACACCAGAGTCTTCTAAAAGTGCTGTTTTCACAAGCATTGTAGGAGAACTTACTGAAAAGTGAAATTACTGAAAGAGAAATTAATCGTGTGTCACTCAAACGAGGACAACATACTACTGCATGTTCCGTATTTGGATCCTGGAGCTGCCCGTTGCAGGGAGAGGTTGGAGGTGGTGAGAATTCCAGTCATTAGAGGCACCAAGGCGTCTCGCAGCCACAGCCGTGCTCCTCGGCGCCTCCCCATGCTCCCAGCCCCTCAGCTGAGACGCCAGAGCACTCCTGGGCTATGGGATTGAGCAACTCCGTGGGGGGGCTCAGCTTCCCCGGCCCTCGCTTGGACCTTATCACCCTTGTCCCCAGGGTTTGCATTCGACGTTGGCTGTAATCCTGCCCCAGTCTGTCACCCAGTTTAGGCTCGGGACAGCAGGCAACATTGCAAGTGGAGTTAATGGCTAAGAACAACCTATTGCCGCATTTGTGAACCTAGTCGTGCTTGCTTCAGCTGTTACAGCACTGTTGAAGTGTTATCAGTGAAAAGCAATTTATCAAGAGCTCTTGCAGCTTTTGATACAGCCCCTTGTGAGAGGCTCTCAGCAAAGCACGCCGGCTGGAGGGGAGAGGCAAAGTGCTGTGTGCATGAGAGAGAGGGAAAGAGAAACAGCCACATCACCACCCTGGAAAGAGCAGCCAGCCTAAGGACAGCGTTTCCTCGCACTTCTGTTAAGGCTCAACCTCGAAGAAGTGAAGAGCAAGGCAGCAAATTCTACCACAAGCGATTCAGCCGGAGCTCGGCAGGACTTCGGCAGAGGAGCTTGTTGAGCAATAGCCCAGCACATGAAGCGCAGGGAAGACACAGGCAAGACCCAGCGTATCAGAAGGAACAATGTGAATGACTCACACGCCGAGTTCTCATGTTGTAACAACCTCCGTGAGCAGAAACAGAGACATCTGGGGAGGGCAGATGAACTCTGCATGGTGTTGAGTGAGCCTGAAGCGTGAGCCGCGGCTCTGGCTCTTGCAGCCCCTTGATGTCGACAGCTATTAAGTTTATTTGCCTTCTTGCCCCAACAGTGAGGAGGCCTGAGGGCATGTTGCTCCTTGAGGAACGTGGGCCTGAGCGGCTGGGCTGGGTCAGCCACCACCACCCACGTCCCACACCTTGTCACCAGCAGCCTGGGCAGAGGGGCACCAGACCACACACCTTCTAAGAGGGGTGTGCAGGCAGGTTCAGCTTCTTCTCTGAGAGCAAGCGAAACCAGAAGATGCTCAAAGAAAGGCAGTGAGAGCAATCTGAGGTTGGGGAGGCTGTATATGCAAGGGGAAGAGGAGGCAATCCTCTCCATTACACACACGTTGAGGTGTGCAGGGCTCACCCAACGCAGCCCTAGCCACTGGAATACAGCTGTTCAGAATACAGGTACAGCTTTTATTTACATAAAGCCACTGCAATGACTGAGAGGACTTTCCACCGCTTGTGTTTCAGGTGGAAACCCCTTTTGAAGAACAAGAGACACATAAATCACCAGTGAGCCAAGTTTCACAACCCCTCCCCAGCTGGTGCGAACCTCGGTGCTGAGCATGGGGAGGGGACAGGGCTGTGTCCCCCCCAGGGAGGAGCTGCCACCATCCCGTGCCTGCCCGCGCTGTGCCCGGGCAGGAGATAACGCTGGAACAACTTGTTCCCAGAAGCACCACCAGTTACGAATGAGCAACATCAACCACCTGTCTTCAGCCGTTTTTTCCTTTCAATCAGCCATTTGGGTGCTGATATAGGACCCGACAGCGCTGCTAATTAACACCTGCCCGGTGCAACATTCGGTGTCCCAGCATGCACCGCCCACACGCTTGAGAAATTTTGTCAAGCCACATAAATATCACATGGCAACAGAGCAAGAAATCTCCAATACTTCTAAAAATTATTTCACAACTCGAGCAGTAAATTAAACCTGCCCCCCCCAATAGCTTGTTCACAAAGAGGTCCTGTATTAGAGCACGGCCATAGGAAGAATTCGCCTTCTCACCCCAGAGCACCTCCAGCGCAGAGGTCAGACGTGGCAGTGAGCGACCAAGGGAGGTTAAGTGGAGTTCACTCCATGGCTCACTGCGTATTCGGCTGTCTCAGCATTTTATAGGACTTATACTGAAGATCTGAGGTGATGAAAACCCAGCAGCAACGTTTGATAGGCAGAGCTGGTCACCGTTATGGAGGCACGTCGCCAGCGGTGCTGCTCTTCTGACTGTTGCAAGCATTGAATGCCTTGTCATGGCCAACTGATGCTAGGGACCGGCCAGCAAGCTGGGCTAGGACACATGGTGTGCTTCTAATGCAAAACAATATTCCTCATTTAACTGGTATGCTGCTTGCAATAATTATTCAGTTTTGTGTATTATAATGGCCTCCAGAATGCAGTAAAAATGTAGACTCCTATAAACACTTCTGTGGTTTTATCGAATGTTTCTAAAATCTGCTTCACATGCTTAATGCTCTGAAAAATGTTTAGGAATGAGAGAGAAAGCACCTGAAACATGTCTGTCAGCAGGAGCCTTCTGACTTCAGCAGATCACAGCTAGAGATTATCTGGAAAAGGCGTCAGTTGGTGTGTCGGCCTCATCGTTAACATCCAAGTGGAAATTAAAGCCATTTAGTCCGACTACGCAAATATTGAGTTCATGGGAAACAAACAGCAATTTGATTCCATAGTGGTATTTACTGCAAAATTTCCTTACCCAGTCCTTCGTATGACCTGGCACGACAGGCTTTCTGTGATGGTATTTTCAATAAAAACCTGTCCTGGTGGGCAACAGTATGAACTCTTGTATAAAACTTAGTTATTGAGGATTTTGATGAAGGAGATCCTGGTTCTTACACATCTGTACATGGTTTGTCTTGGCACACAAAACAAAAGAAATCCTGTAAGTCTATAGTATCGAAATATCATTGCATTTAAATATCGGGCTTTACTTTTTCCATGAAGGGAAGAACATAAAATGCCTTACAAACATAGGCCTGATCCACAACATTATCACAGCTGTTTAAATTCTTACCCTACACCCCAGCTCCTAAAGCAAACCAGCCCATCGCCGTACAAAGTAGCTCCAGAACTGAAGGTCCTAAGTTTGGTGAACGCTTTAGGTTTTGAGGCTAGATCTGGATTTCTGGGGGTACGTGCCTCCTCTCTCTGCTCCCTGAGAGATACCCTTTCTTAGTGCCGATAAAGTTGCTGCTACTGCTTCTTTATGGCTGTGATAGGATCAGTCATAACCAAAGCTGCCGGTAACAAGCACCAAAGAATGACCGACAGTCTGGCCAAGAGCTCTTCCCCCGTGTTTGCTACAAAGCCTTGTTTCCAGTGGCCTACTACTCACATGGGCGAGCACACAGGGTCTGTGAAGGTATGCAATTCATGCTAATCTTGTTTTACCGTGATTTTAGCTTTCTGAAGTTATTTTTGGCAGGTGGGAATCCATCTTGCTATCAGTAGTGTCAGTACATCAGATTACCAATTTTCTGGCACGAGACTGATGCTACACTCTCACATTTAGGTACCACAAGCCCAGATGCTCTTCCTCCAGGCTGTTTTCTTGAGAAATTTTACTACACATATAAGTTCATGCAAGAGGACAGCAGCTCCAGAATGGCTCTTCATGGAGGTATTGGCACTGCTCCCTCTTTCTGAGCCACCAGGGTTTGGAGGTTTTTCTGTCATTTGGATGAAGGCAAATAAGTATTGTCCAACAAGGAGTATATTTCTGGTGCTCCTTGGACATCTGTAGGGACAGTAAGAATGCTCTTTTTAGAAAAGAGAAGTAAGAATTTCACTGGTGGGCAATGAGCAGAGATGCTGCTGAGAACCAAGGTGACCTGTACACCAAGGTCTGGCCATGTGGGCAAGTTCTGCAAGTTCAGTGAAAGCTCAAGTCAAGACTCTACCATTGGCAGTACAAGAGCTCCAGACACCAACAGCCAGCCATTACGTTCCTATCCCAGAGCCTTTTTTGGGGTGACATATCTTCCAAACAGGAATCGGCTATAGAGGGGACAGGGAAGGAGAGTCCATTTGCACGGGTCTGTAAAGAAATTGCCCCAATGACCAAAAGGAAAATAAGGAGTAGGTCACAGAATTCTAGCCTAGAAAGGCATGACAACAGCCATCTGTAATGAGGGACTGTAATGAGTCACATATTTCTCTTCCAGATCCAAGATCTGGGATTGAATTCTTCCAAGTACTGAGTATCCACAGCCCCACAGAGGGCAGGACAGTCCACTGATGAGGATGCTAATTTAACAATGGAGTTTGATCTCTTGTTCTGGTCAAGAAATACATATGATCATGTAAGAAGCTATTTATGCTCTCTGGACCTCTGTTTTCCATCTTCCTTACCAGATGTCCTGCAGCTTGGATACAGCGAGGTTTGAGGGGCTGGTGATAGTCTGGTGGATGGAGACATGCTGTATTTACCACAGGCAGAAATGACTTAGCAGATGCACAAAACGAACTCATGATATACACAATAATTGCATGATGTACGCAAGTCAGGCCAGAAGAGCCCAGGGACTGGAAGCAGAGAGCTGGCAAGCAGCTCTGGTGGGAATAATCTTGCAGATGGGAGCGCAGCTACCCCACATTGTGCTGTGCCCACTGGGAGGACCATTATAGAAGGGGATTTGCTACTAAAGGTTAGCAGCATCAACAGGGCTGTGTTGCTTTTAAATGAGAAGTGTCACAGGGAACTATAAGCCTTATCCCAGGCACATCTGACCTGCCCAGACAGACCCGAACTGGGAGACTACACCCCACGATGTCCATGTAGGCAAAGCCACAGCAGGTGCTGGGAAGGACGCGGCGTCTTTGCAAAAGCTGAGGATTGTGAAAGGCCTTTCATCATGAAGAACAGTCTTTGGAGCAAAAAAGAGAAGAGCTAATGATAAAGAGATTTGCAGAGCACATCCCAGCTGCCCGGGACAGCGCTGGGGAGCCCACGTCCTACCCCAAGCACTGACCTTGTGTCAAGGCAGCTTTGCTCCCTGCTCCTTTTCCAGCTATACCTCTTCCTTCCCTCTGGCCGTTTCTGGCTGGAACAAGGAGGACCAGCAAAGCGGAGTCTCTTGCTTTGGGCAGCGCGGCCCAAGCAGTGCAGTCCCAGGAACTCGGGCTTCTCTGGACATCGGAGGAGTGAAACCGCATGTGGGCAGGAGCACACCCATCACACAGGGAACAGCCAGCACCCTGCAGAGCCACGCTCGTCAGATAAAAGCTCCCAGCCTACCTTCTGCACGGATATTTCATCAGAGCGCTCAGGCTCTGCTGAAGAAGGCGGCAAATGAACTGCTTTTCTTTCCTGGAGGCAGAGCCATTGCTCTTGTTCTCCTCACCCCTGTCACCACCGAGCACGCTGACTCTGCTGCTCTCCAGCGCAGGGCAGAGCGTGGCACCAGGAGACGAGCTCCCCGCTCTCTGGCCTGAGTTCGTATTTCTTACTTCTCCAGCCGTGAGAATCGGTGCTTAACATTGTTTCCGCCCTTCGGAGTGGCTGCCGAGCCTGATCACGGCCCCACGGGGTGGCCTCAAGGGATCCTGTAAACCTACCAGCGCATTTGTGAGGGTTTGTCCTGCACAGCTGCGGCGTTCGGGAGGCTGTATACTCGCACCTTTCCCAGCCCAGCCGCAAAACACAGAGTGGCTTTGGAGCAGTCCGCACAGCATTGCTGGACTGTGATGTTTTTATCAAAGCCAGTTTAGGCCCTGTTAGCTTTAAATGTTGCGTACTGGCTCCCTCCCTCCAACTAATCCAAAACCACCCATCAATCACACGTATCACCGCACTTCCATTGCGTTGCGGCTGCTCACATGAACACAGTGGGCAAAACCTGGCCCCATCACTTTGACTCTCGTAATTCAAAAATCTATCCTTTCTTCTGCAAGTGTTCCCTTGAACGAGGAGAGTTACGCTTGAAAGGGCACTGCGCGTCCCCTGAGCCACTTCCTCCAAGAAGCAAACAACTCTTTTGATTAAGCAGGCAAGTTACTGTAAAAAGTTTGTGGACGGCTGAACTGGTGGCTGGTGGGAGGGGGAGGCACCGTCACAGATTCTGGCTATTCAGCCACCTGAAAAAGCCAGACTCGGTTTTTTTCAATCAAATAAGACAGTCAGCCTTTTATTTCCCATAGTTGAGATACTATAAAAGCTGGAAAATTGTGAAGGAGGAGAGGGATAGAAACGTGCACGGAGTCATATAGCCCAGCATATCTGACACGGAGCAGAGAGGGAAAATCCCTGCAGAGAGGGTTTGACAGGGTTCTGCAGGAAATCGATGGAGCCTGCCTGCTAGCAAGCTGCTTCCCATGGTTTTCCATGAGGAAACACAGGAGAAAACTGCATCATTCAAAAAAAAGAACAGCACAAGAGAAGCAAGGTGCCCAGTGTCAAAGCTTGCTGTACTTTGGCCGCCTACACCTGCATGGCCAGAGGATGCTCAGGGACCGGTGAGACCCTGCACTGCCCCGCTTTCTGCCGCCAGCAAAGGCGCACAGTCCTCGTGGCTGCCATTTAGGCCACAGGAAGGCGAGCCATAACAGACCACGGAAGACACAGAGCTCCTTCACTAGACAGGACCTGTTTCAAGAAGGTTTTATACTCTTCTGTGTCCTTCCACCCTCCTCTGAACATCTGCTGGTGGGGGCAGAAAACAGCCCCAGCGGGACCCATGCCACCATCCAGCACAGCCGTTCGTACAGGGCACCGGGTGCTGAGGCCAGGGACGGCTTCCATGGAGTACTTTGGATGTGCAAGCCAAGATGAGAACAAAACATCTGTACAGAGTGCTAAGGCAGGTTTTGCTGCTCTAACGCCCCTGCGTAAAGAAATGCATTAGAATATTTACCAAAAAATTGCAGGTGTGGAAGCTGTAATTTAAGGGGACTGGCAGCAGAACTACTTCATATACATATATTTCAATTTGGGAACTGTTTTGACAGCTCTTTGGCAATACCCCCTTTGGGTTTTGCTCTGTGAGCAGTGTTCAACAGGAGCTATTTATAGAAGAGTAAACAAGGCGCAGGGTGCAATCTGCAGGAGAGCTATTATGGGGCAGAGCATTTCCTCGGGGCTGGCGGGGCTCTCATCCTGCTGCAGTGGATTAAATCACAGGATGGTTAGAGTTGGAAGGGACCTTAAAGACCATCCAGTTCCAACCCCCCTTCCACAGACAGGTACACCTTCCACTAGCCCAGGCCGCTCAAAGCCCAATTCCACCTAAATCCACATCTATGTCTTGCAGAGACAATTTGCAGATGGGGTTTGAAGGCAGACCTGGATTGCTGGTGGGTGGATGTGTGTGTGCGAGCCGTCCGTGGAAGGAAGAAAGCCTCAGAGGCCGTTTGTGTGCGTTGGGCTAAACCCTGGATGAGATTGGGATGGAGAGAGGGTGGTGGAGCAGGGTGTGCTCGTGGCTGGCAGCACCCTCAACACCTCATCTCCAGCCCTTTCCTGGATGGATTGGATGCAAAGGCTGCCCGGTGCTGAGGGACGTGTCCACAAGCAGGGCAGGGGTCTCAGGGAGACACACCATCCTTCCACTGCTGAACTCTGGCGGGGGGAAAGCAAGGAAAAGGCAGAGCCACGAGGGCATATGTCTTTAGCAGAGCCCGTATGGGCCAAACGAGCTTTAAAGAAAAAAAACAAAAACCCAAAACCAATCCAAACCCAACCAAAAACAGGACAAAAAAACACAACCCAAGCAGCCCTAGTTTATTTAAATGGCAACATCACTCCTTCTCACCTGCTAATCTCCAATAAAGATGGTTTTAATAGCCTGTTGATATTTAATTAGTAAGGACACTTATTAAATTTAAATTCACTACACATTTGAAGCACAGCTCTGGGTGAGCAGATGCCCCCCCCAAGTGTGGTGGCCCATGTGCCTGAGCCCGCCTTGTCCCCAAGCACCACAGAGATCCGGCTTGTGGGGTTCCTGTGCAATTGAGTTGATAGTGGCAGCTTTCACCAAAACCAAAAAACAAACAAACAAAAAAAAAACAACAAAAAACCAAACCCAGAATAGCAAATATCAGCCTGGTTCTGTATAAGTGCTGCAGAAGGATGTGACCGAAGGCACCGGCCGCGACCAAAGGCACAGCCCGGTTTGGGGCAGGAAGACCCCAAAGGAGGATGGATGAGCATGGCCTGGGGGAGCCCCCAGTTTGGTTAGGTGGTGGCAGATAAGCCAGAGGCACGGGATGACAGCACTCTCGAAGTATGTAAGAAGCTGGTGCAGAGGGAAGGGTACAAACCGCCTGTGGCTGCTGGGGGAAGGATGCGTAATAACAGGTTTACCTTTCAGCAAAGAAAAGTCAGGCTCGTCGTCAGGCTCGGGCATTCAGGAGGCTTCTGCATTGCCCAGCTCTGAAGGATTTCAGAAATGTGCTGGACTGAGTTTAATCAGGGTGAATTCAGACGTGAATCCTGCCTCAGGAGAGGCACAGAGGGCTTTGTACGATCCGCGAAGCATTCTCTTACTGCTCCGGAGCAGGGAAGAGTTGTGACCCAGACAGTGCGCTGCCAAGTGAAGGCTCTGTACAAGCCTGAAGCCATCTTCCAGGTAAGGAAGCGGGGAGGAACAATCATGATGTGATGAGACTGCTGAAGGCTGTGCTGGACAGGCTCTGGGAATCAGCCGTTCCCCGGCCATCAAACCAGCACGGGGACCCACCCCCAGCACTGCCGCAAGCAGCTGCCCCCGCAAATACTCACGATTAAACAGTGCCCAGCCCTTTCCTGTACTCATTGCACCTGTAGTGCTCTGCTAAGCGAGAGACGCCTGTAGTAACACCAACAAAATTCTCTGGATTTGTGCGGAAGCCACTCAGCTTCCTATTGCTATGCAAGGAGGGATAAACATCAGCTCATCCTTAGCAATGCGCTTATTTTTGCTCCCTAGCAAGGATGCTGTTGATTATGATGAGGTATTTTTGCAGAACAAAAATACTTTGGCAAATCACCCTATATTTTTCTAAAAAGTCGTTTCCAGTTTCACTCTACAGAAAAACATTAGCAGAAACCTCTCCAGGCTGTGGCTTCATGGTTTCCATTTCCTCTTGCAGAAGGCCTGGCCTTCCAAAAAAAAAAAAAAAAAAGAAAAAAAAAAAAGTAGTAACAGAGATACCTGCGTGTCCCACAGGCAGATTTGCCACTCGCTGGGTTGGGGTTCTGTGCCAGGCTGCAGGAAAAACCCCGGACCCTCAGTGGAGGGATCCTCAATGGACCCTCAATGCTGCCAGGGTGGGAGTCCACGCGTGCTGCCGGTATGTGCTTTGCCCAGGGTCAACCGGGGCCACCTCCCCACTGCAGCCCCTGGTGGGAACCAGAGAGTTGAGCGACTCCTTCATTCCGCTGCTTTTACAGACCTGGTGCATGTTTTTCGTGTGGTTTTGGATGCATCTCAGCACGTCTCGCTCAACACGTGAGGGAGGGCTGACGTTTCCCACTGAGCGGGTGTTGTAAAAGCAGCGGCGGATGTGCAGGGGGAAGCAGTGACTGCTTTTGGAAGACCTACAGCCTCAGTTTTTATACTGCTCTGTTATTTTATAGGATCGGCTAGGGGTGAGGGGGAAATGAAGATGATAAACCAAAAACGCACCCAAACAAGACTTTGCCTCGCCTTCGCTCCAGGGGCACCAGGAAGCCCCTTGGGAGCGCGGCAGCCCAGCACTGGCACAGAGCATCCCAGAGCATCCTGCATGGAGCCTCACTGCTGGCAGAAAGGGGAGCAGGAGCTGGCCCTCCAAAACTGACCCCAAGGCAAGCATGCCCCATGAGAGCCTTCTTTTAGGATGAACGCTAACGAAAGGGGAGCCCCGAGCATCCCGAACAGCTGCGGAACAGAGAGGGTGCCACCCCAGCCTGGCTTATTTCTGTTACAACCCTGCTAATATTTTATTCGTTAGGAGTCAACTGCAGCCAGCCCACAGGCAGGGGCTTCCTTTGAGGCTCAGCTGGCCAGGCTTCACGCTCAGATCACACACTCATCACTAGTGAGTTTTTTAGGCTTATTTTCCAAGTAACAGGAAATACAGAGCTTTTTCAAAGCAATCATTTATGCTTTTGTTTCAGGAGTAGCCCCAGGAGGAAAGAATAGGAGCGATCAGCTCGGACAACACAAAGCAACTCGCCATGACTTGGGTGCTGGATTTAGAGCTTTACCAAACTGGATTTCCTTTAATTCCCTGCTGCTAAGAGAACAAAAATAAAAATATTTCTGTTTGTGTTCTACAGGGCGGGGGGGGGGGAACCAGAAAAGACGACTTTTTTTATGAGCTATTGCTCAGGCAATTCACTAATGTAAACTCCTCAAAACGCGACAAGGGGCAAGCCCGGGTTCTCTGCCAGCCTCTTCACAGAGAGAGCCAGACGGCATCAGCGTAAGTGGAACTAAGGGAAATTATGAGAAATCAGGTCCAAGCCTTGCCCTGGTTGCACCCGGTTGCCAGCCAACCCCAAACAGAGCCTGTGAGCCACAGTCCTGTCCCCGGGGGGTGTTTTCCATCCGGCTCCCCCCCACGCAGCCCCAGCAGAGCCGCCTGCCCCCTGCCCATGGCACGGGCAGGCACGAGCTCCTGGCCACCGCTGCCGGAGCTGGGCAGGTCTCAGCAGTCAATAAGCTCATGTTGGGGGATGCTCTGCTCCCTCATCACCACTTCAACATCGCCCAGCTCCCGAGGACAGGGATGTAGTGGGCGAGCCTGATGTGGGGAAAGCACCCAAGAGCCCCGGTAACTGCTCGGCGTTCGGAGCAAAGAGCAGGAGGTGGGTATGTGCAGCATCTCCACCCACGGCAGCAATAAACCCATAAAGTGTTGATCTGTCGCCCAGCGCTCTCCTATGGGCTTAGCCACCGTTTCAAGAAGCTGTTGGCATGAGAGTGCTCAGAAACTGGCTGGGCACGTGAAACACAGCCCTGCCCTGCCGGCAGCCCACATCATAGAGTCATCTAGGTTGGAAGGGACCTTTAAGATCATCGAGTCCAGCCATTAACCTAACACTGCCAAAACCACCACTAAACCATGTTCCCAAGCACCGTGTCCAACCGTCTTTTAAATACTGCCGGGGAGGGCGATTCCACCACTTTCCTGGGCAGCCTGTTCAGCTCCATGGGAAGCCCCCGTGCGCGGAAGGGCAGCACGATCCCTGGCACGGCAGTCCACAGGCATTGGCTTTCACAAAGGGTTTGATGACAAGAGCATGGCTTTACCCAGGTAAAGTGGCTCTGATTTGACTTAATTCTTTAGCTTTTAAATCCAGGCTAGAATGTAAGATTTTTCAGAAACCCCCCAAAAAACTAGACAAAACCCACAGATGCTTTACAGCGTGTCTGCCGAGTCCTGCCCAGTCTTTCCAAATGCACAGCTCTCCCTTCATTAGAAGGCCATAAAAGCCAGTGGGCACATCAGAAACGGCGTGCACAAAGGGTTCCAGCAGCTGCATCCACGTTCAGGGGCTGAGGGCGTATTTGCATCCTCTAACACGATGCCAAAAGTTAAGTGGAAATTAAAAAAAAAAAAAAAAAAAAAAAAGAAAAGAAAAAGGGAAATCACCTGTCCTTGTGAGAGCCCTCCCCTCCCTCACTCAGTGGTGGGGTTTTACAGCCCCACACTCCTGCCCATTGCTCCCTGGTCACCAGAAGAGCCGCAGGGCAGCAGGTCCTACCAGTGGCCAGACCCTCTGGGAGGGGACACATAGCAGGTTCTGAATGCAAAACACCCAACAGAGCGATTAAACACTTGCTAGAACATGCCAGAAGAACAAGACAACCGTCCGCCCCTTTGCAGCGCTGACATCCTTGCAAGACCATCAAGGGCAGCCCGGGCCCATGAGACCCCCGCACACCACCCCCCCAGCACATCGCCCCAGTGGCAGGTGGAGGGGAAAGACCTCAATGCACAGGGGAACACGTAAAGCAGCACCTGGTGTCACAGCAGCATCCACTCCTGACAGAGCACTCGTAACCGCACCCGAGGGCTGGATTTCTGCGGGGTTTGCACACCCTTATTTTTCTGCCTGTTGATGATTTCTTGCCATTGGCATCTTCCTTTCCATTTCCTTATGTTTCCCCTTTCTCACTTTCTATTTGTGTTTTTCCCCCCACTGGGCATTCCCTTGAATGCTTCTTGTGATGCCCCGTTTCTGTTCCTGCTCCTTTCACCCTCCCTTCCTCCTCCTCCTCCTCCCAAGAAACCAATTCTCACTTTTCTTAAATGACTTCCTCCTTTCCTTCTCACTCATTCGTCTCCTCCTTTGCTTTGCTCCCCACGAACACTGGCTCCCTGGTGAGCTCTGTTGGCTGCAGCTTTTTACTTTCACCCACTAAGATAATCATAGAATCGTTAGAGTTGGAAGGGACCTTGAAGATCATCATCCCGTTCCCACCCCCCTGCCCTGGGCAGGGACACCTCCCACTAGACCAGGTTGCTCCAAGCCCCATCCAGCCTGGCCTTGGATATTCAGCCAGGCATTGGCCAAGAGAGTGTTTGTGTGCAAGTAATCAGAGACAGCATCTTCTCCTCCGGTATCCAGAAGGTCCTGGGCACATTTTAAGTTCAGTTTTCTCTCTTGTAACCCTCTCCTCTCATCTGGGATCAGGGTGGAGTTACAGAAGAGGCCCCATATTTAACGGCGTGCTGGCAGGAGCCATGGGCTGAGCCTGCTTTGGTAGCCCATGTCTGCTTGGGCAGAGGAAAATTGCTTTCCCACCCACTTGCCCAGGCAGCAGTGGGGGAACCCAGCAGAGAGTCCCTCAAGAAGCCACCACGGCATGGAGGTACAGCCAGGCACGGATGCTGCACCATGGATAACAGAAGTGAAAATGGTCAGGGACTTCCCCACCGTCGACTGTGATGGACAAAAAAAACCAAACCAAAACAAAAAAGCCAAAACTCTCCGAGCTGATCCATGACCTGGTCTCAGAGCAGGCCAACAGGTCCATGCCCTGTCCGCGTGGACAGCAGTAGGTCATCTCCACTAACCTGAACCTACATCCTACCATGAGCCCATCCCAGAACAGCTGCAGGCCCAGGCACCTGAGCGGTTTGGTTGGGTGATTGATTCCTCTTCAAAACACTGCTGGGAGAGAGACTGCAGATTCCTTCTCGGTGAGGTTTGGTAACCACTTTTGTGCTGGTCAGCTGCAGAGGTATGAGGATTGCACAAAGTCTGACAGACAAAACAAACTCCAGTGTGTATCAATGCATGAGAATGGGCTCCTGGTGGAAGGTTGGGGGGGCAGGGAGGGAGGAGGGCAGAAGATGATTTATAATAGTCTAATTGCGCTTGAAACAACTTGTACCCGGCTAGCTGAAGAAAAGGGAGCCCGAAGGAAACTGAGGAAAGAACGATCCTTAGGTCAACCTGACATTTGTTGTCCAGTCTATGGGAAAATATCCTCCTAAAAAACAGACTTTGTAGCCATAAGAGAAGAAAGAAAAAAATTAATGGAGAGGATGTTTTTGGTTGCCTTGATGTCAGCGTGGCAATGACACCGTGGACTGCCAGTAATGGAGAAACCTCAGCAGCAGCCAGAGGGGCTTCCTGTTTCCATAACCCAGTTCCCACAACCCGGCGAGAATCTCAGATTTACACATTAAAATAAAAAAAAAAAACCTCAAACACCAAGTTGTGTGCGCTGCTGGGGGTTTTGATACCAGGAAGCAAAAAGACTCATCGTGTGTTATGCTTTGTCAAAGCCCGGTTTTTCAAGTAGCCCATCGCGTGAGGTCTCAGCCCTCAGAGCCAGCAGCGTTGAATTCCCCTCCAGCAGAAGGAAACACTGGACCAGATGGTGACCACCCTGCCGTGACACTGACAACAACGTGTTCTCCTGGCCTTGTCTCGCCCTGCCTTTCCACAAAGTTGAAAAGAAAAAGGTTTTTTTCCAGGGCTGAGAAAAGAAAGGCTTTAGCAATCTATCGGAGAGCTGCAGCAGTCCTATGGGAGTCCCTGGGAGAGCCATCCAGCATGGATTCTTGCAGCCTGCTGCCAAGAAGTGTCTCACTATTGATTTAGGGTCTCCCTCATCACCACCACCACTTCTAAACCCCTCCCCCCCGCCGCCGCCACGTGCCAAGTTTGGAAATTATATAAACTGATTGTAACGTATGGACACCAGAAGCCAGGGAATGTAATCATGGGGCAGTGTAATCCTGGATATCAGGGGATTTATTTTTTTACCCCACAAGGAGGACATTGTGGGTGGTGGAGCAGGTCGCCCAGGAAGCTGTGCAGCCTCCACCCTTGCGAGTTTTCAAGAGCAAGCTCAGTGAAGCCCTGAACTACCTGGTCTGACCTCAGAGCTGACCCTGCTTTGAGCAGCAGGTTGGTCTAGACACCTCCTGAGGTTCCTTCCCACTTGAAGGACACCTCCAGAGGAACCTACCCACTACAATCACCCACTGCTTCCACATTTCTTGAAGCCACTTCCCCAAACACCTCCCGCGGAGCCGTCCCAACAGCTGCTACACCCAGAGGCAAGGTCTGCACAGCAGTTCTCAAGCAGCTGTAAGGGCAGGGGCACAGGGGGCATCTCCTGCTCCAAGATTGTTGTTCTCTGAAGAGATGTAGAAGCTTGGCAGCCCTGAACATCACTTGTACAAGATACAGAGGCCAAAGCAGACGCACAGCTGCGGTCTCTGCCAGGGCATTCTACAGCCCGGCCAGGCTGAAGCCAGCGTCAGGAGAGCAGTTGGGCAGTGGGCAGCGTGCCCGCACACGTAGGAAGAGCGGATGGGAATCACAATGCTCTGGCTGTCCTCACGCGACCTCTTGGGCAGCTGGCACTTAAATGTCTCCTTAAGGAACAGCTTCCTGACCTTCTGCCCAGCTCCCAAGTCAGCACACGCTCGAACTGTTCCTTCCTCCCAGCCACCAGGACGCCTTCATCCTGCTGCCCAGCACAGTTTGTTTCATGACAAAGCCCTCCATCATCACCTGCCGTGCCCAGGCACCACCAGTGACTGAAGCAGATGTGACCCCATCTTTCACTGTTGGGCAAGTCA
Source organism: Rissa tridactyla (assembly GCF_028500815.1). NCBI lineage: Eukaryota > Metazoa > Chordata > Aves > Charadriiformes > Laridae > Rissa > Rissa tridactyla. The sequence continues at coordinate 9,928,602 of NC_071471.1, forward strand.
GCGCTCAAACTGCTGCCTCCAGGAGCTGGAAACGTGACCCCGGCAGGGTCCCCATGTACAGGTGTAAGTTAGAGGAGCCCCCCGGGATGCCCATCGTACAGCCTGTGCTGCTGGAAACACTAAGCAGAGCCCAGAAGGTCCCTCTCGGCACATGCAGTTGTCACTGCCACCCCCACACCACCCACGAGTTGCGCTGATCGGCTTTTCCTAATGACACGGCTTTGCCCAAAGCATGTGTCATCACCTACAATTTCAATAACGACACACTGAGATCTTTATCACAAATATTCATTTTCAACTAGTTTCGCCTTCGAATTCTCGACGAGTGACGCCACCAAAAACAAGGCAAGAAAACACTGTTATTTATTTATACTGTGGCAAACCCCCAGACCCCGCAGGCAGCCGCCGCACAGCCCTGCGGATCCACGGATGGGGACGGATACTGCCCCAGAAACCTCGTGCATGGATACGGGCAAACGCTGAGTTCAATAACAACCAGCAAGGGGGAAGTGGGAGGGGTGGGAATTCTGGTGACAGGCATTTAAATAGACCGGCTGCGAGGGCTGCCTGAGGGTTTCGCTTCAGTTATATTTATGTAGGGTTTTTTTTTATAGAGATAAACACAATTGCAGCAGCCCTCCTGAGCGAGTGGGAGCATTGCTGTTAGCGAGGCTGGGATCAGGCCCGTTCTCTCCTGATGCTCCTCTTGGGGCAGCTCCGGAGCAGGATTTAATACAACAGCCGGTTTCTCAGTGTATTCTGCTCAGACGCCCCTTGAGCAACTGGTGCTATGGAAGGAGCTGAGACGATGCACGTAGGAGGCAATTAACAGCCTGCTGGGTGATTAGGGGCATGCTTTGTTCCCACTGGGCTCTGCCCCGATGCCCACACAGCTCCGTGGCTCCTGCCCAGGTCCTGCCCCACAGGCAGCCCCAGGGCAGGTTGGAAGCCAAAGAGTGATCCTCCACTAGCCCTGGGAGAGCAACAGATGGACTCCAGAGGGTTACTGATGCACGGCAAGGTGGCAACGTGCGGTGACACGGCACCTCTGCAAACCAGCCGTGCCAAATTTTCACCAGCACAAGCCTGTGACCGGCCGGGTTCCCAATGGCAGCAGCAACACAAATGACAGGGTCGGGGTTATGTGGGCACAAAGGGGACATCGGGTGCTGTGCCCCCCGGGCAGCACCACCCCAGTCCACGCCTGCTGAGCGGCTGCTGATTTGATAAGCCTTTGCGGGATGGTTTATACACTTGGAACAGGTTGGCATGGAAACAACATAAATATTTTCAAGAGGTTGTCACCAGCGTGTCACCAGAGCTGGTTATCGCCGATCCCCGCTGCCATTTCAACAAGAAAGCCCAAAGAGGTGAGAATTCAGGAAAACCATTGCGGGAGCATCAGCGGGCACAGGGCTGCGGGAGCAAACGGTTGGCAGCAAACCAGCAGCGAGGAGGACGAGGAGGAGGTCTCACAAGGCCAAAACCCCATTACGACATCCAAGGAAAAAGTACAGCCCATTTTCCCAGTGGTGGCTTAAGAAGGAAGGAAAGCCTCCCATCCCCGGCCCGAGGCTCGGTAGCCCCCAGCACGCCCTCCCCGACAGATGCGTTCCCCCACTCCCCTCAGCAGTCCCACCTCCCGAACGGATCCTGCTTATCCGAGGCTCAAAGCCTTTGGTGGGGGGAACCACTGAACGCAAAAGCCGCGAGAACGCCAACCCTTATTCAAAGTCTTTAAGTAAATCTGAAGTCTCCATTCTGAAGTAACTTCACATCCCAGTGTAAAGGCACTTCTAAAACACAGCCATAGGTGTAATGTAAAGGTCTCAGACAACCAGCCGGGGCTGCTGGGGCAGCTCCTGGCCCCAATCACTCCTCAAGATGCTGCCCCAAGCTCCCAGCAGGGACAGAGACAGGCACCAAGCACCCCCCGTGCCGTGGCCGGCAGCGCTGGTGCTGCGGGGCTCGGCGGGCAGCGCTCCCAGCCCGGTGTCTACAGGGCGTGCAAGCAACTAGAGAGGGTTTCCACCCCAGTTCCACTATGGCTGGGCCAAACTGGCACAAGAGCACACCACCGCCTCCCAGCAGCGGGGCTGCCAAGCTGCTACAGGAAAGCCCGGTTATCAGCAGGAAGAAGGGAAGGGCAAGCCAGAAGATTTAGCAGCTTTTAAAAGCAGACAACCTCAGCTGTGGAGAGCTTTACTTCATCAACAGCCACAACCCCTTCCTCCACAAACCACCTTACCTTTCCGAAGTCACCTCTTGGAGATGCAAGCTATAGCCAGGACCAGCTCCTCTACGTTGTACATCCCAGCTGGTAGCTCCCATCCCACCACAACCATTTCAAGCCAGACCCCCTCAAATTTGAGCTCTTCCCTGTGCTGCCAAGAGCCTCAGAAGAGATTGGGAGTTAACTGGAACCAGCTGCTTCCATCTTCCCCCTCTTCTTACCTACCAGCTGGTTTGATCTAGTGCAGGCAACGAGAAGCGACCCAGGGGGACAGAAACAAGCAGGAGCACTGGTGGGAGTAAATAATTCTCTCCCATGGCAAAACGTGTTTTTATTAGGCCCCAGAGAGAAAGCAGACACCGAGCAGGTTATCCCAAAAGCACAGCTCCACGCACAGCTGAAGAAGGTTTGCTGCTGAGCCACGGAACACCGGGTCAGAAGCTCCCTTCCCATCCCAGAGACCCACCAGACCTGCTCCTTGGGCTGGCAGAGGCACTGGGGCCACCTGAGCTTCCCGAACATCGGGCTAGCACTCCTCAGCCACACCTACGCTAATAAAACAGGTGTAGCTTTTATAATGAGATACGTAACACTTTGTGAAGATCCTAATGAGGACAGGGCATCTCGGGTACATCTAACTCGGGCTGCGTGTGGTCAGCAATTATAAAATTAATCTCACTGGGCTATAAACGATGTCACCTGCCATATAACTAAAATTTTGTCATGCTAGCCAGCCTGTTGCAATGCTGGTAAGGTTAGCAGGGACCTGAGCGTGCCTGTGACAAGCTCCTAATGACGCTGGTGGAACTAGCTCAGGAGACAGCCAGTAGGTGAGTTGGCTCCTGGGGTGGCCCAGTGGCTGGTGAGCACGTGGCATGGGCTCTGCCATGCCGTGGTGCTTCAGAGAAAACCCGACTGAGCTGAGAACACAAACTATGCCAAGGTTTGGAATGGAAGTCATTATTATTTGTAGCCCTGCTGAGAAGGACTTGCGGGTACTGGCAGGTAAAAAGCTGGACATGAGCCGGCAATGTGCGCTGGGAGCCCAGAAACCCATCCGCATCCTGGGCTGCATCCCCAGCAGCGTGGCCAGCAGGGTGAGGGGGGGATTCTGCCCCTCTGCTCCACTCTGGGGAGACCTCAGCTGGAGTGCTGCCTCCAGCTCTGGGGCCTCCAACACAAGAAGGACGTGGACCTGTTGGAGGGGGTCCAGAGGAGGCTACAAAGATGATCAGAGGCTGGAGCCCCTCTGCTGTGAGGACAGGCTGAGAGAGTTGGGGTTGTTCAGCCTGGAGAAGAGAAGGCTCCAGGGAGACCTTGGAGCCCCTTCCAGTCCCTAAAGGGGCTACAGGAGAGCTGGGGAGGGACTCTGGATCAGGGAGGGGAGTGATAGGACGAGGGGGAATGGTTTTAAACTGAAAGAGGGGAGATTTAGATGAGACATTAGGAAGGAATCCTTGACTGTGAGGGTGGTGAGCCCCTGGCCCAGGTTGCCCAGAGAAGCTGTGGCTGCCCCATCCCTGGAGGTGTTCAAGGCCAGGCTGGACGGGGCTCTGAGCAACCTGGTCTGGTGGGAGGTGTCCCTGCCCAGGGCAGGGGGGTGAAACTGGATGATCTTCAAGGTCCCTTCCAACCCAAACCATTCTATGATTCTATTTACTTAACTTTTACGGAATTTCAAATCATAGTTCTGGAATTACTCTGATCCCACTTTAGAGACTCATTTTCTTAAAGCGTAGTTAGATAAAAAACCTTAGTGCAATGGTTTCAGCTGTTCCACTGAAGTGTGCGCTGTAGCAGATGGGAGCCCCTCTGAACCTCCGTGGGCGCCAGCTCCGGCAAGCTTTGCCGTGAGCCCACGGTGTCACTGCTGGGGTCCCTCCTGTGGACTGCCAGGTCTCTCCGTGTAACGTCACCCCAGTACACGTTTCTGCTCTGTAATTCTGCACGACGCACTGTCCCTCTTCCCCCCTTTAAGATACAAATGCACAAACTTGCTCCAGGGTGCGTTCCAGCACACATTGTTTGGAAGATCCCAGCATCCCAAGCCACGCGGGAGCTGGGAATGACCGACCAGCCTATCGAATCAAAGAATCATTTTGGTTGGAAGAGACCTTTAAGATCATCAAGTCCGACCATTAACCTCACACTGCTAAGTTATCACTAAACCATGTCCCTCAGCACCACATCTACCCCTCTTATAAATACCCCCTGGGATGACGGCTAAACAACTCCCCTGGGCAGCCCATTCCAACACTTGACAACCCTTTTGGTTGACAACCCTTTTTCCTTATATCCAATATTCTACCATCTACCCCGGCTGGTTTGGGCCAGCTGCAAACATCGGCCACTGTTTTCTGTTACTTTTGCCATATTGCTGCTGAAGGTACTGGAGAGCACCAAGCCAAGCATAGCTGCCTGGAAAACACAAAAAATATCCCAATTAAACAAGGATTGGGTGTTGACAATTATTTTAATGTACCAATCATTTTTAAATTCACTTAACGTCAGCTTCACTAAGTGACATTAACACAGATTTTTCACCCTTGGTCAAACACCAAACCTCATCGAACCCAGGCTTTGTTTGGGGTTTCTTTTCCAAGAAATCCCAAAGTTACACCCCACCTTTAACTGGGGACGTCCGGCAGTGATGGGGACTGGTGGCACGTACCCGACTGTGCACGGGTTCAATGGCACAAACCTGGCCCTTGGCAGCTGGGTGCTGCCCCAGTGGCCTTCCCGTCCCCGCCACGGCCGCAAAAAGCGGTAAACTGGATGTCCCGTCAGCTGCTGGGAAGCTTTAAACCCTCATGGACTGCGAGCCAGACCAACCTCCTCCTAATTTTACTTAGGGCTGATTTTAGAAAACGATGTATTTATTTGTGCTGCCCTGTTTAATAACCCAAAGTATGAGCAGAATGTTAGTTTTGTAATCTCCCCCAGTCTTTCTCAAATACAGTAATAAAAAATAGTGGTTGGGAGAATCTCTTATTTAATATACCTGGGATGAAAATTATCCGGTTCTGGTTATCTAGAGATGGCCATCCGCAAGATTTCGAGATCAGGGCATAAGCAATTTTCTCTAGCCGCTCTAATACGCACAGAACGCAACTGAAATTATACACACACACACGCACATTTTTAAACATGAATATTTACTAACATAAATAAACAGTGTTTTATAACAAAAGGCACGGATTTTCAACTATAAACAATGGAAAAATATTTACAATTTGCACATACATAATCAAACAGCAAGTGCACAATTGGTCACTTCAGATCTTCTTTTCTATATTTTGAGATTTCCTTCCTTCCAAGCAGGTAATTGAATCAGTTCTGCAACGTCCACATTTCCCCCCCCCCCCCCAAAAAACTGCTACCAATGCCAGGTAAGAGACTTTATTAAAATGAGTAATTTAGCAGCACAAGTTTTCAAATGGAGACAGTGTTGCTAACTTCTTCATATTGGATAATAAAATAAGGGTAGCTCTGATCATCATTAAAAATGACAAAAATCTGAGGCTCAAAGTAATTGTCCACACAAGAGTCATAGAGGTCGCTGGTAATGCTGCCGGGGTTCACCGGGGGAGGTCTCCTCATGGTGTGGTTGCCCACCGTGTACCTTCCTGTCAGGACTTTGGCCAGGAACATGTAATGAACTCCTTTGGGTGACCTTTTGGAAAAATTATGGGAATAGCTTGCCTTTCTGGCAAAGTAACTGCCCTGTCCAAACATGGTGGCATGCTTCCCGCAGACGCGCGGGTCGAAGTTGTGCTTGCAGATTCCATCCACCACGTCCTGGGAGGTGCCATGGAACAAATGCCTTTCGTTCATTATCCTGTCAAGCCCGGTCATTTTTTTTGACATATATTCCTTTTTCCTGGAATAGAAAACGGAAAGTGAAGATGAGTATTCACTGCAGATCTGCAAGGGAAAAGCAGTTTTCATTACAGCTCTTAAAGTATCAGTATTATCCTCTGGAATAGTAGAGCTGTAAGAGAAGGTATGAAAACATTTCTGTACGGATAGCAGAGAGGGCTTTCCACTTTCAAATAAAGCTTTTGCGTGAAATAAGTGTGTTTTAAAGGTCCTGAGCTGACACTGCCGGAGGCAGAGCTCTCTCACCTGCACAGCAGCAAAGGCAAAGCAGCTGGACAAGCGCCTGCTTATCTTTGCCTGCATTCCACCTTGGATGCGGAAGGAAATCTTCCCCAGAGTGAAAACAAGGGCTGTGTAAAAATTAAACCCCACCACAGCCTCAGAAGAGGCCCCGGAGAGAAATTACTGGGACAGGGTGGGTGAAGATGCTCTGGACCAGCATTAAGTCAGTCTCTGCTCCCACAGCCCATCCCTCAACTTCTCCCGAGATTCTGCATTTCTCAAGAAGGGGGAGAGAATCCACAAATCTAATTTCATCTCCGTTACGAAGCGGTCAATGGATGGTAACTTTCAGACGCAGCATCTTTGGTTTGAATGGGACCGACTGACACAGGAGTTGTCTTTGCGAGACCACGGCACGACCCTGGGTCACCGTGTTCTGGGGAACCAAGGCACTGATGGCTATCTTCAACACGGAAATTATCTGATCAAAACAATTCCTCCTAGTTCGGCTTGAAAGTGAACCGAAAGATTTTTCAACTAGATATTTTAGATTTATCTTGACATTTCTGTGAAGATATATTTTACAGAAATTATCAGTAGATGGTATATTAAACCACTCACACGGGAAATTCCAGGGTAAGATATTTTTCAGCATTTTTCAGATAAAGTCGTTCAACTGAAGATGCTCCTTTTCTTCAGAAAAATCGGGACTTTATTATTCTACTTCATGATCAATTTCTATTTTGCAGCCCAAATTACATATTTTAAGGTATTTTTCCACTATTGTAAAAGAATGGCATTTGCATTATCTTACCTTTTGTATTTCTCCCAAAGAAACTGATTCTGGACTCTCAGAATTTTCAAAATTTTATATTTGGTCTCTGGCACAGTCTTGTGAAACAGGTTATAAATGGTTCTATAGCTTTTATCTTCCTTCAGAACAGGCACTTGGATGAAGTCCTGAGATGGATCCATACTAATCCAGGTTTCAGGATAGAAGTTTGGAGAGGTAACAGCAGCGGGAGATAAGACGTGTGAGGAAGCTGGTTCGGCCGATGGGGAGGGTACTGGAGAGTTGCCACCTAAGGTCCTAGACGGGGAAGGAGAAAAAGGTTGTGCTTAAACATTCACAAACAGAAAAGCTTTGAATCACATTTATTTCATCGCCAACATATCTTAAGCAATTGCTGCTCTTCAGTTCTGTCACAATTTACGTATCTTTAATGCTTGTTTAAAACAAACATGCCAGCTATTGCTGCTATTTTAATAACTCCTCCGTCCACAGAAACCAATACAAGCTTGGCTTTCAGGGATGCTGCTCCACCTAGGGAAATCTTACTGCTTGGTGGTGTTTAAAAGCCTGCCATCATCATCATTATTGACATTCTGGGGTGGGGTTATAAACTACAGACAGGCAGAACGCTACCAAATACAATTATTTTGTACGTTGGCTATAAAGTATTAGTGAATTTAACATAGCAAATAGGACATACAGAATAAGAAAACATTAATACTGTGGCAACATTTGACCTAATTTCCTTAGAATACAATACAAGGAGTAGAAACGTATACTTTCTTGTACAGTATGAATAAGGAATAACCCCAACTAATAACATTTTATAGGCAAAACTCGCCGTTACTTCACTGCCTTATGTAGAAGAGGAGATGCTATGTTTCCAGTACTACCCAGCATCGTGCTGAGGAAGGCTCTCTTCTTTCCATTTGCACAGGCCAGATGTAGATTTGCATTTGCAGTTGCTTATTTCCATGCGACAGCCCAGCCCCTCCTGTTAGGAATGCTGCCAGGGACGGAGTCAGGAAGGGGTGAAGGAAAGTCTGTAACGGCCGTGGCAGGAAAGCAGCAGGGATGCCAGAAAAAAGAACAGACACCAGTAAAATCCAGTTAAGGACACCAACTCTGGTGTGGCAAGACTTAGTTCTCAATAAATACCTGCACCTCTGCGGAATTTTTCACACTCTTGAAGCTGCTAAATTTAGATAGTGAGTGTGGCATTTGTGGCTTATGTTCACCTGATTATAATCTGAACGAGCAAGCCTTACCCAGCTGAATAATCCTTACTTATTGGAGTCTCCCTCTTACGTCAAGGAAAATACTTGGAACGTGTAAAGCTTGCAGGCTCGGGCTCTGGTTTTCACAGCTCTTCAGCTCCTGCAAGCTGGTGAGGCTCCCTTTCAGTTGCAAAAATATAGGGAACTATCTCAACATTTCACCAGATGAGTATTTTACCCAAGTATTTTTATAGGAAAAGCTGCTATTGACTCCAGGACCCTCCCACAGTGAATGCACGCGGGTAAGGTGCACTCAGAAGACGGAGGTACCCACATCTGGCTGGAAAGACCCAAGGTGAATCTTGTCTCTAAACCCCACAAATGACCTTAAATTAAATTTCATTAAATTGAAGTTTAATGAACATTAAAGTTCATTAAATTTCTCAGGTCACTTGTGTTCTGATAATGTGTCACTGCCAAAGCACAAGGAGGAAACCTGTTCTGCCTAGGAGGAAATGGGGAAAGTGAATCCTTTGTCTATTCGTCTCCGGCAAGCTGAGGTTTGACAACATCCAAGGCCAAATCCTGCCTCCCTGCACATACGTAGCTGGATTTCGCACAGACGAGCGACAGGCAAACTAGGTTTATAAAAAGAAAGTTTACTGGGGAGCAAACAAACTCTCCAAGCTTTGCGAAAAGCAAAGCCATTTTCTCCCGAGTGACTCTTCAGGAATGAATCTTCTTTTGTTCCCGCGTGACGCTGCCTGAAGGGCCGCGGACCTGTGACATCTGTGCCCGGCCGGTCAGCTCTTGAGGCACACCAAAACACAGTCACACAGCAGCTGCCCATTGTCCCTGCTCCTTAGCCTGCATTTCTCTGCAGAGCCAACATAATTACCTCGAGAAATAAGAATTCTACTGCTATTCACGTCTTACCTACCGAAATGTCGATTAAGGCTGCTTTTCAGAATACTTAATGCTAGTGATATATATGAGCCTGAAAGAACCACGTGGGATTTTTTTGTGTGACCCAGAAATAATTTCATGTGATTTCCTAATTGCAGGTTGAGTCTTTCAGGTTTAGAAAAAAAAAAAATTGGGGGGAAAAAAGGTCTATTTTTACATTGACACATTTGATTCGGATCAGAGAGACAGTAAAGTGTAACCGCACTCACACTTTTCAGAGCAGAGATACTCCTTAAAAACGTGTTCATGTGGCTTTCACCTGCTCTTCAAAGCTAAAAAGGGACCTCACTTTATTTGTATGGATTTGACTCAACTCAAAATTCTTCTCACTGTTTATTAATAGTTTAACAGAAACCCAGAAGACAGATTTTTCTAAGAATGATTATTAAAATAGCAGTCTGCGATATTACAGTGTCCATTTAATAATATTTTTTTCCCCCTCCTAAAATCAACAGGTAAAATATATTACTGTCGAACCTCATTCATTCACACTTGGACTGGAAGACCAAGCACAGATTAACAATAAGTTATGGATTAATGAGTAAGACATCCAACACAATAAAAATAACTGCAATCCTCTGGTGTACTTTGCTCATTTCTTCTGATTAGCGTAAATTATTTGTAAGCATTTATTATACAAGGGAAGCCATTAAAAAGTCAACATTTGTCAACCACCATCACCCACTTCCCACGGTTTCTATTCAAGTATTCTTTCCCAATTTTATACCCAATTTAAGGTATAATTGGGGGGGGGCACAAATAAAACATCTCAGGTAGCGTTGTGTGGTAAGTGGAGGCAAATACTGACTTCTTCAGGATAGCTCCCACAAATATTTAAAATACCCTTTTGTTCCCCGCTAAGAATTGGTGGATTTCTAAGTAAGCATTCCGAGGTGTTTAGGCAAAGAAAATAAACAGAACAACAGACATTTCAGAGCTTATTTTATAGATTTGGTAGATGGCACAAATACTCAGGGTCAAGCCCTCATGAGTGTAGAACCCTCAAGAGTCCACTAAAATTAGTGGGAATTGCATAATTTTAGCATATCTCGAAATTATAGACTTACACTGTAGTAAAAAAGTCACTGGTAGCAAAACATCAGGAGAATACCCAAAATCCTTATTTGTCATTACGATGATAATCAGAATTGCTATAAACAGCAAGTCCATGCTCGGTCTTTTTACCCACATCCTCCCTCTTTAATAATTCGGGTTTCCTTCCTGTAAAACTATCTAAAAATGTTTTTAACAACCACGTGTTTTGAGGCTCTGACCAAATTCATGTTCACCTCGCAATTAGAAGCGGTAACGACTCTGCAAGATAATGAGCATTCTAGCCCTACTGCAGCAGTTAAAGCTCCTTTGAAGGGCCCAGCATGCCAAGCTGCCAGTCAGACTAACGACTTCCACCCCTTTGCTAACAGGACAATGTGTTCCTAACTGCTGAACTCTGACAATCATATTTCCAGCTGTGCTGGTGAGATCACAAAAATGGCATTTTTATGAGATGTAATCAAAAATGACTACAATGCAACACCTTCCTCACTCTGCCTTTGATGGGCGAGCGTGTTCACTCCCAGTTGAGACGACAATAAAAAACAAGGCATGCGTTAATTGTGCTTGAAAATTATAAAGTGTTTTTGAATGCTCATTTTTACGGGACCTAGAACTGATAGCCTGGCAATCACTATAGCCGGTGAGATGCTGAAAGCTGGACGATACTTTGGCAAACTTGAAGGACATCTGTGCTTCTGATGTTCTGCAATCCACAAGGTACATTCTAACCTTTAAATAACAAACAGAGCCCAGCAGTAAGGACTTCCTCAGATGATATTTATCTTGAAAAATGACAAGCGAGAGCTGGCAATATGACTGACATTTTGTATTATTTCTTCTGATTTTTCTACCCAGTGATGCCTATTTCCTTGCCACATCATAAGGAATGCAATTCTCACGGACAGAACAACATGAAGAACAAATGCAAAGTTTCTATTTTGCTGCGATACGTACTGTAAAAACGGCATCAGCACAACGCATGAGCGAAGAAGGGGTCTCCTCTTGATTTCTCTTCTGAAACATGCATTTTGCTGGAATCCATCTTTGATGTTTAAGATATACTGATTGTGCCAGGTAACAAACCGAACCTCTTTCAGACCCCGGCAGCTGGCTTCTTCTATCAATCTTACAACAGGCTGTTTCAAGAAAATTAAAACAAAAACATACACGTGAAAAATGACATCCTTAAAAATTAATATTTTTGCCAGAGACCTCAAAGAATCCCTCTCTCTATTCCCTTCCCCTCTCCTCTCTTTCCCCTGCTCTGAGGCACAAGTACAATTAGATCACTAAAAAATGTTCCCTTACCTGTTTGTAAGATGTGCCACAAGGCAGGTTTCACAGCTTCCCTCTGTAATTGGTGCTGGTGCTATTGTATTTTCACATGTCCAGTGTCATTCCCAATATCTAACCTAAAACTCCCTTGACACAAATTAATTATTGCCTTTGCTCACTGCATGTGAAAAGCAGAAGTGCGCTGCAGAACAATCTTTTATATATAAATATATTCTTCATAACTTTTTTTTTTCCCTTTTCTACTCTAGAGAAACCCAGTTCTTTTCTCCTCCCAGGCCAAACGTCCTAAACTTCGTGGTTTTGTGGTGCCTTCTTCCAGACTCTGTCCAGTTCTTGCATTATTTTTTTTTTTCATTTGGAAAACCCCAAACTATATACAGTGCTCTGCCTTAAGCTTCCCACCACATGAAAAAAGCCTGACGCATGAAAAAAGATGAACGTGATCTGGTTTACACTGGTGGAAGTATTTCTGCTACTGCCAAAATTGTAAAACACTGATGAGGTTTTATTCAAAATATGATGTACAGCTCCGGTCAGCCAAAGATGAGCTCTTAACTACCACAGGTATTTACAAGGCTTGCTGGAGAGCTTACTTGAAGAAACAGAAATATTCTGGTTTTGTCTAGCACAATCCTGGTTGACAGTGGATGTGACTGCTGTGCCTATCACTGAGGTGAAAACCTGGCATGGAAAAACGTCGCTGTTAAAGACCAAAGGGCAGCGGTGACACTGGAATGAGTGTGAATAAGCCATGGATGAACAGCTTTAAAGTAGATGTTTAGGAAGGGGTCCCTAAGGAGCAGGGCTGGCAGCTGTGGGCCCGTCTGGCTGCAGCACTGTGCATTGCAGCCTCCCAGGCAGCAAGGAGCCGGATCCAGCGGCTCTGGAGGCTCACATCCTGCCTTGCGGTATCTTTGGGAATGGGTAAATAAATTAAAAACTGCAAAGATAAATGGTAGTGGCGTTTAAAAGGCTGCAGAAAGCTGTCCCCCCCATCTTAAATTTGGATTTATAAGGATTAGAAAGGACTTTCTTGGTACTGACATGGGCCAATTTACTTTCAAATTTGACAATTCGGTCAGCTGCTGTCTCTCTGATGTTTCCAGGGAAAATTCAAGGTGCAGTCCAGCAGAGCAGAGTTCTCCTTTTATTGCCTTTTCAGTTCAGCACCGACCTTCTTGATCATCTTCCTCAGCAATAAGTCTAAGTAACTTTCCTGAATCGTAGAATGGTTAGAGCTGGAAGGGACCTTAAAGACCATCTAGTTCCAACCCCTGCCATGGGCAGGGATGCCTCCCACTAGACCAGGTTGTTTGAAGAGGAAACAGACTAAAAACGTATGTGTAGTTTATAGTATCTACTGTACACAGAGTTTTGGGTTACAAGCCAAAAGCAGGATTCTGTGACATGTGAAATACCTCCGAGTATTCTCTCCAGCCAAAGTGGTCCCTGCAGAAGTATTTCCAGACGGTGTAGTAGTTGGAGCTGGAGCTGGGGCAGGAAGGTGTGGACAGCCGCCGCATTTGGTCAAACTCAACAGTTTCATATAATTTCATAACATTCAAATCCACCCAAAACTCATGTCCCCTGGAAAGAACAAGAAAAACAAGGAATTCTCACCTTTTGTAATCCATTAAAAAGAGCATTTAGAGGTACCAAAACAGGCAGTCAGAACTACAACAGTTGGCATAGTCCTCCTGAGCGAGACCCTTGGTCTGGCTGTCCTCATGTCACCCGGTGACCAAGAGGATGTCCCCTGAGCTTGAAGTAGGCACAACACAGGAGCAAGTGCAAAGAACTGTGAGGGCAAAGGAACTCTTCAATGGTTTCCATGGACAGTGGTGGAAAAAACATGGGCTTTAGCACAGCAAGACAAAAACCCAAACCCAGCAGTCTTCCTAGTCCAGTGGTATTTATTCAGTATGCATGAATGGTACAAAAATCAATATACGTATCCTTGACATTTTGAGCATACTAAGTAAATACAACACACAACCAGACTGATGAAGCAGCCACATACTATTCAAAAGGTTATTCTTGTGAAAGTTAGTGCTTTGGGGAAGAAAAGAAAATGTAAATGGCTCCAGATGAGGAGCATCTGCTGCCAATCCACCAGAGAGTTCGAGTATCTTTCACCACGTGCAGCAGAAGAGAACTAGGAAAATATGAAAAGGAAACATAATTTCACAATTATGGAGCCTACACTGAGGAATATTGCCTTTTTTTTGGAGTAGCTATATTGCTGCTACAAAAATCAACGCCAGTATGCAACTCCACGTAAAGTGACTGGTGCTTTCAAAAGGACCTAACGACAACAGGGCGCTACAAATTAAGAACCAGAGTACACCCTTTATCGAAAGGAGAAAATAGAAGTGCATTTCCTCTACACTTTACAAAGCCACATTTAACAGTGACTGTGAAATGCCTCAGCAAACAGCTTCTAATGCTGCTTCATTAGTCAATGTTGAGAGAGAGGCATCAACTTAAAGAACATTCTCAAGTAGAGCACGGAGTTCTAAAGCTCTGCTGATCACAGGACAATCGCTGGTTTATTAGCAATCAAGAACTTAAGAAATTTATGGAAATTGGAAAAAATGACAGTAATATTCATTCCCTTAAAAAAACATTTTTTTACAACCAGGATTAACATATTTCCAAAATACTGCTGTTTACATAATTAGTTTTCTACTTTTATAATCTCTTTACAAGTTGTCAGCTTACTGGTATTCATTAACAGTTACTAATCTTTGGCAACTGGAAATGCAGCTTTTGAGACTATATAAAATATTTTCTTTGAATTCTTAAGAGTAAACATAAATCAAGCTGATACTTGAAAACTACAGTTTATTTTCAAAACTTGGCACACTAATACCATAGAGATCACAGCGCTGTGTATGAAATTTGCCATATGCAGTGACAGCCATTCTAAACATCTCTATGATTTTATGAATACAGATTTGCTTGAGAATGGCTGCAGTTTTGCTAGCTATTTCACACTCTTACGGGTACAGTTGCTGAAGAATTTCCTTATGCTACTTTCACAGAAAACTACTGAAGAGTTCTCACTTTAAAAAATGACGATCAGCTGGAATGATCCTTCATTTCCCAATAGGAGGTACAGGTGCGTAGCTGTTCTTAGTGTTTATCATCATCAATTAATTGCACTTGGGTCTGTGAAGTGCTAAGCACTGCTTGAAGTATTAAGTGCTAATTAAGTATTATTCCCTGACATAGACAAAAGGATGATGTATCTGTTCCTACACGCTCACCATCAGGAGATCTGACCCACTGCTCTTTGGGTAAATTTAGATTGCTCTCTTTGTTTTCATTCAATAGGCTTTCATATAGACTTAAAGACACAGAATAGTCCCAAAAGGCAAATAAAATACCTTAAAAATGCAACTCCATGAGCTACTTTTAAAATTATTTGGACACAAAAGCATTCTTTTTGCAGCCCCTCCAGCCCAAGCCCCAGTCAGCACGGGTTTTGTCCGACCCATTTTGGGGACGATTCCCCCCAAGGGCAGCTGTCCCTGTCCCTGCCTACAGCAGGGATAACTCCAGCCAGCTTTCTGCCCTTTTACGCCAAGAACTTCCTACCCAAAAAAGAACATCTTGCCAGCTCCCTGCACATGCATCTCTAAAAACCGTCATAGAGCCCCACTAATTAAGATGAAAATATTGTCAAGACGACGTTATCACACCAAATCTGTCGAAGGTTTAACAGTGTGTTCCCTACTTGCGTCAACGGCATACAAAATCATTACGGTTAGAAGATGAGTACAGGAGGAACCCAGCTATTCTGCGTAGGAGGTGTCTTCTAATAACCCGTGTCTTCCCACTGGCGCTGCAGCCCACCGCGAGGAGCTGGATATACTAATTAAAGCTGACATTCTGCATCAGGGACTGGTGCGGGGCACCCACGCGACTCCAGGAAACGCATATAACAATAGCCCGGCAAGACAAACGTCAGAGAGACGACAGATCTAGCCAGAAGGAAAACTAGCATGAACCAAAATAAATGACCAGTACCAAGGGACTGAAATTAAATGTAGAGCTTGAAAAAATACACACACTTTCCGGAGTGAAAAAAATAATAACAGATCACCCCACCTTCCTGGTATGTAGTCATTTTGTTCCATAACAACAGGCTATAATCTACTTTATTTGAAAACAATGTGTGAAATCATGAGGAAACCATCTCTCTGAAATACCAAGCTGTGTTATTATTTATAGTATTTGCAGGCAGCACCATGAACATGATTTTTTTGAGTTAATTTAATCATTAATATATTTTTACTGCTGTTTTAGGGACATTTGCTTTTTCTTATCAAAACCTAGTCTTACAATTCCGAATTTTGGTGCCTATTAAATCTGTTATTTTTGAGAAAAGTGTGTTTAGCAATTTATACTGTTTATATTACCCTTTTGGGGTGAGGAGTTGACTCACTGTTTTGGGGTTATGTTGCACTTACAAACCCAAGTCCTGAATCAAGATCCCCAGATACCGTGCTGCATATTGTGTGAAACAAATACCCCAAAAGGTATTTCTCAATGCAAAACCTCACAATTTGAGCATTAATTCTCATTTTGATCTCTTTTCAAGTCAAATACCGTAACCTGGTTCTCCCTACTCCAAAGATCTGTAACCTCCAAGAAAGTGCAAAGAAATGGAAAACCTCTTCTTCATGAGTAGATTATTTTCTCTTAAGGGTGGTAAAGCCCAGAGGATTATTTAATTTTATTATAACTTTGTATGTTTCGTGTGTTACACTGGAAACAGATAATGCAAAAATGTTTGCAGTCGTTCTATGCTAAAGCAGTGCAAAGTAAAGAGGATCTGAAAATCAACATGCACTCTAAACACGATAAAGATTATACATTAGCATGCTAAACTACTTTTAAAAGTAATCACACGTACAGGTTAATATCCTAAAAAGTTAAAGGTCTGTGAAATTTTTAAGACTGGAAAACAAATTCCACAGGCACTCGAAACATGGCTGGCTTCCAATACGTGACTTGGGTATTTCTAATATGGGCTCAACTGGGTTAAAATACAGTTTCCAACAGCCCCACAGCTCTGCAGCACAGCGGGGAGAGTCACAGGACTGCAACAGGGGGAAACCTGTGGAAGGAAAAACACTTTCCGAGATGAACACAGTATGAGACCGCTTTGCCTCGTGCTTTTCACGCAGAGCAAGCAGATCTTCAGGATGAACTCCTAAAACTCGAGGTTAACAGTGCATATGCAAAAAAGGGTATTTGTGTGCAGACGTGTTCTAATGCAAAACCGGCGGGGAACGGTCGGGTTTTTACACGTCTCTCTTCTAGCAGTGCTATAACAACATCAAAACTTCACATACAATTCCAGTAAAACAAATTGCAGTAAGTTTTTTCCTACGACAAACAAAATCCGTGCACAGCTAAGCGTGCATCCATGTATCTCCTCAGACTCTGTTTAAGATTTATAAGGCTGACAGCTAATGACAGCTTACAGTGAAAACAGCTTCTCTGAAAGCTAAATATTTTTCTGCGAAACCTGTATAGAATGTGCCAAATTATTTCTCAGTACTGAAAAATGTAATGACTGTCTGCTGTTTGGAATTTTTTACATTTTTGTAGCTCACTGCTTCTGCCTCTTCTGGATCAGATTCCCTTCCTCTGTAAGCAAATGGAGAAGGACAGGATGGTCATCGCTCATTGACTTATGCTGACAATTCCCTGTAACAAGAGTGTAGGCATCAAGCACCGAAACAGCTGATTGCCAGCCCCACACACTCTTCTTGAAAGCTGAAGTACGATACAACACGATAAGTGTTCTTGTTTTCCCATTCCTAAATAGAACTGCTCAGTCTGTCTGACTGCAAAGGTGACAGCATTTCTAAACAACCCACATTTGGTGCGTGCTCGTGCCACAGAGCAGAGCTCAGCTCCCGCACACCTACCACTGCCTTTACCTTGGTCAATACAACTCCATCACTCCTCCATTCAAGATTCTAGAATCACAGAACGCTTAGACTTGGAAGAGACCTTAAAGACGACCATCCAGTTCCAACCCCCTGCCCTGGGCAGGGACACCTCCCACTAGAGCAGGTTGCTCAAAGCCCCATCCAGCCTGGCCTTGAACACCTCCAGGGATGGGGCAGCCACAGCTTCTCTGGGCAACCTGGGCCAGGGGCTCACCACCCTCACAGTCAAGCATTCCTTCCTAACGTCTCATCTAAATCTCCCCTCTTTCATTTTAAAACCATTCCCCCTCGTCCTATTCCTGTAGCCCCTTTAGGGACTGGAAGGGGCTCTAAGGTCTCCCTGGAGCCTTCTCTTCTCCAGGCTGAACAATCCCAACTCTCTCAGCCTGTCCTCACAGCAGAGGGGCTCCAGCCCTCGGAGCATCTTGGGCTCCTCTGGACTTGGTCCAACAGGTCCATGTCTTTCTTGTGTTGGGGGTCCCAGAGCTGGAGGCAGCACTGCAGGAGGGTCTCACCAGAGAAGAGGGGCAGAATCCTCCCCTTGCCCTGCTGGCCACACTGCTGGGGATGCAGCCCAGGATGTGGTTGGCTTTCTGGGCTGTGAGCGCACATTGCCGGCTCATGTTGAGCTTCTCATCAACCACCACCCCCAAGTCCTTCTCAGGGCTGCACTCCATCCATTCTCCACCCAGCCTCTGTTTGTGCTTGGGATTGCCCTGACCCAGGTGCAGGACCTTGCACTTGGGCTTGTTGAACTTCATGAGGTTTGCATGGGCCCACCTCTCAAGTCTGTCCAGGTCCCTCTGGATGGCATCCCTACCCTCCACGGGACATGGGCTCTGGGCAGTTGCTACCTGGATTTACTTAAAGTTTTTCTCAGAGTAAGAGCTGCACCTCAGAACCCCCAAAAAGCTCTAATTATTTCATGAAGCAAAAATGGGGTCAAGATATTTCTTGGTATGGTATCCTCTATCCATTCCCCTTAGCTGCGAATAGTGAGAGGTTCAGCAATTTCAGGACGTAACATAGCAGAATTTTCATGAAACTCAAACTTCTGTTAAATTAGGGATGCTTTAAAAACGGTATTTTTATTTTTCAAGTTGGTAAAGTGATCAGAATGCTACTTCCTATTAATTTTAATGGAAAATTAAGTGACCAAAATAGCTGAACCCCCTGATATCTACACAACTGTTTTATTTTTTCCCTGAATACTTTCACTGAAAACTTTTAAACTCCACACATGTTTTCTACCTAACAATAAATTATTTGGAATAACAGTGCATTATTGTATACAGCTGAAAATTTTAGACAAATTTAAGTGACTGCATCTGAAAAATACACTATGTGCCCAAAAGCCTACCTGATTTAATTTTTTTCCCTATTTATAACATTGGGAATACAGAAAGATACTCTTTCGCAAAAAACGTTGATTCACATAAAATATGTGTAAATGTAAAGAATGAGTGCTGGAGTAATATTCTTTAACAGCGTATTTCTCTATTCTTTAACAGTGTATTTCTCTATTCAGAAGTATTGACTTTTTCAAATTACAACATTTACTGGCTTTTAAGCTCTGAAATCCTAAAATATATTTAGCAAAGTTGTTTAATAATAGCTCTTCAGTTAAAGCACTTCCTCTGTATATTAAAAAGCCTATGACCAGCTTACATAATGCAAAGCCATGAAAAAAAATGAATTGCGATTACAGCAAGTAATTGCGTGATTACATTCCTGGCTTTAGCTTTAAGACACCGATGATGAAAGCAAAGGCGACAACTGCACTTCTCAACTGCCTGAGGCCTAAATATAGGTGACAGACCCCAAATTTAGGGTTCAAAACCAGTAAGAATGCAAGATGCTCAAGGTTACAACTGAAACGTTCTTTACCATAACATCACTTTATCTCCAGTACAGCATAATGATTTACTACTACTGAGGTACAACGTACGCTATCTAAAGTAAAGGGTACCCTCCACAATGAAGAGAATATGGAAAACATAGACTGGGAGAAGGAAAACCCAACAATAACGCAGCAAGGCACACATTGCCTTGTTTTGTGCCCCAGGAGAGGGTGAAAGAGCACGTACCACATCCCGGGCACATGATTGCCAGGCTAACCACCACTGGGAGATGCTCACATGCACTGGTGATGAAACACTCCGTACTATGGTGATGACAGAGGCAGAACAAACACACACAAACCCAGCAATTAAAATCCTTTCTCATGCGCAGGGGTGAAACAGAGCCATCCCAACACTTCCTCCCAAAATGAGCTCCATGAATGGTGTCCATTGCTCTTCATACTTTCCTTGGGCAGTTTGTGTTAAGGGAAAGGAGAGTTTTGTAGCTAACATGATAAAAAAAATAACCTAGTGTTGTTAGCCATGAACTTTGAAGTCTCTATCTGGAAATATCCGTCTGGAGAAGAGCGAAAAGGAGGTGATGAATGCTAGAGTTTGTCAGAGGTTTGGGAAAGCAGGGAACGTATTCAAATACCTTGGTGGGGCACAGCGCTACTCCCACTGCCTCTCCGCATCACGCAGCAGGAACAGCCTTCAGCACAGCTTGAAACCAGTAATAAAAACAATGCTATCTTCTTCTACAGAAAAATATATTAAATGTCTCTGCAAACACCACAAAACTTTGCCTCATCTTGCTTCTAAGGTAGAAAATTACATCCCCATTTTTTCCTAGAAAAAACGGATGCAGAGAGAGACTAAAACAGGTTCTCCAAAGTCACAAAGAGAAACTGTGACAGAGGTGGGAACAGAGATTTCTTAAGAACGTCTCTTCACCAACTAACCAAATAAAGGTCTCTGTTTATAAAATAAAGCAGTTCAATGGAATTATTTGCACTGAAAGAATAAGCATATGGGACTCTCATTTTCACAGCACACAACCCCAAATTTGGTGTGGTACAACAGCACAGTTCAAAATAAAATTCCACAAGCGCTCTCAACCTGGTTCCTTGAATAAGTTACATTTTCTCTGTACCCTAACTATAAAAAAAAACAAAACCCAAACCAAATACCACCACAAAGACATTATCTCTTCAGGGCACTGAAATGAGTAGGTTACAACATTGTTAAGCAAGTTACAACATTGAAATCTTTTGTGAGATGAATGTGGCCTGCGAAAATAAGGCTATTTGGGCTCACTCTTCCTTGCATCCTTCTGAAGAACTTCAGCCTAATGCATGAACCTTCTGTGCTCTTTCGATTCAATAAGACAAACGTTCTTTAGATGTTATGTACAAATAGATGACTAGGAGAAATATTTTTTTGTAAATGCTGTGAAAATGCACGTGGTTTCGAACTCTTCTAAGTTCAGTTATATGTCATGAGTCTTACCGCAAACAGGGTCCAAAAAAAAAAGAAACCTAGCGATCAACAAAGGTCTGTACAGGAAATGAAACTCAGTTCCCATCAGAACAGCTGTGATACAAAGCAAGACTGAGAGTTAAACACCACTTAGATGATGAAACTGTTGATTTTCTCCCTATGACTAAACCAGTTCCTCTCTGCAATAGCCACAACCTGAAAGCCACCCAGGGGAACAAATGAGCTTAAAAGATCCAAACAGGTACGAAACCCTTTTGTACTTAAGGTTGAAAGATTAGTCAAATCGAACTCAGCTACTGTAGGAGATACAAGTCAGGCATCGACACCTTCTGGTGACCCCAAATCAGCAAAATTTCATCTTATTTGTAGCACACAGTTGTCTGAAGTTGCAGGTTGTAGTCCAGCTTTGGGTGAGGGACCAAACATTTAAACTCCACTGTATGAAACTGAACTTCACTTAAAGTATATCCTCTTAATAAGATCTTTCTTTTTAAACAAAGGTACTGCAATAGGAATGTCAGATCTTAGACAACAGCAGCCAAAATTCACTCCCATCGAAACCAATACCGATTCCATAGGAAGTAACAGCACGGGCCCAGGTAAGGCTCACAAAGGGATGTTCTTCAAACAGCTCTTCACAACACAGTGATAAAAATGCAGCCAAATCCTAATTGCTATAGGGAGCGTGAAAGGAAAACAGGAACCTTCCCTCACAGAAGCAATACTTTGCATCAGAGCAAGAACAAAAACAAGGCAGTAAACACAATCCCACAGTCTTGATCTTATCAGTCTCTCATCAATCTTAAACTGAAAAGAAGGGCAGCTGGTGACAGGGCAGGAAATTAGTTTCATGTTTTACTTAATTTGTTCCCTCATCGTGTCATACTGCTTCTCTCTACTGCGACTGTAAGCCATGCCAGAGGTGTATAGTAAGAAAGATTCAGAAAAGAGAAAGGTGATACAAAAAGATTTAGCTCTACACTTAAAGGCTCCATCAGGGAGGAAAAAAAAATTAAAGAAAATAATCTATCAATATAGTAGCTTTACTGCTTTTCCTATAATTTATTTTTTAAAAAGTTGGAAAGGCAGGTTTTCTTGTCTTTGGGGATGCTTGAAAAGTAATGTTCTGTAATGTTCTGGCCTGACTCACATATTTGTAAATCTGAGACAACTATTGGAATACTGGTCCAGATACATATACAGCTTAGATGAAAGTCTGGCCCCAGATCTTTTCTGGCAGGGGAAAAAAACAAATAAAATCTCCACCAAGCTGTGTGACACACAGATACCATCTCTGGATCAGGAAGACATTGAGGCACAACTGCTGAAAGACCGGAGACTGTACTGAGAAGTATGTTTGTTCTGTTCCGCTCTTCCCAAGAAACCCACCACTGGCTATTTTTGGACATGAGGTACAGGGTTAAAATGGTCCTTTGGTGTGAAGAACTGCTAAGTTCCAAAAATCTGTAGCAATGAGGATGTTAAATACATACAAATCTTCCAAGGATTGCTGCATGTACCATATTTCATAATTCAAATCCAAGTTACATCTTCTATTTGCAGTGGAGGATAAACATGGATGTCCTTGCCTGAGGTGGACTACTGGTTTCAAAGGTCCCCTACCCACGCTGGTCAGGGATATATTTTGCAGAGAGTTTTGTTTGTTAGCTTTAATTTTTATATCCGTAGATGTTCTAGAGACAGCACAAGCCCCGCTCCGAGTGGCAACCAACCTGATACAGGACAAGGCTTCAAATCACGAGAGAGACATTTGCTTTCACAAAGCTGTGATATGAACACTTTCCAAAGCGCTTAGATGGAGCCCCATTTTCAAAGCCCCCTTTTTCAAAAACATTCTGCACAGAGAGGCCTGCTTCTTTTTTTTTTTTTTTCTTTTTTAGAATTCTATCCAATTTCAGGACTTAAAATACCTCCGAGACTTATGATAAATAATGAAACTGCACCAGTTTAATCAATGCTTTACATAAGATGGTCATATACAAGGCTAACGCTCACTAGCGATCACCAATTCTGAATGTTTCAGTTTTTGAATGTTCCATCCAGGGTTTTGTGTCACGCCCTTCACATCCAGCTTCCCAAAAAAGGACTCCTTTATACATTTGACTACAAGTACCAAATTTTGCAACTATTACTCAGCTCAAATCTTTACTGATTTCAACAAATATATGTACCGACTAGGAAGGAACTTCACGATCGCTGCTCTTGCTAAGCAAATAATTGTAACAGACTCTTTCTGTTCCTCTCCCGTATGGAACCGGGCAGGGCAGACAATGCCACGCCGCTGTGCCGGCTGGAGTACCTGCAAGCAACTCTTCTGAGCAATCTGTTTCACCAGTTATAAATCTTTGTTTCAGAAAGGGCTGTTTTATTACCGTAAGTACACAGGGAACAGACTGACCTCAACCTGAAGCCAGGTGACAGCTGTTTCCAAAACTGTAATCCGTTTATTGACGTGAAACAAGAAAAGGGATATATGAGTGGTTGCCGATTCCTACGGCAGCTCAACATAACACTTCTAACTTCCCTAGATTTGTATAGCTAGAAGCCAATTAATTTTATTTCATATGTAAATGATACTATAAAGTGGAGCAAATAGGAATTCACTGAAGCACATTATTATAAAGCACAAGGCAAACACTTCTAAAATCACTTCACATGCTTTTTATTTAGAGTTTGTCTTGCATTCCTTCTAGCAAGGAATTAAAAGAAGTTCAAAACCATTCAGCTGTGTACATTCAAGAAACACCACACACAAAATCGCCAGGCACAGTGAATTTCAGCTGTTTTCTCATCTCCGGTGTTATCAATAACACATGAGTTATCTCATACACTGTGGCAGCTGTGCAGATCAGAAAGATAACTTCTGAAATTTAACTATTCAATTGGTCAGACAACCTGCAGTAAGTCCCTGAATGACTGAAATGCTTCCACTGTGCTCTATATGATTTTAAATCACATAAACATACACTGACAGCATCAGAGAAACAAGTTATCCCATGAACACAAGAACAAAGGAAAACTAGTTTCCTTTACATTTATTTTTGTATTTACCTTTTATGTTTACCTTCCCAGGTACCTCCATATGCCTATCGGGAAAACACACAGTATTTACTGTGACTTCATCCAAGAACCATCCATGTATGCTAAGCAATTAGCTCCCAGGCAGGATATGTACCATTGGAGGTCCACCTGCTCTTCCCTGACTGGAGCCATTTCATTTTGGCTTTTCTCTTCTAGCTAGAAGCAGCCATTTCATAAAATTTATAGAAATTACAGGAAAAAAAAAGAAAGAAATCAAAGCAACTATGAGAAGGTGTTGTTTCCCGTGAGTTGGAATATGCCGGGGTACACACAGTTAACAGACGCTGCAGTTCCCATGGCACACAGGGATGTCTCTTTGCCAAGGGAAAAGGTGGAATTTTCAGCCAAGGAAGGGGAACTGATAGGTCAGGAACTGCAGAGTTGTTTTAAACAAATCCTCGTGTAATCAGTAATGATGTTGCTTATTTTGAAAAGCAACACATGCATGACTGGACAGGTGTGTGTGTGTGTGGGGAAAACCTGCTCAGTTCTGCAGCCAAGTATTTCCCCTTACTAAAGAGCATCTGAAAATATCCCAGCTTGGGTACTCTCAGGCTGGAAAGCAGTACTTGGCAGGGCTCTCAAACACTTAGCTGCAAGCTGGAACTTCTCCAGGGCCTCTCCTCACATGTATGAGGAAAACCAAGTGCTTCTAAGTATTTTAACCTGCTTAAGTTCATATTCCCCCATTTGTTTAGAAAGCTTGGTATTTGGCTCTAAATACTTGATCGACTTAAAGCAAAAATATAAACAATTTATGAAAAAGTTTTATATTCAGTTTGAGGCCAAACTGCAACAAGTATCTGAGGCCGTTGTATTACAAAGAAGTAACTAAACAAGGTTTAACACTTCTACTTTAAGATCATGTTCCTTTAGGTGAAAGACAACAACTGAATGTATATTTTGCATTACTCATCTCAATAACACTGAGATGAAGAAAGAGCTATATAAATAGCTACTTGAAGAACATCATATTTGAATTTGGAGCTTATTTTCTAATTGAGCCAGCAGACCAACACTTTCTTGCATGGCCCAACTTTCTTGGAGCAGCACACAAGGCAATATTATGCATGCAGACTGTTAACGATTACTTACTATGCCGTATAAACTGTGTTTAAAACAAAGGAGAATAAACAGCTACCACCCACTGGTTGTCAGGCTGGCTTCTGCAGGGCCTTTCTTGGACATGCAAACTGCTGAACGGACATTTCCCTGTTGTACGCAATCTGTATAGATAGGCCTGTAAAGCTAGTCTGACCACAAGAGATTAATAGCTTTAGCCAAATAATGCGGTAACCATGTGAACGATGAGCTGTTCTAGCATGTTTGCGAGCCTCTCAGCAAGGTTCGACACGCTGCTATCTGCATCTTGTTGCCAGGAGACACAACATCGCCCAGGAACACGAGGGAAGGCAGGTTGCAGTGACCACCAGTGAACTCCATGAAGAGTCACACTGAGTCCAAGCAGCCCACAGCTAAAGGTTTAGCAGGTTCTTCTGATACAAGATGACATTGCGAAAGAAGAAACTGGTGATGATACACAGTAAAACCCCACAGCATTTACCCCATGATTCAAAATCTAACTCAAACTGTGCTAAGACTAAGTTTTAAGGTATGTCAGATTCAACGTTTGAAATCAGAAGCTCTAGTCTTAAAGCTTCACTCCTAGGTTCACTCCTAGGTTCTCACTGATACTTATCCACAAACACAAAGCTCTTCCAAGGGAAGAGATATATACAAGAGTTACAGAAGCTGCTAATTTGTCACTCCATGGTAATTGTGTGTTATAAATTTACAATGGACATCCTACTTTGCACTGGGGCATGATTTTGTAGCACTGACTGAAGCAAAGACCTTCACAAAGTCTTTTAATAGAAGTA
The DNA here is from genome assembly GCF_028500815.1 of Rissa tridactyla. Taxonomy (NCBI): domain Eukaryota; kingdom Metazoa; phylum Chordata; class Aves; order Charadriiformes; family Laridae; genus Rissa; species Rissa tridactyla. Next base: position 9,954,556 of record NC_071471.1, read on the forward strand.
AGAAGAGTACAGGCTATCGAATCAGCAGCTCGAAACAGCATTTAGTTAGAAAATACCAATGTTTAAAGTAATTTTAATCTCAGTAGACCACTTTTACCTGAAGAAAACAGTTAGGCAGACCCTCGCTGGGCAGCCAGCTCAGCGAGATGAAGTCTAGTTTGTATTCAAAGAATCCGCCTCCGCTTTGAGAGCAGAGTTTCGCGCCGACGCAGAACCCGCAGCAGAGCTCTGACCCAGCACACCTGGGCTTTCCGAGACCACGCTGCTCCTCCGACCTCACTCACGCTAAGAGAACGTCATGTGTCTGGCAGCACACCCGCTAAGGTTCAGACAGACAGAAACTCTGTGTACCGAGAGACCAAAATACCCACCAGACTGGAAACCTGCAAAGTAAGTGCAAAGGCGGACAAAGCTATTCAGCCAATTTTACAGGCTGGAGATGACTAAGCAATTATGAAGCATTGTTTCTTTTAAAATTAATCATGCCATCATTTACAACACGTAGATCATGTGTGTAGCGATGGATTCTGTGATACAGGCTTCAAAAAAGAAAACTTTTGCCCATTTGCTCAGAACTCAAATTACTTGCACAGGCTTGTCTGATTTCTACATTTGATGCTTTGTTTTCAGAAATCATTTCAAATGCTTGGGAAAATTTGAAGTTTCTCTGTTGTAACATACAGCACATTTTATCTGCTATGCAGTTTCAAGATTTTTTTATTATTATTTTTTTTAAACAGACTGGCATATATTTTCAAGACAGTTCTATAAAATATGATTACTCCCTATTATATATAATTCTTATTTCCTACTTCACTTTCATTTACACTGTGGAGTATCTATATTCTGGTACTGCCTTCAGTAAAAAGGATGAATCTGTAATCTGATGGAGACTGAGTTTTAGTGCCTAATCCAACATCCAGTTAGGTGAAAGTAAAGACTACGTTCACATAGACTTAAGATTGGGTCTCTGGTGCCTAATGAGAAATCTCAGCATATTAAATGAAAATTAAAACATTAAGGAGGAAGGGATGTACTTCTTCAGGAAGTGGAAGGAAGAAGAGACAGTGAGAACAAATCCACAAGGACTCAGATGGCAAAGGCAATTTGGAGTTTTTACTACACAACTACAGAAACGTTGCTCTGAACTGCCCACGACAAGAATGAGTTGCAGCAGGCTCACAGATTATGGCAGGGCAGATAAGAGAAATTTGCATTGTATGCTTCCTCCAGAAAAAAAAAAAAAAACAAAACACAAACCCCAAAAAAACCCAGTCTACACCCTGTGCTCATACAAATATGGACTATATAGACCCAATGAACTTGTAAACATCAGCACTCCCCACTACTACTCAAAATGGAGCCTGCATTATAAAAGTTGAAGAAGTTCTGTTTTAGATCTCAGGGTGCAGGATCAAGCCTAAATCAATAACATAACCAGGGAAACTTAAAAGCTGCTTTCTAAGTTCAGAGAATGAATAGATAAATGCTATTATGTATAGAGGAAACAATAACTTCTAATGAATAGTTTAACACGTCTAGATGACAATTTAAATAGATGATCAGCATTTCTGAAGCTATCACTCAGGTTGTTCATAGTGAATTTAGCTGAAACATCACCATATATTAGCAACTATATGAAATTTCTGGTCAAAGGACTTAACAAAGCACCTATCTGATTTTAGTTGCTTAGAATGTAATTATGAAAGCTGTGCTTGAAGTGCATACAGTCAGTCTGGATTCACAGCAACAGAAAGCAACAGCTGTATCATTCTTGTTTCAATACCTGCAAAGGCTCATTCATGCTGCCACTTTCTCTAATATAGAGAAAAGACTAATTAGGAACTTCAAGAACAAGTACAACGTTACACAACAGCCTCTGTCAACTCTTTGAATTTCTACAGAACCAAAGTTTTTTTTTTTTTTTATTTCATGCACTTCAAAGTCCTTCAGCTTCAAAGAATACTTTCCAAATGATAAACAGTAGTTTTAATAGGTGTGCAAGAATTTTCTGTGGTGGCAAACATCATGTGGCTTGTAAAACACTTGTATACAAAACATCAGGAAAAAAGAACGCACATTCTGTTGTAACCTGTAATTCTGTTTCTGCACCACTGCTCAATTAAGCATGCTTGCTATAAAGGGAGTAAATTCAGTTACCTACCGATATTTCACTTTGATCCTATCATTGTCAGGGTTGCAGTAGAGTCTTTCCAGATGCTCCTGCGAATCATTGGTCACACTTTGCCAACTCTGGGTTGCTGTCCTTCTCACCTGCCAATGGTAAGGCAAGACTGTATGATGTTTGGGACAATCATTGCCATAGACACAAGTGCCTTGGAGAAAATCCACACAGATTTCTATTCCGTCTTCCTGATGAGTGTGATACTGCAGCTGGTTCAAGAGCTCAAATACCAGGTCAAGAGAAGCTTCTTCGCTTTTATCCTGGAATATTCCGGCACTGAATTTATTGCTTGGGTTCAAGTTGTACTGCATCGGACAGCTATTCTCGTGGAATAGGCCAGATGTGTAGCTTTCCAGAATCTTGTCTGGGAACAAAGGGCAAGCTGCACCACCACCAGCAGTTAGGTGCAAAGGATGATCCTGGAATGATTCATTACTATTATCAGCAGCAGTTCCAGGAGCAGTTTCTGGTGAGAAGCCCTGTTCGCCTGACTGGATGTCCTGCTCCGGATGCCCAGAAGAAGGACGAGCTACTGGCAACTGACTCTGCACCTCTGGAGCTGTTGGCATCAGCACAGTCACGTTACTTTCTGGTTGGGGGCAAGAAGTACCAACATCCAGAGACTTTTTCACAGCAGGTTCACATAAATCACTGTGACCGCCACCTTGGCCTCGGGGCAAAAAGACCCTATCCAAGGTCCCAGCTCCCAGCAAACTGGTAAAGATTGGCCTCAAAGCCCGAAGAGTTTCTGTGTCCAGTGTCTTCTGCACTTGCTGCTTCTTCTTGAAGCAAGGCTTCACGGGTGGTATCTTTTCAGACAGTCTTATCTGAGGAGGAAAGTCCTCTGAAGGAGGGCACTTCATTCCTGGGCAGCGAGCCTGCTGCACAACACACGCCGGCTTTGGTTCGGTGTCCATCAGACACAGACTTTGCTCTTTCCAAATCACTTTCAAATGTCCCAGAGCCTCACAAGAATCAATCTAGGGCAGAAAGGAAAACAAGACAGTTAATCTCTCTAATTGCTCATGGTTGACACGAACAAGATCACCCCTGGAGAGGATTTCGAGCCAGCAACAGCTAACTCCTCCCCTCTCTGTGACTGTGGGTAGCCCCTAGGCACGTAAAGCATGAAACCAGCTAAACTCAGGCTAATTAATCCCAAACACACACTCATCATCTTCTCACACATGAAATCTCAGAGACACTCAGGCACGCACGCACAGTCCCCAGAGGGGGGGGCAGGAAAGGGGGATGGTCTGATGCCCTCCTCCTTGTGATGATGTTTGTTATTAAACAGCACCTTAGTTCATTACATTCCACAAACCTGAACACTGCATTGTTCATTTTTATGCATCCCTCACACACAGACCTGAGAACAGAAGCGTTAACAGACGTACAGCCCTGAACGTTCCCACCACACTGCAACGACATTCACGCACCATTTCTTGTCCCATCAGATAAAGGGGCAGACGTACCCATTCCCATTCCGTTCACATAGATCTTCCCTCATACCATCTCACACATCCACCCAGCAGCATTGCCAGAGACCTGCTGCCTTCAGTTAAATGAAGAGCCAACTTCATACTGACTTCAGCAGGGGGCAGGATTTAATGTTTGGTTTTTTAGACACAGGAATTCAAGTGCTTACACCCTCTTCCTCCCACTAGGCATCTGACAGTGACAGTCTGGGCCACATCCAGACACTCCCACCTCACACACAGCCATCCTCACATGCCCACACACTCCCGCACTGACTCAGACGTACAGGCTGCACTCCCTCACCCTGCTCTGACACACTGAGCTCGTTTGCCTCTCGCTAGGCGAGTCAACAGGAATTAAAACCGGGCAGCGAAGAAAACAAAGAGGTGCTAGTTACTCAGGAACAGGGAAAAAAAAAATATTTTCAAGATGATTTTTTTTTTTTCCTGAAGTACAAACAAATACTGTGTCTCATACGTCACCAGAAAGTGAGCTCTACACCTTTTAATCAGGGATCTTGCAATATTTGATTACATTTAATTAAACCCTCTTCAATCTCCTTGCACGTAGCCTCAAAGCTTAGAGTGGAGCACATTAAGAATTATTTCCTGGATAAATGCATTCCAAGTAAAGTAACTTCTCATTAACAAAACAAAATCCCAGTAAACAGATAAAATTTGGCAATAATTTCTTACTACTGATGCTTTGCTCTGGAAAATTTCTCACTCAGTCTTCTTTATTTTGGAACATTCATTTATAAGGCTTTTGCATTACCCTGGGAAACAGCACGCCAGGATTGCCAAGAAAAAGAAAAGAAGTTGTGTACCTCTCTGGTTTCCCAGTTTTAGATCAAATTTAAAGCAACTGGTGTATTTGTTTCCTGGTTAAAAAAAACCTCCAAAATTATTAGTATCTCTGTTATTCTTCCACAGACATACCAGGTAATTCTCTTTCTAAACCACCAAGGGTACCTTAAACCTCCAAGTAACTTCAAAGGTTTAAGAATCCTCAGCTCCAAAAGGAATCCGATGCTTCAATTCATCGTGCCCAGGTTTAACAGCCCTGTGACATGCAAGAGGATCTGCCAGGGTTCAGGGAGTCCTGCTGTGCCGAGAAGCTAAATAAGTAACTTATGGTCATTTTTCAGCCATATCTTTAATGCTATTTCAATATTGGCGTTGCTCACTCGATTATCATTTAAGTTTCGCTGCTATTTTTAAAGAACTGCCTTACTGTATAGAGTTGAATCCCTCCACAACTCTAAATATAGAAAGCAGTGGGCATGAAGAATATCAGAATTCGCTGGCATTTCTATTTCAGCACTTTAACAGCCCAAAACAGCCGCTATTATTTAGAAACAACATCAACAATCACCAAGAGCAGTGCTATATTTGCACAACACATTTCAACGGAGGAAGCTCTCTCGGTGGGAGATTTCGGTCCCTAAGTACCAGCCTTCTCACGCGAACCACACCTCCTTTTCCTTTGCTGAAGAAAACAAGCCTACTCGTCCTAAAATATTTTTTTTTAAATAAAATTAGAAAATAAAAGCAACAGCCCAAACAACAAACCCTGACAACAACAGGAGCGAGCAGACCCCGACACAGACCGCCGGGCAACCTTCCCCCCTGCTGAAACCTACCGGCTTTTGCTTCCCTTCAGTGAGATTCCTGCGTTTTGTCCCAATTTAAGAACGCCACCAAAACAAGATTAGCCTTCTGGTAGGGAAAAAAAAAATAAAAATTGTCTGCTGCAGCCGCCCGCTGGCACGCCGGTAGTTCCACCTTAAAAATGCAGAAACGCCGGCGTCGCAGGTCCCGGGCTGTTTCTCGAGTTGCCTTCGGGGTTACCAAGAGACGGCGGGGAGGGAGAGGAAGGCAGGCGGGGAGGGGAAGGCAGGAGAGAGGCAGGGAGAAGGCAGGAGGGCGCAGGGAGGGAGACCGTAGCCGAGCCCCGTCGCGGCGGCGGCAGCTCCGCCGGGCTCACCGCCACCCTGCCCGCCCAGCGCTGCCCCTCAGGCCGCCCATCCCATCCCGCCCCGCCGCTCCCTCTGCTCCTCACATCTTCTCCCGGCTGTTTTAAATATCACTTCCTCAGAGCGCCCGGCGGCAGCTGCGCGGCCCGGGGCGGAGCCGGGCTCCCCGCCGCCCCTGCCAGGAACCGGCCCGCCCCGCCGCGCCGCCCCCCGCCGGCGGCAGACAAAGGCGGCGGGGCTGGAGCCAGTCCCGTCCCGCGGCCCTGCCGGCCGCTCGCGGCCTTTCGCCTCTCTAAAGCCGCCGTGTCGACACCGCAGCAAACTGAAAGCGTGACTCGATCATTCCCAACAGCAGAGGGACGAGAAACCCCTTCGCGTTCGATTCACCACGCGTTAAGCATTTCGTTTCGCCCCGATGCCTCACCGAAGAGGGTTCCCTCAGGCAGAAAGCCCCGGGGCCGGCCCAGCCCCAGCGTGCCGGCACACAAGGCCCGGAACGCACTGGCGCCTCGGCCCGCGGGGCTCAGGCGGCACCAGAACGGACGGTCCGCACTAAAGCCAGAGACAGCACCCTCAGTTTCCAAACGGCGCTGAGTTTCACGGCGTAACTCCCTCGGAGATCGCTAACTAATGACTAAGAAGCGAACCAGAAGCCCATCCTGGAACAAAGTCACGGTGACTCAGTTTCTGCGCCCGCACGGCATGAGTTTGGCCCCCGTCCCGGCCGCCAGGATCCGGCCGGTGCTCGCTGCTGCCCGGGATGCGCTCGCGAAAAGAACGCACAAAGTGCAGCAAATACAATGAATTACACTAAGTTACTACTTATTCACACGGCGTGTTCTGTCGCTGGACTTCGTTAAGAGCATAGTGAACTTTCTGCTGCCCAAAAGCCACGAGCGTGCTGTCCCCTCCTGGCTGCAGGCTGTGTGTGTGACAGCCGGGGACGATGTCCCCTCCTGGCTGCAGGCTGTGTGTGTGACAGCTAGGGACACGTCCCCGGCGAGCCGCACGGCCGGACTGCTGCACCCCACTGCCACAGGACACGTCAACTCACACTGACCCCACACCACCAAAATTAAGTGCATCCGCATCGCTAACTTGTCCAGATAAAATAACTTACAAAGAGATAAATAACTTCAGAAGCTAAATTTTATGCTGATGGAAGACCCATTGTATTATTTGTGTTATTGTTTTCTTTTTAAATAAAGCCAGTCTTTCATTCTTTATGCTCAGTGATTTTATGAAATTATGTATACAGAAAATACAGGCATCTGGAAAGAAACTGTCTTTTCAAGATGGCACGAGCTTTGCAGTGTGTTTTGAAAATGCTGCACAGCTGCGTTTATAATGCAGGGAGAACATGCCATTTCTGCAAAAATATTACCAAAACTGAGCTTTGTACAGTTGGAGCTGACTTCTTACAGAATGACACAATAGAGGCTGAGTAAAGAAGGCATCCATATCTACAGGAGCTGAAAACAAATTATCATCTGTAAATTAATTGAACTCTTGAGTGTCTGAAACATCAGACAGGCACAGCCTTACACTGTCTGGACTCAACCAAACAAGAGTTTTACCAAGCGCGGTGACTGGCAATGTGTCATATCCTCAATTACTGAGAAACAACTGGTATACACGCTTGCATTTATCTTCTATTACCAGAACAGAAATTATCTGTTTGGAATTGCTTATTTCATGCATGAGATATAAATAAGTAGCACATATGGCTGAACGACACACCAAGGTACGCACAACTCCCACTGCAGTGGGACTGTAAGGACGTAACTGAGGAAAGACGGAGGCCTGGAATAACCATCTTTCTCAAAACAACTGTATAATTAAAGGAAATACATCACGGCACACCAGCAGATCATACACCCATTTCTGAGGCTACCCCACACAAATATATAAAGAAACTATGACCACCATGAAAGTATGATCTCATTTTTAAATACACGTTTAAATCTTAGGCAAGAGAAAGAAAGCTTTAATTATTTCTTTCAGATGGTAAACTGCATCAGAGTGAATGCAGTAATTTACAATTCTGACTTGCAAATAATGGAATAATCAGTACGCACACTTCACTTACTTGCTGATGAAAGAAAGGAAACGTCTTCGACTTAAATGTTCATGCTAAAAAAAAAAAGTTCTCAGGCTCCAACACATTTTTTTTCTAGTGACAGAAACAAGACCTCCTTTTCTACCTCTATGGTGGTGGGTAGCAGTGGATGGGGGGAACCCTCTCATTAAAGATTAAGAATCCTTGCAGATGCAGTTTTGAGGGTGTTGTGGGTTGACATTTTTGGGAGCAAAACCAATGCAGTATATAGACCAACATCTTTCAAAACCCTCTTCTCCTGCTTCTTTGTATCCAGGAAAAGAAGTTAATGAGGCTAAAAATACTTCCCTGCCTTCAGGATAACTTTCTAAACTGCACTATCTACTTCAGCCAACTGTCCATAACTTTTAACATGTTTACATTTTCACTTTCTCAATTATGGAGCAGGTGAACATTGAAACAACTGACAAGAAATGGCAGGACGTTATGTGGTGTTACGCAAGCACATACCTTTCCATAGTATCTAAGGTGGCCTTTCCAGAAAATAAGGCGGCCTTTCCAGAAAAAAATGCTTCAAGGTCATCGTGCTAACCATCAGTACCGCAAGATTACTTTTCATTGATAGTATGATAATTCATTTAATTGACAGTATGATAATCACAAAACCACTGCTATCATTCCAAGTTCTTGCTACTCAACACAGAAGTTGCATGATTAAAACTCATGCTTACAGAACGTTGTATTGGTGGGAAGTTAACTTATCTGGAGATTACATGTAACACTGTTCTTAGGTGGTCTTTGTTGATTACAAGGCATCAAAAATTCCTCCTGTGAGGAGTCTAAGTGCTACTGTTCCCAAAGTGCTTATACTCTGTATATCTAAAATAATCTACCTCGCTTTACACAGCAAATCAAAAGAATGAACCTGACTTCAGTAATACAAGAGTTTCCTTCAAAAACTTCTCTATCGTTTCTCCAATTTGATCAATTACTACATAACATTTTACATTTTTTTAAAATTGCTTTTTAGCTCTGGATCTTCCACTACGTACAAGTAAAGAAATCAGTACATATTATTACTACATAAAATACTGAAATATACAGTTCCAGGCTTTTTTACTTAATATTATCATTCTTATGTAATATAATTATATTAATATTTTCTTAATTGTCTGCTATAACAATTAAGCAAAAACACAAAATGAGACCTGTCCAAGGCTAAGCAACAAGTCCGTGGTGACTGGGAGAGGACACAGGTCCCTTGACTCACACAACAGCACTTGACACATCGGATCAACCACGTAGCACTTCAAAGTCAAAGAGAACATACGATCTTTGCTATGTAGCAGCAGACATGAATGCCAAAAATAAAAAAAAGGAATGAAAGTTGTTATTCTTAAGCTACTGAATCATTGTTTGCAGTTCAAAACAGACTACACAGTTATACTGCCTTTATTTTAGTAAAAATGCTGAACTTCTGACTTTGATTTAGCAGTGTCAATCAATCTATTAATGTTTTACAGCACTGAACAAAAGATGTACGTTTATTACAGAAATCAATATGAAACTTGGGAATTCATTTATGTAGCTAATTTTTACTGTAAGGCTTTAAAATTTACTAAAGAGATGGTTCTTTTCCACACCAATGCTCGATGACAAATGCTAATCACTTTCAAATAACGTTTCAAGCCTTGTTCTGCCATCAAGTCAGTTAGGTAAGTATCAAGGGAAAAGAAATGTCAAATGATGCAGACATTTTTTTAAAAAGTTAACAGATGGAAAAAGAGAACCTCTGATCAGTTCACCCTGTTATCAAGATGTACTAACTCTTCTGTACCTATTAGACTTTTTTAATCGTCCTTTTTCCATAATAGGATATTTCAACCTATTATATATAGATTTCTTTTTTCTCCCTTACAAGTTGCATAAATAAACTATTTATAAATTTTATTCTCTGTGCTTATTTCTATCCTCCCTCTTACTACTAAGACTGGTAATTTTTTGGGGGGTTGATTTTTTTTTAGAAGTGAAAAAAGTGCTTGCTGTGTTTATATGAAGGTGAAATAATTCAAGCCAGTTTCACTAATGAAGAGAGAGGAGGGCAGCAAAGGTTTAGTCAACACCTGTATTCGGGTAGCCTTTTCTGGAGTGACACCTAGTGGGCCACATCTCGCTTTGGTCTGAAAATTTGGAGGGCAGAAATGTCAAGATCCAAACATGCTGAGATGAAATTTTGTATTAAAATCTCCCTCCACTGGAAATGATCAACATTGACTCAACTTTGGTGAGGCTGGCACGCATAACTTAGGTCAGGAGGAGGAAAATGCTCCATGCTGGAGCCTGGGAAAGAAGCTGGGAGTCTACTTTGCTGGGGGGCACAGAGGGGGGCCTCTGTGTTGTGTGTCTATGTTTTTAAAAATGGCTGATTTCCACACACTGTCAGAATGAAGAATTGCTTCTGAAAATGCCACTATAGTCAGAGCAAGATGATGGGTAAGTAAATAACTATAGTAATTACTATTCCTTACCAGATAGAGCGAGGAATCTTAGATAATTAAGCAGTACTGCCTATCTGACTGGTAGGTGCATTTGGCTCTTTGGAGGACAGCAATGACCTAAAACCACAGTGTTTTTAAGAAAAATATAAACACAAATTATTCTTCTGGTACTAACTACAAGCAAGTAAAAAAAATAAACCCTTATCTGCTTACACATGATAATCTAGAACTGGTGTGAATGGAAGAAGGCGGCTATAGTCCTTAAAATAAAAATCTTCTTGATAGTTAAACAACATATTCACTGTGTAGTGGTGATTTTTTAGTAAAACCCCATATTCTTCTCTTTTACACTGCTCGAAAGAAAAGTATCAAAACTAGAGTAGTTCCAGTTCATCATTATTAGTAAATGAAACCTTTTGAATCCAGACACAATTTTTACAATTGCAGCCAGCAGTAACAAAAAATAGTAATTTCCTTGGTCTCAAATTCACCTTCTTTTAGTATCTTGTACTAGTAGTTAAAGGTTTTTAAAGCACACCATTATGTTTCTCTCATTTAGTAAAACCTGTAGGTTTGACAAAACACGTTTCTCAGAAAAGAAAATCATATACTACACATCTGCGTATCACCACACTTCTAGTTATTTTGCTGACTATCAGATAATCTTATCTCTGTAAGCGATTTATGATTCACGTATTCACACAGGGAATGCATGATTCAAAAGCGGGCCCTTTTCCGGGAAAATTTGTTAGAGTTAATCATTTCTGCAGAGATATCTTACTATTCTAAGAACTGCAGTCTCAGAGGAACGGACCTAGAACTGTGCCCTACACATGCAGAACACTTTAATGCTTTTAGCATACCAGTACAGTAACATTATACAACTTTAGCTGAAGCTTTACTAAGAGTTCCCATCCACCTTATGAAACAAGTAATTTTATCACAAAATAGAAACAGAAGAAAAAAAAAAAGTATCAGTCATACTCAAGTCAGCAGTCTCTCAAGAAGTCTTCTAGATGGAGTTTTCTTCTGCAGCTGTCCTATCAAATGTACCAGTTGGAGAGGAAAATTAATGATGCTTCAAAACTAAAAAAGTAAATAAAAAAATCCTAAAACCTTATTTTTAAAATGCACGTAGCGAGCATTTGCAGGGTGTCAGGCACAAACTAGGAACACGTAAAGTATTTCACTAAAAAAACCCAGAAGTCTAAATAGCATTCTGTGACTGGAGTCTGAAGACAGCCTTTCATCAGTGTGATCAGGACTTCTGGAAACAGTGCCTCTTGCTCAAAATTAAACTTCCTGACTTGCTCACCCACAAAGTATCATGCATCCATTCATGTATCTCTTACAGACCAGGGAGATGCTATAGGACATTAAACTGATTAAAGCATCCATTCAGTTTTGAAGTTGATTTAGATGCATGACTTAATACCTAAAATAATAGTAAATACGCCCACAATGGGGACACGCTCATTTGGTTTATATGGGGTTTTGTTGAACTGCTGCACCCTCTTGTGGAAGTCTCTTAAATCAGTATAAGCCATGTAGATTTAGTTAAGGCCAAGACAACACTTAGGATGCATCCTTAACTAATACAAGCAATACAAACTGATTCATATTACACCATGTAACTTTTGAGATTTTTTTGAAGGTTAATTCTAAAACGCTCATCATTCTGTAACACAAGGATCCCACCATAGGGTAAGTAGTGATGTGTGGATGGCAGTGCTTTGGTTTTACTCCTTTACACTGTGGTTTTACTCCTTTACACTGACTCCTATTTAAACTAAACAGAATGGAAATGTTCCTTTATAATAAATACAGTGTTGACCAACTAAAATTTAAACAGTTCTAAAATTAACTGCTACTTCTATCTAGCACACAGGTAGTTTAGTATCTACATATAAATAATGTCCAATCTTCAACCAAAAATTCCAACAAATTATAAAGGGCCACCTGGAAGGTAACAGTACCATAATATTTTACATTTCAAAACAGCTAAGAGCTGCTGACTAGAGCAAACCTTCATTAGAGCTTTAGTTATGCAATAAAACACTGATTCTACAAAGAACTGCAACACCCTTGAAAAGTTAAAGGTATGAATGAAGATCTCAGTAGACATCTCTTGAAAAGGTCAAGTCTTATAAAACAAAAGGGAGAAGTATTATAAATTTGACTGCCCTTTCTCCGCATGATTCAAACATCAAGGAGGAATACAGTTGCATTTGCATCTTAAATTAAAAATAAAATAAATTAACGGAAGAAATTAACACCAAATTCAACAAAACATTTTTCTTCTAAAGATGCAGGAGATGAAGAACAAAAATCTGAAGCTGAGGAAATACTGTTAATGTTCAAATCCTCAAACTTAATGGTGCCTCCTGAAAATGGCAATAATAATGGACATTATTTGTCAACATATCATGCACATCCAAGGAGCTAGGCATGGTTCCAGATCAGCTGTAGCAACACAGTAAAGTTCTAACCCTGATTAATGATACAAAACCATCTGGAAGGAAATGGGATGAGTCCTTCATTTTGCCTAATACATATGTACTCAACCAACTAGAAGAGACGCACACGTTGCTTTAGAAATCCTGCATGTCTTCCTTTGGTACTGCATGGCATACAGTCTGTCTCAGTGTTGATTCCCAAAGCCTCCCTGCTGTGGATATTGTGAGCAGCTGGATGGATAGTCTGCAGAACACATAAATGAAACCACAGCGTTAGGGAATATCACGCAGAAAACAGAAAAATGATTGCTATATTCAGCAGATGACCTTTCTCTGAAATAGCCTTAAGTGACCATAAGTAGGAGAGATGCTCTGCTCTGTGTTTTAGAATGAGTATATGCCTTTGAAAGATTATTTCTTTATGGAAGAATTATTGTGTGGGAATACACTATAAATGTTTTATTTCTAGAATTCAGCAATCTGTGTGTTGCTGAATTCAGTATTCCAAAAGGATATAGGATACTGCCTTGCTATATTAATTCTGTTCATGAAGATTTTTTTGCTTTTAAATTTCCTAGGGTTTTTTAAATTAGGAAAAAAAACATCACTTGGAAGAATTTCCTCTAACACACAGGTCCAGGTTGAGTGTAGCCACGACTGGCTAGCTAGAAAGCACAAAGCTAATTCTGTTTTCCGTGGATGGATTTATCTCCAACCTATACCAATACGGCATGAAATAAATGAACCTGAATCAATTCTATCCAGAGCTAGCTCAAGTCTGCACTATGCGCAAGATCACCGCAGGTGTGTGGCTACACTGCTGCTACGAGAGTTCTACAGCTGTGCTGCAGAAGTTTTGAATAGCTTTCCCATAACACTGCCTTTACATTAAACTCAGTAGGTCCAACCTGGAGAAGAACTAGACCACCGCAGATACCTGAGTGGCTGTCCGTAGTTATCCTGGCTCTTGTCCTTCTCATTAGGTCTCGCTCCATACTAGACTCGCTGGATTCAATGTTGCTGCTGCAAAGCGCACCTACACATACCTGGACCTGCTTCCCTGCGACAGACAGATAACCTCTGAAGGCCACGCTGGGTGAGATCGCTGTCCCAGCTAGGAAGCAATGGACTGCTACAGCCAGCCTGACTCTTATAGAATCCTCAGTATTAGTATTAATCGGATTTCCTCGTATCTCCAGACTTTTTATTCAGTATACCTCAATCACTACCTAAAGTTCTAAAGCTGTCTGGATATAATTCCTATGTACTTCACTCTGCACAAAACATTACAGTGAAATGGGTATTACCATGATGAGCTCAAATGTTTGCAATGTGCAAGGCTAGTCTGTGTTACATATGATTACAAATAAATATTCAGAGGATGAAGTAGTCACAAATAGACCATTTTATTCACTCACCCAAACATTCTTCACATGATACTTCAGTATCTGGTTTCTAGTTCACCCTTCTTACTTTAGATATTAGCATTTTAGGAGTCATCAGCACATGGATGGGCAACTCTTCTGACTACACATTATAGGCTAACATTTTCCTATGGCTAAGATCCAGAAGACATTTGTTGAACTCAAGGGTGCAGGAATGGGAAACCCTAGAGATAACTCACAGGTGGAAAGTAACACCAACCACCATGAGCTCCTCCTACGCTGCTAAATGAGCAGTAGCGGGTGGGTGGGTGCCAGGATGACACATTTCAGACTCAGAAATCCCATCTGGCTGACTTCCTCCCCCTAACAGGGATTCAGACTGCTGAACTGGACTAGCATAATCCCGCTGCAGATCACCTGATATATCCCCAGTGTGGGGACTACATGTGAACCATTCATAATCTGCTTGCTGTTAAAGAGACACAAGCTGACTATCCCACATTTAAACGATTGTTTCTGATTGCCTGGCACCCTTTGTGCCTGAATAAATAATCACAGCAGCAACTAAATGAATAGTTCCAGACTTTGCTATGTAGACAGCAACAAACCTGGGCCCTACACCAGTGCTTCACTGCCTCAAGTCACACCCTTACCTCATTCTGCCATCCTCCTGCCTACCAATTGTTTTCACAGACACAAAACACAATGTGGTAGGTCTGCTTATATCAAAGGCTCATTCATTCAACTTCCTCAGCCCCCACTAGCGCAGCCCTCGTGCTGAAGCATTAATGACACAGCTCCCAGGCTTACTCTACCCTGTATTTCTCCACCACAACATAGAAGGCCAGTATGACCTGTAAGAAAACTTACAGCGCCTCCATGTTAGGTGGCACACTCAGAGCTGCATGTCTAGAAGAGTCCTCCTGAGCGAGTGAAAGTTAAGAGCTCCCCAGTGGCCTCCACAAAACAAATGGCCTGACTGCCATCCTCGGATGACAGCTCGCTGGATCCAGACCCTGATGTTTGAGAAACAGATGCCCCGAATCTTGAATATTAGGTTCACTCTTACCTGTACAGTTTAGTTATTTTCCAAATATTGCATTTGATATTGCTTTTCAAACGTGTGGTCAGTTCACGCTCTATCTGGGATAAATGCTGAGCAAGCCAGCCCCCTGAAAATCTATTAATAGACATTATTTCATTCATTTCATCTACATGCAGAGAACCTACCAACCAAAACTCTGAAAATGCTAAAGGAGGAAACTGGAGCAGATGAGACCATTTCAAGACACCAAAAATGGGTCACATATGCTACACTGAGCTCCCTTCAGACACAGCAAGTGTCACAGAAATCCAGCAATTTCAGCTTTTAGAAATTAAAGGTGAGCATAGCAATCCTTTATTTCACTGCAGTGTTCTCAGCAGGTAAAAGAGAACAGCTCATGAAGCAACAGCACTGGATAATGCACTCTACTTTGTTCACCTCAGTGATTATTGCAATTATCTTCCCTTTTCCTAACACAGAGAAGAGTAACTCAGACATTCTCCTCCCCTTAGAGAGTCACAGATTCTTCCCAAATTCACACACCTACTAAGAAAGCTACCCTCTCAAAACTGTGTCTGGAAACAACACTGGTTCAAGACAGTGCCATTCCTTACCAGCCCCCAGACTGCCCCTCCAGCTGTGCTCTTTTGGGGGCTACATTCTAAAACAGCTCCAGGAACTGATTTGGCTGAAAAATGATACAGCCAGATTATGTCTCCAATTTTAAACCTCAGACATCACAGAATGCTTCAAAAAAAGCAGAGCACACAGAATTTAAAAGCTTCTCACCCACCTATTTCACACAAAGATAGCAGAAGCTGCTCAGTTTATGAGCGTCATGCATGTTTATTCAAAGAAGGTTTTTCTTTTGTATTTCAACAATCCCCATTCAGTTGATCCAAAACTCAGAACACTAATCCCTTACTGCATGATAAATTTGAAAACATCCAAGTAAACACGGGGATTTCAGAATATTAGAAGAGTTCAATTTTGAACAAAGAGGGGGTTTTCAGTCTTAACTACAGTGAAGTTTTTGCTCTGCTCTAATTTAAATCTTGGACATAGTTTTAATCCACTGACTCTGGAACGAATGCCATTGAGAAAGTTAGTTTGAATTTAGATTTAGATGTGAATGTGAAAACCCAGCAGTTTTCAAAACTATGGAATTTATTTCTCAACTAACAAGTGTTGGGAAGGAGAGGGGGGTTTCCTCCACATAAGAGGAAACACGGAAAGAAATCTGTCCAGACTTCTTCTAACTAGAATGAGGAGAATACACAATTTTCCCTGAGAATTGCAATAGACAGCTGCAAGATTAAGTTGTAGTCACAAACTTTTTAGACTGTATCTACACTACTAGGAAGCGTTCTCGATTTTTTTTCAGTGAATTACTTAAGTTAAAACCAACAGAGTAAAGAGAAGTCTTCCAGATATGTGAAATGGTTCAGCTAGAACAATTACATAAGGGCAAAAGGAAGTGATCACCCCCAGAGGACTTGGCAGTGAAAGTTACTAAAGCAAATAATAGATACTGCTTCTGTGCTGAACAAAAACCCTGTTAGAGAAGCAAACAAAACCAGAATGGTTGGTAAGTAGGCAGCAAAATTAATGGCTGCAAGGTCAGCCAAGTTTATGCTTTAGCTTTAGATGTAGATTCACAATATAGTTGCATATGGAATATAAAATGGTATTTTCATACGAGTCTGGCTGTGGTATGAGTTAAACTAAAATCCATATAGCACTAGCATATAGATAATGAACTGAAAAAGACACGAGACTGCACAGAGGCTTCAACTCCACAGTAAAACATCAAATCCAGGGTAATCACTGACACAAGGCCAAAGGCACAAAATCCTTTTCAGACTAACTTAAAAAGAGGAAAACACACACACACCCAAGTATAACAGAACAGACACCGCTGGTACTATTGAGAAAAACATGCACAAGCATCTGGAGACAACATCAAAGAAATGAGACTCTCCTTTTCCGAAAGACAGCTGGACTCATTGCTGTCTTACATTCTATAACCGGCTGAAATAAACAATTTTAAAATATCAGGTATCTCAAATGTATCTCTGAAGATTTACTCTGACAAACGAGTGTTACAAAAGCAAAGAACAGAGAGGTTGTATCAAAGTCCACATTGAGAACATTTGTTTTGTTATAGAGATATGAAGGGTGTACACTGTAATTCCACACAGCACACAATGTTCTACATTACTTCTATGAACATGAATTGTACAAGAACACAGAAATCAGCTATAATCGCCACTGGGGTGACATGTATTTTAATCACAAATGTTATTTTCTGTGGGACTCGGAGAAGATTCTTGCCAGTTAGTATTTCTTTTTGATACCACTGGTACTGTTGGAATGCGATAGAGATCGCTACCCTGAAAAAAACATGTTTCTGTCCGAAGGTTTTTAAGAATTCCTCTGTTAAACAAGATGTCAGCTACTACAGTAGCTAACAACAGAGCAATTCACTTAGACATAAGAAATACTGGAATGTCCTAATATTAACACTAGATGACAACAAAAATAGTCCTATTTAGTCCATTCACACACAGTGTATTAATCCCAAGAGAGTTTTTCCCCCACAGGTTTTGCAAGCTAAAAACCAGTTATCAAGAGCCTTTGAATTAGGTTAGGAGGACTGTAAATACCATCAAGCTGTAAGTGCTTGTAATCTTTTCAGCAGAACAATGCCAAGAAAAAACTGTAGCTCAAAGCAACACAGAATTTTCAGTACAGTTAAGAAGTCTTACTCGCAGAAACAATCTTTGCGTGTTCCCAAGAGTTTAGGTAGGCATAGCTGGGCAAGTGTAATCAGAATCTGACAGAAAGGTCACTGTATGCAACATGAAGAAACACAGCAAATGTCGTTTGAAAGAACTGCTACACAAGATTCTGTAATATATTCATTTGATGGAATGCATAAATAAAAAGAGGGAGAGAGACAGAAATAAAGAGATGGTCAGAAAGTTATTAACCAATGACCCGTAATGATCAAGGTGTTCAAAACTCTTGGCTATATAAGTACAGCTACACAACCTCTGGCATCCACCTGTGGAATGCCCAACTCCTTCCACCCCACACACAGTCCAGACATTGGTTACATCCATGGTATTCCTGCACTGACCTGCTGGAGACACACGGGACAAAAGGAACCATTATCTGGCCAGAACAACTCCATATCACCATTGGAGCTACAATGACTCACAGCTCTTCAGACCTAGGGCACCTATTCCAGGCGCTGTTACGGTGACAGAAAGAGCCACCACAACAGCTTTCTGGTTCTGTTCTTGACCCACCTGAGGTCGCTCCCTATCTGTGCCGACTTACAAGAATTTCCCCTTCTGCACATTACAGATTCTTTCAGGATTTCAACACCTAAAGGAAGAGACGGCACAAATTAACCAACTGAAAAACCCCTAGTAATAAATTATGGACTTATTAGGATTTTGCTTTGGTTCGGTTTTTTGTAAGATAGTCATATTAATGACAACCATTCTTAGACGTTGGGACATTAAGATTCCTATTATTATCACAGAAGATGACAAAACTTTGCTGAAGAGCAGACTTATTTACTGTTAATCACCTGCTTTGGAGATTCTATTTTTCAATCCAACACACGTGTGTTTTGGAGTCTCCACTTCAGCCAGATAAGTGGCAACAATAAAACAGACCAAAAAAATCCTGCTAGGAAAATGCCACTGCCCTCATTTAAAATTTTAAGATTGGTCCAGCTTACAGATTTAGAGAAAAAGAGAGAGCAGTAAAGATAATCCTTGTATTTCAAGAATATTTACTGCTGCTTCTGTGTTTTAGGAAGAAATTTGGTAAGAAACACACTTCATAAGTTACAAAATAACAGCATTAATATTTCCATTACCAGGAGAACTTTTGCTTTTGTGTCACGGAGCCACTGTTCCTCTGATTTTGATGCCTGATGTTCCCAACAGCTTCTGAATGAGGATTCAGACAAGATGCAGTCAGCACAATGCAAACTTAGGCACTTAAACAAAAACTTGAATTGTTCTGACAGAAATCAGTGGCCCAATTTACTTTTGGGGAAGCAACTATGACATACTTAAAGTAAGTATGAAGCTTCAGTGACAGCTGCGTTGTATGCAATGTTCTGCTTAAAGCTACAGTTTGCCAGTGCCAGGATTTTTAAAAAAGCAAAGCGCTCATTTGTTTTTTCAAGGAAGTCTTTCATCATTTCACTGCCTAAAACAACGTCATACTTCATCCTAATGGAGAGACAGATAGTCAGCAGGAAGATTTTGTTCCAAAATTACAGCATCCTTCTCACGTAAACCCAAACCAAGAACAAAAAGTTAGGTTTAATTACATTCCACCACAAAACAAAACAAGTTTACCCAGATGAGCTCAAGGAAGAAGTCTGTGCAAAAACAGAGTCAATGACTACATCTGAATTTTCAAACAAACTTCAACTTAATCTTTCTCATGACTTCCAACTACTTTATACAATTCTAACAATATTCTTTAATAGGAAAATTCTTACGATTGGTAACATTGATCAAACAGTGACGTTACCTACTTCACACCTATTTTTAACACGTTTTACAAAGAAACCAACACTATCTCCGCTCCTGGGTGAGTACCATCCCCAGTTCAGAATGCCATATAGTGGGCGAGCAGCATTTCCCAACAGTGGAAGCCAGAAACAGCTGAAGCCATTTCAGAACAGATTGATGTAACCCAGAGATGCAGGGCATAAGGAATAGAGACATCAGAAAGAAGAAGCACCCATGTGTTTCATGTAACAGATACTCATCAAAAAGAAATAAATCAGTGGAATTCAGACATGTTTGCAAGTCCAGTGAAATACAGACGTGCATCTTTAGGTGGAACATCTATCACTGGTGTGTGACTTGTAGCATCACTCCTGACCGCGGGCAGGTACCACTGCCCACGCGATGAGGAGCATGGGATGGATGAGGGGTAAGGCTGGCTCCCCAGCTGCCATCGATCAGTACTCACAGGTGCTTCTGCTGGTACTCAGAGCTCCTGCGCTCCATCAGATCAGCTGATGTGTCAGCTAACCCAGCTTGGGAATCCCTGCTGTAGGCGTATTTCCAAGCCAAGAAGGAAGGTCTCGCTAGCAGAAGCGTAACTCCCATAGTTGCCTGTAGATAACATATGAGCGATATCATTCTGCTACCACGCTATGTTCAATACACACTGTATCATGAAAATCCACTCAGTTTGGTCATGTAAATTTATTACAAGGTCAAACAGCAGAGTCTTACTGCACTGAAACTTTTCGTAAAACTCTATAACAAATTATCACTTTTGATCATATAAATTTAACTTCATTTCCAGCTAGCATTTCCTCTTTGCATGTACCTCATATCTTTTCTTGCAAGCAAAGAATATTAGTAAACAGGGGGGAAATAAGTGGGAAGAATGACTTTAATTAAATTTTAAATGAAGGTTCCTCAAATATGTTAGAAATATTAAGGAAAAAACGCTGTCCCAAGAGACAAGGAGTGCTAGTGTCACCTCAGGCCATCGGTACAATCTCCCTAAAGCTGTATTACGCAGGCGAGCCCTCCACACTCTCAAGCAAGACACAACTCTCAATTCCCAAAATTTCTGCGGGCTCCCCTGTGCTATTATCACAAACTGCGGTGGGCCATTAACAAAAGCTGTGTGGACCACTGCCCGTGGCTCCCCAAGCTGGTGTGTGTGGGAGAGACCATCAGGGAGCACTTCCAAAAGTTAAAACAATAAATAAATGCTTTTCAGAAGCATAACTAGATTTGAACGTGTCAAAAAAAAAAAGAACAACATGCCAGCAATCGTACCAATTCTATGGGGGCTGGCGTTTAGTTTTGGGGTTTTTTTTCCAGATAAGAAAAATACAAAAGTAGAAGCACCGGTTCCCTGCGGTGCTTCGCTGCTTCCCCAAATCAGGCCGTTACCGGCAGACCCGGCGGGACCGCGGCCTCCGCCGCCCCCCGAGTACTCACTTGCCTCAGCTACCGGGGCCCGCGGGCTGCGGCCTCCCGGGTGCCGGGCCGCGCCGCCGCCCGGCCTCCTCCGGCAGCCCGGGGCGGGGCGGGGCGGGGAGGGGAGGGGAGCGGGCAGGCCCCGCACCGAGGCGACCGCAGCGGACAGGCGGGGGGGGGGGGGACGGCCATGACGGTTGTAACGGCCACAACGACCAGGGGAGGCGGCACCTTCCCGCCCCCTGGAAGTGCTGTGGGACGGGCCCGCCCCCGCCCCGCTGGCGGGGTCCGACCCGGAAGCAGTCGTGGAGCGCTGACGGTGCCAGGGCCCGCGTCCCGCCATGGCTCCCAAGGGCGGCCCCGGCGGGCGACAGCAGTCGGAGGAGGACCTGCTCTTGCAGGACTTCAGCCGCAACCTCTCTGCCAAGTCCTCCGCGCTCTTCTTCGGAAACGCCTTCATTGTCTCTGCCATCCCCATCTGTGAGCGGCGGCGGGGGGTTCCGGGGGGGGCAGCGAGGGACCCTGGAGGCGGGGCGTCAGGCCCTGAGGGGGGACGGCAGGCCCTGAGGGAGCCAAGGGGCTCCGCACAGCCCGCCTCGGGCTCCTGGCCCGCTGCTGGGTGCTGGTGGGGGTCCCCGGGCTGCCGGGGCTCGCCTTGGCCCCGGCCTGGCCGGCTTTGAGGGGTCCCCAGGCGAGATTATCTTAGCTATGTCCGTGCTGGGTGAGACCCGGCTTCAAAGCTGGTCCCGCTTGGAGCAGCGGGCGGGGTGGTCGGTCTGTGGTTCGTAAAGATGGACGAGGTGGAGCACTGACGTGTCAGCATCAGCGCTGGGTGAAGCTGGCAGGCTGCTGCGCTGGGCTGCTGCTCAGCCACGTTTGGCATGGTCTCATAAGGCTCCTTTCAGCCAAAAGCAAAGCAGATTTTTGTGTTCGAAAGTATTTTTTAATGCAGTTTAGAAACTCCCCAATGATTTTGCAGAAGCTATGCTTGGTCTGTAGAGCCAGTCCTGAATTACTGAGCTCGTAAGCTGTGAGGGACTCCTGTAGGGGTGTTTTTCTTGGAGAAAGAAACCACTCAAAATGTCTTTTTTTTTTTTTTTTTTTTCCTTTTAAGGGCTTTACTGGAGGATATGGCATATGGATCTTGTTCAGTCTGCAGTCCTGTATAGTGTAATGACCCTCATCAGTACCTATCTAGTAGCTTTTGCATATAAGAATGTCAAGTTTGTTCTCAAACACAAGTAAGTTTGGTGGCTATTTGAAGTAGAATTTGTTATTTAATAATTAAAAATAACCCCAATGTTTACAACTTTTTTTTTTTAATGAATAAGAATGTCTGAAATGTTACTCTCAAAACCATTTTACATGGAAGTATCTCCTAATTGTTTTCTGTCATCTCACTTGTAATTATGGAATAGACTAATCAGCTAAGAGTATGATGAAATAGCAAAACTACCTTCATTCTCGGTGGGTGTTGCCACAAACTATATTTGACTAATACTTTTAGTAATTTGATTATTACTTGTTGTCCCTTCAACTTTTCAAAACTGTTCAGTGTCTTGGATGAGTTTTATTCTTCGCTATAAACACAACTTCCTATAACCCCAGGGGTTTTTGTTTTCATTTTTCAACTTCAATGGTGTTTCTTACAGAGTAGCACAGAAAAGAGAAGATGCTGTTTCCAAAGAAGTTACTCGTAAGCTGTCTGAGGCAGACAATAGGAAGATGTCTCGTAAGGAGAAGGATGAAAGGTAATTCTCTTTGTTCTTTTCTTTCTCTTCTTTTTTTGTAATACTGCCTGGTATCTTTAATGCACTAGGTAGGGTATTAGGGACTGTTGCTTGGACACTTTTTGTTTTCTGTATGTGCATCTAACAGATACAAGCTCACAAAAAGTGTCATTTATAAAGCGTTAGGTTTGATGTGCCTGGTAGGAAAACAAACATAAGTCACTCAAGGGTACGAGTGCATAATATATGTGGGGATTTGTCTTTAACTAGTGAGTTGACTGGTAGTTCTTGCTGTGTTCTGTCTTTTAGAAACTGGCTAAAACATGAGCAGCAGTATGTGGTTTACTACACCTCTGCCTGTCAGTCACTTCACAATGGTGGGTGTGCCAGGATGGGCATTTATTTAGATATGTTTGAAATAATGTCTCTACTTCGCCCTAGAATTCTGTGGAAGAAAAATGAAGTGGCAGACTATGAAGCAACGACTTTCTCCATCTTCTACAACAACACTCTCTTTCTGGTCTTGGTCATCATTGCTTCATTTTTTGTGCTGAAGAACTTCAACCCCACTGTGTATCCTTTATTACTACGCTTGAAACAACCAGAGTCCTCTTCCTACTTGTTGCCATTAGTAGCTATATTTGTCATGTGGGTTGTGAGGTTATTCTTTTGGTATGTGCAGTTCATTGTAGTACCTCAGACTTTAACATAAAAATAGAGAATACAAAACAAAATCTCCCAATTACGTAAAAGTTTAACGTCTGACAGCAGATGTTTTGAGGGCATTGCTTGGACAATACACAGAAACTCTTATGGCTTTGCCATTTCAATTATAATTGTGGAATGGGGAGGCAGCTCATACTCTTACAGAACGTCTATCAGTGTGAGTTGCCATGTTCTCTTACCTTACAGGATTGTTTAGTTTCAGTAACTTCAGAAGTAAAGTTAAGTAAATAAGTACTGCCCATCAGGGCTGCATATGTTAATGAAAGCTCTGCAGTATTTAACAGTATTTATAACTACTTTTAAG
This sequence comes from Rissa tridactyla, assembly GCF_028500815.1. NCBI lineage: Eukaryota > Metazoa > Chordata > Aves > Charadriiformes > Laridae > Rissa > Rissa tridactyla. The sequence continues at coordinate 9,978,379 of NC_071471.1, forward strand.
AGAAAAGGCTAAACTTTATGGGTGTCTTAATTTTGAAGTTAAGTACATTTCAACATCCTGCTAACAATCTTGATTGGAAGCTGTATTTCAGGTTACAGTGTTGCAATTTTAAAACTCTTACAGAGGAAGACCATTTCAATCCCTTGTTTCTCATAAAACTTCTACTAAATGTTCTGTACAAAAATAGTGGTTTCTTCACAAGTATATGTCCTTAACCTTTTCCCTACAGCAACTATATTCTTTCTATAAGTGCTTCATCTGGACTGATTGCCCTGCTCTCCACAGGATCCAAGTAGACAAAAAACCCACACCAATTTATTTCTGTGAGAGGGTTCAACTGCCATACAAAAGTTTAAGGGTGGAATGGGAATCCCTTTTTTTTTTTATAGTCTGACTGCTTGAGGGAATGTGGAGGGAGGGTCTGAATCCAAAATGAGTGAATTATATTTACTTTTGATATCTTTACATGGTATTATTCAATAACTGAATTAATTTTTTTTTTACTTAGCAATGAAAGGAAATGGTATGCGAGAAGTTACCAAACAAGCTTTCTGAAGCACTGCATAGGTGTGACGGTACTACAGACTATTAGCCAAGCACACCGCAGTGGGCTGCTACGCTGCAGCACAAATGGTCGTACTTAAAACCTGTAACGGCATTCCCCTGTAAGTTTGGTGACTGGGTTAAGAGCTGAACTCACTGATCATAAAAAGTGACAATCCGCCATTTATCATTGTAACTTGAAAAGTTGTAATAAAAAGGAGGCTTTTTTGTCATTTAATTCATTGTATTTCCATTCTTCATTTAAAAGAAAAAAAAGGATATTTTCATGGGCAAGCAGCATGTGTCCGTTTGTGAACTCTTTCTGCTTAGAGAAAGAGAGGAGTCTTCTACAAGTCACCATATGTATTGTTTTCATTAAAAATACTCACTTTTCAGTAACTTGGAGTCAGGACAAAACTACACCTCCTAGAAAAATGCTTTTGAAGTGGTTTGAATGTACTGGGGTTTTTGTTTTTTTTCATTCATCTCTAAAGTTATAAATAAAAAAAAAAAACACCTGCCAGTTTTCCTTGCACAGCTTAGCGAAAATGCTTTAGCTAACTTATTATAATGGGTTTATCAGACAATCCTTTTCCTTTTTTTCATGCTATCAGTAAAGCAAGTGTTATATTAAATGCTAAACTCTACTACTATTAATGGACTTAAATTGTAGAAGTTACAGATATTGCCATTACAGACTTGGAATCCTAAATGGGGAAGAAAGAGAAAGCTTAATGTAACAATTACTTTGCTAATCTCTACTTCAATAAGATTTGTATTTATGTAAAATGAAGATTCTGAAGTGCAGGAAACTGTTTCTGGCTTGCCTTAGAGAATGCTGAGTTTGTAACATCTCTATTCCTGACAAATGCAACTATTACCTAATTACCCGGTGCCTGCTGACTACGGCAGTACTTCTCTCTCCAGCATCCCTCGGGACTGGGGCTTGGATGAGGGTCCTCAATCTCAACACACCACTAATTTACTTTTACTTTGTTTCCCAGTAAAGGTAATACTATTCACGTGCTTACATTGTGAAAAATTCCAGTGGGTTTGGTGCACTTTAGAGCTGCCATTGAAATTAGTTTTCTGGTCAGTCATTTAACACTCTTCAAATTAACTTATTGTTTTCCCTCAAGATATGTGGATTTTTCTTTATCGCTTCTGCCTGCTCATTCACTACTGAAAGGAGACTTTCCATATTGGTGGTGCCTGGCTTGCATTATTTTACTTTACTTGGCTTGTCACTTACAAAGGGTGTAATTTGTAAGTATTTAGTCTAAGTATTCAGCATGTGTAAAACAAATTTCTAACAAACTTCTATAAATGGTCAGAATCAACCATGAGGCTAAGTTGGCTGCTCTGTAAGCAAGGGGACTTGAACGTGGCTGTTTTGTTGGTCACTGGTGATTTGCTCAGCTCCTACCAAAAGTACACAGTACTTAAACTCGGGCATGTGAACAGAGAACCCTAATGCACTCATTTTACTTGTCAGCAGTGGTAGGGATAAGAGTGCCCTATCGGGTGTTTTAGAAAGTGGCAGGCGTATTTTCCAGGAAATCTGCCATCTAGAGAAAAGTCGTTTGAAGCAGCGCTTTCTTCTGCTATTATTGTCAGTTCGCCGAGTCTTTTATCAACAGCTTTTCGTCTTACCTTAGTTTTTCTGGTATTGACAGTTGCTGAGGCCTGGAGCATAGTGTGTGTCGGAATTTTTCTGGGGAGAGAACATTGCAGCGTTGACAACCTGAAACAAAAGCGGGTGGGTGGGTGAGTTGTTTCCTACAGAAAGCCTGGTCTTTTCTGTGAGCTTCTTCACAGAAAAGCACTGGGGAATTTTGTGGGTTGTTTTTTTATTATTATTATTATTATTTTTGTTTGCTTTTGAGGTTGGTTGTTTTTTCTCTTGCAATCCCCACTACAAGCTGCGCCTAATTTCTTCACTGTGATGCTGAAAGCTCAGCCTAAAGTTAGGCTGCCGCTTGGCATCCCATTGCCCTCAGAGCATTTAGCAAGTTTTCAAATAAAAGAAAAAAAAATTTGGGACTTAGTATATTTTTAATATATCGTTGGATTCCCATGTATCTGAGAAGGGTAAGAGAAAACATTAAATTGTACCCGCAGAGGTAAGGAAAGGAGCTGGTCTGCTACTGGGGAAAGAATTATCCTGTTAAAACAATCAAGATGTTAACTGTATAATGGTCAAAGCCTTTGTGCTGCCCATGAATCAGATTTTAAAATACATAAATAGTTAATTTTCACAGCTAATAGTGCAAAGTTAGGGGACATGGCCCAGGGCAGAGAACACAATACCAAGAAGGTAAGAAGTGGCTGTCTCCACCTCGGCTAGCTGTTCCCAACCAGGTGCAGTTGGAGATTAATGTTTCCCTGTGGAATGATACACATCCATTTTCAACATGAACCACTGCTGTTTCAAAATCAGCCTCGCTGTTAGTAACGGGTCTCTTAAGTATAAAATTAGATGCACAAAATGCTTTTATTGTGTCCAAGCAGAAGTCAAAGTCAGACTGCAGTTCTGGATATACAGCAGCTAAATTCATTTACACATACCATAGCTCACTGGATTAAATACAGGAGAAGACAACTCAAGTATCGGTATCTGTCCACATGGCCCACGGGAGGGCTGCACACGCTCTCCAGATACCTTGGAGTTAAGGGGACTAAAATACAAGGGTCCTACAAATACTGTACATCGCTGTACCCCTAGGAAGTATGTGCCCAAAGTCTGCCATTCGATACGAGTGAGAAATATCTTACTGAAATCATAGGTGCGTTTTTACAAAGCAAATTCATGGTAAAATATGACGCGGTTCTTAAGATGGGCAAATTAATATATAAGTGCTTACTACCAACTCCTGAAGAGAGATGAAATGCTCACAAAAAAAAAAACCCTACCTGTTTAAAGTGTGTCTTAAAAATACTATGCATTTACTTATGCCCGATTCCAGAACAAGTTAAAGCAAATGTAGCCCTCCAAAGTAAGTACTTGATGTTTTCTGGTATTTTTCAGCAGCTATATATTATATATACATATATATATATATTTATAAGTATCTGTATCCTTAAAAGCTCATGAATATTGAAATTTGCAATAGCTATGTCTACAAGCAGGCAAAAGTAGAGGCAGGTTTCTACAGATGCAAAACCCAATATTTTATCATGGTTTTCTTGGTTTAAGGTTGATGTAGAATTAGAATTTTGCAAACAGCTGTTGTTTTTATTCACCTGACATGCACACTTGGGTTTTCGAACTGTGCTCCTCTGGCTTGTACTCAGAAATACTTCCCAGGAGCACTCCACTGCTGAACTAATTGTATAGTTAGGAGTTGAGCTATCTAATTTCTAACTAATTCTCTGACTTACATTCTTTATTCAACTACAAACGAAATCTAAAGCATATATTCAGCATAAAAAAGAAAAGGGAAGATTTGAGCTTGCCCCTTCTATCTGTTAACCTGAAGAAACTTTATAGTTGGGATTTCCCAAATGTGGTTTTATTAAAACCTGAAGTTGTATCTGGCTTTTCTTCATTGAAAAAATAGATCTGTACATCCTTCTTTAATTACCAAGTACCTGAAGGTTATAAATTATTTTTTGCTTTACACGTGTTTTTCACAGCACAAGCATGAGGTGCTAAGAGTAAAGTAAAAATTAATGAATTCAGTCGAAGGTAAGAAAATACAGGGTTATTCTCGGTTAGAAGAGAGATCAACTGTGCTTTTAAATTTCACTGCAGATTAGTAGCAACAGCACACATCTCCAAGGATCCAGTGACAGTAGACACCGAGCAGCAAGCTGCTGAATGATTCTCATGACCGGATACTAATTCTGGGCTGTACTTCTGTACAGAGCACTTTGAAACCATGCAGTCCAGGTAACTCATGCATTGCATTATGATCTGTAGTCCTTCTTGCTGTAGGGCTTATTTCCCAGAATATTATCTATTTCGTTTACAATATGGGATGTCATCTTTGGAAGGACCTAGGGGTAAAAGAAAACCGACGTTTAATCAAGCTTCCATTAAAGGTTTTTCCAATTTCAAATCTAGATTTTAATCAAACAACGTTTCCTCTGGCTTTTTGTGTGACAGTTATTTAAACGTTCACCTAATTCTTTTCTCCCCTAAAGGAAAAACTACTGTAGCATCTTTACCCAGTGAGAGAATCACAGAAGTGCTCCTAAACTTCTGCACAATATTGCTCAGCTGCAGTGGAAAGTGAGCTGGTGGCAAGAACATCAGAGGAAGCTCTTGTTGTGAAAAGCAACAGAGAATAATTAAAGGTGGGTGCAAGTGACATGTGCCCTGTGGGAGACTTGGCGCAGAACCTATCACAACATGCCCCGGAATCAGGTCACTTGCTTTTTCAAGTAAGTTTTTAGATAAATAGTAGAATAATGCATTAAACCTGCTGATGCCACCCTCTTGTTGCTGGATATGGCTATAGCTACCACAAATGGTGGTAAGTCATGGTGATGCACTGTAGGTTTACCTAATTAACACGCATAACTAGAAGGGGAAGATATCTGAAACAAAATGCAAAGTATTAAAACTATATTAAGAGAAGGATGGCGCTAATGTCAATGTATGTTGGTGTTACCCCCAAAGGGAGCTGGGCAGTGGCCAACCCCCCCAGCTCTGTTGAGGTGCCACCACCACTTGCACTTGCCTGTATGGCTCCGAGGTTCTCTATCAGCTGCTCTGGGTTGGAAGATCCTAGAAGAACAGAGCTCACTCCCTCGTTTCTCAGGCACCATGCTGGGAATTAAAGGCACAAGATGGTCAGGGACACGGGCTTCACAACACACCATAACTCCAGATCCTAAAGTTTGTCAGGGTTCCTATTTCTATTTGAAAAATAATGACAACATTACTTGTCAACCTTCACTTTATTCCTCCAGCACTACCAGGAAGATGCACAGGCCAGTTAACAATACTGATACTCAAACTAAGGATGGGAGCACTATCAGAGTACCTGTAGCTTCAGGAGTTTCTACAAGGTTTCACCTGCCCACATCCCTCAACAACCCAAAAGGCACAAACTTGCGGTCTGTGTTTCAGAGTGTTGCCCTTCACACTACAAGGATGTGAGCCAGTTGATGCACATGCGGCACCACGGCACCAGCGATGGCCAAAAGGCACTGGCACAGTGGTCCCGTCCCCCACCCCATCACCTACCGACGGCCAGCTGAGGCAGTGTGCACCCCAGGCGCTCGGCGATGGGCGACAGGTCTTTCAGCTTCACCTGCTGCTTTCTGCCTTCCTCGCTTATGATTTTCTCTTTCAGCCACTGGTAGCACTGCAGGTGAATTACATTGCAATCACCTGTTAGCTTTCATCTCCAAAACTGAAATATTTAAGGCAATTATAAACAGCTCTTAAAAAGTCACAGCCAACCCAGGAGGTAACGGGGGCTGAATAACGCAATGCTTTGCTACCCAAAGCAGTTACGACAGGACTGGGATGTCTCCTGTGAGAGCCTACATCTGTATCTCTCTGGCTTTACGCAACTGATGGGCTCAGTCTGGAACATGGAACCTCCTCAGTTTTATTTTTGGACCACTGGATCCCATTGCAGAGCAAAAGAAGTGAAATATTAGTCAACTTGAGGAGATTTTGACAAACAGAACCCCAAAAAATTTCTGAGAGAACATCTGATCATGTTCAAGATTTACTGTTACCATTCAAGATTAGAAAATTAATTAAAGGAAGCTGAGATTTCAGTTCTCCCAGCTCCAGAATTGAAACTTGATTCTGCTTCACTCTCATCAATTTTAATTTGGATCCCTCTCTGCAATGCTAGCTGCTTAGCTAGCTTTTACCAAATACTAATTTTATTTTGGAAAAAAAAAAAATCACAAATGCAATGAAATACCACATTCAAAAATGCTGCCCTTTGTAAGCAAGTCAGCGTAGACTGCATCTTTCCTTCAAAAAGCAGCAAGCTGAGCAAAAACTAGCAAGGGGACTTGGATCAGTCTGCTGGCACCTGTCAGATGGTGTTGGCTTTTGCCCATCAGCTGATACATAGCCTCAAATATAATTTTGACTGGGTTTTTCTCCAAATCCACGACATTTTAATGCTGTGCTGTTTTTCAAATCATTAAATAATATTCCTGCCACAGGCACAATACGGGCGGACACGCCATAACACCCAATAAGAGTGGGTGGGAGACGCCATAACACCCAATCAGGATAACTGTGGGAGAAACCAAGGGCTGTGGTGACCACAACGCTGTGCCTGGTGAAGAGTTTTTGAAGTCACAGCAGCCGTATTGATCAGCTGGGAGCATTGAAAGTGACAGAAACCCTGGGCTTGTGCCTTCTCATTGATGATGGCCCAGCAATGTAAGGGAGGTGACGGCATCCTTCCGCAGAGCCTGGCTCCGGTGGCGTGCTGCCCCACCGCCTGCTTGCAGCCATCAGCTCACTGCGGTGCAGAACCTGAAGCATCTTTATAACCCAGATTCTCCCGCTCTTTGGAGAGTGGTTGCCAGAGAAACCGAGCTGATCCATCAATACAGCAGCACTCAGGCCAGCCTTCTCATGAGGGAACTGTTTTCCCTTTGTTATTTTCCCGCCCTCACAAAAACAGCACATCTAGTTTTCTCAAACATGCAACAAAAAAAAAAATATACCTTTAGCGCAGCCCTTGAGCTTTCAGGGACCCCGTTGCCGTATTTCCCTGAGATGATCCCACAGGCTAGTGGAGACCACGTCATTGCTCCGACCCCTGCAGAGAAAGCAGAAAAGGAGATTTTAGGGGACTGGGAGAAATCAGAGTTGTATCAAAAATAGGACTTTCAGTTAAAAAAATAAAAGCAAAACAATCACTGCTCATTTCTATTGCCGCTGGCAGTGATGTTCACTTAACGATGCATCAACAGCATCTTCCTGGAAGACACCGACTAGTTTATTCATCCAAAACCTTCTTGTGAGAGCCTCCAGCCCTGTCCTAGATCCTGCTGCAGCAAAGTACCTGAACTCCTGCTTCTCAGCCCAAGCATCTCATTCACCCGTGCTGCCCTGAGTCTCAAAGAGTAAGAAGCAGCCATGGCAATTAGCACCTATTTTTATTAGGGGCACAGTAAGCTCGTTTTCGTCTTAGGTCATTAGATAGTTGCTTGTCTTGTCCCCTTCAGATCCAGCGGAGGAGAGCACTGTTCCCATCTAGAGCCCAGGTCAGCAAATGAAATAGCTGAAAGGCACAGCAGTCTCAGTCTTACCTATTTTATGATATAATTCCGGCAGCTGAACCTCCACTTTCTCTCTTTGGAAAAGATGGTATTCAGCTTGTTCACACACGGGTGGAATCATGTTAAACTGCCTGGCTACGGAGTAGGCTTCCTGGAGAAAAGAAATTAATAGATAAAATACTTCATGAAGTAAAACATAACGTACCAGCCAACACTCCTTGAGTGTACAGGAGCCAATAAACTCAAGTTTTGCTGCCCCTTAGCAAGGCCACACATCCCTGAGAATGCTCCTGTGTTGCCCCTGTGCCTGCTGCAGCAGGCCACGTGCCCACCTTCTGCCTCCTCCAGCCCAAAGCTGCTTCAGCGCCAGCACAGCAACAAGCCAAACAGCTTCCCAGCTGGGATGGTGGGTGCTGAGCTTGTTTGTCCTGTTCTGACCCCACCACAAGAAGTAGGGACCAGCAGGATGCTCCTGGCACCTCTTCGAATCACAGAATGGTTTGGGTGGGAAGGCACCTTTAAAGGCCATGTAGTCCAACCTCCCCTGCCATGAGCAGGGACATCTTCAACTACATCAGGTTGCGCAGAGCCACGTCCAACCTGGGCTTGAGCACCTCCAGGGATGGGGCATCTACCATCTCTCTGGGCAACAACAAATGCTTCTGGCAAAGCATTAAGGATGAGCCGTCAGGACACTGGCTCCCCCAGTCTGGGGTTTTGCAGACAAAGCCAGCTAAGAGGTCCCTTCGGCTGAGCAGGGATATTTCCCATCTGCACCTCGGGATGGGACATGCACAGAGCAGTGGGGGCTGTTCCCATCACAGCAGCAGCACTGATGGTCCCGTGGGTCACGGAGCTGCTGCCAGGAGCCACATCTTAAACCGGGCATCAGTGGCCATGGGTACAGACATCAAACAGGAGCTTTGCCAGAAGTCTTAAAGTCAGCCAAAAAAAGCCAAAATGAAACAACCTCCAATTAAACAAGACAAGACCCCCCAAACCCACTAGATCAGCCCATCTCCTCCCACTTAACATTGGGCTCATTCCAGAACAGGGTTTAAAATTATTTTAGGTGAAAATATGCTGGATGGAGTAAAACGCAAACATCCCCAGCCCAGACCCACACTCGTGGTTCAGCTGATTACCAAGTGCCAACGCTTTCCTAAAAATCGACTTTACCATGATCTCCATAGCGCTCCAGCGGGACGTTCCCCAGTACATCGCCATGCCTTGATTTATGACGTGTGTCATCGCTCGGACAATTTCTAAAGAAGGAAAAAAAGAAAAAAAAAAACAAACTATGTGAGAACTGCAGAGAAGCCCGTTTTTCAGCACCAAATCCTCCCAAAGACACTTAGAAATGCCAAGTACACCGACAAGCCTGAGCAGCTTTGCATTAAAAGCTGCTTCTGCTGTGTCCTCTTGCTCGAGCGTGGATGAAAAAGCGTTGACGGTGCGAACATAAAGACTTCTAACCTGCAGTTGTTTAAAAACTTCTTTTACCAACTGGCGGTTGCCTACCTCCGCCTTACAATATTTCCTTTAAAATTTAACATAAGAGGGCAGCACAGTCGAAAAATAAACTAAAAGATAAATTAAATTTATTTTAAAATTTGTTTACTAAAAGCGTATATGTGATCCTGCTTCTTTTTACTAGGAATATTAGGATACCGGGGACAAAGTTGGATGTCTGAAGCCGGCCCAACCACGGGAGGAGCAGGCGGCACCTCCGCAAAACCTGGCACAGCTCCTTAGCACAACGGTCCCTGTGTCCTCCTTTTCCTTTGTGAACAGGGAAGCCTGCAAGGGTACTCGTGCTGGGGCAGAATCTTTAATTTCCATCCATCGGAACCTCTGCCGAGCAGCCCTGCCTTCTTGGGGGGGGGGTGTGTGTGTGGGGGTGGAATCCCATCATAAAATTCAGTTTGCAAGAAAAGGAAAAAAAAAAAAATTGTCCCTCATGGTTGCCCAGAAGGTTACAGTGCCTAGTAGGATGTCTCACTAATAATAATTATATTAATAATTATAATATAATTAATAATCATAATTAATAATAAAATAGCCCCTGCTTACCGTTTGCAACTCATTTTTAAGCCTGATTTCTCCCTGGAAGTAGCCTGCTGGGTACACGGCGTGGCAGGGGGGCCCAGGCAGCGCCTGTCGCATCCCTGCTCCAGAGAAGCCGGGGACCGAGCGGGGTTCCCCGGGCAGGAGGCGCCGGGGACTGTCAGAGTCCGCAGCCCTGGGGTCACAGTCCCAACTGCAGTAATAAATCGGAGCGACTAATAGTCTACGTCTATATGATGAATTTCTGACCCATCGAACTAAGGTGGAAAGTGTCTGGTTGGAGGCAGGGCTGCTCAGAGAAGCCCCGTGTGTTTATTACATCCCTCGGGGTGTCTGCTGTTGCTTGGACAATGACTCCAGGCATCACTGTCTCAAGATCGAGGGCCTTTTATATCATAAGGATTCTCGTACTATTTGGGGGGGGAGGGGGAAGAAGCTTGTCAGAGGGGAGATTACACTGCCAATCTTGATGTTATTGTGAGACTTCTTCTGCAGGCAGCGACAAGCAGCTAAAGATGATGAAGTCTCCATTTATAACCCCAGAGGGCTGTACAAGAGAGACCGTTCCTTTTGCGCTGGGCTTCTGCCTTCCTACCGAAAAGGGAAATTTCCTCTTCAGGAAAATGTTGGCTTGAGGAGTTTTCCCCAACCCCCACAATAAAAAGTAGAGTTCAAATGCCATATATTGTTTTCCCTTTTTTTTTTTTTTTGGCTTCGTTTTGGCCAAAGCCATACTCTTCTCTATTTCTAAGCATTTTATTCTCAGGCATGTATTAGTCCAACAAAATGTCCCGTTATCAAGCAGCCACCCTGCTCCCCGCAGGCATGCTGTGCGTGACAAGCAGCTGTACGGCAATCACTCCCTCCCTCCTCGGCAGCGCCGCCTTCTCACTGGGTCTAGTTTTCTATTTTTGCTGCACTACCATTTAGGAATTTTGATAAGCATTTCATCATACGCCTCTTACACATTTCAATCCATGGTTGTTTTCATTTCTCCCACCTCTACTCCTTTGAAGAAAAACTTAGGTCAACTCATAAAAAACATGCATTTTATATATATATATATATCTTCTTGTTTACCCAAGCCTGCTCCCATGGGTATGATGATGGGATGGCTTGTGAAGACCACATGCCTGGACCGCTCGGTCTGCCAGCTGGGTGGCACAAGTGGCATCACTTAAGAAGTTTGTTTGGTTTTTTTTTTAAATATAAATGAATAGTTCAAAACCCAGCAAACAGCCTCCAGCAGCATAATAATTTTGAAGTAGCTTAAAGTTCCCTGATAGGAACAATGTCACCTTCCCTCCCTGCTTGCCAGGGCTGCGGATTGGGGCTGGCCGTGCAGTGGGCACCTGGTCCCCGGGCACAGTGACAACGGGGGGTCTCACCAGGGAACGCTCCTTCCCCACAGCCTGAGCTGCTCTGCTTGTCTGCTGGAAAAGCTGATGGGGATGAAAAAAAGCATCTGCTAGCACAGTTGGGGGATCAGATCTCCAGCCTGACTAACAAGGCATGAAACTCACAGAAATTCAGTAGAAGCACAAATCCTGCCCGTCACCCATCTCCCAAGGTGCCCCTCCGGGGGATGCCGTGTGATGGCAGAGCTGCCTGGGCAGCGGGGTCAGCATCACCCCATGGATGGGTGACCCCAGCAAGGATGGGTGATCCCAGCGAGGGCAGCCCCTCGTCCTGCCTGCCCTGTCAGAGCCAGGACCGGCTGAGGGGCGAGGAGGGACACTGCTGCCCTGGCCAGGGACGTGCCAGACCTGACTGCAGCCTTGTGCAAAGACCCTTCTGCAGAGTACTCATCTTCAGACTTTTCTTGAAGCTAATATTGCATTGCTTTTATGATGACAACCTTTTTTAACTTGCTCTGAGACTTTTAAGAAAGTTAAATATATTTCTGAGTTTTTGATCAAGCAAGCTTTGCCTGCTGCTTTGGGGACCAGAGTCACCTACAATAAAGAAGGCTCATCTTCTCCTATTAGGTCTCCTCTACCCGTGCCTCCGAAGGCAGCCTGAGCTGGGCCATGACCAGCCCAGGGGAGCGGGAAGTGATTCTGCTCTGCCTGGGGCAGGGAAGGGGCAGATGAGTGTTTCTATATGGCTGATCCATCGCTTGCTGGTGCCCACAGACACACACAGCACAGCAGGCGGAGGACCCCACAAGTGACAGCAGAGAAACCTCACCTGTCTTCCATGCAGCAAGTCACAAAAACAACATGAACATTCAAAGTTTATCCTTTGAATAATTTGGTGGTACCACGCTCTTTGCTCATGCAGGGCCCCTCACATAGAATCACAGAGTGGTTTGGGTTGGGAGGAACCTTTAAAGGCCATCAAGCCCAACCCCCCTGCCATGGCAGGGACATCTTCAAATGGATCAGGTTGCTCAGAGCCCTGTGCAACCTGAGCTTGAATGTTTCCAGGGTTTGGGCATCTACCACCTCTCTGGGCAACCTGGGCCAGAGTCTCACCACCTTAATGCCACCCTCATGTTGGCATGAGTGGCACAAGCAGGGAACGTTTAAGGTTACCTACAAATCTCTCCCACAGGGACAAAAGCTGCACCCTCCCAAGGTCACTGCCGCACCATGACAGCAACTGCAGAGCAGCTCATGGCTTTCCTGCCCTTCTCAAAAACACCTGGAGACTTTCCAGCCATCTCCTTCCATCCACCCAAGTCCCCTGCAACTGCAACATGGGCAAGATGCTGCCTGCACAGAGTTAAGGAGCAGCTATTTGCTCATGGGAAAAGCACAGGCACGTAAGGAGATGGAGCGGGGATCGTATGTCTTGTGGAGGTAGCTCAGCACTTACTGTGCATGCCAGATAGTGCAGAACTGACAGATGGTTCAACAGATGCTCTGGGATAGAAGTGGCTTAGTAGGTGAACCATAAAAAAAGCATGAAGTACATAGAAAGAATCAACACCACACCATTCATAATAAAAATGTCCCTTTTTTCACCCTGCTCAAAATCCCACCATCCACCACAGTTTAGACCTTATTGTCAAGCTCCAGCACTGCTAGCAGTATCGGTAGCATCTTAAAGGCTGCAAACGCCTGAGATCAGCGGTGTGTCGCAGGCACAGGAAATATATTCCGCACTGCCTCGTTAGATGACAACTGACTGAGCAGAGAGGTCATTTCTCCCTCCAAGACACAACATGTCACATTCCTTGACCTCATCAGCTACTAAAGAAATCCTCATTGGTCCCAAAATCCTGGGCCAGTTCCATGAACCCACAGCTGCTGACACTGGTCGGCCGGGGCAGCGACACTGCCTCCCACCCACGGCTTGTGCCGGGTCACACAGCCCCACATTCGTTAAGAAAATAGGCGTCACAACCACTGAGAGACAAGCCAGGAGCTTGGGAGGGGCCTGTCAAGCTCCAGGTTTGTTTGATTTACATGTACTCATCCATGACAGCTTCTGCAGCCTGCAAGTTTTTCTTCTTGCTATTTTTTATTTAGCTGTGAAGCTAATCTTCTGCCACAGTGTGAACGGTTGTGTTAACTCTGATGGGAAAAGAGAAGGAACGGGAACTGGTGCCCATTAAATAGGGCACTGACCCCAAAACTTACTGATGAAGGTTCCTGGGCTATATGGCCACGTACCAAGCGTGAATATATGGTTATCAGCAATGAAACACAATTAAAGTGCACAGATAGTCACAGATCTTGCAAGTTCCTACACTCGTTCCCCCCGTCTGCGTGTAAAAGGACTGTTCTCCCCCAGGAGAGGGGAGCTGAGGCTGAGCCACCTTGGGCAGAGCATTGCTGCTCTCTGTGCCTAGGGGGACACGCTGTGTCCTGGGGGGCCACATCCATGCCCAGCCCCTCCGCTAAGCCCACCGGAGACTTGGCTTGTGCTGTTCAGGACAGTGAACCCTAAAGTTTGCTAGTTGCTTCTTGTTTCTGACCACGCACTAGATCGCACCCCTGGTTATAGCACGGGAAGAAGCACATGCTATCCGGGCAGCCCAGGGGACGGGGACAAGGATGGGGACGGCAGCGCTGGCACGCTCCCCTCTCTAGAGCTGTCCACACCAGGATTAGGGATATACAGGTTTCATTTGACAGAGATCAGCCTTAAACACAAATTCACTTTACCTGAAATCGGGAAAAGAAAATAAAGAAACAAACAACATTAAAGCCACCACTGGGACATAAGGGAAACTTCAATTTCCTTTCAAGAGATACAAATTCATTTCACTGAAGCATAACCGTATAGGGCTCCAGGACATCACAAATCAGCTATTGTATATTTAAGCTGCCCCACCTGAATATTTAAGAAATAAACCATTTTTCATTTCCTACCATCATTGGTCTAAGCCTGTAAGCCAGGATCAGTCACGTTAAAACCTTTAATTCGAGCTCCCACTAACCTTCCATAGGGGTATTATTGTCTGGCCGGTTGGCAAAGACGACGTCCACGTACTCCAGCTGCAGCCTCTGGAGAGAAGCCTTTAGCCCTGGAAACAGCAAAGCATGGTCAGAGCAAGGCAGGAGCGTGGCAGCACAGAGCTGACAGGGATAAACCATACTAGGAAAAATAGAGCTCGTTATATTTATATACATACCTACTATACATACACACAACTATATAGCATATGAGAAGGATACCGCATAAAGTTGTCCCACATCAGTGCAACCATATTAAGAAAACACCAGTTTGGCTGCTCGCAGAGGGTCCGTCTGTCCCCCTTCCATGAGAATTTGTTTTATTTTTTAATGAGGCTGAGATTTGGACTGGAACAGACACCTGCTAGCAAGCACGTCCGTGGCCAGCCCATCAAGACGCAGCTGCCAGGGACGGGCTTCAGTGCTCTGCTTCTGTTCAGAGTTAATTTAATAAAAGTCACATCACGGAGCCGTTCTGTGCAAGCTCAGGGCTCCTGTCCCACCCAACCAAGCCCTGCCCTGGGGGGAGACCTTCCAGAAACTCCAGCCCAGAGGGGAGGATGGTGGGACTCGGTTAGATATGTTACGATGAGCAGATAGAGCACCACGGAGGGCTCTGCCCTCTCTGCAGGGTGAGCAAGCCGTGCCCACTAATGCATGGCACAGGGCAGAAAGAGTTTCTGCAGAGCAGGACAAGGCTCCGTTTCACAGCTACAGTGCAGGACTGCCCAGGCTTCAACAGCTTCTCCATGAGGATCTGATGGGAAATGGCATCAAAAGCCTACATACGTATATGTATATATTTATATATGTGCATGAGAGAGAGAAAAGAGGATTTCTAACACTTATTTTCTATGAATCTTCCCAGGAACAAAATGTTTTTATGAATGTTCATGAAGAATGAGCCAAAATAGAGCAGTCTGAAAATGTTCCCTGGATTTTGAGATGAAAAAAATGGCCATTTTTGCCAAATGTATTTTTAGAAAATAGCTAACATTGACCTTAACATTATTCACTATGTTTTCTTTGAAGTTATTTCAACTGCTGCCAGTATTTTTCTATCATTTCATGAAGTAGCTCCACAAGAGACGGAAAATGGATGAGTTTGGACCTCCTGTGACATGGCTGCAACTTCCCAAAGCAACTGTGGGTCTAGTGCCACTAGCAGCCGGGACACCACCTGATGGGTTCAACGAATGAGAGTTCAAAAAAGTAGCTAAAAAACTTTCTCCAGCATTACCTTAACGTGAAAGTCACATCCTAACGTAGCTGAACTCTGCAAATGCTAAATAATGAAAACTTCCCAGGACGTACAAGCTGGTTACTATGAGGCAAAACCAACCGTGATCCAGGGATACTCCTTATCTCTGCAAAATAGCTCCTTTGAGATGGAAGGTGACCAAGTCTGCACCCCAGGGAGGAGGCTTCCCGGCTCACCCAGTTCATCCCACATCACCTGTTTGGGACGGAATCAGCCAGGGTGTGGTGCGGGCGGCAGTGGCATCCCAGGCGAGGGGTGGATAATACAAACATAGTAATGGTATTTTCCATATAATCAATGTTTTAATGTATACAGAACAAATCCTGGTTGTCAAAGGTTGTGACGAATGGGCCATTGCAGATCCCGGTGATAAAACATGCAAATGGCAAAATGCAAGTTAAAGCTGCCGTTTCTGGCGGGCAAACCTGATTCGTTGCAGCGGGATGCTACCTTCTGATAAGCAAAGATCAAAGCATACCCCCGCCTGTTCTGTGGTGCATACCCCCTGTGCCATCAAACTACTGACACCGGGGCTCACTGGTAATATAGACGAGCCTGATTTTTTTCTCTTTTAATTTGTCTCGGCAGCAAACATTAGCTTAACCAACCACCACCGTAAACAATTAGGGCTTATCCCATAAATCAAAGAGGAGGGTAATTACCCCAGCATACACAGTGCAATAGGGAGAATTGCTTTTCATTGCCGCAGCCGTTGCGGTGTGCTGGGTTGTGAAGGGTGCTGCTCCCCTGCGTCACCGGGGCTGGCATCGGCATCGCCCAGCGAGGAGCAGCCGCTCCCCGGGGACCGGCACAGTCCTGAGCTCCCCCAAGGACCTTGGCACTGAGCGTATCATCTCCCAGGAACCCACAGAACACATTTTGCACATCCCTCGGCGGCAGCAGACACAAGTGGGTCAAACAGCAACAAGAGGCAGGCGGTGCGAAGCCCTCGGTGGAGAGCTGAAGCACAGGTACCAAGCCTGATGCTCCCCCTCTGCCCCGAAGGCTTTCTGCCCCCCCCAGGAACCAGGACACCCCCCATAATTCCCTTCCATGGCTTCACACAGCTTTTCTCTAAACCTGTGCTATTTTTATTCAGGATTTATGTGGAAGACAGACCCAGGCCTCTGTGCTTTGCTGGGTCTGGGACCCGCTCGGGATCTGCTGTTGGCCCAAGGGTCCTCCTGGGGGGTCTCAGGGTCCACTCCGGCCCCCATCAGGAGCCAGCCCAGGCTGGCACCTCTCGCTGGGACAAGGTTGTGGCTGACGCTGCTCATCCTTAATATGACAACAGTGTGTCTTTTTATGGGTGCTGCTCTATTTGCGTCCTGCATGTAAAATCCCGTGCAAATTATAATTATGGCCACAGTCACCATGCCTGGGTGCCTGACCCAACAGCCCTCCAGGCAGAGCCAGATCAGGTGAAACACACTTGTCTGTATGGAAAAACGTATGTGCTCTCACTCCCTCTCCTACAATAATGTGTCCAAGAGAACAAAAAAAAAAGCAAGCAGAAGGAAGATGAGGCACATGCATTAGACGCAGCAAACACCTGGGTGAATAAATCCCGGTGGATGAGGAAGGTCACTCAGCAGGATGCAGGACTGGATGCAAGGAGCTGGGCAAGGGAACGTACATGAAAGCAGAGCACCTGAGAAGAAGCAGCACCAAGAGCAAACCACAGCCCTTCTCATCCCTTCCTGCTCCGACAAGGAGCCCACACAGCCACGGACACGTCTGCCCACCACGCGCTGCTGCCGGGAAAGAGCCCGGGGGGGTGTGTATGTGTCCCCCCCACGTATCAGCACAGCAGCTCGAGGCCAGCCAAGCCTTTCTGCCACAGGGACCGCAGCTGATCCCGCTGCAGCAGTTGGGATCGGGGCTGTTCTTGAGGACAACAGCATAAAGCTGCTGGAAACCCGCGTGAGGCAGCGGGCGATGAAACCCCGGCGTGGGAAACCCCGACTGCTGCAGATGTGTGATAAAGCAATGCACGCACAGCCAGCCAAGGACAACACACTGGCTTATTATAGCAAAAAAACCAAAAGGTTATTGCTGCATAGAGACGTGGAGAAGGCTTTTTGTGTGCAATGTGTTTGCTCACACTTTTTGAGGAAAGACAGAACAATCCTTCAGTGCATTTTGGGCACGGCCAGACCACCCTACCCCACCAACATGTACCTTCAATGATGTGCTTTCTTGAAAGCCCTCTTTCCGTTTCAGCTCTGCAAAGGAAGAACAGGGACACAGCTGTTAGAGGTCTGAGGTGCTAACAATCAGGGAGCGCTAATTTTGTATTCTGGTTTAAACATCCCAAAAATGAAATTACAACTCATACAACAGGGAGATCCTGCAGCTCTCTTGTGTTCCCAGCTTCAAAGACGACAGCATCTGGGACGAGTAAGACCATTGCTAATGTGGTAACAGCCTTGCTATGGATATTGCCTGGCCCTAAAGCTACCAGGTGACATTTCTAAGGGGTAAGGATGCTGGCAGGGCAGCGGTGGCTGCTGGGACCCGACAGCGCGGGGATGGGGCTGTGCCCCGGCCGACTGTGCACCACTGAGGCTCCACTGGCAGCGTCTGCTGTTTCAGAAGATGGCAGCATCCAACCTGTCCTCCCAGCGCAAAGCTGGCAGACAGCAAAGCCAACAAAGCGCTCCTCCCAACACAGGCACAAAGGTACCGTGAAGGTTACCCCCAAAATCATTAAACACCCCATCTGCTGGGACCGGACCTCCTCCAGGCAGGTCACCTTGCCAAGGCAAGGCAACAAGGAACAAGACCCAAACAACCATGGCCCATCATCCATATATAAACTAGATTCAGAGGCAACACATGGCTTCATAACTTTTCTTTCTGACTGTTTAATTTTGCCTGTCTCTCTCACACACCAGGCAGATCCTGACCCTGCTGCGAAGCAACAGCACAACGAAGTGGGATAGCTACTATAGACCCACCATACCAAAATTCATGGCAGTGTCCTAGTTACATCCCAGCTTTCCCAGAGAAGCAGAGGACTGTGCTGCACCTCAGCTTCTCTACACCATTAAATAACTTCAGTGAAACGGGGGAAAAAATAATTACAGCCATTTGCACAAGATCTCTGATGAAAGTTTCTCCTCAGATATTCTGGTAGATTCAAAAAAATCCACACTGATATTTTGTTCTGGGGCCAAAAACCAACGCACGATGGAAATGAGCTGAAGAAAGGTGCAGGGGCTGAAAAGCAGGGCTGGTTACCCCTTCCTGGTGCCGCAGCCCTGCTCAGGGCAGGGACACGGCCTCTGCCAGGCTCCGACTCTTTAAAAGAGTTAGCAAAATGAGGAGAAAGAAAACGATGGCAAGAAATCCCCCCTCTGAGATGCCAATTAATCTCCACCTGGTTTTACAGCTGTAAAAGGGAAAAGCACGCAGCAGCAAACACCACAACAAGTAACTGTGAGACTTACTTTCCACCCCAGTACAGTTTTGTTGTTATGACCAGGCTGGACCTCCTGCAAACAGAACAGAAAAATTACTACCGTTACAAGTAAAATTGATAATATGAGTAACCATGCAGGATGCTGCCCATCGACAAGCGTCTGTACCCTGGCTTCCCACAGCCGTGCCTGGTTTCGCCTCCCTGGGCTCAGAGCGAGCGTTCACACATCACTATAATCCTTTTTACAACAGGTCTAGAGGCCACTTCTCCTCCCACCCTCAGGTCTGCTGCGGGCAGGGAGCGACGGTAGCTGGTGTCTGGAAACCGAAGCTAATTCAAGTGAAGTCACCAAAAAAAGTGACACATTTTTCACTATGGAGTAAGCATTCTCCAGAACCAAAGACTCTGGTGCTATTCCTTCTTGGTATCCAAGTCCAGTGTTTCTCATTACCATGCGGTATTCCAGAGTTATTAAAATCCCAAGAGTAATACAGTCACTGAATTAATCTATAAATTCCAGTGTGGTACTAAATTAAAGATTTCTTTCACAAAGTACCTTGCTGATAAACTAACTGTATGTGTACAACACAATTTCTCCAGCTTTTGCTAGACTTTTTTTTTTTCTTACACAGTACCCAGGGTATTTCTTATGAATTATCATCCCCCCTAACGCAGGGGATACTGATTTTGATGAGAGCACTGCTGGGAACCACTCTTCACTTAAAGGCTGGATATGACACAAGCAAGAGATCTTTAAAAATTATGTAAATGCTCTTAAAACTAAACAACATGTGCTAACGTGGTGCATCATTTAAATTACATATCATCTCCTACTGGGCTACCCAAGATGAAGGCCCATCACAGCTTTGCATTCTTAATACATAGTCTTATGTACACAAATAAGGATGCCAGCACAGAAATCATCCGTCTCCATACACCGTGCGTGGAAAAGATGGTGGATATGCCCAGAAGTTGTGTTAACTGTGCTGCTCACAGAGACAATGGTCTTGTGCAAGGGTCGGGGCAGCACCGCAGGCTGATGATCGCAGCTGTTGTGCACTCCCAAAAAAAAACCGGAGAGCATTTTTATTTGGCACTTGAAAAAGTCTGGCTGCCGCAGGACCCCTGGCTGGCTGCTCTGGGCACGGCCCACACACCTGCAAGCTCCTGCTCCTGGGCCAGCATCACCTAACATGCATCATTTTTAGAAACCAGAAGAATTTTCGTATGCCCAGGGGTCCCGCTCAGTTGGGGTGACAGGGAGCGGAACAGTACCTCCATCCCTTCTTCTTCAGGATGTTTCCTAGGATGACTTCAGCCCTGCAGGAGAGAGAGAGTCCTGTGTGAGGGGAGGCAGGAGGATGCTCAGCTCCCCCGGACGGTGCCACACAGATGCCAGCTTGCAGCCCCGCTCTCAGCTGTGCAGCTCTCCCTTACCCTCCCCGGGTGACAACAACCCAGCACAGCTGGGATGGGTCCCGTCCATCAGTACAAAGCACCTTGTGTGTCCCCCCACCCACGGGGACGGACCTGCACCCCCATGCCCTATGTCTGCTTGAACCTGCTCTGGGAAGGCAGAGCCACTTTGTCCCCGCACCAGGAACGTGATGTCCCAGGCCACCTTTTACACTAAATACAAAGCCGGATAAATCAGCTGAAGTCAACTATATTATGGATGGATTTTTTTGTTTTTCCCCAGTCCCACAGCAACACTAAGTAAGAGCATTAGCTCCGCTGCAGCCAGAGCGGTTCCCCGTGCCGGGAGCTGCACTTGGGAGCTGTCACTGGCACAGGCCATCCGTCACCATTAAGATGCACACTGACTTTTCATTTATTCAGGACATTTTCCTCCCTGTGCTAACAGTAAGTGGCATGAGTGATACGTTTCAAGGCTTCAGCTGGGTGCAAGGGGGATTGGGTTTGATTTTTTTTTTTATTTTTTCTTTTTTTTTTTTACTATTTTTTTTTTTAAAAGTGCTCCAAAAATAAAGGTTTTTCTGTGCCCCCTCAGGGAGAAGGGGGATTCCCAAGCACCAGCAGGGCCCTATCCATGCTGAGGGACTGTGACCCAAAGAGGAGCAGGGCCAGGCGGAGGGGCTCTGGGGAAGCGGAGCGGGACGCTGGGCACTCACTTGCCAGCTGCGTACACCTCGGCCGTGTCGAACAGGTTGACGCCGCTCTCGTAGGCGATGGTCATCAGCTGCTCAGCCACCTTGGGGAAGCAGAAACAGAAAGGTGAGGGGTGGCAGACTGCATCCCGAGCAGCCAGCAGCTCTTCCCACACCAGGAAAAGCCCCTGAAGGGGCTTCAGTGGGGCTGGGAGGGGTGTCAGCATCCCCCACCCGGGGGGTCAGACCCTTCATCAGGGCACCCAGGGGGTCGTGTGCTGGCCCAAGCAGCACCAAAACACGGATTTACATCAGCTTCCCTTTGACTCATCCTGAGAGGAATTAATCTTTTCTCATAGGAACGTTCTAGGCTTTTCTAATAGGAAAGCAGCCAAGAATTTAATAGAGTTATAGAAGATCCTCTGCAAATCTGTGGAGTTTAATACAGAAAGGATATTTCCATGGAAAGAGTTTAATATTTTTTGGCCACCCGACAGGCTGTCCTGCAGCTCTCTGTCAGACTTCATGGGATATTTAAACAGCTGAAGGTCATTTCATGTGATCCCTATCAGAGCCCCGGGGGGTCCCGATGCTCCTGGGGGGGAATTCTGCACCCGGAGGGACATGGCAGTGCCAGGGGTGGGTGGATGCCCAGCCACTGTCCTTAGGGTGGGCATCCCCAAGGCCAGGTCTGCGTTTCAGTCCTCTTTTTCCATGCACAAACACTTGGCACTGACTTATTCTAAACAAGGAGGGCAGAAGAGCCAGCAAGCAAATTTATGACTGAAACAAGTCGTCTCGCTTCAGCCTGCAATGCCAAGAAACCGGAGTGATCTCAGTGATCCACCATTGTCAGAAGCAATACCACCAAAGAAGAAGAGAATTAAAAAAAAGGAAAAAAAAACCACAAACATTTTGAGTTCAGACTCCTGGGCCTTTTTCTTTCCGCAAAAGTTATTTTAGGGTTTCTGTTATGTACTAGACGGAGGGCTGCCGGGAGGTCACTCTCCCTTTGATGGCTCGCATCTGCAGCGTGCCTGAGATGGAGGGAAACCCATGTGCTGCCCAGCACTCGGGAGGATTATTAACCAAGATTAAGAGCTATCTGGTACAGGCAAGAGTGCGTAGGGAACCCAAGCTCATTTTCATTTGTTTCATCTTATTATGGAAAAAAAATAAATCATCCGGCAGCTCCTTGTAAGCCGAGCCCCTGCCTGCATTTATGCTTGTTGCTGATTAGATACATGATGTAAAAATAGTTTCCAATTTCTGCTCCAGGAACAGTACTGCTGCCAACGGTAAGGAGGAAATATTGCTCCAAACAGCATGGAAGAGAAGATCGCTTTAAGGGATAGATGGGGGTTTTTTTATTAAAGTTGATCTCTGGAAATGTCAGATTCATTAAGGTTTTTTGTAGCATAAGCGCGTGCCTTCTATTGCTTTGCATAGTAACTCTCTGCCACTTCTTCGTACGGAAACAGGCTACCAGATTTTGGTAGCCATGGTTTCATTTAAAAATATCTCATATTGGTTTTTACTTTGTGCTGTATACTTACACCAAGCATTACTTACCTCATCTGAGATTTGACCTCCAAAAGTGACCCACGTCCCTAGAAAGAACAAAACAGTCTGTTAATATGAAAGGGTTTTGCCAACAATAATTCACTCCACCAAAATTCAAGGTCCTTGGGATTAAATGGGTTTAAAATGGGGTTAACTGGTTTAGACGCTGCTGCGTCCCCGAGTGAGCCGGGCCAGGACCGGGGCAGGCACTGGGGGGAAACAGCGGGGTTGGGGTGGGAGTGCGGACCCAAGACTTGCCCATGAACCCACTCAGGGAAGCGCCAGCAAGATCCTGTGCTGCAAAAATACACAGTTTTATTGAAATCTGAAGCTCTTCGCAAAACCCGGTTCATTTTCCAAAGCTTCAATTTGACAAATTGGAAAAAATTTATGATGCTGCCGAAACATGTCATTTGGGGAATGAAACTCCTCCTAAGTTTATGCTTCAGCATTTAGCATCATACAAGTCAAAAATTAGGGGGGGGGAGGCGGGAAGAGACATATTTCTATTGACATGAAGCATTTAAAACTCATCCAAAGCACCTTTTTGCCAGGAACTTTTCCATCAAGGCCATGTCCGACAACAGCCGACGAGCAGCCCTTTCGCCAGCTGGCTCAAAGAGTAGCTGCAGTTGAGACTCAGCAGCAGACTCTGGTCTATTATTAGAAAAAACTTGGGGCGTTATTTCTTTATGACTACTGCTTCAAAAGAAAAACATATATCCCATGGTGGAAACAATGTATGGATTTCACTGGATATTCCTAAGATATAGGAATATTATTTTCTATATATATTCTGTACATGTACATATAAGGAATACATGTTTCCTAAGCCACTGGAAGAAAGAGATGGCAGCGAGCTGGGGAAGTGCCAGGTCACATATGGGACACTGATCAGACGGCACGTCCTCAGCCCGGCAGACATTGCTCCTGCCCTACTTATCCGAGCTCACAAAGCACCCCATGGAAAGCGACGCCGAGACACAGAAGAGCAGGATGTGACGTGAGCCGTGCCTTTTGCCAGCTTGTCACAACGGCACTTTGATTTACAGAACAACTTTTCCCCGCACTTTTCGAGACCGACACGCCAGCTATGTACACAATCACGCATTACTCATTTAATGGATGGGTCAAGGCTCACGTGGCTCACAGAAAATCCTCCAGGATTTAAGATTCTGCCTTGTATCGTCCCTCCATAAGGAAGGCAGAGGGGTTCAGGCCCTGAGCTGGAAAATTGAGTGCGATTTGGGCAGGGCAGAGGAGAGACCACCCTGCCCGGGAGGGGTCGGGTTCTGATGCTGCTAAGGGGGTAAAAATATTAAGCGGTCCCTGCCTACCTGCTTGACTTGCAAAGGGCCTGGTGCAATAGATATGTAAACGCTCCCACATCTTCATTAAAAATGTATGGGTTAGTTCATTGCTCAGAGCGAGCGGGGAGGATGAACCTGGAGCAGGAGTCAGAAAGCGGAGAGCGTGCCGGCTGCTACCGCTCCCGCTGCTTTGATCACTCCCTCCTTAAAAACAAAACAGGAGTCAACTCTGTTAAGAGAATCTTGCTCTCTTTCCCTCAAAAAAAGGTCAATCCAAATCTTTTTTTTTTTTTTTTTTTTTTTTTTTACAGATCAGGTGCCTTTGAGTACAAATAAAGTTATTTTTAAAGATGCATGTTTGCTCTACAGTTAAACTGAAACTCTTGATCTCCTGCAGAATAGCCCCAGCCTCGCAAAAGCCAAGTTTTCGCGGATCAGAAATGCATAACACAGCTGATGCTACTGAAATAAAAAATGAGCAAAGAGCACACACATTTCTAACTAGTTTTGCATTTACTTCTACTCTCCATAAAGGCGATAACAGGGCGACAGCAGCACCCGCCGAGCCTCCCCCGAGAGCCACCCCCAGCTGCCCCTGCTACACCTTGCTGCTTAGAGACCTCCGGAATGGGACTTTCTCCTGTCCTTAAAATGCTCTGGTCCTCCACAATAAGGATAAAAATGAAAATAGGTTTCGCTTTAACATTAAGCTTCTTTATGCATACGAAAAAAATCCAAACGAAGCCCGATTTCCACGCTAAAGCTTCAGAAGTGTTATTTTTATAGGAATGTAAGAATACATTAAAATGCATTTCTACTGAAAAACGTGTTACGACTGTTTATCCCAAAGTGATTTTTTTTGGCTTAAATATGCATACAGGTCCCCAGCACAGGTGAGAAGAAAAGGAATTATTTCCTCGCCTTGGCGATTGCGCATCCTCTCTCGAATTTGGGTGAGTCTGACCCTCCACAACAGCTCACGTAAGAACAACCAGCACTTTAGCTCTTTAAATATAAGTAGTAAATACACGCAATACTGAGTATACCTGCCTGTCTCCCCCCTGTGCTCCCAGATCACAGCGGGGGACCCAAGGGGCCTGGGATGGCTGAATGGCGAGATCATCGGGACCACACAGGTGGGGAATCCTTGGTGTATTTTTTTTTTTTTTTTTTTCCTCAGGAAGGCCAGTTTTTGCTCAGCAAAGCGATCTCTAAAGCATCAGATTTGGTTGGGACCATAACAAATGACTTTAGGGTCCCAGCCGGAGAGTCCCCAGGCAGTTGGTGTGGGTGGTACCTACACCCAAAGCAGCCGGGCAGCTGCTGGGGCCATGGCACAGCACAGCACCCGCTGCTCAACGCTGATTAAAAAATAAAAATAAAAATAAAAAACACTCCAGAAAGCGCAAGGCGCACTTGGCATTTCAAACAACGACTGAGGATGATTCACAATCTCAGCCAAGGAGAGTATTTTGGAAGAAAAATATGCTAGAGAAAGATTTTTTTTTTTAATCATTACTTGTCCCCTTAACAAGTCATCTTCTTTCTCTTCTCCACCCCAATTCGCTGTTTATAAACGTGTGTGCGTGTGTGTCCCCTGACACAGCCTGGCAGTGGCAGGGAGACCTCCCACTCCTGCCCTTCGCCCATCACGTCTCGCACTGGAAAGCGATTTCCCAGCTGGATATCCTCACCTTCGACAAAGGAATTTCTGTATTAAAACTAGTTTTGGCTCCATTTCCATCACATCCCAGAGCCTAGCAAGGTGTGATTACTGCTGGGTTATTTGCTGATGCAAAATTCACCACTCGATAATGTCATTGCCAGCAGATGTGTCACCTCTGCAGGAAAAAAAAAAAAAAAAAAAAGAGGGTTCCTGGATGAAAGCCATAGCTTCGCCTCCTGCCAGTACAATTTTATCCCTGGCTTGCTGCTGGCGAGGATGATGCCACGTAGAGATTTGGCACGTGGGTCTGGTCTGGCGCTCGAGCAACCAGCAAATGCTTGGCTCTGCACGCTGCGAGCACCCAGGTGCGAATGGGACCCCTTCACCGCCATCCGCGGCCAGACGACCTTCGGGTTGGGTGAATCTTACACAACAGGTTTGCAAAAGCTTTTCCCCAGAGCAAAGCACCAGGGGGTAATGGCAGAAGCTGAGCCCTTTCTGCTCAGGAAACATCTATTTTTGTACCTGATCACAAACGTGGGGTATCCCGCCGGTGGCTGGAGGAACCGCTTGTTTTGGAAGGTTTCTCCTGTGCTTTTGTACATTGGATTGGATTTGCGGGGTTTGGGATGGCTGGTTTCACCCTGCTACTCATTTCCTTGGAATCGCGGCTAATGACCTTGTTGGAGGCTGTCTCAACATTTTCTAAAAATCAACAGGCAGCCTCTACAGGCAGAATTTGCTCTGAATTAACTATAAGAAAAATGTGACCATATTTTTCCCCTGCATTGCAATCATGTTTCAGAGCCAGCATCACAGAAAGGGATATGTGTTTGCTCAGGGTTAGACTAATTAAAATTCCTTATCCAAAGCCTCACCTGGCATTAGATCGCCCAAAGGCAGAGGTGAAAGCCCAGCCTGGAGCGGGGCTCTGCTCCGGGATGCTGCAGGAGCTGGGTCTGGGGGAGCTCAGCCCCGCAGAGCCGTCCCAGCTCCAGTGGGAGAAGATGGAGGTTCAGCAACCCAGGAGTGATGCTCAGTCCCTTCCCAAATCTCTCTCCTTGTGAAACACCCCACTAACACAGCTGACCTCATCTGCTCACTTAACACTTCTCACACCACGAGCAACACCCAGCAAATTAATTAATTAGAGTGCGAGCTGGGAGAAGCAGGATGTAATTAAAGGCTATGCATTGACTTGCACTGCCTACCTTTGATTTCTCTCCTGCTTCACATTTTTCTCTGTTTTTTCATACTAGAGGATGAAGCACGCTCCCACCTTGCTAAGATTTTGGAAGGCTTTTAAGAAGATCGCTGAGTCTTCAGAAACTTTAGTAAAGCTTAAATTAGATTTTCATGCTGCAGAGAGTTTAGGGAAACACATTTGTCTTTTAGGGAACTGCGAAAGAGAAGCTATTTAGAAAAGTCATGCAAGCCGGTGCTCAAAGCGGACACCTGATAGATCTGCGGTGGGAGGGGAGGACGAGCTGCGCCGCAGAAGAAATACCCATGCATTTCCCTCGCCCGGAGCAGCCACTTGCTCCCTCCTCAGCCCCCACTCATCCCGCACAGCTGCACACACAAAGGCTCAATATATTTAGATGCTGCTGCCGTTCCACATGCTTGAAATTAAAGAAAAGCTCTGCAAAATGTTTGTTGGTTGTTTTTTTTCCAGATGCTACTTCCTTCCCATAGCTTTTCTCCACCACAACAACATTAGCTCTTGGTGATCTCTAAGGATGATAAATAAAATCTCTGAACCAGATAAGAACACGACTCCTTTCAATGCCTGGGTCTATTTTAACCAGAAGAGCTCTTCTTAGCAGAATAGGCCTTATTTATATCACTTGTGATACAGGGTGACTTTCACATTTCACTCTATTTTAAAACCAAATCTCAAAGCGTTGTTGGAAAAAATGAGCTAACCCCTTGGGCACCTGCCCCGTGAGCACAACTGGCACCAGTGGGCAGCTGGAAGGGGATGCCCACCACCACATCAGGCACAAAATACAGGCAGAACCCTGGTCCTTGCCCACTCCTCCCTTCACCCACTCCCCCCTGAGGCGGCAGCACGGGAGGAAGCCCAGTACCCCCAGCCGCTGGTGCCCCCACCTCCCCATGCTGGCACCTCCGAGCCCAGACCCCCCTTTAACACAGGGCTGGAGGGGCCCTGGCAGAGCAGAGCATCCACCCCGGGGGTCTCTGCGCATCCCTGCAGCCTTGGCCCTCCTGATGCCCCAGCCTTGCACTGCAGGAAGGGGCTGCAAGAAAAACAGCCTCCTCCTTTCTACAGTGTTTGGTTTTTTTAACATATACACATGCACTTTTAAGCATTCTTCAGGTGAGCGGTTCAACTGTTATCAAAGAAATTACTCGCATGATTAAAGCCATCAGGAGGGGCCCAGTCCATCGCACACGCTCCTCGCCGGCAGTGGAAGGCCAGCGGCACCACACCAACGCCGGCGGGAACCCCAGCATCCCTACAGGACCAGCACATATGTGCTGCAGTGCTTATAGATGCGCTTTGTGATGAAACATTGGTAAGATGAAACATTGATAAGATATTCTTTAGTTTTCA
Source organism: Rissa tridactyla (assembly GCF_028500815.1). Lineage (NCBI taxonomy): Eukaryota > Metazoa > Chordata > Aves > Charadriiformes > Laridae > Rissa > Rissa tridactyla. Next base: position 10,006,517 of record NC_071471.1, read on the forward strand.
AACCAGTATGGAACAGAAATAGCAAGGTGTGCACACTGAATAAAATAAAAATCTGCCCACGGCCCAGGCAGATTGCCATCCCCTGAGACTGGAGCTCTGAGACTTAACGCTCTTGGGGGCACTCACAGACATCTCAGATGTGGTCTCTGTGGGCTGTCCCTCGCGGGGATCAGGCTGCATTAGAAGGACTTTACTCCAGAAACCCTCATACAGTTCCACCCGGGGGTGATGGGTGGAAAGCATCGCCTCAGGCTGCGGGCAAGCGCCTGGGCTGATGCACAGAGCTGCTATCAACACACATAATGGCCTCTGTCGTGAGCCATCTTCAGGACTGAGCGCAGGCTGAGGCTCCAAGGGAGCACAGGTTGGGGGTGTTTTTTATATACTGAAATCCAAGAGCAGCCGCCACCACTCCGGGGCAGCGTGTGGCTGCAGTGAGTGCAGCACCAGCGGAGGTTACTCACCCAGGCCCAGGCACGAGACTCTCAGTCCAGATTTTCCAAGGTTTCTAGAAGGAAAAGAAAATAATTAGAAAATATCGTTAACCCTGCAGGGACACACAATTTAAATAACCCGGTGCGAAATCAGTAGCTGGTGAAGACGAGACCCTGCTTTTGTGCAAATCATCCATTCTCCTCCAAAAGGGACATATTCTCCCTCTCTGGGGATGCCAGCTGCCCAGTTTGGAGAAGGATGGATGCACTGCCACCATCCCTTGCCTCACTAGGCTGTGGGAGAAGCTCTGATCACTCATGGGGCTGGGAAGAAACCCAAATACATTCAGATGTATCTCACACCTGATGTCGCTTGGAGTGCCATGAATAAGCCACATGCATTCCCTTCACTTTCATCATCATTCAGTATTCATTGCAGTAACACAGACTAACATATTCACCTTGTTCAGCTTCACTTTTTGTCTTATTCACCCTCACGCTTCTCAAAACATTCCCATCCATCAGAGCAGACCCCTGGTCTGGTTACTGTGGGGGGTCCCAAGCTCATGGATTCCCCCCCAAACAAAACACCCCACGATTTCCCAGCCCGAGGACAGGCAGCGGCTTCATCCCTAATGCCGGCTGCTTTTCCACATCAGCGAGATAAAGTTATCACCCTTCTCCCCATCTCCCAGAGCCAGGCTGGAGACAAGATAATTAGCCCCGAGGCCATGAAATGTGCCATACATTAAACCCCTACCCTAACTTAAACCTATCTCTGCAGTACAAAATACCCTTTTAATTATACCCTCCTGCTTTAACCTTTATGTTCCAGCTGGATCTGTGCAATTTTTTTGCCAGATCAAGGTATAATCTCAGGACCATCTATCTACCTTCCACTACAGAGCACCGTGAACAATCACTGCACTTTTTGCTGTTCCTAATGAATTATTTAAAGCCAAATAATAATTTAAAAAAAAAAAAAAAGCCTCGCTCACCCACAGTGACAGGGGTCAGACAAAACACTCGACATTAGCACAGGTCCTGCCCTGCTCTTTCACAGAATCACAGAACGGTCGGGGTTGGAAGGGACCTCTGGAGATCATCTAGTCCAACCCCCCTGCCAGAGCAGGGTCACGCAGAGCAGGTTGCACAGGAAAAGTGCTCAGCTCTTTCTCTTTTTACACGTTTGATTTTGTGGCCATTTCAGGTATTTGCCTAGAGCCTCCTAACTCCATTGCTCTACCCAAAATTTAGCACTGCTGACAGGAATTTAAATTTTTGGGAGAGACAGGAACTTGTCCTCGAGTAGCTATTTGAAATGCTGCAACTGCATTTCCAGCACCACGAGCTCCTGGGCTCACAGCACGGCTGGGGCAGGCACTGACCTGATTTTTTGTTTCTTTTTTTTTTTTTTTCCCTTTTTTATTAGTTTTTGGAGTGAAAGCACAGATGGACACCTGCATAACAAAACCCACAGAATAGCACAAATGATGCCAGTCGTCCCCTGCTCACCAGCATAAAGCATAACCCTCAGAAAGTTAAAAGGCAAATATCCATCAGCTGCCTGTGTGTTCCAGACAGAGCTGCAGCCATTCTGTCAGGAAAGAGGAGCCCGAGATTGGGATTTCCACCTTACTTCTGGCGTCAGCCCACCCACTACATAATGCTTTTTGGAGAAGTCAAATGCTCTTGGCTTTGGAGACCTCAGCACAAGAAGGACACGGACCTGTTGGGGCAAGTCCAGAGGAGGCTACAAAGATGATCAGAGGCTGGAGCCCCTCTGCTGTGAGGACAGGCTGAGAGAGTTGGGGCTGTTCAGCCTGGGGAAGAGAAGGCTCCAGGGAGACCTTAGAGCACTTCCAGTCCCTAAAGGGGCTACAGGAGAGATGGGGAGGGACTCTGGATCAGGGAGGGGAGCGATAGGACGAGGGGGAATGGTTTTAAGCTGGGAGAAGGGAGATTTAGATTAGATATTAGGAAGAAATTCTTGAGTGTGAGGGTGGTGAGCCCCTGGCCCAGGTTGCCCAGAGAAGCTGTGGCTGCCCCATCCCTGGAGGGGTTCAAGGCCAGGCTGGATGGGGCTTGGAGCAACCTGGTCTGGTGGGAGGTGTCCCTGCCCAGGGCAGGGGGGTGGAACTGGATGGTCTTTAAGGTCCCCTCCAACCCAAACCATTCTATGCTTCTATGATTTCCAAACAGTTTACGCTTATTTTGTAGAAGCGGGGGTTTTTTTAAGTCGTATTTCTCACCAAGCTATTCTCTGGTTTTCAAAGCCTGGCTCTGTCTCTGCACAGGCACACAGCTGCGAGGGCACAGCTTGGCCATGCAGCTGGACCCCTCTCTCTACATAGGTGTATATATACATCCACACACGTATACCCTTTTCATACGTAAATACACATGCATACCCTGTATACACATGCATAGCCTGTATACACACCCCAGGTGTTCGCATGCATTGATGAGCACACCACTCCCCTCAGCAGTGGGGTCTGCCTCAGGGTCTCAGCCCAGGTACCACAAAGCCATGTCAGGGCTCATCCCTCTGCACCCCACGGATTTGGGGGGGGTAAAGCACACACACACACACACACAGGAGCCAGGCTTTGCTCCAGAGAACGATAACCAGCTCCTTGCAGAGTCTGTTCCACTAACAAATCTGGGAAAAAATATTGTGTTTGAATTTCTAAAGCTGTCTTTGCCATTTACTTAGCACATGTGACCTGGGTACTTGGAAATTTTTATATCAGTAGTAAAGAGCCGACACTGAAAATGCCAAGTCTTTGCAGTGCAAGATCCCTCTCGCAAAATGAGCTCAGAAGCTGCTCGGCAGCGTGGGAGGAGGTTCCCTGAGCCTGTGGTCCAGCCTGGAGAGCATCGCAGCCCCCAGCTACTCCCATCGTTTCCAGCCCTCCTTTGCCTGCGAGCGCTTCACTCAACTGCACGCTCTAATTAACGGGCAGGCAGTGAGAAAGCGAAGCGGCCACACCAACACATATAGCCACAACACAGCTAAAAACTCAGCCCACTCGGCATGGTTCGCCTCCCAGCACGGACCTCGTGCTGCTTAAAAGCACGCAGCCACTGATTTGATTCCTGGTCCTGGGGCAGAGCAGCAATTTGTCTGAAACAGCAACAGTTCTTGAGAACTAGTTCTCCTCCAGCCCCCTAAAAACAACAAAAAAAACCCCACCAAGCAAAAAAAAAAAAATATGTACACATTTACATCTATTTTGCAGCTTTCAGGTGTAAGTATATGTGTAGATATATCACACACACACATATATATAGACACACGTGCCTGGAAGCTGCCATGTAAAAATCAATGGTTGGTTTCTAAGTAACTGGACAGTAAAAGCCCTTTGTGTTTCCATTGCACTAATTCCCAAGTCTGGGACAATTAACCAGCACAGTCCCCAGAGCTGAACCAGCAGCAGCCCAGGCAAAACCCCAAGAATGGCTGCTCTGGGACAGCAACCAGGACAGCAAGACAAGCAAAACCTAGCAAAAGCCCGAGGTGCCCCATCTGCATCAGCTGCTCTGGCCATGTGTGGGCTGAGCATCTCCCTGGGCAAAGCTGCGGGAGCGCCGGTGCCCGTGGGTACCGGGCAGAGCACTGCCGGACGGCTGCGGGTCCCTTCCGCAGGAATAGAGCCCTGCACAGGGGGATAACACAGGATGGGTGGGGAGGGACGCGGAAAAATCAGCCAGGAGAGTGTTGGGGGGGTTCTGCCATCACTCTCCCGAGCAGTCGTGGACTCCTCGGGTTTTTCTGGGCTAGTGATAGCAATATTTTCAAGGCTAGAAATGATCTTTGTATACAAAATAATCGTATGAGTTGGCACACAGCTATTGCTCGTGTGCTTTGCCTTGGGGGGTGCTGAAGCTCCCGGCCCATGCTTTAAAGACGCCATTGTCCCCGCATCCCAAGGTCCTTCTCACAGGTCTTTCTCTAGGGAAAGGTGGTGTTTCATATGTTATTTTTTTTGTTAGTAATTGTCGGTCAGCTCATGGGCGTTATTGCCCTGGTCGCCCGTCTCTATTCGGCACTTGCTATCAGCAGGTGGAGAGGAGAGGGCACTCCCCCACAAGCACCCACAAGCGGTGGTACCCACCATCCCGCTTGCTCAGCAGCTGGCGCCAGCAGTGTTATTTGCTACCATTAAAGTCCTGAGTGTGTCAATCCATCTCTGAGCCCCGACCAGGCAGCCCAGCCCATCGCCCAGATACCCAGTGCCGCCGCCGAGGGCTTATGCTGATGCTATTTAATCACTCTCTCAGGAGGAAAAAAAAAAGGTCCTTCCAAATTGGAACTCAGTGCTGCTGAGGACGTTGCAGGAGCCTCCAGTCTCTCAGGATTGCTTTGCCTAGCCTAGAAGCAGCCGATTAAAAATCAGCCTCTTATACACCGTTTGTTTTTTGGTTTTGTTTTTTTCTTCCTCATTAGCACAGCTATCTTGCTTCTCTTCTTGCTGATATTCAGCTTCCCTTGCACTTTACAGAGCTGGAACGACCGCACCGCTCCCCACAAACCACTGCCTGACCTCGCCGCACACAGAGTAGCACCAGGAGATTTATCTGCTGCTGTACCCGGCTGCCTGGGCACCGCCTGATCCAGGACCCTGTCCCTGCAGCTCCAGCAGCACCTTCCAAACTGCTTCCAGTTGCCAATCTGAAAATACCTTCATTTCCTTTATCCCAAACTTGTGCCGCAAGCAAGACCCAAAGGTATTTAATACCTCACTCCTAAATTATTTTAAAACCAAAGCCTGAAGCCAAGCACTACCTTGCTGCCCAAACCCAGGACGTGGCAGAGCAGAGTTGAAGGCACTGGAGAAGCCTCCTGAAGGGACGGGATGGGGAAAGGTACATGGGAGTGGCGGCATTCCCTGTTGGATCTGGGTTTTTTTGCGGGCAGCCTCACTCACCATACCCACAGCAGGAGCTCTGCAAGCCTCACTGAAAGCACACGGGTCAACGAAACGTTTAGTAAAGGACACTTATAGCCAAACACAATACATTGAAGAACATAGGGCACTCATTGATTTTTGGGAAGGGACACACCACACTGTTTCTGCTCTTTGTATCTCTAATTTTAAGTGTTTACTGTTTCCTTCTCCAGGGAGCAGGTACCACCCTGTCCCAGTGCCAGGGCCAAACAGGGCAGGGGACAGCGAAGGGTGTGGGGACGCAAAGCGCCTGAGAGCCCAGCCTCACACACTGGTTTGACATAGCTCTTCTTTCCTGGCATAAACCAAAGGTGGCATTTTCCCTGCCCGCACAGCCGGGAGTTTGAGCTAACACAACCGTCCCCGCAGCACCGGTCCTTCGCCAGATTGCACTGGGTTAACGAGCGCGGGAGATGAATGCCTGATTCATTCAAAACACAGCTTGCAACTCAGAGATGTTGTTAAAAATACACTGAGGGACCAAAACAGCACGCGGGGAGGGACGACATTTCCCTTGACTGGGCTTTTCCAAGCAGAGGGCACATCCATTTCCCGAGGAAGCACAGGTTCTTGGCCATGGGCAGCGATGCGGGAATGTCGCTCCAGGACGCCGGCATCTGTGGCAGCACCCAGGTACCAGCTGCTGCTGCTAAACACCAGCCAACATGACGCAGACCACCGGGCAGCACATGCAAATGGCGCAGGTGGGGAAAAGGCTGGGAAGGAGGCGTTAGCCAGGGAACAGCACCTTCCTGCTGGAAAGGAGCGACTCAAGCAGCGGGACCCAAAGAGGCAGCACAGCCACAGGGCTGGTTACCAACCCCTCTGCCATTTGGCAGGTCTTCACCAAGAAAAAAAAAAAAAAAAAAAAAAAATCAAGTTCTCATTATCTCTTGCTAGTGGAGGGAGTTGCACATGCACCGGGCCTGCTCCTTCATCATCATCCTCAGGCTGAGAGCTGCAGTTCCCAGTGCTGTAGGGGTTTTGGCCAGGGTGAGCTTGGGTGTTTTGCCTGGTGGCCTGGCAGGCAGTGGCCCGGCTGAGCAGGCATCAGGTCCGCCGGTGAAGGGTTATTTCAGCCATGCAGAGACCTGGAAAAATCTGTGCTCAACTGCTGGCGCCTCTTCCCAGCCCGCAGCAGAGAGCGGGGCCTCTGCCTGGGCAGCAATTACCCAGTCTCTCCGACTCGAGGGCATGAAGCGCTCTCAGATTCGCTTCAGTGACTAATTCCCATTTCCCTTGTTTCCAGCAGATGCACTGCTCCTTATCTGCAGCTCCAGCCCCAGCTGGATGCTGGGGACAAAGCAGGGGTCCCTGTGTCCCACCACAGCTGTTCATTTGTAAACGGAGAGGAAAAAAACCAACCAATGAAAACCCAGCACACAGCTTAGCTTTTAAACATGGGAGAAACTATATACAGAAACGATACTTTTGTTCTGGACCCAACTGCAATATTGAAGAAGCCCAAGTTAATTATTTTGCTAGAAACAAGTGGTTAAACAAGACGGGTGCTCACGGGCTGACACCTGTCCATGCAGGGATATGGAGATAGGCCACCACAAGCACCACCTGGATCCAGCCAGGATCAGGGCTGAAAAAGCCCTCAGTTTCCCAAGGCTGGAGGGGGAAAAAAAAAAAAGAAAAAAAAAGAAAAGCACGTTTTGCTTGTTAGCTACTTTGCTGTGAGCAAAGACATGGGCAAAACCAAGGAAAATGCTAGAGAGATGTGTCAGATTTGAACAATGGGTAAGGAGAGCTTGTTGCCTGTCTGAGGAGCCAGGGTTTGACACGGATGAGAAAAGGCAAGGTGGCAACTTTTGACTTCAAGAGCTCTTTGGTTCAGCACCAGTAAGTCAAGAAGGGACACAAAGGAAAAAAAGAGGGGACTAACACATTCTACAGAAATACAGAGGGGTGATAAGAGCAACGAGACACATCTGGGATAAAGCCCGACAGTAAAAATGCAGAGGAAAAAGAATTACAGTTTGTCAAGTCTCAGAAACAAAGGAGATCCATTTCCAGGGGATTTTTCCTTGTAACGTGGCTGTGTAGGAAGATTAGATTGCACCCAAAACATTAATTTTGGTTAAAAAGACAGCAATCCAAGGTTTAAAATTGTGATTAATATTTGGCAGTGAAAAGTGAGAATAATTTGACTGTGCAGCAATTCTAAACCCATTTAGAAGGGCATTCGATGGGAATAACATCCTAGAGCACTGTTGGCTACCTGCAAGTCTGAAACCATTCTCCTAATGACGAAGAAAGAAGACCTACAAGTCCGTCGGAAAGTTTTCCCCTCATTGCCACTTTTGTTTTTAAAAGCCTTATTCAGGCTACCCTGCAACCTTCCAAACCGTCGCAGCACCCCAGGGTACCACCTCATCAACATAAATCTGCATATAACGGCATAATAGAAGTAAGTGTTAATCATACGGAATATCTCTATAAAAATAGACCTGGAACTTGCTGCTGACTGGGGTTTCACAGACTCTCCCTGAGCTTGCAGAGATGGGCACTGTGGGGTTCAGGCTGAGCGTGAAAAGGGGCAAAAAGGACAAAGACACCAAGAGCCTCATGGCGGGGCTTATTCCTGGTTTCTATCACGTAAGAGCTCAGCTCATCTTGCAGAATCCAACCCAGACGCGATCTGGGTGCAGCCCAGGGTGCCCGGTGCCATTCCTCTGCCGCAGGGACAGCCCTCCCCAGCCATCTGCAGCGATTCAAGAGAGACAGGGAACTACTGGAGAGAGTCCAGCGTAGGGCAACAAAGATGATTGAGGGATTGGAGCTTATGAGGAAAGGCTGAGAGAGCTGGGACTCTTTAGCCTGGAGAAGAGAAGGCTGAGGGGAGACCTTATTAATGTTTACAAGTATCTAAAGGGTGGGTTTAAGGAGGATGGAGCCAGACTCTTTTCAGTGGTTCCCAGTAACTGGATGAGGGGTAAAGGGCACAAGCTGGAACATAGCCAGTTCCAATCAAATATGAGAAAAAACTTCTTTACGGTGAGGGTGACAGAGCGCTGGAACAGGCTGCCCAGGGAGGCGGTGGAGTCCCCTTCTCTGGAGACTTTCAACACCCACCTGGATGCAGTCCTGAGTGATGTGCTCTGGGCAGTCCTGCTTTAGCAGGGGAGTTGGACTAGACGATCTCTAGAGGTCCCTTCCAACTCTGAAATTCCGTGACTGCCCTGCTCACCAGAGACATCAGCTCCACCTTTCAGGCATGCTCGGCTGTTCCCTCCTATTAGGAACTTTCTGCAGTATTTAACCAAAGCTTTTTATTTCCTCATTTCCACTCCATTATGCCGTTAGCAAAGCCTTTTCACCGGAACAGCTATTTGCAAGTCTCTTCCAGATCTCCTCTGCTTAAGCCAGCTTTTTAAGTAACACTAAACCATTTCTGGCTGAAAAGCCAGTCTTTCCCTGGGATGCTGCTGTCCCAATTAGCTCACAGGGTACGTGGGGGGTGGCCAATTATAATCCCATGGTTGTTAAGGGCTCGCCTCACCCAAGCTGAGAAAAACCTTTTCAAGTGGGAATTGCACATAGGTAAGAAGCACATAGCCCTTGCCTTAAACCAGTGGTGCCCAGTCCAGCCCCCACCTAAACCTTATTTAACACAGGTACAGCAGCGAGGATTCCAAAAGATCTGAAAAATTCCCAGGTGCTCATTTTGCCTCTTGTGCTTACCCAGTGCCTCCTTAATGGCTTTTATGGTAACTTCTAGTTTAATTATTTCCTCGGAAGGGGAAGTGCTGACAGTGCAGACAGAGCTGAACAAGACCAAAAGGAATATATAATTTTTATATATATCTTGCGGACAGCAAGACCCGAGCGAGAGGCCGGGCAGCCCTGCCCCATACCCTCCCACTGCTCTTCTGAGCCAGGTTCTGGGCAGCATGGCAAGGCTGAGCCGGCTGTCCCTGCAGCAAAGTCTCCCTCTCCAGCCTGGGCTAAGAGAAGAGTTTTAGGAGGGACGTGAACAGGGTGTGGGTGGGATGAGCCTGGAGCAGAGAGTTCCCAGGAGCAGCAGGCTCAGGGATCCCAGGGAGCCATGAGAAATGAAAGGGAATACAGGGAGCAACAGGGCTGGGGGGGGGGACAGGCTTGGCTCTGTCAGAAGGTATCCAGAGAGAGGATATGGGGAGAAAACCCACCATAGTGATGTTCTCTCAGGCTGAGAGAGTTGGGGTTGTTCAGCCTGGAGAAGAGAAGGCTCCAGGGAGACCTTAGAGCCCCTTCCAGTCCCTAGAGGGGCTACAGGAGAGATGGGGAGGGACTCTGGATCAGGGAGTGGAACAATAGGACAAGGGGGAACAGTTTTAAACTGAAAGAGGGGAGATTTAGATTAGACATGAGGAAGAAATTCTTGAGTGTGAGGGTGGTGAGACCCTGGCCCAGGTTGCCCAGAGAAGCTGTGGCTGCCCCATCCCTGGAGGTGTTCAAGGCCAGGCTGGATGGGGCTTGGAGCAACCTGGTCTGGTGGGAGGTGTCCCTGCCCAGGGCAGGGGGGTGGAACTAGGTGGTCTTTAAAGTCCCTTCCAACCCAAAATATTCTACGATTTTTATGACTAGCCACTGACAAGGCAACACGTAACAGCACAGCCCTGCACCCCTTGTGACACCCCAGACCTCACACACCTCCAGCAAGGCTCCTGGGTGTCAGAAGAAGGGAAGGTCCCTGTTTCATGGCCGAGCACCTTGCCCTCCCCCAGGATGGGCAGTAGCTGAACCCACTCAGACCAGGCTCCATGCACCCAGCCAGCTGCAGGACAGATCTTTAACTAAGTGCCTAACACAGCTCCTGCATTTGAAGCTCCACATTTGCATGGGTGCCAGGTGCCTCCCACAGCCATTGGGGTAGAGGGCCCCCCCCAAAACTATGTGTAGAGACACCCGCGTCCTCCCACAGTGCTGGCAGGGCCCCCATCCCCAGCAGCAAAGCATCACTGTGGACCACAGCCAGGTCTGCCCCAGGCACCGTGTGGGCAGTGGTGTGGCACACCAGTGCCCGCTCAGGTCTGGGGGATTTTCAGAGGTAACAGTCTCTTTAATTAAAAGAAAAGGGGGAGAAGGCGGGGGAGAAAACATGTCTACAAAGCAGCCCGTGCCATATGGCAGGAATGGTATTTGTCTCCTGTGGCACAGGGCAGAAAGCGATTGTAATTATTCACTTTTAATTAATTCTAGTGTAGTGGAATCAGTAAGGGAGCTCATCAATGGCAGCAAACTGCAGTGCTGGAGGATGCTGTAGCACCAGGCTGCAGGGAACCACGAGCAGCCACCAAGCTTGGTCCCTGTAGCCCACCAGCACCAAGCATCCCTCAGCCACCACTGTCAGGTGCTTTCCCCATCCCTCCAGAGCCACGTCCAGCAAGGGGGAAGGCCCCAAACCACACAGAGCCAGCTCCCCAGGTACATCAACAGGAGAAAGCACCTACCTCAGCACCCAGCCCTGGTGCAGGGCAAACCCACTTCCCCTTGCCCTTCTGCAAGCAGCCAGGAAGAATAATTCCCTTCTTTAAGACAACCTTCACCATTAATCTTCCAGCCCGATCGCAGCACACCATGCACACCATCACCTAGGTACCAGACGCTTCCCATTGCACATGGCTGGCAGAGCAGCAGCTTGAAGCCCATGACAAGCCCCCCACACAAGGGCTGAGCCAGCCCCCTCCCAGTGGGAAGCAAGCTTAAGCAACTCATTAACCTACAAGTGGTTCCTCCCATTGTTAAGGGACAAAGCAATTATAAGAAAATACATCCTGGTTATCCAGGTGGGAGATTTGCTTCGTTGCTGCCCTTCATTGTTCAAAGGGGGGAGAGTTTGGGTTTGGCCACTTCCATTAACATGCACCCAAATCAGCCCAAACCTCCCCTTCCCGGCACTGGGCAGGGCTGCCACACCATCAGGTGTCTGAACCTGCATCGGCCTCTGCCTCCATAACCCCACCAGGTCCCTGTTGGTTTGCAGAAGGGGAGGTGGCTCCTGCTCAGTCCAAAACCATATGCCTCCACCCACAGGATAAACTTCAAGTGATGCCCGACACCAGGCTGAGCTGACCTGCTGCATCGTGCTTTAGCGAAGCTAAGGCTGATCCCAGCCAGGACCAGCTCTGGGTGCTGACAGTTCCCCCCACCCTGCATCCAGCCAGACTGGAACCACCTCCAAAACAGCCTCGTGTTTGATAGAGGCTAAAAACAAAGAGTTTAATATTTTAAAGCAGTAAGTGACAGCTGGGCTGTTTGGAAGACAAAGCTGCTGAGCAGCTTTGCTTTAGTCCAAGGTGCGCTGAGCAAACCCTGCTTTAAGCTCATCTACTTCCATTATTTCCGTCTGTACAACGGGATCAGGATAACCACCCTATCTGCCTGTCTATCCATACAACTATCTATCTGTCTGTCTGTCTATCCATCTATCCGTCTATCTATCTGTCAGTATGGAGAGAGAGAAAGGGTGAGAGTTTTTTTGGTAAGGAAAAACATAAGTTTTAAATAAAATCTCTGCAATAACACATACAATGACTAAAACATTTTCGACTCCACACCCACAGAGGAATCATCAGGCTTAGAAGAGCTTGACAGAAATCAGATAATGCTGTTTTTTTCTCTTGTTCCAACCCCAGTTTCATTGCTCCGTGTTGGTGGTTTTGCCCACAGAGGCCCACCTCTACCAGAAATACAACACCCAGGGGATGGATCCCGTGCGGGTCCTACCGAAGCAGCCCTGGTGGCAGGTGACCAGGGACCCCATTTCAAAAACCCCCGGGGTCTGCCAGGGAGAGATGGTGGGTGGGGGTCCTGGGTCCATGGGGGCACCACCAGCTCTCGCTGCCCACGCCACAGTGCCCACGGCCATGCCGACGGCCTCGGCGTGAGGGAGGTGTGTGGAGGAGGCAAAACCTACCGCTCCTCAGGCATTTCTGAGTATTCCAGCATGCAAAAAACATGCGGAGAGGAATAGATGGTGGGGGAAAGGAGGTGGGAGGAGAGAGAGGGGCTTTGAGCAGAGCGGGGGGAATCGGGAAGGGCACAAAGCCAGCCCCTGGGAGAGGCAGCAGCATCTGCAGGTGCAGGACCTGCCTGCAGGCGTCTCCATGGACATCCTCCACCTCCACCACCAAAAAGGAGGGCCTGGGGCACAACACAGCCTTTCTCGTATGCCTGCATGCACCCTTGTGGGTGTGGGGTGAGCCCCGAGGCGGTGATACAGGCCCCCCCCCATCCGATTAAGCAAAACTGGCGAAACCATGGCATGTTTTTTCCTGCGTATAAACTGCAGACAGTTTGGCTTGTTGCTACAAAAATGTAAAAGAAAAGTCACTGTTCCTGAAGCTGGCGGTGGGAAAACAACGTTGCTTAGAAACATCCCTATTAGTGCTCCAGAACCATTCCTTTCTGTACAGAAAATGAATAAAATATGTAATTTCTTCCCTGAAAAAAAAAAAAAAAGAGGCTGTTTCAAGTAACAACAAAAACCTGATGAAAGTGGAGACCCTTTCCAATTGCCCTCTCCCGCTGCAGCACATCCGACATCCCTCGCCTGTGACCTGTGGAGTGGGGAACAACAAAGTGTAATCCCAGGCTTTGGAGCCGCGCTTGGCCTTAGTGCTTCTGCTTGCTTTGTACCATACGAAACCCTCACTGGTTCGGCTGCTTCCCACGATGATGAACCCTCCTTATCACACCCCGCTTCTCTCCCCTCTCAAATGCCAGAGAGAGCCACCCCCCACCCCCTGAGCAATTGCAGACCCCTGTCCCCTGCGCTAGAATGTGCGACGGGGGGCAGCTGTGGCTCTCCGAATTTCCCCGTTTGTACCCAGCAAGGTGGGGCAGGACCCGCCATCCCTGCCCTGTGGGGAAGGGGCTGTCCCTCACACCAGCAGAATGTCCACGGGGTCCCCAGGCCACGGGGTGCCCTGTGCCAACCAGCACAACGTGGCAGGGAGGGGAAGAGACAGGCAGGAGGGGGTCCATCCCCTCCTGCCCGGTCGAGCTCTCCTCCCCACCACGACACAGCCTTTCCTGAGCCTTCCTGGTTCAAAACTGTTGGAATTTTTGGGTGACGTGTCTCTTGGGCGCAGTGATGTTGGACACACCTACCCCTCCAGCCCCATCTGCAGGGCTTTTGCACCTCTGAACTCCTCCCAAGACATGCAGATATCTCCTTAGCCTGGCCATGCCAAACCAGAGAGCAGCGAAAATACAGAAAAAAGACACTATGTATTTCCAAGTGCTCTGGGAAAACACATCATCTCCACTTCTCCTCACAAGTCTCTAAGGTGACCTGTCAGCATCTGCTCAGGCTCTGGAGCTCCCTGCCTCCCCAGGGGAAGATGCAAACTCCTTCACTGAAGGGTGCTCAACTCTTCCTAACATTTCGGAGCCACGTAAAAGCTATTTGTCATGATTCATCGGGCTGCAACAGCCCCCAGCGCGGCTTAGTCTTGCTGCGAACCAAGGGTGAGGCAACATGGAGGTGTTAATTCTCTTCTTTAATTAACTTGGGTGGTTTCCTGCTTTGAAGGCTGGATTTCATTTTGCCTCATCAGCTCAGAAGGACCTGCAGATTTTCGACAAGCAGTAGCTGCCCCTCAGCAAGCTCCGATGGCAGGAGGTTGTCTCTAAGTGGTGTGGGTGGGAAGAGAGAAAAATAATGGTTTCTGTCTCCCATTTTGCGAACAAAACACTTCACAACATGCACAGCAGTTTCCACTAAATTACCGCCCGTACTAGCAGTAATTGCAGTGATGCAGAATCGCAGCTTTCCACTGTTTTATGTATTTTAAACCCATTTACTTGTGCAGAGATAGCGAAGCGAGGGAGGTCTGTGCGCCGCTGGGACACCTGCACACTCTCAGCCAGCTTTGGTTACGGGCAGGTGCAAACCGCGGTACCCCACTTCATTTTGGGTAGTGCTACAAAAATCGGCGCCATGCCTCACCAGCCGCGTTCGCTGCTTTCTCTTGGTGCTTCCAACCGCCTTTCATGCCAGCATTGCATTCTGCCTAGAAAATGGTTTATTACAGGATGGAAAGCAAGAATGGTGATTTTTACCCAGACTCCTACAGAGTATCTTTCCTTACTCTAATACAAACTTCCTTCCAGTCTGCCCCGCAGAAATATTCCCTGTTTCTAAATGGAAATTTTTTCACCTTAATATGAGTTGAAAGACCACCCAAGCCACCTCATATAGGCACAGCAGAGCAGTACGGAGGCTCCTGGTGGCATTTCTGCATCCCACCGGTGGCCAAGGAAGACAGGGTGGCTTTGGGTTTTCCCCTAGGAAAGCCACCTTTCTCAGAGCCAGGCAGGCTGGAGGCAAGCTCAGCCCTGCCAGATGTGGGTGCTTTCGCCCAACACCTGCCAGAGACACCACCAGCCAAGACCGTTGGCTGTCTGTTCCCATGCCCAACAGCCCATGGCCGTGGAGACCTTCGGATGCTCAGACCAAGGCACTGCATCCGAGCAAAGGCTCCGTGCTTGGGCAGGAGTCGAGGACAGCTTCAAGCCATAGTGCTGGAGCAAAGACAGACACTCCTGGCTCTGATGAAGTACTGACATTTATGCAAAGCATCTAATCTCAGGAAATTTTTAACTCCGTTTTCAAATGACAAGAAGCAGAGATGAACATGCAAAGCGGTAGCAGAAGCTCAACCACCGTAGATGGCCCAACAGATACTTGAGTGAGCTGAAAGCACAGATTTATTTCCTTGGTTGAGCATGTGCATTCTTAAACTGGCTTTAACATTCAACCTTACACTTGCAGCGTTTGACTGTGCTTATGTTTGCTTCTTTGCGATTTTAATCGTGTGTGTCTGCAGTGGCATGATGAAGGTGCACCTGGAGCGATGCTGCTTTTCTAAGCTATTTCAGAGTGGAAGTGGATGGACCACACGGTCCCAGGCGCTCCTCTGAGCATCTTCCTTCCCGTCTGGGTTTCTGCAGCAACGTGGCAGGCGGTGGCTGCCCTGTGGTCCCCGCCGCACTAAAACGGGGTTTGGAGGAGTTGGTGACTGTCCCCACTGCTGCAGCAATGTTGTTAAGTATTAGGTCAATGATACAAAATAGGAAAAATACCCTGTTACTAGTGGAATAGCTGCAGAGACAAAACAGAACAGTATTGATCAGCTGAAAAACAACAGCAGCGAAGCCAGGAGGTGGGTCCTGGGCAATGGAGACGCCGGCCCGGCAGCAGGAGGGGCAGCCAGCCCAGGCACGGATGGCATGAGGGGACAAGGAGGTGCCTAAATGGCATCTGGCCCCTGATTCTTGGCTCTCTTCACACTTTCCAACTCATCTCCCATACTCGTAGGGCCACCGGGTGCGTAGGTGGTCGCTTCAGCTGAAATTCCCCAGGATTTTTTTTTTTGGCTGCAGCCTCAGAAAAGTTGCAGATGACGCATTAAAATGTAGATAAGGTAAAATAGATGGGCCGCAGCCAAGCGCAGGGGCTGCCGCGCGTGGCTCTGGCAGACGTGCCGGCATGCTCAGCCTCCCCGCGCGGGATCCGTGCCATCAATGAGGCTCCGGCATGCGAGGCTCTTTCCCACTTCTTCCCTCCCGCCCCAGCTCCCAGCAAGCCTGGCCTGGAGGCAGTCTGCCGGGTGGCTGGGTGCCGGCACCCAAGCACAAATGGTTGCGGTAGATTGTTGCGACGGCAGCAGCTGCCATCGCTATTCCCAGTGCTTTCCCGGTGGGAAGCACGGGGTGTGGATGCCAGAGGCAGGGCAGTGCTGGCACTGGTGTTCCCAGGGGAATAGCTCTGCCGGGGGTGGGGGGGCCACAATTCCAGCAACCACATCCTGGAGTGGTGCACAGCCCACGGCTCTCCTGCCCCCACCTCATTTCGTCATCCGTGGGACACAAGGATGAAAGAGAGGAAAAGAAAAAGCATTTGTCATTCTGCAGTGATGCTTTTAAAGTGCAGAATTTCAAATGTCTGAGGGAATTAACGTTATCCTTGTAAAAAAAAAAAAGAAAAATCTCACACTTCCTAAAGGATTTGAATGAATCAAGTTATGTCCAGAAATAGGAGAGGATCAGGGAGGTCTCCATCACACCTGTGCATGGGTTAATCCACAGCTTCCCCATCACCCTTCAGCGGTACATGACGCCGCGGTGCTACACTTCTCACACCAGGCAAAGACCTGGCAAACCTGGGACACGTGCCCAACGCTGTTACAATGCCCGGGTCGATTCCACTTTATTCACGTAGGAAATTAGTAAGCAGATCATACCTACGCGTAGGGTGCTGACTATGCTGTCACCAGTCAACACATCCCATAGGGCTGTAAATAATAGATGCCATTTTCTCTCATTTCAGTACTACTTCAGACTGAAAGAGGCAAAATAAAAAATTTAAAACCCCGCCACCGGTTTTTCGTTCCCCATCCGTTGACCCACCTTGGAAAGTATTAGTCACTAAGCTGAAGTGATTGAATAAGCTGAAACTGGCAAACACATATTTTCTCCACAGGCAGGAGAGGCTATTTCTGACAAAAATCACAAGATGAATGGACAGGAAAGAATCTGAGCAGCCCCGGACAACGCTCGGCACAGCTGTAAGCAAGTCTGTCCTAGCTGCAGCCAGGACCATCCACAGCAGGGTCAGCCTGAGAAAGGGAACCTTTTGCGTTGGAGGGGAGATTTATCCCCATATAAATATTTAGGTAAAAGCTATTTGGATGAACTGTTCTAAAAATAAGCAGGCTGAGGAAGGGAGACCACTGTGAAAAGTAACTGAATTTTTGTTTTAATTGCTGTGCATGACTTTGACCCTTTCAGAGAGAAAGGAAATTTTGGACAGATTTTAAGGAGTGCAGAGGAGGGCAACGAAGCTGGTGAAGGGCCTGGAGAATAAATCTTATGAGGAGCGATTGCAGGAGCTGGGACTGTTTAGTTTGAGGAAGAGGAGGTTTAGGGGAGACCTCATCACTCTCTACAACTACTTGAAAGGACATTGTAGAGAGGTTGGTGCTGGTCTCCTCTCACAGGTAATTAGTGATAGAACAAGAGGGAATGGGTTCAAGCTGCAGCAGGGTAGGTTTAGGCTGGACATTAGGAAAAAATTCTTCACAGAAAGAGTGGTCGGACACTGGAATAGGCTGCCCAGGGAGGTGGTGGAGTCACCATCCCTGGATGTGTTTAAGACTCGTTTAGATGTGGTGTTGGGGGATATGGGAACTTTGGGATAGGGAGAACTTTGTAGAGTGGAGTTGATGGTTGGACTTGATGATCCCAAGGGTCTTTTCCAACCTAAATGATTCTATGATTCTATGATTCTACTTCTGCAATCAGTTGCAGCACAGTTTCATAGTTGCTGCAGCAGGAGCTGGGACCAGGCAGGGCTTGGTTTTTCTGGTAAACGTAAAGCCAACAGGAAAATATAGGTATGCCATGAAAGTTTTATAACTTCCTACCCAAAAATATTTCTGCAGCAGCTTGTTTACTTCCAGGGCACATGTTTTCCAATGACTTACACAACCCCTCCGCAAGCAGCATGCCAGCCTGGTGTAGGCGCAGGCAATCCTAACAGCCTCAGTGCAGCCATCGCCTCTCTTGTGACCTTTCCATGCAAGGAGGCCATCTCATTTATCGAACCTGAGGTTCTCCAGATGCGTTGCATCCAGCTGAATTTACGCTGCCGGCAGGTCCTACGATAGTCTCTCACACTGCTGTTGCGTGCTGTAAGCAAAAAACCAGGCGTCAAACACACGCCAGCTTTTCTCTTTAGGAGCTGCAAGAGACAAGGCACCAGGACCTTTAGAGGTGCCAGGTACAAAGGGCTTCCAGGAGCTTCAGGATCTTATTTTCCAATGTGCTCCTTCTGCTTCTCAAGCCCTGTGTCCCATCGATTGTTTCTGTTTGTTCTCCTAGCAGAGCTTTGCCAAAAAATATTTCCCGAAACTCTTCAGCACGGTGCCTGCAGAGCCCTGACTGAGTGCCCAACCACCCCGAGCAAGGCATCTCGGACACCAGGCACTGCTCCCCACTCCCACCCGCCTGCCAGGAGGTTTTCCACTGCTACAAAAATAGTTTGAGAAACATTTCCGATACATTTGGATACCATGAGGAGCAAGTCTCGGTTTGCTGAAGGGACGATGCTGTCATGGGGGCTCCTTCATCCTCTCTGCCTCCTCTGGAGGGGTGTACAGCAAGCACAGCAGCAGAGGACGTGGAGAGAGCGCTGCATCTAAGCAACTTCTGAAATGGGTTTGTTCAGGAGTGAACACCTTTGAACTGCTCCGGAGGCTCCCACCAAACACTGCTCTCACTCCTGCAGGGTGATGGGAAACGTCACCTGGACCAGCCCAAAGAACAGGGCTGGGATAAGGGACACGGTAGCCAAATCCCTCTTTGCATTAGCAAGATCCATCCGAACCATCCACTGACTTTACATCACTGAAATGCCCACCACTAAGCACCACTGGATTTTGGGGTTTTGGATATTTTCTGAATATCCAACAGATACTGAAATCCATGGAAGCTTTGCTGTAGAAGCAGCTCCACAGAGTTGTCCCTCTCCTGCCACAGTGCTCAGCACAGGCTGAACGCCAGGCAAAGGGGAGATGGCCACTGATTTGTAGCAGGGAAAATGCCACCCCAGCTTTAACCTCTGGGCTCACACCAAGTCTCATGCAGCGCATTTTCTTTTCTTTACTGAGAATTGATTTCTTAACAAACATGTTCTACAGATGGCGGTTTATAATGCTAGTCTAAAATAAAAATAAGCGTGCTCAAAATTCAAATTGGATTTTGCCAAAGCAGCCATGCTAAAATAATACATTTTAAATATCTTAAACTGTGCGCTTCACAAGTAATTAAATTAGCAGTGTTTCTGCGTTACGTCTTTTCTTCCACCCATTTAAGCATTAGATTAATGTTGTCATGCAGGTTTTAGATGGAAAATATCACGCTTCGGGGAACGGTCCGGAACAAGCAGAGCGGAGCAGGATCGGGTTTGGCAGCCAGTCCATCAGGAACCCCTTTCAGCCACCGCCGCCAGCGGGGAGCTGCCCCCCACTGCCTCCTGCCACGGGGACAGCCACCGGCCGCCACCGCCCCAGGAGAGGGGATGCCAGTGATGGGTGCACAGGGAGCAGCAGTGCTGTGACAGCCACCCACCGGTGACGGGGACAGCCGCCCGGGCTGCTCCCATGCTCTTGCACCCCTGCCCTGTGCCCTGCACAGCTTCGAGAGGCTGCAGAGCTCATCAGCAGCATACGACTGCATTATTTAAAAGCTTCCTTGAAATATCATCATTTTGCTTCTGCTTAACAAACCCGACATGAAAAGCGTGGTCTCTAGAACACCGTTTGTCCTTGAATTCAATCTTGTTCTCCTTAGCTCATCACTCTCTCTTGGGATTAAAATGGGGGGGCTGGAATCGATGGCAGACCAAGCCCTGGCTTGTTGCCCTGCGTCCCCCTGCCCAGTGCCACCAGCATTGCAGGACAGTGTTCCCGTCCCCCACGGGACACAGATGCTGGGACAGGCAATCTGGCATCCCCAGACCTTGCTCTGTAGGGTCCAGGACACCACGCTGGGGGATGAGAAACAGCTTGCATGTCACGCTGGCCAGGGAAGTGGGGACTATCACGACGTAGCAGGGCAGAGATGGTGTCAAATGCTGTCACCTGTCCTCTGTACTACAGTCCCCCGCATGAGCCAGCACTGCTCCAACTGGCTGCGTATTTCTCCCTGAGCTAGACCTCACTGGAGGATATATAATTAGATATATATGTGGACAGATATTTCCAAAGTCCCTAATAAATTGGAAACATTTTTACAAAGAATATTAGAACACTTGGAAACAATGCTAAAAATGCATTTGTCAATGAACCAAAGTTGATGTAGGAGGTTCTTGGCCTGGTTGGGTCTCCAGGGGAGAGAGGGGAGAAGGAGAAAGCCTGAGCGGAAGAAATCCCTTAAGTGCATTGGGGGAGCGGGGCAGAGCCTGCAGACCCTGCAGTGCTGGGCATCGCTCCCCTGACAGAGAGCTGGGAAGCAGCCGTGCTCGGCCGGGCAGGCACCACCTGGGCAGGCTGCTTTAAAAAAACAGAGATGACTTTGCTGTATCTGAAACCTGGAAGATACATTTTCAGTGCTTACACTCAGCCCAGCCATCTGCGAAGTCTTCATTTACTGAAGACATGAAAGCCAGGGAGTGAATACACCTTTGGCAAACTCCATGCACTATCGTATCTTCAGAGTTTACACGGTAAGTAAATGCGTATTCAAATCTAAAGTTCACTTGGTCTATGCTGGTTTTAACACTGCAAAGTTAAACATGGCTTTTGCATTAATGTAATGAGATGGGGAAAATCCAGACCACACCGAACCCACAGCCTTACCTAGCAGCTACAAAATCCTGGAGAGCCATTAGGAATTTAAGAGCAGCACAAATCCGCACAGATTTTGTTTACTCAACTGCCTCCTTTTTCTCCTTCTTTGAGTTATTCCTCCCTTCTTTGTAGCCATTATAAGCTACAGTCCTGGGGGAAAACGCATTGTGAATTCAGTCTAAATGCATTCTCTTCACTGGACTGGTCTTAATTTACAGCAATAAAATGAAGATCAGATGATGAGCCATAAAAATCAACCTGATGTGGAGAGCTACTGAAATAATACGCAATTTTATATCAAAATAATTGTGCCATTTGCATGTGAGTGCTTAAAACTATTTATAATTGCAGCAAGACTTAAATAAACCGTGGATTCCTAAATATATGAGGTAGATATTATGGTCGATGGTTATAGTGCAATGCAAGGAAAAAGAAGACACAAGACCTGAAACACTGCTAAGAAATACTTGCTGTCACTTACACCCTTTGAGAAGCGTAGGAGCTTTATCTTCTGTTTCCAAACTAGTTTTGCAGCTCAAACCGACCCGTGTGCGTTTCCAAACCTGGCCAGTTGGAAGTTTGCTGTGGACTCCTGTAAGCCCCCGCTCACCCCGACTGCACAGCCAGGCGTGCTGCACGGCATCTGCATACAAAGCGTGCGCCACAGTGCAATTCTAGCGTTAATAATACCACGCTTCTACATAAGGAATTTGCACTTTAATAAAAGCATTGCAATTTTTGCTTCTAGCCCACGGGTCACCCGGGGTACGCTCAAAGGAGCGGAAGAAACTGCCAGCGGTCACGGAGGCGAAAGTCATTTTCCTGATGGTAATCACAGGTCTCAGACACAGCTCTGGGGCTTTGCAGGGCTCTGTCCCCCACCGGCAGCGGTTCCTCCTCCTCTCCAAGCACTCAGCATCTGCGCTCGGAACCTCTCCGGGGAGGGGGAACGGCTGTGGGATGTTTCCCAGGAGAAGGTTTGCTCTTCTCCCTGCTCCAATGACCCTGGGAGGGAAGGAGCTCCAAAGCATCACTCCCCTCCGGGCTGGGACCTACCAGCCCACAACACTGGAAAGGTTTGAGTTAACCATCGGATTGAGAGTTTTATACTTGTTACACACCTTAATTATGTTTGCTAGCAGATATTTATTTAGGCAGAAAAGGGGGAAGAGGAATTCTTTGTGCTGTAGTATTTTTATTATGCCTTTTAATGTGTGTAATTGGTGTGCAGAGCCAATGGAGCGCAGCTCTGACCCTGGCTAAGTCGAGCCTGCGGACGCCTTTCCAGGAGGGGGAAGAGAGGCATCCCACCGGAGCCACTGGAGCAACACACCCACCGCTGCGATGCAGTGCATTAGCAGCTCTTCAGTGATGCGCTTCGACAAGAACCCACAATTTCAGGCACACAGTGAAGAAAAAAGCCTTCGAACTGCCAATGAATTTTTAGCCGGCAGGATGTAATGTCCCTCCGCTGGAATGTGGCCAGGGCACTGCCTCAGTGCCACCGGGGACACTGGAAGGTCCCACAGCCTGCAGCCTGGCAAGCAGCAGGACCCAGGCAACGGGCCAGAAAAAATCCCACGTTAAGACAAGGACTGACCAGACCACCCTGCACCAGGCTTGCTGTAAGCACAGGCCCCCACAAATCCGAGACGTACCCATTGCCCCGGGAGAAGGGAGCAGACAGGCAGCAGCATCGCGTGTCTTGCCAGCTTGGTCTCCTCCAGACCCTGCGTGCGTGCTCGGGTTCATGCCGGTGCTGAGCGGGTAGCTGAGCACCGCGGCACGGCACCGGGGAGAGCTTGGCACTTCCTGGGTGGCCAGGAAAGGTCTTTGGTTGCTAAAGCTGCTCCAGACCTTGCAAAATGTGACACGCAATCCTTGCACGTCCACTGCTCAGCAACTGCAAGCAGCCCTCTCTTCCCTCTCGCGCCCGCAGCAGCAGGGCAGGTCCCCTTGCAGACGTGACCGAGCAGGGACGAGGTTCCCAGGCTGGCTCCCCCACACTTTAATTACGGCTGCCCGTCTTCAGAGACCCCGGCGGCACAGGCAGGAGCCCCAGCGTGGTGGTGGCATGGGCCTGGTGTCCGTGAGTGGCCCATGAGACAGGGGTGGGCATCCCGCATCGGGCAGGAGGGATGGGTTTCCCCTCTGGGGGCCGGTGTCCAGCCTCTCTGCACCTTGCTCCAGGCTCTGCAGGATGAGCATGGACTATTAACTCCACCAGCTTGCCTTTGCAGTTAAAATTCTTTTGTTTAGGCTCGCACTGGAGCTAATGGTCAAAGCTGCCACCATCAATTATTTATGAACACAAATAGATAGTTGAGCTTCATAAATTGGGTCCCTCGTGCCCCTGTGTGGGCAGAGCTCTCATAAAGGGCTATTTTTGAACTGCTGACGGCTCCGAATCGGCAGCGCCATGGCTGGAGCCAGAGCTGAGCCCCAAGCCCTGTGCGGCTGAGCTCCCTGCCACCTCCTGGGCACGGAGCAGGCTCGGTGGGGAGCCGGGGTTCTCTGGGGAGAGGCTTCGCCCTGCGGCATGGGTGATGGCAAGGCTGCCAGGACAAGTATGGGAAGCCTGGTACAAGTCTCAGTTTGAGAAGTTGTTCTCTGTGGTAGTCGTGGCACATCCCAAATAGCCCCGTGCGCCAGGATCAGGGCTGGATCCACCTTACTGACAGCTTCAATCGGGCTGACAATAAATTTTAAAAAAATACAGCAAATTTGGAGGGAAAAGAACCCAGGCTGTGACCTTCTGATGGTCCGAAGCCTGCCAGCTCTCCTCCCATGCTGTGCATCGGAGGGAGGC
The DNA here is from genome assembly GCF_028500815.1 of Rissa tridactyla. Taxonomy (NCBI): domain Eukaryota; kingdom Metazoa; phylum Chordata; class Aves; order Charadriiformes; family Laridae; genus Rissa; species Rissa tridactyla. The sequence continues at coordinate 10,030,059 of NC_071471.1, forward strand.
AAAACCACATCCTTTGTTTTCAGCAGCGGTGCGGCAGACAGCAGTTCTCCAAGCCAAGCACCACAACTACATCATTTTCAAGGAAAGACTTGAAGTGATCCCCAATATTCTCCCCGAGCATCTGGGCAGGCTCACCAGTGGGACTGAACGGGAGCATTAAAGAGGACAAAAGGGAACAGCCCCTCTCCCCATTGCCTTCCGTGCGTGGGAGGCAGCCGAGGCTGTCCCCGGCGGTGACAGCAGAGGTGACGGCTGGGAAGGTCCCATCCACCTGATGCCACGATCCGACAGGGAGGCAGCGAAATGGGATTTAACAAATGCAAAGCAGAGGTTTGCTCGTGCAAACGCCGCGGGAGCGCACCTGAGTCCTAATATTTGCAGATGTTCCCCGGTGAACATATTTATTCCCTCAACTTGGTCTTTTATATTCCAATTGGGGCTTTGAGGTGGAACGGCTCCAGAAACATGCCGTTTGATGAAAAGCCCCCTGAGCTGGCTCCTCTCCCGCCCCCACCCCTGTCAGAGCTGTAGTAGCTGTCTCTCCCTTTTACATAATCCCGGTGGCACCAGGAGCTCCTGGCAGCCGGGGGAGGCAGCTCCGGGGCCAGGCAGGATCCTGAGAGCGGAGTGGGAGCCATGGGCAGCCCTGCCAGGGGGGCGGCAGCAGCGCTGAGGGTCAAAAGGGGGGAGCAGCTATCCGTATTTTTAGCGTAAAGCAAGGGGCAGCTGCGCTAGCATGTCATTTTAAGTAGCGCACACTGTATAGCTCAGCATCAGGGACATAATTCAAGCAGAAAATGAATTGGGAAGGACTTCAGTTTCAATTGGAAGGGAGCTGAGGACTTTACAGGATTATTGTTGCAGCTGTTGGGAAAAGTCTTTGTCTTCTCTGGCCACTGGATTTCCCTCGGACTGAGGAACCAGGCACAGAGATGAACACGAAATATCAGCTCCATCACCGTTGGTAGGTGTCTTCCCTAACTAAAGGTTATCTCAATTCAGCAGCATCGCAGCTGAGCCTGGAGGTTTAGTCAGCTCTTCCTCCAAATTCCCCTTCACTTCTTCTCTTGGGGGAGAAATCAGCTCTAGATATGGAGAGATTTGGGAGCAGAAACAGGGATTAGTCATAAAGATAAAATATCAGCCTTGTCACAAACGAGATGCTATTCCTGATGCAATTCCCCAGGTCTCAGGCAGCCAAAGCTGGGGGAGCCGTGAGGGCTGCGCTGAACACCAGCGGGAGAATTCAGCCCTCCGTATTGAAACCTTATCTAGAAATAAGCCAGAAAGGATTTACAATGGCCCAACTTTGGAGGCTGCAGGAGCGTTTGTGTCATGTGGGCAGCAAAGAATTGCAATTACCTAGCGTGTCGGCACACTGATAGCGCCAGGAGCCCGTGGGAAATCAGCAGAGATAACTTCTGACAATTAGTACACAGTGTCCATAAGCCTAACAAGCAGAAGCCCCAACTCGGTAACAGGTCATGTCTTCGAATGACGTGATCAAAGACACGTTTCCCTCAGATGTGCTTGTGGGGGAAACTGAGGCAGGGAGGCACAATGGCTTGGACAGGGCTGCAGGAGGGGAGAGGGGTCACAGGGAGCTCCCAGCTGGCAACGCTCCATCGGCCCGTACTCCACTTGGGAGGCTGCGGATATCGGATTAATCGGCAAGTTATATTGATTTTGAGAGGTGCCTCCCTTTGGGCACAACCCACCGCCATCCCCCAAATACTGCCCTCCCCACAGCTGGGGCCATCCAGGAGCTGGGACTGTCACCCCACAGGAGCTCCCCAGAGCACTGAGCCTACCCCAGCTGGCTCTGGGAGATATTAATCAGCATTTCTGCTCTCACCGCAAGCGCTACCCGGACCTCTCCTGCTGCCTACACCGTGCTGATGAGCAAGCGGCAGGAGCGTGCAAAGCTCCTGCTAAAAGTTGGTCATGGCTGAAGGGCAGGAACAAGCAGTCAGAAAGGCTGGGCTTCTACGCGGACAAAGCCTCTGTGTTATTTATCAACCGTTCAAGCAACTCACGGCAAATTGCATCTGAGCATCCCGTTCACTCTGCTTCCATACACCCTGTCTACGCAGTTCCTGGAGAGTGAATATTGAAATTTTCAGAACTACAGGATTGCCTAAATCAAGCCCTGCGCTGGGCTGCACGCACACTTGAATTCCGTGTAACGGTGCTAAAGCCAGCTTGGCTTTGCGTCAGCCCCCATACCCTAAAATCAGCGTAACAGCAAAACTGCAACCCAGCCCGGCACCACTCCCTTGGAGTGGGTACAGCTGGCCCCACAGGAGCATCCGCCACTATTCCATGGACTGGGAAGAAGCACGGCTAAAGTTGCCTGGAGCCCTGTGCCCCTCACTGCCGTCCTCATGCCTGTGGGGATCCCCTCGCTCCGGCCACTGGGAGCTCTGTGCAGGGCTGCTCATGGGGGCAGAGCATCCCCAGGCTGTTTCCTTTTCCCAGTGCCAGCAACGTCACCCGTTAGTGGCTGGAAAGGGACATCCTGAACAGGCAGAAGCCAGACGCCAAAGTCATAGAAACCCTTCTCATTTTCAGCTGAAGGCACGACAGAGAAGCTTATCAGCTACCCACACGAAGCACTTCAGGCTGAAGTCACAGTCGTTCATTATTTTTCCTGCCTAGATTAGGAGGAATAAAAATCTGTAAGATGCATGAGGCATTTTACATGAATGCCCGTGATATTTTTTTTCCCTGCATTTCACCTAAAATTGGTTCTGATCTCATCTTCACTAAGCAAACCAGGTGAAAAGTCAGTAAGCGATCACCATGATGAAATGATACCTAAGGCAGATCCTTTTTTTCGCTCCATACAGCATACTGCAAATGAACTTTTCCTGTCCAGCCTCAACCGTGCTTTGCTAATTGATTTTTATGCTCATTAGTACCAATACAAGTTATATTGAGCACTTAATAGAAACCATCTTAACACAGCTATCGTAAATTCACGATGTTGTATATCATCTACCCAGGCAAGTGATTTTTTTTTGTATATAAGCCTGCAAAAACATTAACACCCAAATGCTATTCAGCTATGCACAAGTTTAAAAAAATCTATTAATAACCTCAGTATAGAGCTCCTCTGCAAAATCAGATGCATCCAGGCAGGCAATTCTTTAGAGGCAAAGTAAAGAGCTATTACACTGCAACGTAACAAAGAACAATACCGTGACCATACCTATATTTCATGCCCGTTTGCTTTGCGGTGGATTCTTTTAATGAAATGTGGTGCTGAGGGGTAAATGTCCCCAAACTGCGAGCAATAATAGCCACTGTCCGAAATTTTGCCCGGGCTGCATTCACTACGTTCGGGGTAGTGGTGTTCTGCTTGCTGATGAGTCTGTCTTCACCATTTCGACTCTTCAAGTTGTGGTCTGTGCAGGCGATGGACACTTGCATCGCGCCCTCGGTACTCCTTCAGTCACCGTCCAGAGCCCCCGGCTGCCCCCACGCCGGCCACAGGCTGCCCAGCAGCGCGGGGCTCGGTCCCAAAGGCAGCCGAGGAAAACTGCCGACCTTGAACTCACAGAAGTAGCCGAGGCAGCGGGGGTCTCCAGGAGAGCCGGGCTGCCTCCCTGCGATACCAGGAGGAGAGAAGCCCTGAACTTGACAAAGCAATCGCTAGCGCAGGTCTCGGCTCGCTCTCAGCTCTCCCCTTGCAATATTTGCTGCTGCTTAGACACAAGCATCCATCCAGTCAGGTGCGTTCAGAAACATAAAGCTGTTCCTTCATGGTGAACCGCCCGCAGCAGCCGCCGCTCTGCCTTGATGCAGCCTTGCTCCTGTGTGCGGGCTTTAAATCGATGCAGGCATGCTGCGAGCGCTGGCCCGCGAACTGCTGAGCAGGCACAGCCTCGCCGCCCGAAGAACCATCCACTCGCCAGCCGCTCTCTAAGGACCAGCGATATCCATGGGTTCTCCTTTGCCCAGCTGCGGCAGCCCGCTACATCCCCGCGCCGGGGCTGGCTCTGCGGCGGCTCCCGGGATGGCCCCGGCTAGAGCTGCGGGAAGCCCGGGAACGGGCCTCCTTTGTGCTCAGGGGGAAGGCAGGCGTTTCAGGCAGATGTCTCCCGTAAAAATAGCTGCCGGCATCGCTAAGCGAGGAGAGGACCTCTTATAGCAGGGAACAATTCGATGTTAAAATGGGCTAATTGTGAGAAGGGAAAAAAAAAAAGGGGGGGGGAGGGAGAGAAAAATGGCTCTGCTAGAGCGTGCCAGTGAGTTAACACGTTAATCCCATGTTTCTGGCACCCGGAGCCGCTGCCTGCAGACCCACGCTGGCAGCAGTGCCAGGGTTAATCCCCTCTCCCCCCAGCATCGCCAGAGGAATAAACCGCAGCGCAAAGTCTGTGAAGCGAACGGTCCCTGTCCCTGGCTGCCGTGGGGGCTGCAGCCGGAGCAGGGAGCCCAGTGCAGAGCCCCCGCTGCCCACCACCGTGTGTCACCTCTCCCGGAGCACTGGCCTTGGGCACAGAGGGCAGGGGCAGCCTGGGCGGGGGGCTGGGATGGTGAGCTGCTCCCCGGAGCGGTGTGGGGGTGAGGCAGGGATGGGGGTGGTTGGGAGTCACCCCTGGGACCCCTGCCCTTTGCTGCCACCCAGCAGAGAGGTCCTGGGGGAGGACAGGCGGTGAGCAGCAGTTTGGGTGCACCCTGGGTGCAGACCCCCGGGAGAGGGTGCCCACGGGGTGTGCATGGCTGGCAGCACTGAGCAGGTGGGTGGGAGAGGGCTGGGGTTGCCCGCTGTCCCTTCCCCAGCCTGGCACAGGCCGGTGAGAAAAGTTCCACAGGGGTTCCCCACACCCCACTCCTAAATCTGCCCTTAGACCACCAGGAGGGCTGGGGTGAGGGTGGGGACACCTCCGGGGTCCTCTCACCCACCCACTGCTCATGGCCCAGGCTGCCCAGGACCCTGTCCCCTTGGGGTGTGAGTATTTCCCAGGCTGGAGACCCCCCAGCCTTTCCACTGACCTGCCGTGCTCTCTCCTGCTCATGGCACACCAAGGTAGGGCAGGAGCAGAGGCAATAAGAGAGAAGCTGGAGGTGCTGGTGTGGCCATGACGACTTGTTTTGAACTCGGGCTGACAAACCTCTGATTTCCTCCCCTGCAGCGGGGGCACAGCACGGTTTTCTCCCCCACAGCCATCCTGCTGAGGAGGGGGAGCGCGGGAGCGGCTGGGTGGGCAGCCGGCAGCCAGCCAAGGCCACCCACCACCCAGGGTGACAGGGTGAATAGCTTCTGATGATCTCTTTGCAGTTCATTCATCTAATGGCTCATTAACACTTATGCAGCACATTTCTTTGAGGCAGATCTGGGGGGTGGAAGTCAGAAAGCTAAGTAATAACTAGCTGAACTAACTGCTGCAAGGCTGTGTTTCAGACACAAGATTTAGCTCTGAGAGAGTTTCCAAACATCTAATCAGTAAGTTAGTATTGCATATCACAAATAAATGCTGTTAGATACGCAGAAAAGAGTGTGTCGTCTGGGGGCACAAGCCACAGGGTCACTGACACCAAGGTGCCCCATGGTGGGGCCTCATCCAGGACATCCTCTGTGTCTCCATGGGACTGGGGGATGTGGCTGGCACGTTGGTGGTGGCACCCATGGGGCTCTGCCTTGGCAGTGCAGTCAGCCCAAGTAAGCAGACTAAGCACTCACCCAGCTTTTGGAGCCCAGCTTTGCCTTTCAGAGACCAAAACAAGATTGACAAAACTGGGATAATTTCTCTTTCTGATGGATATGCAGCAACCTCTTGCTGGGCACGGATGTTTCAAGGAAGAAGATGTGGTTTTATATCTTGCTCTATACACATCTGAAAAGTTCCTGTCGCAGCCAGCGGTTGGCTCTGCGGGTGCTGCCAAGCAGCGTGACTTGGTCCTGGGGACGTGGCTGGGTACCATCACGCAGGTCCTGGTCACCGTCCCAAATGCCACTGCTGCCCACTCCCTGGGGTGTCCACCCAGGGAGGGACAGAAAGGAACAGTCACATTCTGCACTGGCACATCCCGCAGAGCATATTAACTCAAGCCGCTTAGCTTCAGAGGGGTTACAGTCTCTGCCAAAGAAATATGTATTTAAATACGGGATTTATTTCATTTCCCTGAACAAGATAATCACTTCTAGACTAAAACGTTAGAATAACATAATTTTGTATCATGAAAATCCCGAGATTATAAAACAAGAAATACGTGACAGCCTCGGTGGAGGAGGGTGCTGGGGTGTGGTGGGCAGCTCAGGCTCAGCCACGAGCCCCTGGCCAGGCTCTCCCTGCCGCTTCAGTGCCACCAAACCGCTACAGACCCAGCTATTTGCCAAGACCTACGTATGCATTTCCCCCTCCGAGGAAGACGACAATCACTCATTAAACAACTTCCTTAAAATGCTTCATCAAGCAAATCTGTTTTAACACAGACGCCCAGGACCATGCTGGCTTTGCCTTTCCTGTGATCCCCGTTAACCCCCGCCCCAGGAGCCGCTGCATCCATCCTGGGGTCCAAAATAGAGACAAGAGCCAAACACAGACAAGCAGGATGCTCTGGCAAGTGCAGAAGCCAGGAGATGTTTTGCTCCTACACAAATACACGTCTCGATGCCCTGGGCAGTCTGTTTCTTTGCCCAGGACCTTGCAGGGGTGGGATGACGAGCATCGCTGCAGCCAGCAGAATGGAAACTTCCAAAAAGCAAAAAAAAAAAAAAAATACTTGATTCAGACCAGGTCTGGTCCCTGCGGAGGCATGGTGGGGGGCTGGGGCCGTGCAGCCCAGCGGGTGATGAAGGCAGCCCTTCCCCGGTGATCCCTGCAGGCAGGGCTGGCAGTGCCAGGGCACAGCGGGTCTCTGCTCCTGGGGCCGGGCAGCAGCACTGCTCTGGCTCTAAGGAGTGGGGAAAAGATGCTTCTGCAGCCCAAAACATAAAAATAAACCAAGGTCCTTCAGTCTGGGTTGGATGAAACATTTCAAGCTGATGCAGACCCAGCCCTCTGGCACGGCTCAAGCTGAACGCACTGTTTGCTTCTTGCTTTTTTCTTTTCCTTTTTTTTTTTTTTTTTTAATTTCACCTTCTGGTGAAACGACTTTGAAACTTTATGCCAAGTCTGGCTTGAGACTTCGCCTGATGGCTGTTTACACTAATTACTCTGCCGCGCCATTCTACCAAAGCAGAGCATTTCACTGGACAAATATCAATTAGCGTCTCATTCGTTTCATTAAATTTAAGCTTATTGCCAGCTAAACCTGTATTTTTGGTAATACCAATATGCTGTATATAAATTCTGGCAGGCTCTGTCAATCTTTTAAGATGGCAGGTCTTCATTTCATGCCCTTCTTGAGCTCAGACCTAAGCAGGAGGTTGTATTCATGGTAGCCACAGATGTTAATTAAACCATAGGCACTGCACAGGCAGTGAGGCCAAGGCAGCTGGTGAGCATGGGGTAAAAGGTAGAGCAGATCACCTCTGCCTCCCTCCATCCCTGCGTCGTTCATGCTTTACTAAGTAAAACCTTTTTAGGAAAGAATTTTCATCACCAGCTGCAAAGTTCACGTTTCTACCTAAAAAAGTAAAGTGGAAATTTTCATTGATCTATATAAAAAAAAAAAAATAAAAATCTGATTTTTCACATAAATAATCTGAGTATTTCTCAATCTTTAACCTTAATTTCTTACAAAATTGCCTTATAAATTTTGAGAGCTGATAAAACAAATCTGAAGAGCTGATAAAGCAAATCTGTCCCAGTTATCTCCCTGGGACGAGGCACTGGGGCTCTGTGCCCGAGCGGGTGAGCACCCAGGAAAGCCACTCGACTCTCTGCACCCCCCTCACTGCTGCAGGGACCTCGGCAGCTCCCCGGCTCCCCTTTAATCACATTTGTGCTTTGCAAGGGAGTGGGATTGGCACATCTGCAAGGACACGTGGGGGCCGTGAGCCGGGCGGTGACCATGGGATGTTCTCCATGAATCACAACATAATTAGGGCACGTTTTCACCTTATTTCAGTGGGAGGTTTATGCACCGTGGAAGACGCCGCATGGTGTTCGGCTGCAGGTTGCAGTGCGGAGGAGAGCTGGACACCAACCACATGCAGCCAGTTACATAAACCCACATCCCTGCAGGCCAACCAGCAATCCAGGTCACCAATAATGATGCCATCCCAGCCAGTTTAAGCTCCTTAACTGAAATTATTCAACGTTGACAGAAGATATCAACTTAATGCAGCAGTGAACGTAGCACCCGTCAGTGCCAATGTCAGCTGAGCCCCTCGGCAAAGTTTCTTTGCTGGAAGCCTCCCTTTTTAGCAACGTGTCATGGTTTAACCCCAGCCAGCAACCAGGACCATGCAGCCCGTGTCTGCATATAGACCGTATACTGGGGGGAGTATGGTTAAGGATAGTTTCCAGCGCCCTTGGGGGCTGCGCCGAGAGCACCAGCCGCTTGCACCAGGTTACACTTGCACAGCCACAAGCCTCTCCCAGGGCTTGTGGAGGGACTTTGCCAAGCTGGTGTCCCCACTGGGCACTGGGGACCTCCTGTGAGCTGGGGACAGCAGGTGCCACCAAGCCAGGTGCCTGGGATGTGAATCTGGAGGAGCCCTGGGATGCCAAGCATCCCCACGCCTGCCTGCATGCCCGTACCCCGCAGCTGAAGCTTGTGCTGACCCTGGGGCAGCGTTCCCATGGCAGGTCGAGGGCATTTACTCCATGGCACAAAGCAGCCGTCTGCTTTTCCCACTGGGGGCTGCTGGTTGCCTGAGCCCCATCTCTTCCAGGACATCCCCTGGACCAGCCCCACGGATGGTCCCTGAGGGCGGTGGGCAGGGAGGCAGGGCTTTAGGAGGGGGACACAGCTCAAACCGCTTTTGTTCCCGATACCACCGCGATGCTATGCATAAGCAGAAGTTTGCGGTTATTGTTGCTCACTACAGCAGTGCAAATGATCGGCGTTGCATCACCACTGCATAATTACATGCAACATTAAATGCAAAGTCTGAACCATTTTCCCAGTGCCGCAGAAGCAGCCGCTCCCCGCCAGCAGCCACCCGGGCCGGGCTGACAGCAACTCTCCTTGTGGGACCTCATCTGGGTGGCCTCACCAGCAACCCTCACACCAGTAAAACCAGCACCTAACCTGCCTCTTGGGTGCAAAATGCAGCCCAGTACTGGCCACTGCATCACCTCTACGCTGGCAGCTTTCCCTTTGCTCCCTACGGGGAAGAGACCTGCCCTCTGCACCCACGGCCAGAGCAGGGCCAGAGACCAGTGAGATGCAGCAGAACTGCCAAAGTCACCAATTCCAGGCTAGGGGCACATTACAAACATGATTTCAGCATTCGTGATAGAGTTTTAATCACATTGGACATTTTGACAGGTGCTCAGCGGGACTTTGCACGCAATGTAACTGGATCAGCCAAACTCCAGAAAGCTGCATGGAAGCACCAAAAATTCATCTGGCAATGCCGAGGTGGCAGGATCCTGCTCCAGAAGCAGGGCCTGGGGAATGCAGGGTTCTGCCCATGGAGCTTTTCCACCTGAAAAACGCCCTTTATTTTATTTAACAGACCAGACCTTGCTACTGCAACCAGAGTCTGTCCACAGCTGCCTTTCCAAAACCCAGAGCAGATGTTCCAGGCAGTGGTCTCCAAGACTGGCGTTCATGAGAATTATGTTAACACACTGTCACAAATCCTTGATTTTCAGACTGCCATACGATAACTCTCCCACAGCACAGCAGGACACACTCAGGGAAATTCTGTGTTATGTCCCAATAAAAGTTTCATTGGGCCATAAAAGCTCTGATTATAAATACAGCCCGCGTACATCTCTCAGCCGTTTCACTCCATCTCAATAGCTGTTTGAAAACAGGTTTCCTGCTGGGCTAATTACTTATGATTGCAGCAGTTCCGTTACATCTCCGTAAATTGGGCTGATATGGACACTGGCGAGATAATGAGCGCGGCCACCCAGGAGAGTGGGGAGAAGAGCCCAGGAGCGAGCTGGCATTAGGACACATCTCCCTAAAGGGCTTTTGTGATATTAATTTCAATTAACAGCCAAGGCCCTACTGCAGTGGGATGCTCGCCCGCTCAGCTGAGGAGTGGTCCCATCTGAAGCAGCAGCGACGAACCCCGCAGCGATTTGTAGCTCTCTCAGGGCGTATCTAAACCCACAAGGAACATTTATTTTTGACAACAAAACTGGAAGCTTGGCAAGGAAACGAGCTGCATAACAAAAGCACTGCGCTTATCTAGCAAACAGTCGTCATATTTTCACTGGTTTCCACATGAAAAACTTAATTTGCATTTGTAATTGCACTTGAGGAAGACTGATCAAAATTTCCATTAAATATTTTTTTAGTTAAAACGTGTCCGTTCTGGCAGGTTTTCAGCCCAGCTCTGCCTGCCTCCGACAGCACATGAGATTTGTTATCAGCTCCAGCCCCGTGCCCAGAGGGCTCCATCCTCCCAGAAGGGACTGAAATCGGGAATGTACCGGTGCGGGCAAACGGGGCCAGGCTGCTGGCCCTGCTGACATGTGCAATGTGTTAAGCCTGGGGTATAAATAAGGCAGCATCATCCCAGCCCCGGGGAGAGACTCCATGCAAAACTGTGAACGCTGCCCTGCTCTTGCGCAGAGATAATCCCCACGTCCGCGTTACAGATTCTTCAGGATGCGATGAAACGATAACCGAATCAAAACCGCCATGAAAAATACACTAGCTTTGCTTAATTCTAATTAGAATTGAGCCAGATACCAGCAGGGTATTAAATGTGTGAGACGGCTTCCCTGCGGGCAGCGCTGCCGGGAGTTCCTGCTCTGCCCGAGCGGGAGCTGAGCCCCCAGAGCAGGGACCCTCGGCTACGGCCTCCCCACGGCTGCGCCAGGGCTCCCTGCGGAAAAGGGCCTTTAAAAATAAGCAGCACCAAAGGAGAAAATATGTCTGTTCCAACTTCCTAAACCCACCAGGTGTCAGAGCCCCCCTCCTCTTCTTTTTTTTTTTTTTTTTTTGCATGCATTTCTATATGATATACACAATCTGTACATCCTATAGAGATCCACTCACAGGGAACTCATGAACAAGCTCCCACTTAATTTTCAAGCCCCCCAGGTGTCCGAGGCACCCGCATGCCAGCCCTGCGGATGCTCATCGGCTGCACCAGGAGCACCCACTGAGAGCCGACAGCACCCCCGGTACAGCCATCGGGCACCGAGGGAGCCGCCTGCTACCGAAGCATTTTGCAATGGTTATCCAGCTCCACACAACATTAAATAAATTGTCACTTAATAGGACGTGAAAGAATCAATACTGAAACCGAGACCCAGAGCTTCCATGTCTTACAAAGAGGATGTAACCTACTGGGCGCCCAATTCAATTAACCGGTCACTTATCCCTGCAGATGGAAAACATCCACCAGCTTATTGCCTATCACCCTATTAACTGCACTACTCCCCACTCCAAACCAGGTAATTTAATTTTTCCACGTTATCTATTTCATTTCTCAGATGACTGAAAGCCAGTGGCTTACAAGATGGGCTCCAGAAACGACCATTATATTAATGCATTGTAATACATCGAACATGATTAAATGTGATTAAAGCACTTAGAGCTGCACAAAGCTCCATTGCACAGTACAAGAGGTTTTCTTGCTTTTTGTCCCCCACCTTCTATGCGAGGCTGGAGCCCCTGGCACGGGTATCCGCTTACTGAGCGGTGCATCCCAGGCCTGGAGGAGAGGAGCATCCCCAGCAGCAGCAGTGTGGTCCTGGGAGCCTGGCAATATCCGCACGGTGGCTGTGCCAGGCTCAGCGACAGCAGACAGCACGTGGCGGCAGGTTGCTCACCACTTTTCTCACTTCTGTTGTATTTCAGGGGTTTTCAAGGGAAGTGGATCAGGCCCCACACATCCTTTCTGTCCCAGGGAGCTGGAGGGCAGAGGCTGGTCCAGGGACACCGGAGGAAGCGATGTCGGCCCCACCGCCTGCCCTGAGCACAGCCCGCGGCTGCTGGCCACAAACCTGCCCCCCTGCAGCAGGTGTGAAACAGCAACTAAAGGTTTTCAACCACAGCCAGTTTTTCTACTATAAAAATATGGAATAGTGCAAGGAAAGTGAAGAGTTAGAGAAATGCGCTGAGGTTGGCAGTTTGTGGCAAACAAGTGGTTTTCTATTTTGCCATACTCATCTTCTAGACCACGCATACAGACAAGGCAGATCTTTCCCAGGTTAACCTGACTGATAAATTTATTCCAAATAAAGCTCAGCCCAAGCTATGTTCTTCCAACTTGCCTGTGCTTGTTGAATAGAAGATTTTAGGCAGTTACGTATATTATTCTGTTATTCATACACGTCAGCTATCACCCAAGCATTACTTGTAACAGCTTAAAACTCTAAATTAACTTATATGAAGAAATATGTTGCTAAGGTCTCGGTTTTGGATGCTGAATAATACACAACTCCATTCTGCCCTTTTCCGGGACGCACTGTAGCAGATGGATGACTAATTATCATGCAATAACTTCTGAATCTTTGAGATGAGCTGGCAGAGGGTCAGAATAAAGACGAGCTACCGGAGACTGCGTTTTTTGCAAAACTTTCTTCCAATGGATACCCCTTTGGCAAACTTCCTATTCTCCTGGGAACACTCAGCTTTCACTCCAGCTGCATCCTTCTCCAGCCAACGTGGGGACCTGCGCTCTTTTGTGAGCAAACTAATGGAAGTTGAGCGTCTCCATCAGTGATTATCTTATACAAATCAATACTGAATAATAAGCACTATTAAAATATCACCTTCCCAAATAGTATTTTTTTTAAGAAGAATTTTCATTCTTCTCCCGAGATTCTCTCTTTCAGCTGCAATAACACTTCCAATTATTAAAGTGAGTGGCACAGGATGAGAATCCCATCAGCTACATCCAGCAAAATTGGTACAAGACCTCCCTCCCTGCATCGGAGAGAAATCTCTTCCCATTGACCAGCACTCCCAAAATAATGAGAGGCATCTGTTGGAATTAGTCATTGAGGAGAATTATCACATCACCCAGAACAATGTCTTTTGCTGAAATGCAGCAGATTACTAAGAAGTGATCTTCAGTCCAATTAATTTTATCATTGCCTTTTCACACTGCCGGGGTCCTCTTTGGGGAACGTGATACAGCAAGAAGTGTTGCGTCAGCACTTCCTCCACAACTTAGTTACTAGCCTACATCACTAGTTTAACAAAATCATCATTTCAGGGCTTCTGGAATCTGCTTTTTACCTGAACGGGGTGACTTCCTCCACCCGTCTTGTCAGGTCTTGCCAGAGCAGGCTTTGGGACCATTTTGTTGAAAATATCACCTTCCCAAATAGTATTTTTTTAAGAAGAATTTTCATTCTTCTCCCGAGATTCTCTCTTTCAGCTGCAACAACACTTCCAATTATTAAAGTGAGTGGCACAGGGTGAGAATCCCATCGGCTACATCCAGCAAAATTGGCGCAAGACCTCCCTCCCTGCATCGGAGAGGGAGGGAAGGGGGTGAAGGCAGATGCCCAGGGGTGAAGGCAGACTCTGCTGCCGGGAAAAAGCCAGGGGCTGTGGGAACTCTTTAGCTCCCTAATTTTTCTTCCACTCCCTCTGGACTAAGGGGAAAAATATTGGTCTTTTCCCTTCCAGAACGCTCTGCAAAGACTTTTTAACTTTCATTTTTGCACCCGAGGCAGGAGCACGATGTACCTCAGAGTGCTGTAATGTCATTTTAGTAAATTAAATACAAGGCACTGTCAAGTCTTCAGGTGATCTCCAAGCACTGCCAAGCACTTCCAAGCCAAGGAAGCTGTACTTCCCAGGGCCAGTGCTGGCCAGGCAAGTAGTCCCTGATCTCCGAGCATATTCCAAATGGTATTGAACAATCACTTTCATACTGGAATTGTGCCTATTTAATTAACAAAAGGATTCGCAAGAGGATTGGTACTTACTGCCAAATGCATAACCACTCATTAGGTCCTCAGGGGAAAAGAATAATTATGCTTGCAATCTACAGGGTGCCTTTCTCTGCCATGAAAATTGTGCGTTTCACCACCCCAGCCGGGATGGGCAACCAAGGGCTGTCGGGGGAATCTGCTTACCCGGCCTGCGTCTGGACAGCCAGGATATGCAGCTCCCCCCGACAACCTCACCATGCCTATTTGGACACACCAAGGACACTCGTGTACTTCACAGACACCCCAGGAAAAAATAGCAACCGTGCTCCTGCAATTATGGAAACGCTGTGTTGTCTTCTGGAGTCTTTGTGGCATGGGGATGAAGCCAAGTAACTATGAAAATGCACACTGAAAACAAGAAGGGAAAAAAAAAAAAAAAGCTTATCAGGCAGTAGCAAGTCTGCAGGAGGCAGTTTAGCCATGGGAAAAGCTGCCTTTCAAGTCAGCCTCCCCGGGCAGCGGCACACGGCAGAGCCGGGGGGAGCCCAGCTGCCCGCAGTCCCACCCAGGGGGGCTCTGCCTGGCGGCGAGACACAGAGATAGACAGGTGGTCACCTCAGTATGGGGAAAAAAACCAGAATGATAAAAATACATTGCAGTTAATCATTTTGGCTTGCTTAAGTTGTAAAAAAAAAAAAAAAAAAAAAAAAAAAGCAACTTCTTATTCAAGGATGGGTGCAAAGACTCACCGGGCTGAGCTCCATGGCTCGCTCGCTGAGCACGCAGGGCCGATGCTGGTACTCCCAGAGCACACCAAACCCATCCCTACTTGCACCAGCACGATGGACTGCCCAGAGAAGAGGAGAGTGGTTGACTGAAGGAGCATCCTGACATTCTGTAGTTACACCTAGTATTTCATAGCAGACAGCGCTAGACAGTGTATCTAGAAGTCCCAAAGCAGAATCCCCAGGAGCTCCCCCACCCCAGCACCGCTGCAGGGCACACGCTCCAGTTCTGCCCGTGGGAGATTTGTCGCTCCTGTGTTATTTACTGGAGTTGGTGCTGGGAAGCGGCCGCAGGCTGGGGCTGTGCCATGGGGCAGCCCCACAGCAGCACCCCGGGAGCCAGCATCCCCTCCTCCAGGGCTGGCATCAACCATAACCTAAATCTCCATCCGCTTCCCTGAGCTGGCAACTATGTCCTGATGCTGGAGTAAGTCTGAGGAAGAGGAGAAAACTGCAAACCACTGATGAGGGGTCCCTGTGCCCGACACTCTGTGTTAAAATTACCTGGACTGGAGTCACATCACAGCTTTGCCTCCTCTCAGACACTCTTTGATTCTGCTAAATCCTTTCCGATATCCCCAGGTCTCCGAAGGACACTTTTTATCCAAAATGTTTTGCCTTTGGAATCTGCTGGACTGGACAAAATATTTCATTTCCAGAAAAGTTTCCTCTTTACATTACCCCAAGTCTGCATGTCTTGCAAATTCTGAATGCAATGCAAATTTGCTAATAATGACCACTAGTGTACCAACTAGGATTAATAACGAAGAAAGAAAATCAAGGGAATTCTCTAAGCACAGACTGGGCCATCAACCTGCACTGCCAGGGCTGAAAAGGGGCATTTTCTGCTCATAGTGGGAGACCCGCAGTGGGAAGGATGGGGATGCATCAGGAGGAGTAACTGTAGGGAGGGAGAAAGATGTTGGAAGAGCAGCTGCCATGGCGTTTGGTTATTTACTTCAATTAAGCAAAGCAAAAATGTTGCAATTGCATCAGTATTTGCTTTGATTTGTATTGAAGGGCGAAATCCATTTTTATTGCACCTGAACCGCAGCCATCTGCGATGCCAGGCGCAGAGTCAGCATTGCCGGAGCACACACCGCGGGTGGTGATACGGAGTCCTGCTCTCAGCCTGGCACTGAAGCTAACTTCCTTAAAGCCTGGCCAGAGCCTGGGTTTATGATTATTTCCTAAAGGATGGAGCCTTGAAACAAACCAGCAGCAGCTGCTAGAGGGGGTTTAGCTGGGATTTTCCTAAACTCAGCCCCACTTCTATCCACGGTTCGGCACCTTGTGTCAGCATGATGTACAGCGACGTCCCAGTCTCAGCAGATCCCAAAGTCAGCCTAACGACTCCCAGATAAAATCTGCTTTAACCAAGACTGCGCAGACCGAGTTTCCTCCCAGGCCACACAACACACAGACTGCAGACTTCAATCCTGCATATAAATATCCCAAACTTTCCAGTCGGCCCCCTGGAGAGATGCTGGATCTGCTCTGCAGCACCGATGCCGCTGCGGGGAGCAGGGAGCAGGCTCAGCAGGCAGCCCCCTGCCCACGGAGCTGGGGATTTATTCAGCATCTGGCGGCGCAGGCTTTCAAGCTGGAGTTTGACAGGAGCAGAAGGTGTGTGAAAAGCAGTCGCGAGCGTGCAAATTCCCGCTGGGCACCGGCAGGAGCTGCCGCTCTGCACGCGGGTAAGGGTCAGCTGGGATTTACTGCTGGGGTGGTGAACTGGGAGGACCAAAGTTTGCTCCGTCTTCCACCTACGGCACAGGGAGCTTCCTGTGGGAAGGTGTGAGTAACCCTGGAAGTACCGTGATGCTGAGCTTTTACAGGGCTTTGTCACTGTCGGTGAGCACCTTAGGCTGCAATAGGAAGCGTGTGTGCCTATGTGTGTGCACACGCGTGTGCAGGCACACATGTGTTTCTCGATGGTGACGGCAGAAAGCAGCAGGATGAGGAGCCAGCGCGGTACGAGCAGCTAAAGAGCTCCTCCTGCTGAAACCCCGCCGGGGAGATGGGACTCACACCGCACACAGGCAGTAGGTACCATTCTTCCCAAGGAGGGAAACG